>NC_138748.1:66310630-66942772 GCF_965113315.1 Podarcis vaucheri | reverse complement strand
CTTGAACTATACGGACCTTTGTTGGCAAGGTAATGTCTCTGCTTTTAAGATGCTGTCTAGGTTTGTCATTGTTTTAGGGACCCCCAACTCCCGTCAACGCCAGCCAAGCTGGGAGTTGTAGTTCCCAACCCCTGGAGGGTGCCAAGTTGATGAAGGCTGTTCTTAGCCGTCTCTGTTAAGGCAGAGGCTTAGCTGCACATTTTTAAAAGACTTCCTGAAACTCTGATGTTCCCTTCACACTCCCTTTAACAGCCGCCGAGGTGAAAGCTATCATGTTTGGATTTGTCAAGTCAAATCGAAATCAAATCAAGCGCGTCAAATGGAAAAAGTTATTCATTTGGACATTAGATAGTAACAAAGGGGAAATATGTACAGTAATTTGATATACAGGATGCAGAAGGTGGCAAGTTCTGATCCGTACTGTTTGATAGCTGCTGTTTTGAAGATTCCCTCTTTCTTACCATGGCTGGGTTTTTTCCCCGTGATACATGTAGAACACTGAAGGGAAGAACTAGAGTTTGGATTTGATATCCCGCTTTATCACTACCCGAAGGAGTTTCAAAGCGGCTAACAATCTCCTTTCCCTTCCTCCTCGACAACAAACACTCTGTGAGGTGAGTGAGGCTAAGAGACTTCAGAGAAGTGTGACTGGCCCAAGGTCACCCAGCAGCTGCATGTGGAGGAGCGGGGAAGCGAACCCGGTTCACCAGATTACGAGTCTACCGCTCTTAACCACTACACCACACCGGATCTCCATCTCTCGATGATTCTGGGGCTGGAAACTTTGTGCCCTCAAGTCCCTTTGGGTTACGACTTTAAAAAGCCACTTCTCCGCCCACTATCAGCAATCAGATCTCTAATGACATTTGTATTTCAGACCACATTGCTGGCAAGGGATGTGAGAGCAATACAGGCGATGGCTGATGGAATGAGACCCCAGGAAGGGCATAGGAAGAGCAGACTCTATCACAGAACCTAAGAATATCCCTCTTGTTGTTTTTATATATAATTTTTATTTATTTTTCATTTTATAATATATGTTCACATCATAACACTCCACTTTACAACCCTGGCTCTTTAGAGCCTATCCCCTTCCTTCCTTCCTTCCTTCCTTCCTTCCTTCCTTCTTTCCTTCCTTTCTCATGGCTTTCAAAATATTATTGCATTTTGTATGTTTTCCAATTCTAATTACAGTCATACCTCATGTTACGTTTGCTTCAGGTTGCACATTTTCAGGTTGCATCCCACGGTGACCAGGAAGTACCGGAAAGGGTTACTTCCGGGTTTCGCCGCTCGCGCATGCACAGAAACACAAAATGACGTCATGCGCAGAAGCGGTGAATCACGACCCATGCACGTGCAGACACGAGTTGTGTTCTTTTCAAGTTGTGAACGGGCCTCCAGAATGGATCCCGTTCACAACCAAGAGGTACCACTGTACACACATTACAAAATAACTCAGAATTTAAATATATATAGAAAGGTAAAGAATTTCTCATTACAAGCCTTCAGACAACCCTGCCAGTGATGTTAATTGATTACAATAATCTACCAGATATCGTATAAATTTACTCCAGTCCTTTTGGAATGCTTGATTGTGCTGTTTTCGGATTTTTCCTGTCAGCTTCGCCAGTTCTGCAAAGTCCACCATCTTCACCTGCCACTCTTCTTCCGTTGGTACTTCCTCTTGTTTCCATTTTTGGGCTGAAAGAATTCTTGCCGCAGTTGTTGCATACAGAAACAGTCTTTTATCTTCCCTTGGTATCTCTTCACCCACTATCCCCAATAAAAAGGCTTCTGGTTTTTTAACAAATGTATTTTTAAACATTTTCTTTAACTCATTATATATCATTTCCCAGAAAGCCTTTCCCTCTTTGCAAGTCCACCACATGTGGCAAAAGATACCTTCCTTTTCTTTACATTTCCAGCACTCATTAGTTCTTGTCTTGTAAATTTTGGCAAGTTTAGCTGGTGTTAAGTACCATCTATACATCATTTTCATAACATTTTTTTAAAGTGCACTGCATGCAGTAAAATTAAAGAATAGACCTCCTGGATCAGCCCAGTGGCCCATCTAGTCTAGCATCCGGTTCCTGCACCAAGCAAGATCCCATCTTGTGGTTTAGTAACTGGTCTTCAGTAGAGTTGCCATATTTCAGAAAGTGAAAATCCAGACAGAAAAGTTGTTGAGCTCTTTTGGCAAAATCACACACACACACAAAAGAGATTTTAGAGCTATTTCCCCCCACAGAAATGGCAGAGATCTCGACTTCTGATATGGGTTGCTATACATCCGGACATTCCAGGGATTTTTGCCCAGACGCAGTTCCCATTACAAATTGAAATATGTAACTTCCAATAATTCCCATTATACTAATTAGGTTATCTGTATTCCTTGAACAGATTCATATTATTTTATTTTGTATATAGATATATAATCCACTATAACATTTTGAATAATTCTTGGTAATCAGTATCACTCTATTTCTGCAAGTATCTTATTGTTCGTAGAGTACGTTTTCAAGTATTCTTTGTATATTTTCCATTACCTTAATACCTTTTGGTTTGACATTCCTCTAAGTTTTCCAGTCAATTTTGCTAGTTGCAGGTATTCTATCATAAAAATTTGCCACTCTGTGATCGTTGGTAAGGTTTCATTTTTCCAATTTCTTGCCGCTAGTATTCTGGCTGCCATAACTGTGCACATAAACAATGGTCTTATTTTCAAAAAAAAAAAATTCCATTGGTTGTTGTTTAGTCATTTAGTCGTGTCCGACTCTTCGTGACCCCATGGACCAGAGCACGCCAGGCAGTCCTGTCTTCTACTGCCTCCCCCAGTTTGGTCAGACTCATGCTGGTAGCTTCAAGAACACTGTCCAACCATCTCATCCTCTGTCGTCCCCTTCTCCTTGTGCCCTCCATCTTTCCCAATATCAGGGTCTTTTCCAGGGAGTCTTCTCTTCTCATGAGGTGGCCAAAGTATTGGAGTCTCAGCTTCAGGATCTGTCCTTCCAGTGAGCACTCAGGGCTGATTTCCTTCAGAATGGAGAGGTTTGATCTTCTTGCAGTCCATGGGACTCTCAAGAGTCTCCTCCAGCACCATAATTCAAAAGCATCCATTCTTCGGCGATCAGCCTTCTTTATGGTCCAGCTCTCACTTCCATACATCACTACCGGGAAAACCTTAGCTTTAACTATACGGACTTTTGTTGGCAAGGTGATGTGTTGATCTAGTCCTCTTTTAAAGTCATTTGGTTGCTGGTCAATACCACCTCCAGAGGGAGAGAGTGCCATAGTTTAACTATGTGCTGTGGCAGAAGCGATCACTTTCATATATATACGAAATCTACGAAATCTACGAAAGCATATATATATATATATACACACACACATGTATATATATGTGTGTATATATAGATAGAGATAGAGATAGAGAGATATAGAGATAGAGATAGAGATAGAGATAGAGATATAAGTATGTATATATGTATTTATATGATTTTATTGGTTTTACATATAATCACAATACATAACATCGTATCCTCTTGCTTTATCTCTTTGGCTCGACTGAGCCTAACGGCTTCCTTCCCTCCCGTCGGATGGTTTACAGAATTTAAACTTTACATCTTTGCATTTCGCTTTGTTTCCTATACTTGTTACAGTGGAACCTCGGGTTGCAGACATGATCCATGTGGGAGGCACATTCGCAACTTGCAGCGCCACGTTTGCACACGTGCGTGACACGATTTGGCCCTTCTGCACATGCGCAAAGCGTGATTTAGCGTTTCTGTGCATGCGCAAGCGCCGAAACCCGGAAGTAACCCGTTCCGTTACTTCCGGGTTTCAGCACGTCCGTAACCTGAAAACGCGTAACCTGAAGCATCTGTAACCCAAGGTACCACTGTATATCATTACCTAAAATATTATATTACTCAACCTGAATAGGTACCAATTTCATCTTACAAATCTTCAGATAACCCTGCTGAAATATACTTGGGGTCCTGTAGTGATTTCATGCTCTTTATTGCAACTTGTAAAACAGTGACTGAATTGCCCCGCAAACCTCAGGCTTTTATATACATTATTTACACAATGAGTCCCGTCTGATTGGCTGATTCTGCTTCCCTCCTGGAGCCTGATTGGTCTTTTCCTGCAGGCTCATTTTACTCATTAAGCTAGATTGAGGAGCACAGGTTTGCTGATGGTACCCTGTCACTCAGGATATTTAAAGGCAAAAAAATTGATTCCGAATTGTTCCGCAGCAATTTCTTCAAGCAGAGTGAACAGGCAGTAATTCGGCAAATTCCATGTGAATGGGTCTTTGGCCTAATCCTGAAGAGCTGTTTTTATGTTCGTATGGAAGTGGGGAATTAAATCTGCTGTTCTCAGTTACTGTCGCAAGAGGGCAAGCTCATCCCTTCTTTTCGCAGCATTAGAGGTCAAAAGCATAGCCACATATTCTGCTTCATTTTTTTGGCTGGTTGGTTGATTGTCCCTTTGCACAGATTATTTGATTTCGCCAACTGAGTGCTGTTTAAGGTTTTAACATTTCTGTCTCATTTGCTTCCAGCTGTAAAGTTCACCGGGGTGTTAAGAAAGTTGTTGGAATTTCGCCTCTGGTGGCCAAGACAACTTTAAACTGCAGGCATCAGTCCTCCAAAGCCATGTCCTTACTTGGAGTTAATGATCCTAGTATCTGAACTGGATCTGAAAGAATCCAACACTCACAAACCCATAAGCATCAAACCTGAATGCTTCAGAAATCCCTTCTGAAATTTGCCCCATTAAATTCTGAATGCCGCCATTTATTTTTGTAGCCAAGCTCATATTTCTCGAAGCAATATATTGAGTTCAGTCATTTCAGCTTGAAGTGGGCCATTAGTGAAAATCTAGGGCCAGCCCTATCATTGGACAAAGTGAGGCAGTTGCTTCGTGGAAGAGAGAGCTATCAATGATTCCAAACCAGGGTGGCTATGAAACACCTCCACTGTCAGAATCAATCCATGCTGAGGGTTGAAACAGAGGACCTTCTACACCCTGGAGAGCAGCTGCCTGCTAAGCTAAATGGACCGCTAGTCTGACTCAGTATATGTCAGCATCCTACGTTACCATGGTAACAGATGACTCATTCTTCCAACTCATCTCTGTTCCTGGCCACCCCGAGCCAATTTAAAGGATGCAGTAAGCTTGTCTTATGGAAGAGTGGCTAGTTCTGTGGGGTGGGGACATGGGGCTGCCCTCCCAGTAAGCTGGGATGAAGCAGGGCTTTGGAAAGGTTGTGGGGTGTGCGGTTACACTGGCAGCAGCAGTGCCCACATAACCCCATCATCGCGGCTGCCCTGCCCCATTACTCTATGATTCTATTCTTCTACCAAGCTAAATGTTGTCCAATCACAAAATAGCAGATCTTAATTCCTTGCAGCCTAAAACATATTTTAAGGACCACAGCACTGAAGAAATTTGCAAAAAAATAAAGTTTCGCCGCCTAAAATGACACACACATGATGTCCTACTAAGGAGCCAGTGATGCTGTTTCCAGGAGAGCAGCTTAGTGTTCTTGCCTTACTGTGTTTGTCACTCCTGGTTTCACCTGGCTTCCAGAAGACACACATCCTTAGGCATTGCCTAAACTTCAGGTAGTGCCATTGGGCTCTGGGACAACCCTTTCCTATGTGCCACAACCCATCTTGACTCTGAGTCCTGCAAGACCTATTGCCTGCCTTACGGACCTTTCCCCACCTGGCCTGGGAGGACAGGGCCCTGGACTGACTCCAGCTGCAAAAGGTGCTGAAAGCACTGTTGGGCTAGTATTGTTTGGGGCGTTTCATTTGGGTTTTGTGTTGTTGGTAATGATATTCAGTTGTGCGTCTTCATTGTGATGTATGCAGAAATCGTTTCAATTTGGTTGCGGGCTTTTGGGTGTTTGCAATTTTCGCTGCGTTTGTAATGATGTAAGCCTTGCCATGTTGTAAATCACATTGAGCCTGGTTTTAACTACAGAAAGATGGCGTGCAAATAAGAAGATATACCCAGCCCCCCGGAAATCTTCTTTTTATTGATTTTCACTGGTTTTACAGATTTCCTTATACTTCAGTATATGGAATTTTTCTTAAAATTTTGACTTCTGCCCTAACTTCCACGATGTTTTTATTCCCGCCTTACACCTACTGCTTTATATGATGTACTTTAATATTTCACTTATCATTGTTTTACTATTTCACTTATCATTACCTTCTTACCTCTCACGCCACTGTGATCCACACGACGGTCACCTCCAGGGTTGATTATTGTAACTCACTCTACGTGGGGCTGCCCTTGAAGCTGACCCAGAAACTCTAGCAGGTGCAGAATGCCGCGGCGAGACTCCTTACGGGATCCTTGGCACAGGATCACATTCATCCAGTGCTTTACCAACTGCACTAGCTCCCGGTGGAGTACAGGATCAGGTTTAAGGTGCTGGTTTTGACCTTTAAAGCCCTATACGGCCTAGGACCCTCGTACCTACAGGACCGCCTCTCCTGGTATGTCCCACGGAGGACCTTACAGTATTCAAATAAAAACTTCTTGGAGATCCCGGGCCACAGGGAGGTGAGACTGGCCTCAACCAGAGCCAGGGCTTTTTCGGCCATGGCCCCAATCTGGTGGAATGCTCTGTCACAAGAGACTAGGGCCCTGCGGGATTGACATCTTCCCGCAGGGCCTGCAAGACGGAGCTGTTCCACCAGGCCTTTGGCCAAGGCACAGTCTGACCCCCTCTCTCCTTCTGTAATCCTCCTAAAACTCTAACCCAATGGTTGCCATTAATTTGATTCTGAATTGATTTTAGAATGTATTTTAATTAATTGATGTTATGTACACTATGCTATTTTTACTTGTTGTTAGCCACTCTGAGCCCGGCTTTGGTCGGGGAGGGCAGGATACAAAAAAATATTATTATTATTATTTTCATTCCACTGCTCATAATTCGAACCCTACCCATGTTTTCATTTGACTGCAACAGTTCTTCAAATACAGTGGTACCTCGGGTTACATACGCTTCAGGTTACAGACTCTGCTAACCCAGAAATATTACCTTGGGTTAAGAACTTTGCTTCAGGATGAGAACAGAAATCGGGCAGCGGCGGCACAGCAGCAGCGGGAGGCCCCATTAGCTAAATGATGCTTCAGGTTAAGAACAGTTTCAGGTTAAGAACAGACCTCCAGAACGAATTAAGTTCTTAACCCAAGGTACCACTGTAGTCCGAAAAGGGTCTCCGCTCTTCTGTAAAAAAAATAATCATCTGTTTTCTCTCTTATTTTTGCTGCCAATTTCACCATTTCTGCATAATCCATTAACTTTTGAAGCCATTCCTCTTTAGCGAGTATTTGTCCTTCTTTCCATTTCTGCATGCGTACAGGGTTCTGGCTGCCGTTGTTGCATACATAAATAGTTTAGCTATCTTTTTGGGGAACCTCCATCGCTGTTACCCCTAGAAGAACACTTTCAGCTTCATCTTACGTTCTTATGCAGAGAGATGATTTGAGAGAAGCGGGTGGAGCGTGAGAAGAACGACGGGCTGGTCTTTTACAGATGCCCACCTGTGTTCTGCTGTGAATCCCTGTCGGCAAAAGATGAAGGAGGCACTTATATAGATCAAGAAGAACCTGGTCTTAATGGAACAGCCCCAGGCATCTGGCTATCTCCTCCTGCCTGACTCCCTTCCCCTTTCCTCCTGAAGCTTGGGACCAGACATCGCAGCAACACCACTGTCCTCCTCCTCTTTCTGGTGCCCCCCTGCAAACAGCAGAGCCTCTATGGGCTCATTAATCAGAGCCACTCATGAGCCCAAATGGCTTTTTGGTTTTCCAGATAAGCACTGTGCTTTGACAGGAAAGAGATTAGAGTTTTCCAGTCCACCTCCTGACTGATAATCCCAGCAATAACAGGTCACTTAGTTATAAACAGCGGCGATGCATTCCGTTCTCACAGAAATCGAAAGACAAACAACACGATTTGGGATACTTTTTTCGGGTCTGCGTTGTTTCTGGTTTCTCGTTGATAGCAGGTCTCGGCTTAAAGCGCTGTTTTTCTCTCCCACGGTAAGAGATCCCATGAGACTTGCGCTCAGAGGATGCAATATACCCAGGACCTGCTTCTGGGCTTCCCATGGGGGGCATCTGATTGGCTGCTGCGCGAACAGTATGCCAGTCTGGATGGGCTATTATCCTGACCCAAACAGCTCTCACCTGTGGCTCCTAGAAGCTGTCAGCATGCGATGGTGGCCACACCCAGGTGAGGGGAAAGACTCCATCAGGCAAGGCCTCCTTCCACCTGCCTTGTCCCACCCTCCAGCCCTGGGAGTCCTCATAAAGGAGTTGTTCCTGGAGGAAGAACTGTGAGGGGAGAGACTCCAATACAAGATGGGTGACACCTGGCTTGAGAGCAGTACATGTGAAAAGGATCTAGGAGTCTTGGTTGACCACAAACTTGACATGAGCCAACAGTGTGACACGGCAGCTAAAAAAGCCAATGCAATTCTGGGCTGCATCAATAGGAGTATAGCATCTAGATCAAGGGAAGTAATAGTGCCACTGTATTCTGCTCTGGTCAGACCTCACCTGGGGTACTGTGTCCAGTTCTGGGCACCACAATTCAAGAAGGACACTGACAAACTGGAACATGTCCAGAGGAGGGCAACCAAAATGGTCAAAGGCCTGGAAACGATGCCTTATGAGGAACGGCTAAGGGAGCTGGGCATGTTTAGCCTGGAGAAGAGGAGGTTAAGGGGTGATATGATAGCCATGTTCAAATATATAAAAGGATGTCACATAGAGGAGGGAGAAAGGTTGTTTTCTGCTGCTCCGGAGAAGCGGACACGGAGCAATGGATCCAAACTACAAGAAAGAAGATTCCACCTAAACATTAGGAAGAACTTCCTGACAGTAAGAGCCTCCTACTTTGGAGGTCTTTAAGCAGAGGCTTGACAACCATATGTCAGGAGTGCTCTGATGGTGTTTCCTGCTTGGCAGGGGGTTAGACTCGATGGCCCTTGTGGTCTCTTCCAACTCTATGATTCTATGATTCTATGAGGCAAGGCCTCCTTCCACCTGCCTTGCTCTACCCTCTGCTTCTCAATGCGTATTGTTTTATGTACTGTGGCTTGCATTGTTTTATTGATTATAGTTTAGATATTATTGTAACTGATGAGTGGATTTCTGTTTAACTTTTATATGTTGATATTATTTTATACTATTCTAATGGTTGTTGATTGATGCTTTGTTGATTATTCGATTGATTGTTGATTATTTTGAATTGATGCTTTTGAATTCTGGTGCTGGAGGAGACTCTTGAGAGTCCCATGGACTGCAAGAAGATCAAACATATCCATTCTTAGGGAAATCAGCCCTCAGTGCTCATTGGAAGGACAGATCCCGAAGCTGAGGCTCCAATACTTTGGCCACCTCATGAGAAGAGAAGACTCCCTGGAAAAGACCCTGGTGTTGGGAAAGATGGAGGGCACAAGGAGAAGGGGACGACAGAGGACAAGATGGTGGGACAGTGTTCTCGAAGCTACCAGCATGAGTTTGACCAAACTGCGGGAGGCAGTGGAAGACAGGAGTGCCTGGCGTGCTCTGGTCCAGGGGGTCACGAAGAGTCAGACACGACTAGATAACTAAACAACAACAAATGGCCAAAAGACTGGTATTGATGAACTGGAAAAATAAGTATGTTTTTCCCTTTAATGATTAGATTGAAGATACATACAAACTTGCTACACATGATCAAGTCGCGTAGAAACATGGATTTGCCATGGCCAAAATTAATAATATTTGAAATTCATTTTTATAAATACCGTATTTGATTAAGGTGTGGTTAACTACAATAACAACCCCCCCTTTTTGTCATGTACACAATATCTTTTTCTCTGTTTTGTTTTCCACAGGGGTACTATTTCTTGTTTCTTCTTCTTTGTGTCTTATCTTACTCCGTGCATTTGTAATTTGTTTCAGTAAAGAATATAAAATAATAATAAGAAGGATCCTTCTCGTGGGCTTACCAGAGTTGTCTGGTTGGCCAGTTTGTGTGGAGAGCAGAAAGCTAGAGCGGAAGAATCTTTGGTCTGATCCAAACAGGGCTCTCCGGATGTTTTATATATGTAGCAGCTATTGTCAAACAAACAAACAAACAAAAAACCCATTATTTCTCCAGTGCTGTCTCCTCCAAAAAGTCCCAACACTGGGTCACCTTGCCCCAGGAACATCTCACCACCACCAATAATAATAATAATAATAATAATAATAATAATAATAATAATAATAATTTATTTATACCCCGGCCATCTGGCTAGGTTTCCCAGCCACTCTGGGCGGCTTCCAACTGAATATTAAAAACAATACAGCATCAGACATTAAAAACTTCCCTAAACAGGGCCACCTACAATTGTCGTTTAAAAGTAAAATAGTTGTTTATTGCCTTGACATCTGCTGGGTAAGCACTGCCACCGAGAAAGGCCCTCTGCCTGGTTCCCTGTAACTTGGCTTCTTGCAGGGAGGGAACAGCCAGAAGGGTCTCGGAGCTGGACTTCAGTGTCCGGGCAGAACGATGGAGGTGGAGATGCTCCTTCAGGTATACTGGACCGAGGCCGTTTAGGGCTTTAAAGGTCAGCACCAACACTTTGAATCGTGCTCGGAAACGTACTGGTGAATTGGAGAGTACGAAACAAGATGACAGACCCTGTTAATAACAGCACTGCCTTACAAGGAGAAAGGTCGAGGCTGCAGGTGGATTTTCATCTCAGGAAAACAATGTGTGGGCAAAGGGAGATCAGGAAAGATGAATCGGAGCCCCTTCTTATGGCGACCCAGATGATTGTGTCTAATCTGACCTGAGCTAGTGCTTTGACTGTAAAGACCCAATGTGGCCTTGGCTTAGGGAGCTGTCGTGGTGGGGCCTTATCCTATCAGGTCTTGCTTGGGGGGTGTTCTCCCCTCCCTCTCCAAGGAAAAGATTACCCGGGAAGGAAATCTAATCAGCTGCAGATAAACAGGCTAGCGGTGTGGGAGACTGGAGATTTTGCTCTTGCCTCTGGGAGGAAACACTTCCCAAAGAGACGTTGGGCTGATGGGAATTCTCAACAATGCAATCTCTCTCGGGCGGGGTGTGGGAATGAAACGCCGCCTGCTTAGAGCTGGAGAATGTCTCTCAAAGGCCGTTTGAGCCCCCCCCCCCCTTGCAGCAGGGTACAGAAAGTTTGTCTAGGGCCGCATTCCTTACTGGACAGTGTTCTGGGGGCCACTTGGCACTGGTGGTAAGAGTTGCCACTGTTTTCCTGGCAAAATACAGGATAGGGGTGGGGTGGGGTGGTTGTGGGACAATTTTATTTTATTTTTCATCTGGTGTTGCAGCGATTTCAAAGCAATCCATTGGAATCTATTGTAGCCTAACAGGACGGCCCCTCTGGAATTTGTCTCACACAGAGACACTTGAATTTGGAACTCGGTCTGTGCTTGGGCTAAAGGTAAAGGGACCCTTGACCATTAGGTCCAGTCGTGGTGGACAAAGTATTGGAGCCTCAGCTTCAGGATCTGTCCTTCCAGTGAGCACTCAGGGCTGATTTCCTTCAGAATGGATAGGTTGGATCTTCTTGCAGTCCACGGGACTCTCAAGAGTCTCCTCCAGCACCAGAATTCAAAAGCATCAATTCTTTGGTGATCAGCCTTCTTTATGGTCCAGCTCTCACTTCCATACATCACTACTGGGAAAATCATAGCTTTAACTATGTGGACCTTTGTTGGCAAGGTGTTGTCTCTGCTTTTTACTATAACTCCCTCTGCTGCTCCTAGCCATTGCTAGGAATGATGGGAGTTGTAGTTCAGCAACAACTGGAGGACCAACCCACCTGCTATAAAGGGATTTTCTCGAAGCCAAATTTCTGAGCGCTCTCCCTTGCAAGCTTCACTTCCCATGATCCTTTGCAGGGAGCTATGATGAACAAGGGAGCAGGACCGGGCAATAGAAGAACTTAAAGGTTGTACTAGTGTTGTTAAGAGATCAGAGATAGAAGTCAGGCTGCAACAGAGGGAAGAGAGAAATAAAAACACCATGCAACAACAAAGAAAAAAGCTTTATGTGTTGAAAAGTATGTGTTAATTTTTTTGAAAACTTAATAAAAGAAATACGATTTGAAGAAAGATGATGTAAGCGTGCCCTGATGCGTCAGGTGGCAATGTATTTACAGAAATGTCAGCATCAAGAACTATGTGGAGTGAGGTTAACTAAGACAAAGTTAGAACTAAAAATAACAGGGATGCCAAAAGCATATCCTTACATATAGAATGCTTAAAAAGCACATAGCCGGGGCATCTGTTGGAAGATCAAATATTTATACTAAACAATTGGTGTTAAGAAGCAAATGAGAAACAATGGGTATTTTTGTTTAGCAGAACTCTTACATGAGTCTCGTTCAAACACTTGTCAGCTTCAGCCCGGACCTGGGGCCAGGGAGATAGGGAGCTTTGTGGGGTCACCTGAGGGTATCTCATACAACTTTGCTGAAACCTGAATCTGCTTGGTGAACGGATGGGAATCTGCCCAGGAAACCTGGACAGGCTCTCTTGAAAACAAATCAGATATAGAGAACAACATGGGGCCAGGATATCTCAAGGACTACCCGGTCCTTTATATTCCAACCCAGTCACCGAGAAACGGATTACTGAATATTGCTTTATTTGCTATAAGTTGTTTATTTTTAAGATATTATGACTTTTCTGTGTTGGATCAGATTTTCATTACGTGTGTGGTCTTTGCTGTTGACCTTGTTGTTTCTTCAGCTTGTAAAATGCCTCACGTATGTAGAAAGACAGGGATGCAGGTGGCGCTGTGGTCTAAACCACAGAGTCTAGGGCTTGCCGATCAGAAGGTCAGCGGTTCGAATCCCTGCAACAGGGTGAGCTCCCGTTGCTTGGTCCCAGTTCCTGCTCACCTAGCAGTTCGAAAAGCACGTCAAAGTGCAAGTAGATAAATAGGTATCGCTACAGTGGGAAGGTAAACAGCGTTGCCGTGCGCTGCTCTGGTTCGCCAGAAGCGGCTTAGTCATGCTGGCCACATGACTCGGAAGCTGTCTGCGGACAAACGGCAGCTCCCTCGGCCAGTAAAGGGAGATGAGCGCCGCAACCCCAGAGTCGTCCGCAACTGGACTTAGTAGTCAGGGGTCACTTTACCTTTAACTTTACCTTTATGTAGAAAGACAGCATACAAATTAAAAGTGAAGTGAAACGAAATGAAAACTCTAGGGGAATCCTGTTGGTAAAGTAAAGGGACCCCTGACCATTAGGTCCAGTCGTAGCCGACTCTGGGGTTGTGGTGCTCATCTCGCTTTAGTGGCCAAGGAAGCCAGTGTACAGCTTCCGGGTCATGTGGCCAGGATGGCTAAGCCGCTTCTGGCGAACCAGAGCAGCTCACAGAAACACCGTTTACCTTCCTGCCGGAGCGGTACCTATTTATCTACTTGCACTGGTGTGCTTTCGAACTGCTAGGTTGGCAGGAGCAGGGACCGAGCAACGGGAGCTCACCCTGTTACGGGGATTCGAACCGCTGACCTTCTGATTGGCAAGCCCTAGGCTCTGTGGTTTAACCCACAGCACCACCCCATAAACTCAGATGCCCAGTTTGTAACTTCGAGAAGCCTGCATTCAGTGCAGTGGGCCCAATCCTGTGGAACTTCCTCCCAAGTGAGATGCGACAGCCCCCCTCCTTGTCGAACTTCATGTGCATGACTAGAACTTCCTTGCTCCAGAAGCCAGTTTAACGTAGTGTTCAGTTTCATGATAGGTTTTGATTGCTTGTTTGCCCCCACTTTCTGTGGGTATTCTGAAGATGAACGTTGGAGAATTCAGGACAGTGCTTCTTCACGGAGCACATCGTTAAACTGTGGAACTCCCTCCCATAGGAGACAATGATGGTGCCAATTCAGACAGCTTTAAAAGAGAATTGGAAAAATTCAGTGATAATAAAAATTCAGTAGTGATAAAGCGGGATATCAAATCCAAACTCTTCTTCTTCTTCTTCTTCAGCAACAATTTTATTATTTATACCCCACCCATCTGACTGGCTTGCCCCAGCCACTCTGGGCACCTTCCAACATATATAAAAACACAATAAAACATTAAACTTTTTTTTTAAAAAAACTTCCCTATACAGTGGTACCTCAGGTTACAGACGCTTCAGGTTATGCGTTTTCAGGCTGCAGACCATGGGAAACCCAGAAGTACTGGAAAGGCTTGCTTCTGGTTTCTGCTGCTTGCGCAGAAGCGCCAAATCGCATCACGTGCGTGCGCAGATGCAATACTGCAGGTTACGAACCCGAGGTTCCACTGTACAGGGCTGCTTTCAGATGTCTTCTAAAGGTTGCATAGTTACTTATCACCTTGGCTGGGGGGGCAGGTCACATAACTACATACCCTCCAGCATTTCTCCGATGAAAATAGGGACGTCCTAAGGAAAAATGGGACATTCCAGGATCAAATCAGAAACCGGGGCGGCTTCTGTAAATCCAGGACTGTCCCAGGAAAATAGGAACACTTGGAGGGTGTGGGACCCATTGAAATCACCAAGCTGAACTTAGTCATATTCCTGAAATGCTGTTGCACCCAGGTTCTGCTTGCTGGACTCGATGAATGCGCTGGATTCGATGGGGCTTTGGCCTGACCCAGGAAATCTCTTCTTGTCTCTGACAGCTGCATCATGAAAGAATTCCTTTCCCTTAAAATTCCCCCTCTCCCTTCTGAGAACGGGCAAGCCAGTTCTCAGCACATCCCAAAGCAGTGTTTCACAGGGCACCGTGATATCCCAGCAATGCGAGGAATTTCACCTTAAGATTTCGTTCCTGGTACCTGCTCTGCACTGGCTCTCCAGGCCTGGTCTGCCTCCCCCAGCTGAGATGAGCACTTCAGAGCCGGCCCTCCCAGGTCGGCAAAGCTCTCCTGACACTCCTGTCTGCAAAGTTACGCTGAGCAGGCCCACCAGAAAAATCAAAGAGGTTACGCATCTCTTGCAGAGAGGACGTTCCCATCAGAGATGATTGCTTTCATCAAACCCTTGATCCCTAACAGTAGATTTATAGCCACGAAGGTACAGGGGTTTGGCTAGCGCTAATCCACATTCTCTGGCTTTTGTGTGGCATGTTCTCTCGCTTCGGTCAGATCAAACTCAGCTCCCCTTATACTTTGTAGTACAACAGCATCTTGTGCTGAAATGATTTTTTTTTTTTTTTTTGGAGCGGGGTGAGTCATAGCCAGTTGTTTCAGTTGTACGTGCAAAAGATAATAATGCTTAGATGCCAACAACAACAAAAATAAAATTGCATTTATTTGCTTAGGACATTTTTTATAAAAAAAAGTCATCACCTTTAGGGTGCGTGGTAGCTAACAATTTGCAAAGAAACTTTTCCTCCTCCTGTGATCACGTCGAGCCACAAATCTTAATGAATGTCGATTGAGCATTCAGAATTCTCTGCAATATTCTCAACAGCTTTTTATTTTTTGGCGCGTTTTAATTTTTTTTAATAGCTTAATTGTGATTCTGGCAGCTGCATGCGTTTGCAAGAGGGTCAGAAAAATGCTGAGGGTGATCTGCAAAAGGAGTTTTTTATTATTTTAAAAATGGGTTTCTGTTGCCACTTTACTTTCAGTGTGATGTAATGAAGCTAATGCATGCAGCATGATTAAACATTTTTAATTCCCCTGGATTTCAGGAAAGATTTCAGCACAACCTCAACTCTCTTAGTGGTCAGCTAAGAGAAGACTCCCTGGAAAAGACCCTGATGTTGGGAAAGATGGAGGGCACAAGGAGAAGGGGACGACAGAGGACAAGATGGTTGGACAGTGTTCTCGAAGCTACCAGTGTGGTGTAGTGGTTAAGAGCGGTAGTCACGTAATCTGGGAAACCGGGTTCGTGTCTCCGCTCCTCCACATGCAGCTGCTGGGTGACCTTGGGCCAGTCACCCTTCTCTGAAGTCTCTCAGCCCCACTCACCTCACAGAGTGTTTGTTGTGGGGGAGGAAGGGAAAGGAGATTGTGAGCCGCTTTGAGACTCCTGAAGGGGAGTGAAAGGCGGGATATCAAATCCAAACTCTTCTTCTTCTTCTTCTCTACCAGCATGAGTTTGACCAAACTGCGGGAGGCAGTGGAAGACAGACGTGCCTGGTGTGCTCTGGTCCAGGGGGTCACGAAGAGTCGGACATGACTAAACGACTAAACAAAAAATGACTGGATCATGTCCTTTGTATCTGACATCTTCCCCTGTCCCATATGCGCTTTCAAATACTTTCCACAACTTATCTCAGTAATACAGTGGTACCTCTGGTTGTGAACAGGATCTGTTCCGGAGGCCCGTTCACAACTTGAAAAGCCCGCAACCTGAAGCACCATATCTGCACAGGTGCACAGCGTGATTTGGTGTTTGTGCGCATGCGCGAAGCACGATTTAGCACTACTGCACATGTGCAAGCAGCAAAACCCGGAAGTAACCCCTTCCGGTACTTCCAGGTCGCCACAGGACGCAACCTGAAAAAACGTATCATGAGGTATGACTGTACAGTGGTACCTCGGGTTAAAGACTCTTCAGGTTACAGATGCTTCAGGTTACAGACTCTGCTAACCCAGAAATAGCACCTCGGGTAAAGAACTTTGCTTCAGGATGAGAACAGAAATCGTGCTCTGGCGGTGTGGCAGCTGCAGGAGGCCCCATTAGCTAAAGTGGTGCTTCAGGTTAAGAACAGTTTCAGGTTAAGAATGGACCTCCAGAACGAATTAAGTTCTTAACCCGAGGTACCACTGTATCCACAACAACCCTGAAAAGTAGAGTCACTAACCTGTCAGAATTCAACTGGCCCAGCCACCTTGTCTTCCAAAGAATACAGTGGTGCCTCGCAAGACGAAAAGAATCCGTTCTGTGATTCTCTTCGTCTAGCGGTTTTTTCGTCTTGCGAAGCATGCCCATTGAAGGATTAGCGGATTAGCGCTATTAGCGGCTTTTAGCGGCTTATCTGCTGATCGGATCAGCTGATAAGCGGCTTAGCGGCTTAGAAAAAGGGGGAGAGGGGAAAAAACCAGCAGGAACTCGCAAGACATTGTCGTATTGCGAAGCAAGCCCATAGGAGATTTGTTTTGCGAAGCACCTCCAAAACGGAAAACTCTTTCGTCTAGCGAGTTTTCCGTCTTGCGAGGCATTTGTCTTGCGGGGCACCACTGTATAGAAAGCCCAGCTCACTGGTGCATCTAGCTAATAGCGTCTACAAGGGCTGGCAGTGGCTCTCCAGGGTTTCAGACAATGACCGCTCCCCACTTCAAATGGGGGGGTGTGCTTTTTGCGTGGTTGTGCGTAGCCCCTTGGCCCTACACAATCCCCGGCCCAGTTAGACTGGCTTCGCCTCCCCAAGCTGGATACTTGGAGGTTCCCACCTAACCTCTGACAGTTGACCAATCCCAGCTGGGGAGGTGTTGCCAGGTAGGGTTAGGACCACCCTGTACACACAGTAATAATAATAATGAATTTTATTTATACCCCGTCCTCCCCGGCCAGAGCCGGGCTCAAGGTGGCTAGCACCAGTAAAATTACAGTAAAAACATTATGGGGGGGGCAATTTAAAATACAGGTTAAAATGCAATTTAAAATGCAGCCTTTTAAAAGCAGCCCATAGATCAAAACCATAAGGGGAGGGAAACTTAAAGGGTCAGACTGAGTCCAAACCAAAGGCCAGGAGGAACAGCTCTGTCTTGCAAGCCCTGCGGAAAGATGTCAAGTCCTGCAGGGCCCTGGTCTCTTGTGACAGAGCGCTCCACCAAGTCGGGGCCAGTACTGAAAAGGCCCTGGTCCTAGTTGAGACCAATCTAACCACCTTGTGACTTGGGACCTCCAAAATGTTGTCATTCGTGGACCTTAAGGTCCTTTGCGGGGCATACCAGGAGAGGCGGTCCCATAGGTACGATGGTCCTAGGCCGCATAGGGCTTTAAAGGTTAAAACCAGCACCTTAAACCTGACCCTGTACTCCACCGGGAGCCAGTGCAGCTGGTAAAGCACTGGATGAATGTGACCTCGCAGCACGGACCCCGTAAGGAGTCTTGTCGTGGC
The DNA here is from genome assembly GCF_965113315.1 of Podarcis vaucheri. NCBI lineage: Eukaryota > Metazoa > Chordata > Lepidosauria > Squamata > Lacertidae > Podarcis > Podarcis vaucheri. Next base: position 66,924,662 of record NC_138748.1, on the reverse strand, counting down.
ATTCTGCACCCGCTGGAGTTTCTGGGTCAGCTTCAAAGGCAGCCCCGTGTAGAGCGAGTTACAATAATGAAGCCTGGATGTGACCATCGTGTGGATCACTGTGGCCAGATCAGGGCAAGAAAGGTAAGGGACCAACTGCTTAATACGGCGGGTGGAACTTATCTGGGAGTCCTTAGTCGGCTCCAGAGCTTCTCCCATCCTGCCCTTCCTCAGTTTATGCCTTCCTTTTGCAGGTTAACCTCTTCTTTACAGGTATGTGGGCTTTGCTACGGTCATTGATGCTTGCTGTTGAAGGACTGGGAAGGAATTTCCCTGCATTGGCAGGTTTTGCCTTCCCTATAGCAAAACATCACAACTTTGGGGGTTTTAGGCCTTGGCGGAATCCATTAGTCTATCTTCCCCAGGGTTCCCCATTAATGGGGTTGTGTTGAGGGGAGTCTCTGGCCATACCCCTTTAGGTTGTCAGTGCTCTCCCCTGCGTTGTGGCGAAATGGGGGGCGGGCTCTCTGCTTAAACAGACGTTTTCCAGAGCCAATCCCCACACAGTTTGGATAACCCTGATGTTCCCCAGGTCCTCAGCCAAGGACTGGGAGGGATAAACGCCCAGTGCCTAAGCCAAGGTCTCCCTACATCTGAAAGTTTAATAAAGTTGTGGCCAATTTTAATCCCATAACACGTTGTCATCAGTCATTATTCCTCCCAGGGGTCGCCTGGAGTTGGGGGGTCTCTGCCTGAGACTGAACCTTAGATTTCCCCATGGAAAACATCTTCTCTAATGCTGATTTATGGTCTCATCTTTCCAGAAGATAAATATGTGAAGCCTTTCTTTGAATGGTTATTCTATAAACCTTCTGCTCCATTAATCTGCCAAATCCTGTTTTAAAGCCATCCTAACTGGCAGCCATTACTGCCTCCTGAGTGAGAAAATTTTGCCAGTGAACTCTGTGCTGTGTGAGGAAAAAGTCCCTTCTTTTACCTCTCCTGAATCTTCCAACATTCAGCTTTGTCAGATGGTCACGAGTTCCAGAATTACGAGAGAGGGAGGAAAACATTTCTCTTCCACTTTCTCCAGACCATAATGTATTGTTGTTGTTCAGTCGTTTAGTCATGTCCGACTCTTCATGACACCATGGACCAGAGCATGCCAGTCCCTCCTGTCTTCCACTGCCGCCCACAGTTTGGTCAAACTCATGCTGGTAGCTTCGAGAACACTGTCCAACCATCTTGTCCTCTGTCCTCCCCTTCTCCTTGTGCCCTCAGTCTTTCCCAACATCAGGGTCTTTTCCAGGGAGTCTTTTCTTCTCATGAGGTGGCCAAAGTATTGGAGCCTCAGCTTCAGGATCTGTCCTTCCAGTGAGCGCTCAGGGTTGATTTCCTTCAGAATGGATAGGTTTGATCTTCTTGCAGTCCATGGGACTCTCAAGAGTCTTCTCCAGCACCAGAATTCAAAGGCATCAATTCTTCGGTGATCAGCCTTCTTTCTGGTCCAGCTCTCACTTCCATACATCACTACTGGGAAAACCATAGCTTAAAATACACGGACCTTTGTTGGCAAGGTGATCTCTCTGCTTTTATACCATTATACAGTATGTATACCAGTCCACAATAGAAAGTGTCCTTTCATACTGCATCACGGTGTGGTACACTGGTTTGACATCAACTGATAGGAAAAGCCTACAGAGGGTGGTGAATACAGCACAAGATATTATGGGCTGTCCCGTGAATCCGCTGGATGAAATAGCGGAAGAAAATTGCCTCAGGAGAGTGAGGAAAATTCTCAGGGATGATTCACACCCTGGCTGGCACTTTCTTGATCTCCTGCCCTCAGGCAGAAGATATAGAAGCATGATTAGTCGCGCCAACAGGGTAAAGAACAGCTTCTATCCATGGGCTGTTAGGCTGCTGAATGAAAAGATAACAACAGGGCAACTGACTTTCGGGTTTGGTGGGTGTGCATCAGTAAACAAGGGCAATTAAGACTAAGAGAGCTGAGTGGGGGGTGGTCATGTAATCTCACTGTATACAAGTTGTACAAGTATTTCAATTTCAATTTTTGTGAAAAACAGAATGCCTCGTCCGCTTTGAGGGAAAGGCACTCCATCTAACACTTCATGGTTTTCAGACGCAAAACCCCCTTCCTGCAATGTAGGCCTGTTTCATTATCCTCATGTTGGAAAAACAGGACTGGGGCTAATTCAGCAACAATTGTATTGTTGTTTTTCGCTTAAGCCCAGAGGAGACACAGCCCTGGAAAGAAGGGGGGTAATCCCCATTGTTCAGCTTGAAGCGTCCTCCTCCCCTTGGCACAGAGCTGTGGCAGCAATTTCTCCACTTCCAGTAAACCAGGAATAAATTACAGGGCAAAACATCTTCTCAGTACAGCACCTGCCGGAGAGCAGGGGACCCAGCAGGACTCTCATCCCAGAGATGCCAGCATTTGGGGAGGGGAAAGTCTCTCTCTCCCCCTCCCCCTTGACCTCCTCCATCATTTCCTCCTCTGTCTCTTCAGCCTGAAGGAGTTAAAAGCCTTCCTCTGACAACGAGAGGGAGGAATGTTCTGACTGGGTTGATTTATAAAAGGCGTTCGAGTGGGAGCCAGCTGCAGAAAATGAAAAAAAACCGCTCCTCTTTGCCCTTTCCACATATCCTCCCAAGCCAGAAGATATTGGCAAGCGCCCTAAGTGCCCTCTTCTCTCCATACATATGGTGGCCAAACAGTGTTGTACCATCTAACAAGTCTCTTCCTTACCTCCACTCATCCAACAGCTACTTCAGGAACAATATCATTCAAATGCCACCCCAGTTACATGCCCCGTGGTGGCTGCTGGGTTAGATTGCTGCAATGAGCTCTGTCTGGAAATAGCTTTGAGGGGGAAACATGGCCACAGGCAAGTGGTTGTTGCGGTTTGCGAACTATTTTTGGAAGCCAAACGTCCAGTGGAGCTTTTGCAGCTTCTGATTGGCTGCAGGAGCTTCCTGCAGCCAATCAGAAGCTGTGCTTTGGTTTCCGAACATTTTGGAAGTCGAACGGACTTCCGGAACGAGTTCTGTTCAACTTCCAAGGTACGACTTTATTTGAACTACAGGCATTACTTGTGTCCAAGACAGAGCCAAGAAGTTACCACTAGCCCATGCTGACTCACACTGCTGCTAACTTGAGCTAACTTGGTGTCACGGAGCATAAAAGGTAAAGGTAAAGGGACCCCTGACCAGTAGGTCCAGTCATAACTGACTCTGGGGTTGCGGCGCTCATCTCGCTTTATTGGCCGAGGGAGCCAGCATACAGCTTCTGAATCATGTGGCCAGCATGACTAAGCCGCTTCTGGCGAACCAGAGCAGCGCACGGAAACGCCGTTTACCTTCCCGCCGGAGCGGTACCTATTTAGCTACTTGCACTTTGACGTGCTTTCGAACTGCTAGGTTGGCAGGAGCAGGGACCGAGCAATGGGAGCTCACCCTGTCGCGGGGCTTCGAACCGCCAACCTTCTGATCGGCAAGTCCTAGGTTCTGTGGTTTAACCCACAGCGCCACCTGCATCCCGTCACGGAGCATGCCGACCATTAAATCACACAGTTCAATGCTGAAGTTAACTCTTTATTAGCTCTTGGCTGAGTGTCAGGCCTATTGAGCACAGCAGGTGATTTCCAGGAAATCAGTTGCAGAGACTAAAGATCCCCTGCTTCCCCACAGCTGTCCATCTCTCCTCCTCTCCAAGGCTTTTTCCAAGCAATCAGAGACTGTGTCTGCATGCAGCCAGTCTCTCCTCCTCCCTCTTCATGCCTTTCCTGGTTCTGGGAGACGGGGGGGAGTTTGTCGCAGCAGGAGAGAGAGACACACACATGACTCTTCACCAGCCTTACTCATCTCTGCCTCTGCCTGCTTCAGCTTCTGCCTCCGAGTCTGGACGTCTCTCTGTCACAGACTCTCCCTACTCACTAAGCCCTCTTACATCTACCGCTTCGAATACCTCTTCTTCCCAGCCTTTTCCATCAGACCTCTCAGTGTTGTTCCACCACCACTCCCTGGGCTCTGAGGCATCTTTCCTTGGGGGGTTCGCCACCTGATTCCTCCCAACCAGTGCATGATACTTGGAGAATAAGCAGGAAGGAAGTAAAGCCTTAAAAGAAATTATTTACTGTACCAACAAGTAGGTGTTATGTACTGAGTTGAATAGGCTCCAAAAGGCAGCAGTCTGATTGGTCCTAGAACAATAGGGTCCAGAATGCAGCAGTCTGATTGGTCCACAGGAGCCACCCAATCCAGCTCCAGGTGGAAGTGAATCCGCAACCTGACTGGCCTACAGGAGAATCCCAGAATTAGCCAATCACGTGTGGCCCATTGTGTAAATATAAAGCAGATATTTTGGGGAAACTTTGATTCCTCACTACTATGAGCTGAATAAAGAGCATGAAATCCACACTCGACTCCGAGTATATTTCACAGTTACTAAAAGAGAGAGAAATATGTTGCCTTTCTGTCCGTCTGTCTGTCTTTCTCACACAGAGAGAGAGAGTCCAGGTAGCTTATTGCAAGCTCCATTGCTTGACTCCCAACAAGCTTACCTCTCTAACCAATTATTTTGCCTCGTCCTACAGTTAGATTCCCTGACCTGACCCTTCCAGGAGGATACAGGACCCATCTTGTGCATCGCAAGCATCTAAATTTGCTGACAGCACCGTTCCCAGAGCCTCAAGATGCTTGAGCTGCTGAAGTAGGCATAAATGTTCACTTTTCCGATGGAGACGGACAAAAATCTCGATGCAAAACTCCGGCGTTACTCCTGATGTGTTGGAGGACTAATTAAACGAACAAATGAGATGAAACAGCTGGCCTGCAATGAGAATGCTAATGAGCCTAACATTTAGAAGAGGTGAGCAAAAGCCCAACGACAGCTGTGCGGTCTTCTTCTTCATAATTAAAAGAAAATATCTCGGTTTCCGAGCAGAGAGTTCTGGTCATCCTAAAGCAGCAAAAGGACCATTCCTAAGCTGCCAGCCACTCCTGTGAGAGCAAAGGTTAAAGATGGTAACGCAAGGCAGGCATAGCTTGGGGAATAGTTTTGCTTGCCTTTTTTGCAACTTAGAAGGTTAAAGAAGCAATGGCTTTTTAGAAACTGGCTTTTGCCCAATAAGCACTTTTTCTACTGCACGGGAACACATCAATTTAAGAACAAATAAGCCCATCCTCAGGGACGCTGGTGGCACTGTGGGTTAAACCACAGAGCCTAGGGCTTGCTGGTCAGAAGGTCGGCGGTTCGAATATTCACGACGGGGTGAGCTCCCGTTGCTCGGTCTCTGCTCCTGCCAACCTAGTGCAAGTAGATAAATAGGTACCACTCCGGCGGGAAGGTAAAGATTGTTTCCGTGCGCTGCTCTGGTTCACCAGAAGCGGCTTAGTCATGCTGCCCACATGACCCGGAAGCTGTACGTCGGCTCCCTCGGCCAATAAAGCAAGATGAGCGCCGCAATCCCAGAGTCGTCTGCGGCTGGACCTACTGGTCAGGGGTCCCTTTACCTTTAAGCCCATCTTGTGAGGTTTTTTCCCTTCTTCCCCATTTATTTATGTACACAGAAACATAGAATTACGTTTAAGTTTGGAAGGGACCATGTGGTTTATCTCTCAGTCATACATGACAGATGGTCAATCAACCTCTGCATAAAAATCTCCAAGGAAGGGCTGTTCACCACCTCCCATGGAAGTCTGTTTCAAAGTCAAACAGGTATTGCTGTCAGAAAGTTGTCCTGAAGTTCAGTCGGAATCTCCTTTTTTGTAAGTTGAAGCCATTAATTCAAGTCCTACACTCTGCAGCAGGAGAAAACATGCTCACTCCCATCTTTCATGTGACAATCAGATATTTGAAGATGGCTATCCTATCTCTTCTCAGTCTCTTCTTTTCCGGGCTAAACATACCCAGCTCCCTCAGCTTTTCCTCGTAAGGCTTGGTCTCCAGTCCCTTGATCATCTTGGTTGATCAAGGGTCTCTTCTGCACACATTCCAGCTTGTCAATATCCGTCTTAAATTGCGGCACCCGAACTGAACCCAGTACTCCAGGTGTGGTCTGACTAAGGCAGATATGGTACTATTACTTCCATTGACCTGGACACTAAAAAGGTAAAGGTACCCTTGCCCATTCGGTCCAGTCGTGGACGACTCTGGGGTTGCGGTGCTCATCTCGCTTTACTGGCCAAGGGAGCCGGCGTTTGGCCGCAGACAGCTTCCGGGTCATGTGGCCAGCATGACTAAGCCGCTTCTGGCGAACCAGAGCAGCGCACGGAAACGCCGTTTACCTTCCCGCCGGAGTGGTACCTATTTATCTACTTGCACTTTGACGTGCTTTCAAACTGCTAGGTGGGCAGGAGCTGGGACCGAGCAATGTGAGCTCACCCCGTCGCGGGGATTCAAACCACCGACCTTCTGATCGGCAAGCCCTAGGCTGTGTGGTTTAGACCACAGCGCCACTGCTATTGCAGGCATAGAATAGCATTAGTTTTTATTTTGCTGCTGCATCACACTGTTGATTCACGTTCAGCTTGCGGTCCACCTAGGACCTTTTCTCACGTACTACTAGTAAGCCAGGAGTCCTCCATCTTATATTTGTGAAGCTGGTTCTTCTGGTCTTGGTGAAGAACCTTACATTTATCCTTACTGAAATTCATTTTGTTACTTTGGGCCCAGTTCTCCAATCTGTCCAATCTCTGCAACATTGGCTATTCCTCCCAGTTTGGTGTTATCAGCAAATTCGATGAGCAATCCTTCAATAGCTTCATCCAAGTCATTTATAAAGATGTTGAGCAACCACAAGCCCAGGACACCTCACTTGTCACTGTTTTCCAGGATGACGAGGAACCAACTCCCATCCTGTCTAGTCAGCATAGCCAGTGGTTAGGGATTATCTGAGTTGTAGTTGAAGAACATCTGGGGGCCCATGGTAGAGAAAGATTGCTCAAATAGTAGGACAGACCCCTGTATTCCCCAAGAGAAAATTCCCCCAGGGATTCACACGCCCCACCAGCCTCTGTGAGCGGTTTCTTAATAATGTTCTTTGTCTTGCTTATTATTCATCGCAAGCGGTTGTTCAGAACACTTTGCATTCTCCAGGGGAAACCGCTACCAGCTTCAAAAGAGAAGGGACCGAAAGCTCTTATCAAACAACTTCGACATAGCAGAAGAAAAGGCTGCGGCAGAACACCAGCCAACTAGCGCTGTTTTTAATAAACTTTCCTACCAAGGTGGTAAAAACGCTCTCGAAAAACAATCGCTCTGGATATTTAAAGACTCTTGTTTCATAGGCAATCCTAGACTTTGTCGTTGTTGTTGTTTCTCCACCAGTTGGTTGTGAAGGCCACATGAGTGCTTTCTCCAAATGGATCAGATTATTTATTGACCTTGAGCCTAATCTGCTCCTGCAGTTACTCCAAATCTCCAGGTTCTTTGTTTTGGCTTAAAACGGCAAGGCCAACACACACACAGAGTTCACAACCGCACCATAGATTTCAAGCATGCTTTGGCCATGTTAACAGCCGTGGCTTCTTGCAAAGGATCCTGGGAGCTTCAGTTAGGACCATAGGAAACTGCCATAGGAGCTGACTCCAGGGGGCCATGGGTGTTTGGGCACCCACAATAATATAATTGGGGGGCTGGGCACCCACAAAGTCAATGAGAAAAGGCATCAGGTGGTAGCGATAATGGAAGCAGTTCAGCTCCACCCTCCACAGCCAGCGAGTGAGGCACCTTTTCCAGTGGGGTGGGGCTCAGATGCGGAGGGAGAGGTGGAATCTAGACACATATAAAAACCGCTTTGAAAATGCTTCTTTAAAGCATTTTTTAAAAAAATAATACATTGAATTTTCCATCAGGCTCACCATTGCCATCTAGTGTCCCATTGTATATTGCACTTAAAACACACTTGAAATATTTTGAATGAAATACTTTATTGTCACTTGTACAACTTGTATACAGTGGGATTACACAAGCACCCCCCACTCAGCTCTGTTAGTCTTAATTCCCTTCGTTTACTGACGCAAATCCACCAACCCAAAAGTCAGTTGCCCTGTTCTTATCTTTTCATTCAGCAGCCTAACATCCCATGGATTGCTGTTCTTTACCCTGTTGGTGTAACTAATCATGCTTCTATATCTTCTGCCCGAGGGCAGGAGATCAAGAAAGTGCCAGCCAGGGTGTGAATCTTCCCTGAGAATTTTCCTCACTCTCCTGAGGCAACATTCTTCCGCTATTTCATCCAGAGGATTCACGGGACAGCCCATAATATCTTGTGCTGTATTCACCACCCTCTGTAGGCACTTCCTATCGGATGATGTCAAACCAGCGTACCACACCGTGATGCAGTAGGAAAGGACACTTTCTATTGTAGAAGGAGATCATCAAATGTTAACATCGTTCTTTTGCAATATTCTGAGGAGATGGAGTCTCTGTTGGGCTTTCTTAACCACCTGGGTTGTACTGATTTTCCAAGTAAGGTCTTCACTGAGGTAAACTCCTAGGAATTTAAAGGAAGAGACTCTCTCCACACAGCCCTCCCCGATGTACACCGGGGCTAGTTCTCCTCTCTTCCTCCGAAAGTCCAAATCTCCTTTGTCTTGCTGATATTAAGGTGCAAGTTGTTCCCTAGGCACCATGTAGATATTTTTTGGACCTCCCCTCTATACGCTGATTCGTCTCCACTTGTTATAAAACCCATTATGGTGGTGTCATCTGCAAACTTAATAATTGCAGTAGACGGGTCAGATGATACACAATCGTATGTATACAATGAATACAGGTAGGGACTTAGCACACATTTGTTTGCAGCTGTATAGCTGAGTTCAGAGTCTCTCTACCTCTGAGCCCTGCAGAAAAGTGTGCCTCGCTGGCTGCAGAGAGGAAGTGGAGCCACTGCTGCCACAACATGGATGTGTGATGTCACACTCACACACCTGCGTGTCATGCGTGTGATGTCACACACACACTATATGCAGGCTTATGCGTCTAATGTCACACATCTGCATTGCAGCGGCGGGCACCCACAACCCTGAGGGCGAGTTGGCACCCCTGGAGCCTGCTGTATATCATGGGTCAGACTATTGCTCCATCTTGCTCCATACTGTCTAGACTGACTGGCAGCAGCTCTGCAGCGGCTCAGGCAGAAAGATGTTTCCAGCCACTCCTGGAGATTCCACTGGTACATTATTATTATTATTATTATTATTATTATTATTATTATTATTTGTATAGCACCCCATCTCAGGGTGGTTCACAACATAAAACCACAATATAAAAACACATCACGGTTTTTAATCTGCTCACATTGTTTGTTTGAGTTTGCTTTTAACTTTCACATTTTAAGGGATCGCACCATATATTTTGGGACACGGATGGTACTGTGGGTTAAACCACTGAGCCAAGGGCTTGCTGATCGGAAGGTCAACGGTTCGAATCCCCGCAACGGGGTGAGCTCCCATTGCTCGGTCCCTGCTCCTGCCAACCTAGCAGTTTGAAAGCACGCAGTGCAAGTAGATAAATAGGTACCACTCCGGCGGGAAGGTAAATGGCGTTTCCGTGCGCTGCTCTGGTTCGCCATAAGTGGCTTAGTTATGCTGGCCACATGACCCGGAAGCTGTACGCTGGCTCCCTTAGCCAATAAGGCAAGATGAGCGCCGCAACCCCAGAGTCGTCCGTGACTGGACCAAACAGTCAGGAGTCCCTTTACCCTTTACCTTTATGATATGTTTTATTTATTCATTTTAATGTTATTTAATGTGTTATGCTATCATCACATATCCTTGGTGAGCCAAAGCTCCATTTGCTCCTAGGGTACTTGCTACACACATCAGAACGAAAAGGCCTCCCTTCACTTTCCAGGGAGGAGATGTTTTACAGAGCTAATAACTGCAGGGGAATAATCAGTAAAGGCGGGGGTGGATACGTAGCAAAGATCTGGAGGGAAAATATTCCAAATATGCTAGGGAGTTAATGGAGGCTTCGTCTGCAGCAGGTAATTCAAAACCATTAGTCTCCATCCAAAGCTCAGGTGTCCTTATTAGATGAACAATCATCAGCCAAGGAGCTAGGATGTTGTTCTTCCCAGAAGTGGGATGCAGGAGTTACCAGCAGAACCTTGGCAGAAGAGGCTGTAAAAACAAAAAGAACAAGTCCAGTGTTTCAGTTGTGGTACAGTAAGATGAACTGCCCCAAGGGCACACGATGCAACAACCTTGCTCAACCTAAATCTTATTCTTCTTCGGCGATCATTCATAGCTGAACAAGATTGTCTTCCATAAACAGGGTTTTAACAATGAGTCTGTAAGTGACTGTGGAGGCCAATTCTGGATCCACAAGTCCTTCCACTGTGGGGACATAGGTTTCCGCACAGGAGTTGATCACGGTGTGGATTTGCCAAGTGTGCCTTCCTCTTAGCATGTTTCTCCCTTTCGTCCTGAGATGGAGTGTCTTCAAAGCCCATCTCAAGAAGTGTGCATTCACATGAAAGCTTATACCTAAAACTACTCAGTTGGTCTCTATGTTGCTACATTATAATTTTTAAATTCTTTTGGAAGGATTCTTTTAAAGACTTTCTTATATCATATAACTTTTTTGAAGACTTGATTCTTTTAAGGGAGTTTTTAGGTTTTTAAGAGTCTTTTTAACTATCTTTTTAAAGAATTGTTTTAAATTATTTTCAAAGCCCATGACACCTTTGGAAAAGGCTCTTCTCCAACTGGAGCGCTCGCAGGCCAGTGTTTCCCAGTTGTCAGTGTTCAGCGAGAACCTTTTTTGGGGAATGATAGAATTGTAGAGTTGGAAGGGACCCCAGAAGTCATCTATTCCAACCCCCTGCCATTCAGGAGTGCAGGGAAAACGTGGGATATGAGATTACTTGTTTTGTGAAAACTGATTGTTGTAATGGTGGTTTGGTCTGAGGACTGGATTTTGTATGCAAGCTTTTAGGGGTAATATCAGGAATGTTGGAAGATGCCTTGTACTGAGTGAAACCATTGGTCCATTTAGTTCAGCGTCATCCCTGCTGAGGGGCACTGGCTCTCTAGGGACTTGGGTAGTGGAGCTTTTGAAAAAAGGTAAAAGATAAAGGACCCCTGGCAGTTAAGTCCAGTCGCAGACAACTCTGGGGTTGCGGTGCTCATCTCGCTTTACAGGCCAAGGGAGCTGGCGTTTGTCCGCAGACAGTTTTTCTGGGTCATGTGGCCAGCATGACTAAGCCACTTCCGGCGAAACAGAGCAGCGCACAGAAATACCGTTTACCTTCCCGCCGGAGTGGTACCTGTTTATCTACTTGCACTGGTGTGCTTTCAAACTGCTAGGTTGGCAGGAGCAGGGACCGAGCAACGGGAGCTCACCCCATCACGGGGATTCGAACCACCGACCTTCTGATCGGCAAGCCCAAGAGGCTCAGTGGTTTAGACCACAGCGCCACCCGCATCCTTAGTGGATCTTAAGCCCTACATAAAGATGCCAGAGATTGAGCCTAGAACGTTCTGCATGCAATGCAGATGTACTCCAAGATTATTCTTAGGAAACTACCTTACTCCAAGTCATGCTACTGTCCTGTATAGCTCAGTACAGTCTACCTTACTCTCCACGATTTCAGGTGGGTTTCCTCCAGCTAGGGATTAATGCAGAGGCATCTATTTGCACCCCGTTCTCCCTTGTTTCTGTTTCGCTACAGCTCAGCTTCTGCTAAAAGCTATGTTATTTGTCTCATTATCCACCACGGCCCAAAGGTAATTAATTTTGCAATTAACTTCAAAGCATTTCAGTGGAAGGGAAACTTCCGTCAATGCAGAAAATAATGCAAATATTTATGTAACGATTTAAAAAAATAGTGAATGTCCACACCTATTCACTTATGGGATTTACATTCATGACCACAGGTAAACAAGCAAAATGGGGCAATTTCCGCTTCCATTTCCATTTCTGATGGAATTATCAGTCGCTCCAACTCCCAGCCCCACCTGGAGATGCTAGGGTTTGACCCTTGAGCCTTCTTCATGAAAAGATAATACAGTGGTGCGCCGCAAGACGAATGCCTCGCAAGACGGAAAACTCGCTAGACAAAAGAGTTTTCCGTTTTGGAGGTGCTTTGCAAAACGAATTTCCTATGGACTTGCTTCGCAAGATGAAAATGTCTTGCGAGTTCCTGCGGGGGTTTTTTCCTTCCCCCCCCCTTTTTCTAAGCCGCTAAGCCGCTTGTCAGCTGATCCGATAAGCCGATAAGCCGCTAAAAGCGCTAATAGCGCTAATCCGCTAATCCGTCAATGGGCTTGCTTCGCAAGACAAAAAAACCGCTAGAAGAAGAGAATCACAGAACGGATTCTTTTCGTCTTGCGAGGCACCACTGTACTCTACCACTGAGCCACAGTTTTGGCCACTAGTTGTTGTTGTTTTTTTAATTATTATTATTATTATTATTATTATTATTATTATTATTATTATCATCATCATTGAAAACTCAAGCCAATACTGTGATGCAGCTACAAAGATGTCAAATGCAATTCTTGGATGCATCAGGCATGACATTGGTGCAGCAATAAAACTGCTAGAACATTTGCACAGCAAAGTCTGGTTTGGTTTCAAATTGGATGGGGGAAAACATGTTGAGTTTCCTGCACTGAAAGGGTTGGACTACATGGCCCTTGAGGTCCTTTCCAACTCTATAATGCTATGATTCTAGAACAGTGGGAAATATGAGTAATCACTAAGCCATAGAGGGACCAGATATGGGACATCTATCTAATTTTGCTCACTAGGCAAATTTTTTTTTTTTTATCATTCATTCTTTTAATTTAAAATACGGTATGTACATACCCCCTGCCGTGGAAGCATCTCCAGCCAGCCTGCAACCCCAACACAAAATATAATATGGAATTTTACAATACAGTGGTACCTCGGGTTACAGACACTTCAGGTTACAGACTCCGCTAACCCAAAAATAGTACCTCAACGCTCCTATCTTAGTGCTCAGCTATGACTGGATCGTGTCCTTTGTATCTGACATCTTCCCATGTCGCATACGTGCTTTCAAATACTTTCCACAACTTATCTCAGTAATACAGTGGTACCTCTGGTTGTGAACAGGATCTGTTCCGGAGGCCCGTTCGCAACTTGAAAAGCCCGCAACCTGAAGCGCCATATCTGCACAGGTGCGCAGCATGATTTGGTGCTTGTGCGCATGCGTGAAGCGCGATTTAGCACTACTGCACATGTGCAAGCAGTGAAACCCGGAAGTAACCCTTTCCGGTACCTCCAGGTCACCGCAGGACGCAACCTGCGAAACGTATCATGAAGCAAACGTATCAAGAGGTATGACTGTACAGTGGTACCTCGGGTTACAGACGCTTCAAGTTACAGACACTTCAGGTTACAGATGCTTCAGTCAAAATAAAAAAATTCCTTCCAGTAGCACCTTAAAGACGAACTAAGTTAGTTCTTGGTATGAGCTTTCGTGTGCATGCACACTTCTTCAGATGCTTCAGGTTACAGACTCTTCTAACCCAGAAATAGTATCTTGGGTTAAGAACTTTGCTTCAGGATGAGAACAGAAATCATGCTCCGGCAGTGCGGCAGCAGCAGGAGGCCCCATTAGCTAAAGTGGTGTTTCAGGTTAAGAACAGTTTCAGGTTAAGAACGGACCTCCAGAATGAATTAAGTTCTTAACCCAAGGTACCACTGTACAAATTACAACATAATTAAAATTTGGCACTGTGCGTGAATCAAGCTCATGTCTGCTTGATAGTGTCAGGATGGACTACAGCTGAACTCTGAATAGTCCAGGTCAGGCATTGCAGCAAACCAAGATTAAAGGTAAAGGTAAAGGGACCCCTGACTATTAGGTCCAGTTGTGGCCGACTCTGGGGTTGCGGCGCTCATCTCGCTTTATTGGCCGAGGAAGCCGGCGTACAGCTTCCGGGTCATGTGGCGAGCATGACTAAGCCGCTTCTGGCGAACCAGAGCAGTGCACAGAAACGCCGTTTACCTTCCCGCCGGAGCAGCAACTATTTGTCCACTTGCACTTTGACGTAGCTTAATTAAATTAAACTGCAGATTAATGAGGAAACGGCACAGAACAGATTTATGGGCGAACACAGAGTGACCTGGGCTGCAAACAGACTGATTCATTCATCTCTAGGTAGAGTCGTGTCTCAAATCTCGTTGGTGAGACGTTGGGAGGATATGTCATTGTCTAGGATGCTCTGACATTTGACTTCAGAGAATGCTCAAAATGAGATGTGGGAATTGTATTCTCCGCTAAGCCAGAGCCTGGCGAGGTGTGTCTTCTGCCAGAATCTTGCTCCTTCCAAGGCAAGAATCCCTCCAAAGAAATCCTTCAAACTCCTCCACGTCGTTGCTCTTGAAATGTTCCGAAATGAACACATACATCTTCTGGTTCAGAGGCTGGGAGTGCCTGTTACAGGATGGCAGGCAGGGAAGGTGCCTTACCCTTTAAGGTCAACATCATCTGAAGCCCGGGCAAGAAGAACCTTTTTGAATAACAGAGGTATGGGGCCATCGGGCGAAGAGTCAAGAAGCACCACTTGGAGATAACTTGCAAGAATTCAGAAGTGTGCTCTTCAGATTCCCCGTTTCACATTCCCACCCAACATTCTGAATTACAGACACAGCCGGCCATTGAGGTATGAGGGTTTTCTCTGTCTAGGAGGGCCCACAAGTTTGGTCATAAATTCAGACCATACATTTAAAGTGCTATGACACCACTATATTCCTTATTTTTAAATTTTATATATACTTTTCAGATTTATAGGTAAAGGGACCCCTGACCATTAGATCCAGTCGCAGACGACTCTGAGGTTGCGGCGCTCATCTCGCTTTATTGGCCGAAGGAGCCGGCGTACAGCTTCCAGGTCATGTGGCCAGCATGACTAAGGCGCTTCTGGCAAACCAGAGCAGCGCACGGAAACGCTGTTTACCTTCCTGCCGGAACAGTACCTATTTTTCTATTTGCACTTTGACGTGCTTTCGAACTGCTAGGTTGGCAGGAGCAGGGACCGAGCAATGGGAGCTCACCCCTTCGCGGGGATTCGAACCGCGACCTTCTGATCGGCAAGTCCTAGGCTCTGTGGCTTAACCCACAGTGCCACCCGCGTCCCTTATGACCCCTGGCCTATTTCATTATAATTATAATAATAATTTTGTCATTTATATGCCACCCATTAAACATTAAAGCAACATCCCTATACAGGGCTGCCATCATAATTCTTCTAAAGGTTGTATAGGCTCTGTGGTTTAACCCACGGCGCCACCCGGGTCAGATTTATATATTTCCCCAATTTTAAATTCATCTTAACATTTCAAAACTTGACTTCCCCCGCTTTCCTCGGTTCCTTAAATTTATTTTTAATATCTTCTACATATCCAGATCAACTTAATTGGCTCATTATTCATACACTTTATTTTATTTTATTTTTATAAATTTTTGTACAGTTTGGGTAGTTCTATCCCTATAATTCCCAAAAGAAAAGCTTCTGATTTTTATTTTTTTTACAAACATTATTTTAAACATCTTTTTCGATTCATTATATATTATCTCCCAGTGAGCTTTAACCTTACTATAAAACAAGTCTTTAAACAGTCATAGCTTCCCCCAAGAATTCTGGGAGCTGAAGTTGGTTAAGGGCATTGAGAGTTGTGCGCATACCCTCCAACATTTCTCCAATGAAAATAGGGATGTCCTATTCCATAGGTAGGCAAACCAAATCCCAGGGGCCAGATCCGGCCTAATCGCCTTCTAAATCCGGCCCGCCAACGGTTCAGGAATCAGCGTGTTTTTACATGAGTAGAATGTGTCCTTTTGTTTAAAATGCATCTCTGGGTTATTTGTGGGGCATAGGAATTCGTTCATTTCCCCCAAAAAAATATAGTCTGCCCCCCCACACACACACAGAAGGTCTGAGGGACAGTGGACCGGCCCCCTGCTGAAAAAGTTTGCTGACCCCCTGGCCTATTCCATTATAATAATTATTATAATAATCTTGTCATTTATATGCCACCCATTAAAAAGCAGAGACATCACCTTGCCAACAAAGGTCCGTATAGTTAAAGCTATGGTTTTCCCAGTAGTGATGTATGCAAGTGAGAGCTGGGCCATAAAGAAGGCTGATCACCAAAGAATGGATGCTTTTGAATTTTGGTGCTGGAGGAGACTCTTGAGAGTCCCATGGACTGCAAGAAGATCAAACCGATCCATTCTGAAGGAAATCAGCCCTGAGTGCTCACTGGAAGGACAGGTCGTGAAGCTGAGGCTCCAATACTTTGGCCACCTCATGAGAAGAGAAGAGTCCCTGGAAAAGACCCTGATGTTGGGAAAGATGGAGGGCACAAGGAGAAGAGGACAGCAGAGGACGAGATGGTTGGACAGTGTTCTTGAAGCTACCAGCACGAGTTTGACCAAACTGCGGGAGGCAGTGGAAGACAGGAGTGCCTGGCGTGCTCTGGTCCATGGGGTCACGAAGAGTCGGACACGACTAAATGACTAAACAACAACAACATGCCACCCATTAAACATTAAAATAACATCCCTATACGGGGCTGCTATCATAAGTCTTCTAAAGGTTGTATAGTTGCTTATTTCTTTGGCTCAGAGGGCGGGGGTGTTGCATAATTCCATACCGATGTAAATAGGAACGTCCTATTCCATACCCTCCAACATTTATCCAAAGTCAGGCAGAGAGCTGAAAAAGAAACAGTGTAATTAATTTTTCATCCCTCGCTCTGCAGTGTGCCATCTCTCCAATCTCTATAATTTATGCTCGTCCTTTTCATAGGCACAGGTTGGATTTTGTGTCTAAACAGCGTTCCACCTTGTACCACGTCCCCCCGTGATAAAAGGCGGGTTCAGCCAGAGTTTGCCTCTTCTCGCTGGCAGGCAGGTATCTCCTGCGCCCTGTCCGCATTCTTTCCAAGTGCTTCAACTTGTAAAAAAATAAAATAAAAAACCGCAGTCTCAAGAAACACACTGCCCCAGCCCATCTCCCTGTACCAAGCACATGTAATCTCAAAGACAAATGTTTAGATGTTCATAAAGTCTCTCGGCATTGCATGATTAAATGCGACTGGGGTTATGAAAGCTATTTCACCATTTCCCCCCTGAAATCTCCTTCCTTCCCTCTCTCCTGTTCTCTGTATTCCTTCCTTCTTCCCTATTCTCTTCCTTCCTTCCTTGGATTTTTGACTAAAAGTCTCCAAACTGAGGTATAATCGTAAAAAAAGGGGGGGGGAATAAATGATTATAAGGTTTTAATTACAAACCACCTTGAGTGAGCATTTTGTTTTTTTGTTTTTTTATAATAAATTTTATTAGTATTTTCCACACAACAACACGAAAAATATCGAAAAATAACAATACACAAAACACAAAAACCAGCATAACCAAAAAAAAAATCCATATCTTACATGTTAATAATATAAGCACTAAAAAGAAAAACAAACATTGACTTCCACCAATCCAACAGCACCTCCTTTACCTCTCATTATGTCTTCCTGTTTTCCTTATCATCTCAATCCTAGCATCTAGATATAAATCCCCCTTTCTTATCCTTTCACTTCACAAGGTTATTCCAGACTCAGCCAGATTTCTGTCCTCGAACCTGGGCTTTTAAGGTATTCATTTAGGCACTCCCATTCCTTTTTCACTTCATTGAGTGAGCATTTGACCTGAAAGGTAGTGTGAAAATACCTAGATAAAAATGTATACCAATAACAATCAAACATTGTATCAATAACTCCCCCCCCCCAAAAAAAGTTATCAGAAATGATTGGTATCCTCCAGAGATACATAGTTTATATTATTTTTTCCATAATAGCCAAAGTCAATACTTCTTCTACCACAAAGACAAATGGTTGGCGTGAAATAACACATGGGACTAATTAATACAGGTGAGAGGGCCCATTCGGCCTGCCAGGTGTTCCTGGACTACAACTCCCATCAGCCCCAGCAAGCATGGCCAATGGTCAGGGGTGATGGGAGTTGTAGTCCAGCAACACCTGGAGGGCCAAATGCGCCCTCTCACTTGTATTAGTTAGCCCAGTGTCTTATTTCATTGACTGAAGGAGGATCTGAAGTCAAGCCAGAGGAAAGTGTGGCCTGGTGAGGTCATGTAACTTGGGGAAGAGTCCCGGGGTCCGGATTCAGAGGCACTGAGGGCCGCATTTGTTTGATTTCCAGTTTCGGCCCACCAGTCTAGTTTTCACCCAGCAGAAACTTCGTTGCTTTCTCTCTCTCTCCTCCAAGAATCCCCTCCTTGTATCACATCCATTGAATTTAATTAGCTGCCTGCAAGCCTTGGCTCAGGGTTGGGCCATTGGTGCCAAGGCAGTATGAAAGCTTCGTTAGCCAATAAGCCAGATTTATAGCCTCACCCTGCAACGCTCTGGCTTTCTCCCACTCCGGTGAAATATCCTCAGCTTCTAACCAGCATATTCAGCAAGTCAGCCATTAATTCAACCCAAAGCAGGAAGGATGTGATAGATCAGTGTTGGCCAAACTTGGGTCTCCAGCTGTTTGGGGACCACAATTCCCATCATCCCTGACCACTGGTCCTGCTAGCAAGGGATGATGGGAGTTGTAGTCCAAAAACAGCTGGAGACCCAAGTTTGGGAAACACTGTGATAGATGGTGGACCAACAGGAGAAGGTGGTCTATTAGCGTAAAAGGGGCATTGCCCTATCAACCTCAGTCTGCCTCAGCCAGACCCCTCTGCCTGCCTTCTGACTTGCCACCAAACAGGTGGTGGCTGTACCTGTCACTAGCTCCCAGCCCCCTTAATGTTGGTTTCTCTGTCTTCCACCCTACCAGTTCCAATGGTCTCCAGCTCCCATGGTGGGTCAACATCTATTGCACAACTGTTCCAGGCTTTTTAGACTCATCTACCCATCACCTTGCCAACAAAGGTCCGTATAGTTAAAGCTATGGTTTCCCCAGTAGTGATGTATGGAAGTGAGAGCTGGACCATAAAGAAGGCTGATGCTTTTGAATTATGGTGCTGGAGGAGACACTTGAGAGTCCCATGGACTGCAAGGAGATCAAACCTCTCCATTCTGAAGGAAATCAGCCCTGAGGGCTCACTGGAAGGACAGGTCCTGAAGCTGAGGATCCAAGACTTTGGCCACCTCATGAGAAGAGAAGACTCCCTGGAAAAGACCCTGATGTTGGGAAAGACGGAGGACACAAGGAGAAATGCAGGCCGCATTTGTTTGATTTCCAGTTTCGGCCCACCAGTCTAGTTTTCACCCAGCAGAAACTTCGTTGCTTTCTCTCTCTCTCCTCCAAGAATCCCCTCCTTGTATCACATCCATTGAATTTAATTAGCTGCCTGCAAGCCTTGGCTCAGGGTTGGGCCATTGGTGCCAAGGCAGTATGAAAGCTTCGTTAGCCAATAAGCCAGATTTATAGCCTCACCCTGCAACGCTCTGGCTTTCTCCCACTCCGGTGAAATATCCTCAGCTTCTAACCAGCATATTCAGCAAGTCAGCCATTAATTCAACCCAAAGCAGGAAGGATGTGATAGATCAGTGTTGGCCAAACTTGGGTCTCCAGCTGTTTGGGGACCACAATTCCCATCATCCCTGACCACTGGTCCTGCTAGCAAGGGATGATGGGAGTTGTAGTCCAAAAACAGCTGGAGACCCAAGTTTGGGAAACACTGTGATAGATGGTGGACCAACAGGAGAAGGTGGTCTATTAGCGTAAAAGGGGCATTGCCCTATCAACCTCAGTCTGCCTCAGCCAGACCCCTCTGCCTGCCTTCTGACTTGCCACCAAACAGGTGGTGGCTGTACCTGTCACTAGCTCCCAGCCCCCTTAATGTTGGTTTCTCTGTCTTCCACCCTACCAGTTCCAATGGTCTCCAGCTCCCATGGTGGGTCAACATCTATTGCACAACTGTTCCAGGCTTTTTAGACTCATCTACCCATCACCTTGCCAACAAAGGTCCGTATAGTTAAAGCTATGGTTTCCCCAGTAGTGATGTATGGAAGTGAGAGCTGGACCATAAAGAAGGCTGATGCTTTTGAATTATGGTGCTGGAGGAGACACTTGAGAGTCCCATGGACTGCAAGGAGATCAAACCTCTCCATTCTGAAGGAAATCAGCCCTGAGGGCTCACTGGAAGGACAGGTCCTGAAGCTGAGGATCCAAGACTTTGGCCACCTCATGAGAAGAGAAGACTCCCTGGAAAAGACCCTGATGTTGGGAAAGACGGAGGACACAAGGAGAAGGGGACAACAGAGGACGAGATGGTGGGACAGTGTTCTTGAAGTTACCAGCATGAGTCTGACCAAACTGCGGGAGGCAGTGGAAGACAGGAGTGTCTGGCATGCTCTGGTCCATGGTGTCATGAAGAGTCGGACACGACTAAACAACCTCAGATCCTGTATCCCTGAAGGAGCGACTCCACCCCCATCGTTCAGCCCAGACACTGAGATCCAGTGCCGAGAGCCTTCTGGCGGTTCCCTCACTGCGAGAAGTAAAGTTACAGGGAACCAGGCAGAGGGCCTTCTCGGTAGTGGTGCCCACCCTGTAGAACACCCTCCCATCAGATGTCAAGGAAATAAGCAGCTATCTTATTTTTAAAAGACATCTGAAGGCAGCCCTGTTTAGGGAAGTTTTTAATATTTAATGCTGTATTGTTTTTAACACTCGATTGGGAGTCGCCCAGAGTGGCTGGGGAAACTCAGCCAGATGTGTGGGGTATAAATAATAAATTATTATTATTATTAAACAACACATGTACTATCTGAAACCCAAGGGGTGCGTTGGTTGCCAGATGTGATTCCCCCCCCCCAGCTCTCCTACCCCACTAGTAAGAATATGATTGTTTTAAAAGACAAAACAGATGGGTCCATTTGAGCCTAATTCAATCACCTCCCCAAATATATTTAACGTTCCTAAGGATGAAGACAAAGGCAATAGTTTCTTGGGATGAAGACAGTGATGAAAAAGTGTGGCTCTGATGCAAGTTTTGCTGCATCCATTCCAAGGCATTTGTTTTCAGGGCAATGGGCATCCGTTCAAAATCCAAGTCACGTCCATTGCTATTCAAAGGCACGCTGGTCCTCCACCTTTGCTGCTCTCAGTTATCCAAATGACCCCTCCACACACACAACGATACGTCTGTCTTCACCCTGAGATGACTGTAAACATGTTGAGTTGTGATTCAGATCAAGTTGTGTTTTTTTTCCCCAGCTCTGCATCAGGCTGAGCCAACAAACATGGGTCCTAAAATAGCATTCAGTTCCATTATCGTCCGCAGGAGAGGAAACACCTTGTGGGAGCATTCAGGGAAAGGGGTGATGTGCGCTGAGCTCTAGGGTGGGGTGGAAGGGAATGGCTGTGGTTTCACAGCAGAACAGATGCTGTTTTCCATGAGAGGGAGACCAGCCCATCATACGGCATTCTACAGCACTGGGTTAAAGTCTGGTGGGTGGCTGTAGTATAGACAGCTGGCCAGAGGAGGGGATGGAGCAGGAAGAGTCTAACTGCCTCCTACTTTGGGAAATAGATTAGCAAGATGAAAGGATAGGTTTTCTCCCACACAGCACTGGGTTCTTGTATTATTATTATTATTATTATTATTATTATTATTATTATTATTATTATCAGTTTTGCCCCTTTTTGTACTGAGCTCCATCAAAGATCAACCTCTAAGTACTCAGTTCTGCCTCTTAGCTCCAGTCCTGAGACAAAAGGAACAATGGGACAATGTGCCTGTTTAGATTTGCCTTAATTTCTCATTTTTTTCCAACCTTGGGTTTGGTTCTCAGCATTAATATTTTAATTAATATCTCTTCCTTTAAATTCCTAGGAGTGTATCTCAGTGAAGACCTTACTTGGAAAATAAATACAACCCAGGTGGTTAAGAAAGCCCAACAGGGACTCAGTCTCCTCAGATTATTGAGAAAGAACGATGTCAATCAACATCTGATGATCTCCTTCTACTGGTCCACAATAGAAAGTGTCCTTTCATACTGCATCACAGTGTGGTACGCTGGTTTGACATCAACTGATAGGAAGAGCCTACAGAGGGTGGTGAATACAGCACAAGGTATTATGGGCTGTCCCGTGAATCGGCTGGATGAAATAGCGGAAGAACGTTGCATCAGGAGAGTGAGGAAAATTCTCAGGGATGATTCACATCCTGGCCGGCACTTTCTTGATCTCCTGCCCTTAGGGAGAAGATATGGAAGCATGATTAGTTACACCAACAGAGTAAAGAACAGCCTCTATCCATGGGCTGTTAGGCTGCTGAATGAAAAGATAACAACAGGGCAACTGACTTTTGGGTTTGGTGGGTGTGCATCAGTAAACGAGGGGAATTAAGACTACGAGAGCTGAGTGGGAGTTGCTTGTGTAATCTCACTGTATACAAGTTGTACAAGTGACAATGAAGTATTTCAATTTCAATATTCAACAGAAACTGCCCTTCTCACACCTTCTTAGGTCTCATCTCTGCAGGTGATGTTTGGGTTTCGTCAGAGAGGTATGCTTAGCCTGGGGAACCGAAGATTGAAGAGGAGATGTGATAGCAGTCTTCAAATATCTGGAAGCCTGTCATGCAGAAGATGAAGCAGACCTGCCTCCTGTTTCTCCAGAGGGCAGGATTAGAGCCTATGAATGGAATTCGCGGGGAAGAGGATTCCAGGAGGAATTTCCTAATGGCCAGAGCTGTTTGATCCTGGAACAGACTGCCCTGGGAAGTGGTGGGACCTCCTTCTCTGGACGCTATCAAGTGGAGACTCAACAACCGTCAGTCAGGGTTGCTCCTTCTCCATCTCACATTCCAAGGATCTGCCCAACTCTGTTGGTTGTAACCAATGTTAGTCCTACTTGCATGGATCAGACTAATGATCCATCTACTCCAGTCTCCTGGTCCCCTTAAGGACCATCCAGCTGCCTCTAAGAAGCCCATAATCAGGGCATGGGAGCAATAATTCTCACCCACTGTTGCTCATTCTGATGTGAAATATACTCAGAGTCGAGAGTGGATTTCGTGCTCTTTATTCAGCTCATAGTGGTGAGGAGGAATAAATGTCCCCTCAAAGTATCTGCTTTATATACATTATTTACACAATGGGTTGCACGTGATTGGCTAATTCCGGAATTCTCCTGTAGGCCAATCAGGTTGTGGATTCACTTCCATCTGGAGCTGGATTGGGTGGCTTCTGCAAACCAATCAGACTGCTGCATTGTTCTAGGTAGGACCAATCAGAGTGCTGCATTCTGAATCCTATTGTTCTAGGCAGTGGCGTAGCGTGGGGGGTGCAAGGGGGGCAGGCCGCACCGGGCGCAACATCTGGGGGGGGCGCTTGCTGCCTCCGGAGTCACCGAAGAGCCTCGGGCGCAGGCTGTAGCAGAGCCGCATGTCTCGCGGTGCCCGGCTGAAGGCGCCCAGCAGGCAGCGGCTCTCAGCGCTCGCCGTGGAGGACGTGCCAGGCAGCCCTTCCTCACAGCCCCGCCTCCGCCGCTGCTGCTGCAGCTGCTGGGCCGTTGCATTTTCCTCGCCTCTCTGCCCCCCTCCTTCTCCGGGCAAGCGACGTCGTTTGGGGAGCAGCGCCAGCGGCAACTCGCAGGTTAGGGGGTGGGGGGGCGCAAATTACGTGCCTTGCCCCGGGTTAGGGGGCACAAATTACTTGCATTGCCCCGGGTGCTGACAACTCACGCTACGCCGCTGGTTCTAGGACCAATCAGACTTCTGCATTTGGGAGCCTATTCAACTCAGTACATAACATGATGTGTATTGAAGAAAGATGTTTGGGAAATAGATTCTTACTCTCTCATTGCAGAGTTTAAGTACAATGATGACTGCTCCAAGCGTATTAAAACTCATTTGGTTTTATATCTGTCCTCATCCACCTTTAAACAAACGTTCCCAGTGAAAATGCTTAGGATGTTAGGCTTAGGAATAAATCACAGACGCTTGATTTCAATGGGTCTATTCAGAGTAGAACTTAACTGGGTACAACCCTGTATCTCTACTGCACGTTTTGCAAAAAAAATCCCCCAGGTGATTAAGCAATCAAAACATAATAACGTAAAATTAGACATTCAATAACCCCGTCAGCAGGTGAAACTTGCATGTCCGTGTTTATTTTACTTAAAAGATGGACAAACCACCTACTCATTAAAAATTCCATAGTGGTTTACAAATTAAAACAACATCCAATAAATCAAACCGAGAAGACAGCTGCAAAATCGATACAGCAAAGTAGAATAGGAGCAAAGCAGTATTAAAAAAGCTCACTTTGGAGCTTGGCAAGTTGAAAAAAAGACAGTCACTAGCAACAAAAAAAGGTCCTTGGAGCAGATGTGGAGAATATTTTCCCAGATTAGGGGCCACATTCTTTTATAGACAATCTCCTGAGGGCCACATTGCAAGGGTGGGCTGGAGGAAGGAAAGTGGATGTGAGCAGGGTGGGTGCGGGGAGTGGCCTGAGAAGAGGAGGCGTGGCCTAGGCAGCTTTGGACAGAGAGGCCTGGCGGTCTGCATTCAACTCCCACCCTTGCCTTGGCGTGTGACTACTTTTGCTGGACTATAAAGCAAGCGCCATCAGGCACTCTCGCTTTTCAGTGGAGAAAATTCCCACAAGAACACCAGGCTTGACTGCGCCTGTATTCTTTCACACAGCAGCCCATAGTTAAACTACGGAATTTACTCCCTCAAGAGGTAATGAGGGCCACCCACTTGGATGGCTTTTTAAAAAAGAACAGGATTTGGCAAATTCATGGCTCCTTGCCATGATGTGAGAACAGCATGCTGCACTCGATGGTCTGTTGGTGTGATCCAGAAGGGCTCTTGCGAGTGCTGGATGTCAGTATGCTCAGGACAGACAAATTGAAATACTTTATTGTCACTTGTACAACTTGTATACAGTGAGATTACACAAGCACCTCCCACTCAGCTCTCTTAGTCTTAATTCCCCTTGTTTACTGACGCACACCCACCAAACCCAAAAGTCAGTTGCCCTGTTGTTATCTTTTCATTCAGCAGCCTAACAGCCCACGGATAGAAGCTGTTCTTTACCCTGTTGGTGCGACTAATCATGCTTCTATATCTTCTGCCCAAGGGCAGGAGATCAAGAAAGTGCCAGCCAGGGTGTGAATCATCCCTGAGAATTTTCCTCACTCTCCTGAGGCAACGTTCTTCCGCTATTTCAACCAGCGGATTCACAGGACAGCCCATAATATCTTGTGCTGTATTCGCCACCCTCTGTAGGCTCTTCCTACCAGTTGATGTCAAACCAGCGAACCACACCGTGATGCAGTATGAAAGGATACTTTCTATTGTGGACCGGTAGAAGGAGATCATCAGATGTTGATTGACATCGTTCAAAATAGAGTGTTTCTCCTCACAGTGCATAGTTAAACCATGGAAGTCACTCCCACAGCGGGTAGCAATGGTCACCAACTTGGATGACTTTGAAAAAGGGGATTCAGCAGTTTTAGGGTGAATAATACTATCAATCACCTTGCCAACAAAGGTCTGTATAGTGAAAGCTATGGTTTTCCCAGTAGTGATATATGGAAGTAAGAGATGGACCAAAAAGAAGGCTGATCGTCAAAGAATGGGTGCTTTTGAATTCTGGTGCTGGAGGAGACTCTTGAGAGTCCCATGGACTGCAAGAAGATCAAACCTAGCCATTGAGTGCTCACTGGAAATCAGCCCTGAGTGCTCACTGGAAGGACAGATCCTGAAGCTGAGGCTCCAAGACTTTGGCCACCTCATGAGAAGACAAGACTCCCTGGAAAAGACCCTGATGTTGGGAAAGATGGAGGGCACAAGGAGAAGGGGACAACAGAGGACGAGATGGTTGGACAGTGTTCTTGAAGCTACCAGCATGAGTTTGACCAAACTGCGGGAGGCAGTGGAAGACAGGAGTGCCTGGCGTACTCTGGTCCAGGGCGTCACGAAGAGTCGGGCACGATTAAATGACTAAACAACAACAACAATACTATCAATGATGGCTAGGAGCAACCCAGTCAAAAGGGCAGGTGTATGTGTGTATGTGCGTGCGCACGCGCGTATCTCCTTGACGGCTATGTTCTACCTCCACTGTTGAAAGCACCCTCTGAATACCACAGACTCTCTAAGTGTCCCTATTTTCCAGAGACAGTCCCGGATTTACAGAAGCCATCTCGGTTCCTGATTTGATCCCAGAATGTCCCACTTTTCCTTAGGCCATCCCTGTTTTCATCGGAGAAATGTTGGAAGCTATGGAGTTGTGCAAGCCAAAGAGATAAGTAACTACAGCCATACCTCGGGTTGCAGACGCTTTAGGTCGCGTTTTTCCGGGTTACGGACCACAGAAACCCGGAAGTACCGGAACGGGTTACTTCCGGGTTTCAGCAGTCGTGCATGCGCAGAAGCGCCGAATTGCAACCCGTGGGTGCACTGACGCGCAGCTGCAGGTTGCGAACGCTTCAGGTTGCGAATATGCATCCCGCACAGATCACATTCGCAACCCGAGCATCCACTGTATACAACCTTTAGAAGACATCTGAAGGCAGCCCTGTGGAGGGAAGTTTTAAGTTGTTGAATGTTTTATTATGTTTTTATATATGAGGGAGGCTGGGGCAACCCAGTCAGAGGAGCAGGGTCTAAATATTATTATTATTATTACTACAGTACTGTTATTATTATGGAATATGCTGTCGCTATTTTCATCAGAGAAATATTGGAGGGTATGACACCGGTTAGTGGGAATCACACCTAGGAAGAGGGGCTGTTGTGCTCAGGTCCTACTTGTGTGCTCACCATGGGTGTCTGTTGGTCACTGTGAGAACTGAATGGGCCTTTGACTTGATCCAGCAGTCAGGCTGTCTTTATGTTCTCCTGACACCATCTTGGCGATCTTGACAGCGAAAACGCAACTCTCCAAAGGCCACCCCCACCCACAGCAGCCCGCTGTCATGGATTCCTTTTCCTCCTCAGCAATTCTTTTGTCAACTGGCAGCCACTGTGGGCTCAGAGACATGAGCGGATGAAGGGACTTTCAGGGCGGGGGCTGGATGAGAGGCAGAGCTGGCTGGGAGCAGGCTCTTGGAAATTCTTGGGATTCTTCTGCCTTTTTCTCTGTCCGGGTCAATGCGCAGAAACAAAGAGAGACAAACGCTGCCGAAATTTCACATTGCAAAAGTCCCCACCTCTCCCTCTTTCGCTTTCGCCACCAGTCCAACCCACCCTAATGCTTTCAATTAAGCTTCCGCCTTTTTTGAGTCTGTGCTGCATCCAAAGCTGTGACTAATGGAGAAGCAAGATCTGTTGAGGTGTTAATGCTGTGAGATCTCCCATATTACACACACACACACACACACATATATATATATATATAGGCATAATATGGGATGCGGGTGGCGCTGTGGTCTAAACCACTGAGACTCTTGGGCTTTCTGATCAGAAGGTTGGCGGTTTGAATCGGCACAATCGGGTGAGCTCCCGTTGCTGTGTCCCAGCTCCTGCCAACCTAGCAGTTCGAAAGCATACCAGTGCAAGTAGATAAATAGGTACAGTTGCGGCGGGAAGGTAAACGGCGTTTCCGTGTGCTCTGGTTTCCATTCTGTTGTGCCAGAAGCGGTTTAATCATGCTGGCCACATGACCCGGAAAGCTGTCTGTGGAGAAATGCCAGCTCCCTCGGCCTGAAAGCGAGATGAGCGCTACAACCCTATAGTCGCCTTTGACTGGACTTAACAGTCCAGGGGTCCTTTACCATATATATATATATATATATATATATATATATATATATATATATATCCACATATTCTAAAGACATCACAGTCTCTGTTGACCTTTCTTCCAAGGAAACAGAACCCTGAGTAAGAGCTGGAACTCTTGGCACCTCTCACTGCTTGAAGATTGGGGTGGTGTGTAACAGCTACCGATGGCGACTAACTCCAAGAGCAAGGTTCTCCCTCCACGGTCAGAGGCAGTATGCCTCTTGAGATTGGTTGCACAGAATCACATGTGGGGACAGTGCTGTTGCACTCAGCTCTTGCTTGCGAGCTGCTCATGTGGTTGGCCACTGGGAGAACAGGATGTTAGACTAGAATGATGGCTCCTTGCTGGGTCTAGCAGGGTTCTTCTGAAGTTCTTGTGGGAATGTTCAGGGATGCAGGAGAAGATATATTGTTCGATTATAGCCTTACAACTTGTGTAAACAAGTTCACAGTTTAGCAGAGTAACATTCCCCTTTTTAAACTCACAGCGGATGCGTTTGCTTAGGCTCGCTAAAGCCTCTGTAATAACTATTCTGGTATTTTCCCCTTGTTGTTGTTGTTGTTTAGTCGTTTAGTCGTGTCCGACTCTTCGTGACCCCATGGACCAGAGCACGCCAGGCACTTCTGTCCTCCACTGCCTCCCGCAGTTTGATCAAACTCATGCTGGTAGCTTCAAGAACACCATCCAACCATCTCATTCTCTGTCGTCCCCTTCTCCTTGTGCCCTCCATCTTTCCCAACATCAGGGTCTTTTCCAGTGAGTCTTCTCTTCTCATGAGGTGGCCAAAGTATTGGAGCCTCAGTTTCACGATCTGTCCTTCCAGTGAGCGCTCAGGGCTGATTTCCTTCAGAATGGAGAGGTTTGATCTTCTTGCAGTCCATGGGACTCTCAAGAGTCTCCTCCAGCACCATAATTCAAAAGCATCCATTCTTCGGCGATCAGCCTTCTTTATGGTCCAGCTCTCACTTCCATACATCACTACTGGGAAAACCATGGCTTTTACTATACGGACCTTTGTTGGCAAGGTGATGTCTCTGCTTTTTAAGATGTTGTCTAGCTTTGCCATCGCCTTTCTCCCAAGGAGCAGGCGTCTTTTAATTTCGTGACTGCTGTCACCATCTGCACTGATCATGGAGCCCAAGAAAGTAAAATCTCTCACTGCCTCCATTTCTTCCCCTTCTATTTGCCAGGAGGTGATGGGCCCAGTGGCCATGATCTTCGTTTTTTTTGATGTTGAGCTTCAGACCATATTTTGCGCTCTCCTCTTTCACCCTCATTAAAAGTTTCTTTAATTCCTCTTCACTTTCTGCCATCAAGGTTGTGTCATCTTGATAATTCCCCTTATTCCCTCATAAAAGATAAGACACGACGCAGTCTTCTATAAAAGTATAAAAAGAGTTTACTCACATTCTGTTCACAATCGGATCCCAGAAGGCAGACTTAGCTTAGAAAAGTAACATACACCTGGAAACTATCTCATAAGGAGACAGTCCCACTTTCTCTTCCTCTTCCTGGAGGCCACGAGAGAATCTTTGACTAAGCAGATGTTGCTTCTTCGATGTAGCCAAAGAGAGAGAGATGGCTGCCCTGCCCTGTGCTTTTGTCGTTACCTGCGCAGGTGAGGCCACACCCACTTCTAGTCACACGCAGAGCATGTCTGGCCCAGCCCAGAAGGAAACAGGAAGTTTACCTGCTGGCTGGACAAACATCCCTCCCCATGTGTAAACATGTTCACTCTAGGAGTGTTTTACTTGACTGCTCTTGTGTTTCACATCCCACAGTTCTCACCGATGGCAGCTGTGCACTGCTGAGATGCACCGACGGGAGCCCCTAAGAGTAGGAATGGCCCAGGAGGCTCAAGAAGCTGCCACCGTTATTCTGCCGACTCGCTAGAGAGTCAGGTTCGAAGTGGGCTTCATGCAGAGATACAGAGCCGTTTCTGCTGATACTGCAATAATCAGAGCATCTGGGATCTGCCTAGATGTGCATCAATGCCTGTTGGGTCAGGGAGCAGGAACAGAAAAGGATTTTGGCAGAGGAAATATCTGGAGAAAGGCAGGCTCCGTTGGGTGGATTTGGGCGTGTGGTGCATTCTCTCAATGCTACTTTTCAAAGGTAACAATCGGGGGAAACTGCAGGAAATCAGGGATGACATTGGAACCGTTCCAGCATTTGTCTACTGGGCACAGAGGTGGAGAAAGCACCTCCTTACTATACACTGTGCTCAAGCCCCTGTGGCTGCAAGGAAATTCGTATTATGTTCCTGCATCCTGTGCATCAGCGGTTGAAGGGCTGCTTCAGATAGGCAGCTGGAAAAGGACCCTGCAAAAAAATACCTTTGGCACAGTCCCTTAATCTCCATCCACTAAGCTAGTCTGATTTCCAAGAACAGTCCTCTGTTTGAAGGACTCCTTGGTTTGTAAGAGTGTCCAAATCCACGTCTGGTTCAAGGATGAGACAGCAAAGTAGGAGGGACTCACCTGCTCACAGTCTACCCCACTACTTGAGATGTATGGCAGGTAGTGCTGGAAATAACTTGTTGTTTAGTCATTTAGTCCAGTAGCTAAACGAGTTGGAGTCCAGCAGCATCTACAGAACGTTGCATTGACTACATCTCCTCAAAACATTTTCTGCCTTCAATAATAATAACAACAACAACAACAACAACAACAACAACAATTTATTATTTATACCCCACACATCTGGCCGAGTTTCCCCAGCCACTCTGGGCAGCTCCCAATCAAATATTAAAAACAGTACAGCATTAAATATTAAAAACTTCCCTGAACAGTGCTGCCTTCAGATGTCTTTTAAAGATAGGATAGCTGCTTATTTCCTTCACATCTGAAGGGAGGGTGTTCCACAGGGCGGGCACCATTACTGAGAAGGCCCTCTCTCTGGTTCCCTGTAACCTCACTTCTTGCAATGAGGGAACCACCAGAAGCCCCTCGATGCTGGATCTCAGTGTCTGGGCAGAACGATGGGGATGGAGACGCTCCTTCAGGTATACAGGACCGAGGCAGTTTAGGGCTTTAAAGGTCAGCACCAACAATTTGAATTGTGCTCGGAAACATACTGGGAGCCAATGCAGATCTCTCAGAACCGGTGTTATGTGGTCCCGGCGGCCACTCCCAGTCACCAGTCTAGCTGCCACATTCTGGATTAATTGCAGATTCCGAGTCACCTTCAAAGGTCACCCCACGTAGAGCGCGTTGCAGTAGTCCAAGTGGGAGATAACTAGAGCACGCACCACTTTGGTGAGACAGTGCGCAGGCAGGTAGGGTCTCAGCCTGCGTACCAGATGGAGCTGGTAAACAGCCGCCCTGGACACAGAATTGACCTGAGCCTCCATGGACAGCTGTGAGTCCAAAATGACTCCCAGGCTGCGCACCTGGTCCTTCAGGGGCACAGTTACCCCATTCAGAATCAGGGAGTCCTCCACACCCGCCCGCCCCCTGTCCCCCAAGAACAGTACTTCTGTCTTGTCAGGATTCAACCTCAATCTGTTAGCCGCCATCCATCCTCCAACCGCCTCCAACTCACACAGGACCTTCACACCCTCCCCACTTCAATGGCTGCCCATTCAGACGTGCGTTTCGAGCCCCTCTGTGCCCGGCTCTCAGCTTAACATTCTTCCCTGCTCCCTCTCACAACCCTCGCATGCTTTTGTCATGACAGAAGGACGCAGCTAATGGGGGGCGAAATTGGGGAAGAATGTCGGGGAGCTTGCGGCTTTTATCTTTAAAACAAATAGCCAAATTCCTCTGGCTGGCTGTCAGGATTAAAGAGTGATCTAACCAGGCTGAGGGTTTGAGGTGTCGCCGTGGCAACCCCCTGGCATTTTGCAGCTAAACTGCAGGAAATGAGGAAAACCATTGAATTAATTGTGCTGAGGAGGTGGGGGGGCTTCCTAAAATTGGGTGGGTAGCTTTGGGAGATGCCCATTGGCTTGGAGAAAGAGAAAAACCACTTATTGTTTGATGGCCAGGTCAATTTTTCTTCCCCACATTCACACTGTAAGAGTCTTCGTTCGTTGGCAGATCTGCTGTGTCTTTCCTTGCTCAAAAGATGAAATTAAAACAAAAACACGCTTTTGCTTTGGTTTTCCCAAACGTCCTTGGCAGCTTTTCAATCTCTGAAACGTTTGGTTGTTGAAACGGGCCCTTTGTGACGGGGAATAATGCAATTTTTCAGCGTGGCGAGGAAATTTTCCATTGGGGCTGACCTTGAACGAGACATGAAAAAGGAACTGTACATACAATGATACAGCTCTTCAAAGATGGATTATTCTAGAACAATGGCAAGCCATACTCATCTCTCTACCTGCGTTTGAAACCGGGGTCTGTTTATTTAGCTTGCTGTTAGTATTATCAGAAAACCTCAGTGCTGAAGACTGCACTGGAAAAATTCTAGAAATTTTTAACTGGGTTTCCTTTTCTTTCATCGTCGTTGTGTTTAATTCATTTCTCAATCTTCATTTCACGTTAGTTTTCAATTTACAAGCCACCTTTCTGCATTACTGTACGCAAGGTGATTTGTAGCCCATGGAGAAGACCAAAAAAATAAATAAATGCCTCCCTTTGGCAATTCAGAATATAACAAAAAGCGAACCAAATTCATAAGCGCACAAGAACACCCCTGCTGGATCAGACCCAAGATAAGGTTACCAGATGTCCCCATTTCCCAGGGACAGACCTGGACTTGCAAATTAGTCCCCATACAAAATCCATTGAAGTTGAACAGTGTCCCTGGATTCATTGAAAAAAAATCTGGTAACCTTAACCCAAGACCCATCTAGTCTTGCATCCTGTTCTCACAGCGGCCAACTAGATGCCTGCAGGAAACCTGGAAATGCACCTGTTATGTACTGAGTTGAATTGGATCCAAAATGCAGCAGTCTGATTGGTCCTAGAACAATAGGGCCCAGAATGCAGCAGTCTGATTGGTCCACAGGAGCCACCCAATCCAGCTCCAGGTGGAAGTGAATCCGCAATCTGATTGGCCTACAGGAGAATCCCGGAATTAGCTAACCACGTGGGGCACATTGTGTAAATAATGTATACAAAGCAGACATTCTGGGGGAACTTCCATTCCTCCTCACCACTAGGAGCTGAATAAAGAGCATGAAATCCACTCTTGATTCCGAGTAGATTTCAGCACCCTAAGAATTCAGCAGCCAAAGGCCAAGGAGACTAGGTGTCTTCTTCAATGAAGCTGCAAAGAACCGGTGTGTATACAGTGCCTTCAGAGGAAAGCCAAGAAGTAAGTGGGGTAAATTCTTTGCAGAACGTAAATGCAGCCTAGTCGCATTCGCACCTATAAGAAAGATGCAATGCCTGTATATGGCGAACCAAAATATCACAAAATAGCACGAGCAAGTCTTGGGGGATTCTTTCATCGAGCTAAATAGTAAAGTGAGCAATTGCAGAAGGAGGGGAAACGTCAGCCGATGTTAAACATTCACCCCATACATTTAAAGCACAATGTAAAGGGACCCCTGACCATTAGGTCCAGTTGTGGCCGACTCCAGGGTTGCGGCGCTCATCTCGCTTTACTGGCCGAGGGAGCCAGTGTACAGCTTCCAGGTCATGTGGCCAGCATGACTAAGCCGCTTCTGGCGAGCCAGAGCAGCGCACGGAAACGCCGTTTACCTTCCTGCCAGAGTGATACCTATTTATCTACTTGCACTTGACATGCTTTCGAACTGCTAGGTTGGCAGGAGCAGGGACCGAGCAATGGAAGCTCACCCCGCCGTGGGGATTCGAACCGCCGACCTTCTGATCGGCAAGTCCTAGGCTCTGTGGTTTAACCTATAGCGCCACCCGCGTCCCTAAAGCATAATGATACCACTTTAAATAGTCATGGCTTCCCCCGTAGAATTCTGAGAGTGCTGGGAGTTTGCTAAGGATGCTGAGAGTAATTAGGAGACAAATAAGCTTTCCCTTGGCTTGAGCCTTTTTCATTGCATCGGATGAATTATCCAAAGGGTTTGGGAATCTACTCAGGGTGCTCGGAGGGGCGTTTTCACACACAGACACACACAGACACACACACACAAACATTGATTCCCCGCACTGTTGTTAGGAATGAGGTTCTGTTTGTTTACAGTGCAGATCACACACAAATACTATATGTTCACTAGGCATGAAACAGAAAGTCTCAGGCACACAGCACAAATCCCAGCTTCCTGGAATGTGTTAGCAATAACCCCTCCAGATTGCCACTTGCTCAAGCAGATTGGATTAGTTCAATAAGAGAGGTCAGGTGTACATTTTAAACACAGCTGTATTGTTGCTCCTTGTCGAGTGTGCTCCGTTTTCCACCTGATTTCAGCCATCAACACCTAACGGGGGGGGGGGAGAGATGTCTGGACTTGTGCCCCAGGTAGGGATAGGACAGAAATTAGATTCCGTTCATGTTTAAAGATGAATCTACTGCATTCTCACTTTCCAAAGCAATATACGAACCACAGCAAAGCCATCTTTTGAAACTTGCACTTCTTTGAATTTTACAGTGAAGTTCTACAGCAAAGCAATGCATACAAAATTGTATATACTGTACTAAGATACCAAATGCATCACAACAGGGAAAATATACTTGGCAAATATGAGGCAAGGTAAAGGTAAAGGGACCCCCTGACCATTAGGTCCAGTCGTGGCCGACTCTGGGGTTGCAGCACTCATCTCGCTTTACTGGCCGAGGGAGCCAGCGTACAGCTTCCGGGTCATATGGCCAGCATGTCTAAGCCGCTTCTGGCGAACCAGAGCAGCGCACAGAAACGCCGTTTACCTTCCCACCAGAGCGGTACCTATTTATCTCCTTGCACTGTGCTTTCAAACTGCTAGGTTGACAGGAGCAGGGACCGAGCAACGGGAGCTCAGTCCGTAACGGGGATTTGAACTGCCGACCTTGTGATCAGCAAGTTCTAGGCTCTGTGGTTTAACCCGCAGCATCACCCGCATCCCTTTTAATATGAGGCAAACTTGCATACAAAAACAAAGGTAATAAAAGAACACATCCTGAACCAAGCGTTTACCATTGATCTTGTCTGCAGAGAACTTGCTTTCCACTTCAGTATTCAGATTCAGTTGTTTGTTTCTACTTTCTCGTTCTGCACAATTCCATTTCTGAAGGTATAGAAACAGAAATAAAGCAAATCTGGTCAAAAGTTTTCCAAGCGAATCAAGTCGAGCACAGGGAAGGGTGAATCCATTTGTTTCAGTTTCTCATTTTCCTGATCTTAAGTTCAGTTGGCCACATTTTTGCACCACTTTGTGATTTTCTTTAAGCCATCACACACACACAAAAAATTGTCAGCACTAAAGCATGCACTTCTCATAACATTTTGCATTGCCATGTAAATTGCCCTGATATAGGCGGTTTTTGTGAACGTGCTTCGCCAGTTACACATTTGCATGTTGCTCAGTGCACAATTTTTTGCAAGCAACTTTCTCTAACAATGCATTGTGGTGCCATTTTCACTGACAAATGGAGTTCTTGTGCACATATTGCCTTAATATATGCATTTTTGTACATTTTTTTTCTTTATTCCATCACTGCCTCCTTTGGAAGCAACTTCCATAGTTCACCTAAGCCCTGTTTGGAGGAATACTTTCGTTCCTCAGTCCTGAATCTTCCAACATTCAACATTACAGTGGTACCTTGGTTTACGAACTTAATCCGTTCCAGAAGTCCGTTCTTAACATGAAACCGTTCTTAAATGGAGGCGTGTTTTCCCTAATGAGGCCTCCCGCTGTCGGTGCCCTTCCACCATTTGGATTCTGTTCTTAGACTGAGGTAAAGTTTGCAAACCGGGATACTACTTCCGGTTTTGCGGCATTCGTAAACCGAATACAGTGGTACCTCGGGTTAAGAACTTAATTCGTTCTGGAGGTCCATTCTTAACCTGAAATTGTTCTTAACCTGAAACTGTTCTTAACCTGAAGCACCACTTTAGCTAATGGGGCCTCCCGCCGCCACACGATTTCTGTTCTCATCCTGAAGCAAAGTTCTTAACCCGAGTTACTGTTTCTGGGTTAGCGGAGTCTGTAACCTGAAGCGTCTGTAACCTGAGGTACCACTGTAGTTCGTAAACAGGGCTGTTCTTAAACTGAGGTACCACTGTATTGGATCTCCATGAGTTTGGGTGTGTTCTTTCTCCTCTCCCTGCCCCCCCCCACTCTGTTTTTAAAAACTTCATTCCACATTTGGCCTCTTCCTTCACCTTTCAAAGATGGAGGAATCTGCCAGGTAGACGTCAGCCTGAAAGTATTTTTTTCTTCGTCTTCTTCCTCCTTCTTCCACCCATCTCTCCTTCCCATATATTTTGACCCTGCAGGCAGCCCTTTTTCATCCCCCTGTTTGTTTTGCTGCATAGGTGAGTAGCTGATGCCCTTGTGATCATCTTCCTGCCTTAATCCCACGTTTGAATTCCAAACATTATTACTTTGGGCCCTGCTGCTCTAACTGGGGAGGTGATGACATTCAATAACATAGGATTACTGGGGAACTCAGACAGGCGGTTAAGTGAGACATGCCTGGATCGCAGCCCAACCTCAAGTCCCAGGACTCGCAGAACGTACAGGGTTTGTTTGTTATTTTCTCCTGATGACTCCGACGATCGTTCTGGGCAAGTATGCAGAGCAGCAAATGCTACCACCAGCAGAAAGCAAAAGGTAAAATTTATGTGATGTGACTCATGTACGTACCTTCCGGCACACCTTCTAACCTGGACAGAGATTTCTATCAGTGCAATCCTATGCATTTTAACCTACTGTTTCCAGTGGAGCTTCCTGGCTAATAGGGATGGAGAACTTTGATACACATTTAAAGGTCAACCCACCCCAAAATTGAAGGAGTGTCTCCACCCTCATCATTCAGCCCAGAAACTGAGGTCCAGCTCTGAGGGTCTTCTAGCAGTTCCTTCACTGTGAGAAAGCCACTTCCGAGCTAGAGAGGAGGTGGGGTTGCAGGATTCACGCCCCTCCCCACCACGTGGAGCTGACGGCCAGCCCCTGCGATACTGGGGGAATCCTTGGTCACGTCATTTCCCCCGGCCAGCCAATCGGCTGGTCCGGGGTGTGTGGCCTGCCCTATTTAGGGCCGGCGCAAGCCCAGGACCCCCTCTTTCCCACTACAGCCAAGCAGGTTTTCCCACCCACCCACCCTTTAGGTTAGGCCCTGACATTGCTATGGACTTCCGTTGCTCGCCGTTGAGGGGCCTGGTAGGAATTTTCCCAGTTGGCAAATTGGCACCAGCCTTTTGGTTTTCGCCTACCTCGTAGCAAATCATCACAACTTCCTTGGCATTGGCTGTTAGGCATTGGTAGGGGTATTGTTATGTAGATGAAAGCGGGGGGAAGGAAGCGCCATCACCTTCCCCCAGGTCAAAGGGTAGTCTGGTAAAGGATTCTGGGGGGCATGGCCTTGTCCTAAGCCTATGGAGGTATGGGCCTACGGCACGCCCCCAAGCGGTGACCCTGGGGAAGCTCCTAGTTGATGTGCATCAGCAGGACTCCCCCTACTGGTGGTTAACCCTTGCTGGTCTTCAAGCAAGCGGGCTGAAGCCAGTTAGCTGAGAAGACCAATGCCTAAGCCAATACCACTCAATTCCTGTAATCAATAAAGTTGTGGCCTAATTTGACCCATTAACCTAAAATCCAGGTGTCTCGTGTCTTTATTTCCGAGAGGGGAGGCAGGAACTCGCCACGCAAGTGAAGTCACAGGGAACCAGGCAGATGGCCTTCTCGGTGGTGGCGCCCGCCCTGTGGAACGCCCTCCCATCAGATGTCAAGGAAATAATGAACTACACAACTTTCCGAAGACATCTGAAGGCAGCCCTGTACTGGGAAGTTTTTTATGTTTGCTGTTTTATTGTGTTTTTATATTTTGCTGGAAGCAGCCCAGAGTGGCTGGGGAAACGGAGTCAGATTGGCAGCATATAAATAATAAAA
Source organism: Podarcis vaucheri (assembly GCF_965113315.1). NCBI lineage: Eukaryota > Metazoa > Chordata > Lepidosauria > Squamata > Lacertidae > Podarcis > Podarcis vaucheri. The sequence goes on along the minus strand of NC_138748.1, from coordinate 66,886,967 downwards.
TTATAAATTCAGACTTTCTGAAAAAGTGTGTGAACCAAAACAATCCTGTTCTTCGGGGAAAAAATCACACTTCTCTGAATTTTGCAATGCAGTTCTCCACCCAAGTAATCATAGAATAGAATCATAGAATAGAATCATAGAATCATAGAGTTGGAAGAGACCACAAGGGCCATCGAGTCCAACCCCCTGCCAAGCAGGAAACCCCATCAGAGCACTCCTGACATATGGTTGTCAAGCCTCTGCTTAAAGACCTCCAAAGGAGGAGACTCCACCACACTCCTTGGCAGCAAATTCCACTGTCGAACAGCTCTTACTGTCAGGAAGTTCTTCCTAATGTTTAGGTGGAATCTTCTTTCTTGTAGTTTGGATCCATTGCTCCGTGTCCGCTTCTCTGGAGCAGCAGAAAACAACCTTTCTCCCTCCTCTATGTGACATCCTTTTATATATTTGAACATGGCTATCATATCACCCCTTAACCTCCTCTTCTCCAGGCTAAACATGCCCAGCTCCCTTAGCCGTTCCTCATAAGGCATCGTTTCCAGGCCTTTGACTACTAATCATAGAATGGTAGAGTTGAAAGGAACCAAAAGGGTCATCTAGTCCAACCCCCTACAACACAGGAATCTTTTGCCCAACATGGGGTTCAAACCCACAACCCTGAGATTAATAGTACTGTGCTTTACTGACTGAGCTATCCCAGGGCTTTATGTCCCTGAGTTCTAAAGTTATGAGAGAGGAAGAAATAATGTAATTAAAAAATGATGTAATTAAAAAATTTTGGGAAATGATATACAATGAATTGAAGAAAATGTTCCACTTAACATTTCTTAAAAAACCTGAAGCATTTTTGTTAGGGATTGTAGGGAAAGACCTGCCAAAAAAAACCTGAAAGAAATCTTCATGTATGCGACAACGGCCACGAGAGTCCTAATAGCACAAGGATGGAAGACTGAAGAAATTCCAACTAAAGAATCATGGCAAGAAAAATTGATGGACTATGCAGAGCTGGCAAAACTGACATATAAGCTACGGGACAAGGATAACTGTGACTTTAAAAATGAATGGGAACCCTTTACAAAGTATTTGAAGACGCCACAAAGTGAATTGGACTCCTTGGCAGGTTTTGAATAAACATTCAGAATTTTTTTATTGACAACAATCAGCTAAACAATTTAAGGATCTATACAACTTTGTAACATGCAGAGAACAGCAGTCTCAGAGAAACCAAAGACTGGAACTGAGAGAAGTCGGGGGCAGGGGGTTGTGGGGGAGGGTGGGGGAAGGGAGGAAAATTGGGGGGAAATTAAGGATGACATGTTTTTGGATAATATGTTTTGTTTAAAGCTTTAATTAATTTTTTTTTTAAGAGAGAGGTAGAAATACTATTCTCTATCCCTTTTCTCAACGCAATGCATATTTAAAAAAACTTCCTTGTCATTTCTCTAAACTGGGGGAAGCCGATTAGAATTTTGACACTGCCCATTTTAACTGGGCCTAACATTTTGATACATTCATTAGGATCTGCATTAATTTCATGAAACAGCTGGAGGTGGGGTTGAGACATGATAAAATGCCCCGTGGGAAAATGCAGCAGCAGAACATTTTCTGCTCCTCGCGTGTTTGTATGTAACATGTAGTTTGGCTCGTGTCCAGAGGAGGGCAACCAAAATGGTCAAAGGCCTGGAAACGATGCCTTATGAGGAATGGCTAAGGGAGCTGGGCATGTTTAGCCTGGAGAAGAGGAGGTTAAGGGGTGATATGATAGCCATGTTCAAATATATAAAAGGATGTCATATAGAGGAGGGAGAAAAGTTGTTTTCTGCTGCTCCAGAGAAGCGGACACGGAGCAATGGATCCAAACTACAAGAAAGAAGATTCCACCTAAACATTAGGAAGAACTTCCTGACAGTAAGAGCTGTTTGACAGTGGAATTTGCTGCCAAGGAGTGTGGTGGAGTCTCCTACTTTGGAGGTCTTTAAGCAGAGGCTTGACAACCATATGTCAGGAGTGCTCTGATGGTGTTTCCTGCTTGGCAGGGGGTTGGACTCGATGGCCCTTGTGGTCTCTTCCAACTCTATGATTCTATGATTCTATGCTACTCAATAGCTGTGTCAGAGGCAGCTACCAGGAGCCTTCCAGCCTGGTGACACCAATGCCTTGATACTGAGTGGTACTACTGGCAAAGCTTAAATCAGTAGCTGTTTGACATCTGGCCTAAATGCCCCATCACAATATGGCACAGCTAGGAAGACAATGGGCCCAATTCACAGCCACGGGTCTGCATTGCTTCTGTCTGTACATTTCATCTGAGCTGTGCAACACTGGCCAGACAGCTGGTCATCCGGGAAGGTCTGGACAAAGGTCTGGATTCTTAGTGGGTTGTATCCACAGCTAAGGGAGGTGGGGAAGCCATGTGAACATGGAAATCTGCCTTGTACCAAGTCAGATCATTGAAGAAGAGTTTGGATTTTGGATTTTGATATCCCGCTTTATCACTACCCAAAGGAATCTCAAAGTGGCTAACATTCTCCTTTCCCTTCCTCCCCCACAACAAACACTCTGTGAGGTGAGTGGGGCTGAGAGACTTCAGAGAAGTGTCACTGGCCCAAGGTCACCCAGCAGCTGCATGTGGAGGAGCGGGGAAGCAAACCCGGTTCCCCAGATTACAAGTCTACCGCTCTTAACCAAAATAAAAAAAATCCTTCCAACAGCACCTTAAAGACCAACTAAGTTAGTTCTTGGTATGAGCTTTCGTGTGCATGCACACTTCTTCAGATACCTCTTAACCACTACACCACACTGGCTCGGTGAATTGATCCATTGTAGCTCAGCATTGCCTACACCTGGGGTAGCCAATAGGAAACCTTCCAGACCAGGCATCCCCAAACTCGGCCCTCCAGATGTTTCGGGACTACAACTCCCATCATCCCAAGCTAACAGGACCAGTGGTAAGGGATGATGGGAATTGTAGTTCCAAAACATCTGGAGGGCCGAGTTTGGGGGTGCCTGTTCCAGAGGATGTTGCACTCCAACTCCCATCATTCCTGTCCGTTGGCTGGGGTTGACAGGAGCTGTGGTCAACATCTGGAGAGCACAATGTTACCTACCCCATGATCTACACCAGGGTTTCCCAAACTTGGGTCTCCAGCTGTTTTGGGACTACAATTCCCACCATCCCTAACCCCTGGTCCTGCTAGCTAGGGATGATGTGAGTTGTAGTCCAAAAACAGCTGGAGACCTAAGTTTGGAAAACTCTGATCTACACTGACTGGCAATGGTTTCATACAAGGGTCTCTCCCTTGTATGCCAGGGACTGAACATGTACTTTTGGCATGTCCAGGATGTTACCAGATGTCCCCATTTCCCAGGAACAGTCCCCGGATTCACAGCTTTCTCAGCATTCACATGTACATAGCAAACAATAAGTGTCCCCGGATTCACTGAAAAAAATCTGGTAACCTTACTCTACCATGGAGCAATGGGCTCTCTCAGTTGGGACAGGACTGGACAAGTCGCCATCTCTTGGCTTCAGTCCTCCTACCTGTGAAATGGGAATAGCAGTGAACATAAGTAGCCACAGGTGGCTGACCAGGCCACATGTTAGCAGCTGGAGAAGCTGGTTATTGGTACTGAGGAGGCCATTACTAGTCCCTTTGCTTCTCTGGGTTTCTATTCAGATAAAGGGATGAGTTAAAATGATCACCATATGGAGCAGGCTTCCTCAAACTCAGCCCTCCAGATGTTTTGAGACTACAATTCCCATCATCCCTGACCACTGGTCCTGCTAGCTAGGGATCATGGGAGTTGTAGGCCAACAACATCTGGAGGGCCGAATTTGAGGAAGCCTTATATGGAGAGTGCTGAGGTTGAACAGATTTCTAATGTGCTTACTTGTACCTTGTGGTGCAAGACATAGCGGTCTGTGTTCGCAGTGGGATTGCTAAAGAGCCATGTGGGGACTGAGCGTGGTCAGCAGTCAGAGAATGCTACATATCTGTTGGAGAACGAAAAGCAAAAGAGAGGGGAGTGGAATGGAGTGTCCTGGAACAGGGCATGGCTGGCTGGCTGGCACCCTGAACAGGAGTATTCTGCTCTGAAGGCTTCTGCCACAGTGCACCCCAATTTTGCTATTATTATTATTATTATTATTATTATTATTATTTTATTTGTACCCCGCCCATCTGGCTGGGTTTCCACAGCCACTCTGGGCGGCTTCCAACAAAGATTAAAAACACATTAAAATATCACACATTAAAAACTTCCCTGAAGAGGGCTGCCTTAAGATGTCTTATGAATGTCAGGTAGTTGTTTATCTCTTTGACATCTGATGGGAGAGCGTTCCACCACCAAGAAGGCCCTCTGCCTGGTTCCCTGTAGCTTTGCTTCTTGCAATAAGGGAACCGCCAGAAGGCCCTCGGCACTGGACCTCAGCGTCCGGGCAGAATGATGGGGGTGGAGACGCTCCTTCAGGTACACGGAACCAAGGCCGTTTAGGGCTTTAAAGGTCAACACCAACACTTTGAATTGTGCTCGGAAACATACTGGGAGCAATGACTTGTATCCTGTTAGGAGATGGAATGAAAAAGGGGGGATAATATGACGGAATGCAATATCCTGGGAAAGGGCTTAGAGATAAATGGATGGCCTCCTAAATGGAAGTGCAACCTTTTGCTCCAGCAGGTCCAGTTTCTGCAATCACTTCTAGCTGTTCCTCATGAGGACCAGCCGCCATTAGCAAACCATTAATTTGTCTACCCTCCCCTTTACACCTAGCTAAGCGAATGGCCATTCATCAACACATCTTGTGGCAGCAAATGCCACAAATCAATTAGGCACAGTGTGAAGAAATCCTTTCCTCGGGGACCCTGAAAAGTATCCAGTTACCTTGGAGATTTCTCAGGCTGATCTCTGCATTTCCCACAATTTCAGTTATTCATGCCCGTTTGTTCTCACGGAAAATGACTGTCCTCTTCGGCCAGGACACGCACAGCTCAAGGACATTGCTAGCAGCCGGTGGTTGCGCATGTGATATTAGACGGTGTAATTAAACTGTAAGGCAGGCATAGGAGACCTCAGCCCTCCAGATGTTTTGAGACTACAACTCCCATGATCCCTAGCTAACAGGACCAGTGGTCAGGGATGATGGGAATTGTAGTGCCAAAACATCTGGAGGGCTGAGGTTGCCTATGCCTGCTGTAAGGCTTGACTCAGCTGCATCTGAGAAACATGTTTTGATTGTGCCATAAAGCTAAAACTATATCGCCTTCCTAGGAGTTCTAGTGGCAACAGAGCCCGGAAAGGGTCGAGTTCAAGATCAGCATGTCCAAAAGGCAACTGATTCCAGTTCATGTCCGTCCCTTTACAAGACAAACTGGTTTGGTTTCCATTCAACCGACAGCGCAATCCACCTCCATCCAAATGATCTCCGGTGGCAATTTCTTCCCAGCATTCAGGATGTTGCAAGCATAAGAATAAGAAGGAAATGTCAAAATGCACATGCATTGGAATTGTTTGATGTGTTTTCCCCAGCAATGGTGATCTTCAAGCTTAACAGCTCAAAGATTAGTCTAGGGTAGTTTTTGATGGTTATGTTCCTGCGTTGAGAACCAGGAGAGAGGGGAGGGTGCTAAGTGCTTAACCCAGTCTCTTGGGGTGAGACAGACCCTACAAATGTCCCTATTTTCCAGGGACAGTCCCAGATTTACAGAAGCCATCCTGGTTCCCAGAATGTCCTGCTTTTCCATAAGGTAAAGGTAAAGGGACCCCTGGCCATTAGGTCCAGTCGTGGCCGACTCTGGGGTTGCAGCGCTCATCTTGCTTTATTGGCCGAGGGAGCCGACGTACATCTTCCGGGTCATGTGGCCAGCATGACCAAGCTGCTTCTGGCGAACCAGAGCAGCGCATGGAAAGTTTACCTTCCCACTGAAGCGGTACCTATTTATCTAGTTGCACTTTGATGTGCTTCCGAACTGCTAGGTTGGCAGGAGCTGGGACCAAGCAACAGGAGCTCACCCTGTGGCGGGGATTCAAACCGCCGACCTTCTGATCGGCAAGTCCTAGGCTCTGTGGTTTAACCCACAGCGCTACCCGCGTCCCTTAGGATGTCCCTATTCTCATCAGATGGGACGCGGGTGGCGCTGTGGGCTAAAGCCTCAACGCCTAGGGCTTGCCGATCAAAAGGTCGGCGGTTCGAATCCCCGCGGCGGGGTGCGCTCCCGCTGCTCGGTCCCAGCGCCTGCCCACCTAGCAGTTCGAAAGCACCCCCGGGGGCAAGTAGATAAATAGGTACCGCTTACCAGCGGGAAGGTAAACGGCGTTCCGTGTGCGGCTCTGGCTCGCCAGAGCAGCGTTGTCACGCTGGCCACGTGACCCGGAAGTGTCCCCGGACAGCGCTGGCCCCCGGCCAATAGATGTGAGATGGGCGCACAAACCCCAGAGTCTGTCAAGACTGGCCCGTTCGGGCAGGGGTACCTTTACCTTTACCTTTTATTCTCATCAGAGAAATGTTGGAGGGTATGGAGTTATGCAAGCCCTGAACTAAGGAGATAAGTAACTATACAGCCTTTAGAAGACATCTGAAGGCAGCCATGAATAGGGAATTTTTTTAATGTCTAATGTCTGATTATATTTTATATATATGTTGGCAGCTGCCCAGAGTGGGTGGGGCAACCCAAACAGAGTGGCAGGATAGAGTAATAACAACAACAACAACAACAACAACAACAACAACAACAACAACAACAACAACAACAACAACAACAACAACAACAGAATAGGACGTTACTATTTTAATTTCACAAATGTTGGAGGGCATGCGATTCTATGATTCAGCTCACCGACATAATAATTGCAAAGGGGTGGGCAATCTGCAGCTTGACCCTCAAGCCTGGCCAAGAGAAACCCACTCCCTTGCAGAGAAAAAAAGAGAGTGGGCGGGATCCAACGGACAGGCAGGCGCTCTGGCCAATCGCCGCTCGGGAAAACCTCCAGCCATTCAGGGAGCCGGCTTGGAGAGCTACGGACCAATCAGGGCGCCGTCTCCTTCCTCGGCGTTCGATCGTAGTAGCCGGGTCCCCGCTTGCGGGATCGCAGTCCGGGCAGCAGCAGCAACAGCAGGCAAGGCGTCTGGTGCGTCCGCGAACAAAGGCAGCTGTGCGCAATCGGGACTAGCAGCGTGCGCAGTCAGCCGAAGGCGGACGCGGAGCAAAGGAAGCCGAGCGCTCTGCGGTAATTGGTGGTGCAACGCCGCGCTCGCTCTGCATCTGGAAGCGCAGGATCGGCTGGTTTGCGGGTCCCGGATCTTGGCCCTCCATTGCCAAGCAGATCTCCGGGAAAAGAGGCGAGGGGGATCCCGAGCAAACGGGGACAACAAAGGAGGGGGAAGGAGAAGGCAACGTGCGCTTGGCGTCGCCCCACCAGATCGCCGCTTTCTGCATCCCTCCTCCTCCACCCCCAGGAAAGGGCTGATCCTGCCGGTGGTCGGATCTCCGGCAAAGTTCGCCCGACGAGGCATCCCGGCCGGCGGGTCCGCGCTCTTCCCATGCGCAGAGGGGAACCCGGAGCAGCGCTCGCCATGCGCTCGGCTCTGCTGCCGCTGCTGTTGCTCGGCGTAATCTCCTCCTGCAGGGGTAAGTAAGGGCACTTTGCCAGCTGGGATCCAAGGGGAAGCGGGGCGGCGGGGCCAGGGATCGCGAGGCTCCTGGCCCGCGAGCGTGCGGGGTTGTTGATTTCTAGGGAGGGGGGAGCACGTTGGCATCACCTCCAAACGGGTGCAGTTTTTGGAGAGGAAGGAGCGTGGAACACTTGCTTGGCGTGCAGAAAGTCCCAGGTACAGTTCCCGGCGTCCCCCAGTAAGGCTGGGCTAGATTTCTGCCTGAAACCCTGGAGAGCTGCTGCCAGCCAGTGAAGGAAGCACAGAGGTAGATGGTCTGACTCTGTATAAGGCATCTTCCCACTCACCCACGCACCCCGGCTGTGATAGTAACATAGGAAGCTGTTTTCTCATCAGTCAAAGAGTTGGTCTCTTTAGCTTAGTATTGCCTACACTGACTGGCAGCTGCTCTCCATGATTTTGCCCACCCCAACTTGGAGACGCCAGGATTCGAACTTGGGACCTTTTGCACGTCGAATGCGATCTCCACCGCTGAGTCCCAGCCTTTTCCCCAGTGACTTGACCTGCAGGCTGGGAAGACAAGGATGGGGTCACCTGTCCTTAGAGCTGTATTTGTGAGGAACTCTCCCCCCAATACACAGAGGTGGATAAATCTTCAAACACTTGTGAACCTGGGTGTACTCTATGCATTTGATCCAGTTCTGGGACCCACAGCAACACTCTTACCCAGCGCAAAATTCTGGTGGTTGAAGTCAGTGGGCCTCATGGGAGCTAGCTGCTGCCACTGTTCCGCTTTAGAATCCCGAAAGTGTTTCTTGAGAAGGGTGTTTCTGAGCATGTGCAGTGAGTTTTCTCCTTGAGTAACCACAGCTGACCCCGAGGTTAGAGATTCCGAGTAGGAGGAATGGGTATGTGTGTTTTGCTTTAAAGGCATATCAATAATATTCGTTTTACAATTCCGAAGCTTAATTCCTTTTGAGCAGGGATTGGGGTGTCTTCATTGTCTGCCTTGCACGTGCCAATGGGACGTTTTTGAAACCAACGTGGGCAATAGGGGGTATTGGTTCACTTAAATAAGCTGATACTTTAGAGCAGAGCTTACCATCCCCAGGTGAAACATAAAGGAGGGACAGTATAAGTCTCTTTTATCCTGTATTTTTATCTTGTGAACTGTCCTGAGATCTTTGGATGAAGGGTGGTATATAAATGTATTGAATAATAATAATAATAATAGCAGCAGCTGGGTTTTAGACAATCATGTCTTGGAGAATTAATTTTGTAGAGATATATTTTGCCAAATCCATGTGCAAGATTGCATCCTGCCTCTGGCTGGCCTGTTGCTTTGCAGCAGCCTCCTTTGGCGTTACAGCACAGCATCATCTGGCCAAGGAACTGGTCTGAGCTGCATGGATATGAGTACCACGGCGATATGCTCTTGCAGTCTGTTGTTATTGCTCTGCAAACACATGGTGCTGCCGCTGCTGCTGTCTTGCATTTGGCGTTCTGCAGCAGTGATACCGCTTTGGCTGGTAGATCTCTCCAGATTCTTTCACCCCCTCCTTTCTCACAACGTGCATATAACTTGGTCAACTGCGTCTTTCCAATAGGGATGTGATTGTGCTCACCTGGACCCTAAAGCAGCTGCGGTAGGTGTTTCTGCAGCTCCCAGCCAGCATGCCCAATGGTCAAGGGTGCTGGGAGAGTTGTAGTCCACCAACAGCCGAAGGCCAAAATAACCCCCAGCCGTGCCCTAAAGTCTTCAGGCTTTGTGCATTGGAAGCATAGAAATCAGTAAATAATAATGGGTATCTGGGATAATGAGGGCCCCAGTGTTGCTGGGCAAAACACCTGCTAGTTACAAAATTATATCTGCTTGGATTTATTGATGTCAGTTTGTCTGCACAGGATTTGTGGGTTGCAGAGCTCTATTGCTCTCTCTGGATCCTGTCTTTTGGGATGAAGCTTGAGCATCTTGCTGCTACACACCACTTTTTACCTATCTCTAGTTTTAAAAGCCGCTTTCCAATATGCAGAGGCTAGCATGCTCAGCCTGGGGCTTATTAGACTGCAAAGCGTGCTGTGATTTGGGACAGTCTGCAAGCGCAGAGCAGGAATCAGGGACATCTGTTTCCCCCCACCATCCCTGACCGTTGGCCATGTTGACTAGGGTTGAGGGACACTGGAGACAAACGGCAATCTTTAGTGCCACAGGTTCTTCAGGCCTGGTGCAGGGTCCAACCCCAGACATTGTGGTCACCAGCTACACTCTCGCTTCATTAGTGGCCAAAACAGCCTCTTTAATCACACTCCCGGCTATGTTTGTTCAGCTTTTGAAAACCTTGTTTTCTTTTGCTTCCTCCCATAGCCCATTTCCACAACTCTTGACGCACCGTTTTGCACGCGTGATTTATCCCTGTCGTATAAGACGAGGCGTTTGCGTTGGTGGTTCTGGTCACCGTTGCTCACAATTTGCTGACCTGAATGCCCATTGCTATTATAAATCTCCTGGTAATTTTTAATTTTTTCCCCTTTTTGTAAGAAGTTAATGCTATGCAGGAGCATGTCAACAGTTTCTCAACCCAAAACAAAGTGCTTATCCTGGGGAAGAAGGGTCATAGCTCAGTGAGAGAGCATCTGTTTTGCATTCCAAAGGTCCCTGGGTCAAATCCTGGCACCTCCTGGTGGAGCTCAGAATGCCCGGTGCCTGAAACCCTGGAGAGCCCTTGCCTGTCAGTGTAGACCAGGCTACCTCAAACTCGGCCCTCCAGATGTTTTGAGACTACAATTCCCATCATCCCTGACCACTGGTCCTGCTGACTAGGGATCATGGGAGTTGTAGGCCAAAAACATCTGGAGGGCCGAGTTTGAGGAAGCCTGGTGTAGACAATAGTAGGTGGACCCAGTGGTCTGATTTGGCAACTTTCTATGCACTGTTGATTTCAGCTCTTGGGTTGGGTTGCTAGTTGAGTAGCTGGGTCACCTGCCTTCAAATTCATTTCTGTATGGGGTTGCCCCAGATCTACCCTTACCCTGCCTTCCACAAACAGGAATACTGTGGGATAAGGAAGGCAGTGGATCTCTGTCCGCAAAGAGCACGTTGTATCCCCAGGGTTCCTCCCTGAAGTGTGTGACCCTAAGTTATATCCCATATAAGGGGGGAATTGCTGTTCACTCCTATAGGGAGAACGTGGAAGCACTGTATTGAAGGCAGCACAGGGGGTCAAAGTTTACCCACCAGCAGCCATCATTCTTGCTCCGGATTCTGTAGGGAGAGCCAGTGTGGTGTAGTGGTTAAGAGCGGTAGACTTGTAATCTGGTGAACCGGGTTCGCTTCCCCGCTCCTCCACATGCAGCTGCTGGGTGACCTTGGGCCAGTCACACTTCTCTGAAGTCTCTCAGCCCCACTCACCTCACAGAGTGTTTGTTGTGGGGGAGGAAGGGAAAGGGGATTGTGAGCCACTTTGAGACTCTTTAGGGTAGTTGCCAGGGAACAGGGAAGGGAGGTAGAGGGGCCGTTGAGATACAGGGATCCTCCGAAAGTCTTGCGAAGCAGTTCCTCTTCCTGCTGTGGGGAAAGCCACGCCTCCAGTGGGGAAGAGGGAACGGGGTAAGGGGATGCAGCTGTGAGCCCCAGCACCGCTCCTGGTCAAGCCAGCCAGGAGGGAAGCATGCCTCTTCCGTTGCCCACCTTGCGCAAAGCGGTAAAGCGCAAAGAAGGAAGAAAAAGGCTGGGGGTGACGAAGTTCTCATGTTGGGGACAAAACCGGGAAAAGCCACTCCCGGATTCTGCTAGCGATTGAGGCAGACATGAATTTTGGGGTTCTGCGCTGTAAATACTGTATTTTTTGCACCATAACACTCACTTTTTTCCTCCTAAAAAGTAAGGGGAAATGTCTGTGCGTGTTATGGAGGGAATGCCTACGGATTTTCCTCCTCTAAAAACTACGTGCGTGTTATGGTCGGGTGCGTGTTATAGAGCGAAAAATACGGTAGTTTTGCACCAAATAAAACCTGTAAAAGTCAGGTCGGAGTCCTGCCCAGTTACTTGCAAGCAACCACCCTAGCTATCTGACAGCAGTGATAAAGTGGGATATCAAATCCAAACTCTTCTTCTCTGCACCAAAACCCCACGGAAATATGGTTCACTCTCCCACCACCCCATCCACCCCAGATCTGTTGAATACACAAACTCCAGTTCATTTGCATGCACTAGCACAGCACCCAGTATAACAGGGCATTTTGCTGATTACGAATAATAGGGTGGGGGTGGAGGATGTGCAGGGTGGCCCTTTCTCCCCTCCCCCCACCATCTACAAAAATAATAATAGGATGAACAGATGCAATAGATGGCAGGATGCAAATGTTGCATAGAGGAAATTTTGGCTGATGCAGCTGTTCTCAGCTCAGCAGCGTCGAGACTTTGCTTGTTTGTTAAATGTATATCCCGTCGTCTTGCCGAAGGAGCCCAGGGCAAACGTGGTCATCTGTTCCTGCTGAAATCCGCCCCTTCTGCAGAGCTCCTGGTGGCGCAGGTGACTGATTCCCCTCTCATCCCCCCTCACCACGCCCAGAGGAACTTCTATCATTTTGTTGTTGTTTAGTCGTTTAGTCGTGTCCGACTCTTCGTGACCCCATGGACCAGAGCACGTCAGGCACTCCTGTCTCCCACTGCCTCCCGCAGTTTGGTCAAACTCATGCTGGTAGCTTCAGGAACACTGTCCCACCATCTCGTCCTCTGTCGTCCCCTTCTCCTTGTGCCCTCCCATCTTTCCCAACATCAGGGTCTTTTCCAGGGAGTCTTCTCTTCTCATGAGGTGGCCAAAGTATTGGAGCCTCAGCTTCAGGATTTGTCCTTCCAGTGAGCACTGAGGGCTGATATCCTTCAGAATGGATAGGTTTGATCTTCTTGCAGTCCATGGGACTCTCAAGAGTCTCCTCCAGCACCATAATTCAAAAGCATCAATTCTTTGGCGATCAGCCTTTTTTATGGTCCAGCTCTCACTTGCATACATCACTACTGGGAAAACCATAGCTTTAACTATATGATGGACCTTTGTTGGCAAGGTGATGTCTCTGCTTTTTAAGATGCTGTCTAGGTTTCTCATTGCTTTTCTCCCAAGAAGCAGACGTCTTTTAATTTTGTGACTGCTGTCACCATCTGCAGTGATCATGGAGCCCAAGAAAGTAAAATCTCTCACTGCCTCCATTTCTTCCCCTTCTATTTGCCAGGAGGTGATTGGACCCGTAGCCATGATCTTAGTTTTTTTACTATCATTCTTCTGGCATATTTACCTCTTCCAGATGTTGGTGCTAGAAAACAGCATCCTTCCTCAATTTGGTGCCCCCAGCCAGACGCTGCAGGACTCCAAGTCCCATCAGTGCCAGTTAAACTCGGTCAAGGGTTGAAGATCATGGGAGTTGTAGTCTAGCACCATCTGGAGGGCCAAAGATGTACTTCCTCTCCTTTCAGGACCGGTTGCAGCATTCAGCAGAGGGAAATAGCTGCTTCAGGTGGCAGGTGGGGTGTGTACTACGCAGCGTGGCGTGGTGGCACATCCTGTCCTGCCACCAGCATTGAAATAGAACTCTGGTTCTGGTTGTTGTTGTTTAGTCGTGTCCAACTCTTCATGACCCCATAGACCAGAGCACGCCAGGCACTCCCTTCTTCCACTGCCTCCCGCAATTTTGTCAAACTCATGTTCGTAGCTTCAAGAACACTGTCCAACCATCTCGTCCTCTGTCATCCCCTTCTCCTTCCCAACATCAGGGTCTTTTCCAGGGAGTCTTCTGTTCTCATGAGGTGGCCAAAGTATTAGAGCCTCAGCTTCAGGGTCTGCCCTTCCAGTGAGCACTCAGTTGGGATTCCGTAATCCTCCCCAGCCAACAGACTGGGATGATGGGAGCTGCAATTCAACCACATCTGGAGGGCCACAGATGAACTGCACTAGTGCCAGGGCAGATGTGCCAGTTTCCCGCCCCATCTCTCTGCCTAGGGTAGGCAAAGTGGTGCCCTCCAGAAGTCATGATTGTTGCCCATAGTGGCTGATGCTGAGAGGAGTTGGAGACTAACATTTGCAAGGCCTCACATTAGCATTCTGATTATATTTTTGCTTGTGTCTCTCAATTCCCTACTTTCTGGTGTCCAAAGCTCTCCTGCCCACTTTAACAACTCTTCTTTCCCCCACAATGCCTGTAACATGCCGCCAGTTCTTCACCCTCTCCGGCAGAGAAGTTCTCCTCAGCCCTTCCATCTGAGTTCCCTCAACCTGGAGATGCCAGGGTTTGAACCCAGGGTTATTTGCCTGCCCAGCATTTGCTGTTTCCAGTGGGTATAACCCTTGTTCCATGTTCCGGGTATTCCTAACAATCTGTCAAAACAGGTGGTTATATTTTCAGGCACAACTGTCCCATATACTTTTACTACAACAATATTCACGTTAGCATGTCAAATTGGAAACTTTTGAAATCGCTACCTCTATCAGAACACTGGAAAGGAGACTCCATTGTTCTAGAATTATTTCCTTCATATGAGAAACATAATTTCTAATATGTGCATAACCAAACATAATACAACTTTTCCACGATTTGAATTCTTTGCGATGCCCAAATGCTATTGAACTGCCCATTTTGAATCTGGCTCACCATTTTTTTAAAAAATCAACCTACAGACATGTTTAAAAAAAACATTCCATAGGAATACTGGGGTCTGCTGCCATTGGTTGCTCCACTCTCCTACCCCCGTTCCCCCACACCTGGCCAACCCCTCCTCCCTTTGCGTTTCACCCACCCCTTCCTCCCAGCTTGCCCCCTTTAAAGGAGCATCTCCCCCCCCCCCGTTAAATAGCTCTCCTGGGCCATCTGCCCCTCACACTACTTGCTTGCTCATCTGCCTACCATTTTGTCATCGCACTGGAGCTTGTGCAGCCAGTGAACTACAGCGTGACGACAGCCTTACGTTTTTATGTATATAGGAAGATAGGGACCTCAGCTGCCTTATACCAAGCCAGACAAATGATCCCTCTGGCTCAGTATTATTATTGGTCAACGGGAGTGGCTGCCTGGGATTTCACGTGGGGCATCTTTCCCAGCCTACCTGGAGAGGACAAGGATTGAACCTGGGAGTTTGTGCAGGCCAAGCAGACGCTCCACCGCTGAGCTACGGCCCTGATTGTACATCATGAATGTACAATATTGTACAGTCACTCCTGAATACCTGAAGGCGATGCCTGGGAACTGAACCACAACAAAGGGCCTTTTCATCCCTTTTTAACAAGCTTGGCTCCCGCCCCCTATGAAAATGTGAAGAAGGATCGCCTAGTGGCTTGCGGCAGGAGTTTTCGGTTGTTTTTCCTCCTTGAGCCTGCGTGACCTTGGAGGAGTCGTTTTGATTCTGCTACAATTTCTCGTTTTCCCCAGCCTTTGCCTGGAACCTGTCCTGCAGACTCTTAATTTTAGGAAATACGATAATCTTTATTGTCATTGTCCCATACAGAACAACGAAATTGGAAAAAATCTACATCAGACATTCAGAAACCAACAAGCCTGCTGTCCCAGCCTGGTTAACCCCCTAAAAACTCTGATACCCCATAATTAAATACAATATACTCCCACAGAAGACTACCTTACACTGCGTTTAAAACCAAAATCGCATTTGGATAAAACCTGTTTCTCAGGCGGCTAGTCCTAGTCTTTATAACCCTGTACCTTCTTCCAGAAAGCAGAAGCTGAAAGGAAAGGTAAAGGTAAAGGGACCCCTGACCATTAGGTCCAGTCATGACCGACTCTGGGGTTGCGGCGCTCATCTCGCTTTATTGGCCGAGGGAGCCAGCGTACAGCCGGGTTATGTGGCCAGCATGACTAAGCTGCTTTTGGCAAACCAGAGCAGCGCACGGAAATGCCATTTACCTTCCCGCCGGAGCGGTACCTATTTATCTACTTGCACTTTGACGTGCTTTCGAACTGCTAGGTTGGCAGGAGCAGGGACTGAGCAACAGGAGTTCACCCCGTCGCGGGGATTCGAACCGCCGACCTTCTGATCAGCAAGCCCTAGGCTCTGTGGTTTAACCCACAGCGCCACCCACACTACCCATCAAATTTTACTAGACTATAATTTCCATCAGTCTGGCTGGACCTGATGGAAATTGGCATTTGGCAACATCTGGAGAGCTATGAGTTCCTCAGGCTGATAAAGGGTGACCCACAACTAGTCCTACTTGGAATAGATCAGTTGATTCCTATGGGCCTGACTACTCTGAGAATGGTTTGGTTAAATGCTGCTCAGAGTTGTGTCCTTATTTTGCTTGTCTCCATTCACAGGTTCACTTCCAGATGTGTGGCTACTGACCACCAACCTCCCATAAAATGATACTCTTGCCTTTAAACATTTCTGCTGCGACCTGCTCTCACAGAGGAAAGGCAGGCTGAAAAAGAATCTCATGAAGGGCTGTATACATTCTTGCCACATCCCAAAAAAGTAGCATTTATTCGTAGCATCAATAACATGTGGAAGAATGAGGAGCCACTGCAATACCTTTGAGGGTATTTTGAGAAGCCGACAGCTGCTTGCTAATGTCTCAAGAACCCTGTTGTTTTGATTATTTATTAAATTTAAGTAAGTTACTAGATCTCATGGTTAGGCACAGATTTCAAAGGCATTTATGGATCCTGTGGTTAGGCACAGATTTCAGGGTGATGCAACATGGCATTGGTAGAGCAGTAACAACGAGGCAAGTGAGACAGGGAAGAATTGAGTTCTGGCTGCATTTAGTGATTTGTCACACAAAAACTCCAGAAGTGAGGCAAGACTCCTCCTCCTACTCTGTTCAGAGTTGCTACCTTCTTCTTTTCCCGGATTGGCTCATGATGACAGTTGCATGTCAGGCTAAAATTTATCAGGTGGTGTTATCCATGCTGGGATAAGCTGCTCCTGTTGGATTGTATTTCTTCTTTTCTTTTGCATGGTGTACTGTTCTTAAAGAGGGACGCGGGTGGCGCTGTGGGTTAAACCACAGAGCCTAGGACTTGCTGATCGGAAGGTCGGCGGTTCGAATCCCCGCAGCGGGATGAGCTCCCTTTGCTCGGTCCCTCCTCCTGCCAACCTAGCAGTTCGAAAGCACATCAAAGTGCAAGTAGATAAATAGGTACCACTCCGGCGGGAAGGTAAACACCATTTCCGTGTGCTGCTCTGGTTTGCCAGAAGCAGCTTAGTCATGCTGGCCACATGACCTGGAAGCTGTACGCCGGCTCACTCGGCCAATAAAGCGAGATGAGCTCCGCAACCCCAGAGTCCACCACGACTGGACCTAATGGTCAGGGGTCCCTTTACCTTTACCTTACTGTTCTTAAAGGCACAAGAAACCGTAGCAAGGAAGGCATGCAGACTGAGGGAAATGACTTTATTTTTCCCCCCGGAGGGGCAGCGCAAAAGGAAATCTCCACCCTTTCTCCTTCTCTGTTCTTGCTTGTTTTCACAAAGCTCGGGCCATCTGTTGATGCATGCTGAATGCGCTGTCAAGAAGCTGTAAGTGGAAGTGATCCTGCCAGACACAAAGATTAATTCAGATTGCTTTGTGTGCGTAGTAGCTACTAGAGCTGTCTTCAGCCTCAAAGGAGCCCACAGCCTTTTTGCCCTAGAGAAAGTGAGACTTGCACCTCTCAGCATCTTTCGCTCGCCTCCAAATCACCAGTGGCTTTCCTTTCTTCTGCCGCTGATCACGGGCAAATCTCCCTTCAGCCCCCCCAGATTCAACATGCAAAAATTATAAGTGGTGAGTAATAGTATTTCTGTGCTGATTTTCATTCAAATGAATCCCTAAGCGGCTTGCAAACAATACAGAACAATAGGACATAACAGAACATCACATAGATACAGCACAAATCATATAAAACAATTAACAAAATTATCAATAAAGCAGTTACAAATCATCGATAAAAAAATTGTGATCTATAAAACAGTATTAACAAAGCAGGAAATAAATAATGAGCTAAATCTCCAGCCCAAGTCATATTGTATCATTAACAAATCAATACTGCATTGATAATCTTTAAAACAACATTAACAGAATAGCAACTGGGGGCAGGGAATAAGCTAAGCATTAAGTTTATGGGGGCAGATGGGGCTTGTCAACCTTTGAAGGTAGCCCATCTAGGAAAAGGAAAACTCTATTCCTAAACCACCGCTGCCTTGTGGGATGTCTTCTGGAGGAGAAAAGGCTCAGGAGGAAACCCTACAAAAATCCGCAGAGAAGGTCCTAAGATGTTTGGATGGCGCCTCCTTCCAGCAAGTCTTGCGGCCAAGCCGCTGCCAACCATATTGTTTTGCTTCCCTTTGGACCACAGCAGCGAGGCAGAGATGAGGATCTTGTCTTTATTTTCCAGAATTTTTAAACAAACAAACATCTTAACTGTACTTAGTCCAATCTTAGTAACATTGTTAAGTGACTTCCTCGAATCCCCCTGGCTGAATTTCAGCGTATATCATTGTAACAGTTTTCCAAAACCAATTTTCTCATAAAATTAACTTAATCACTTAACATCTTTCTTCCTTTTCATTTTAACTTTAAACATATTATTCTCTAACATCACATATTTAAATCCTAGGCCTATCTGGTATTTGCAAGTTTTTTCCAGTTAAGTTATCTTAGCATATTTAACTAAATAGTCTTTCAATTTCATCCATTCCTCCTGGTACTCCTCCTCCTCCTGGTCGCGGACTCTTCCAGTCAGGTCGGCTAGCTCCGAAAAGTCCATCAGGAGATGAGGATCTTGTCGTCTGGGCAGCCCAGGACTTCCAGACACTGCCCAGGCTTGTGCCCCAGGGAGGTCACTTGGGTGCTGCTAACACAGCTAACTTCACCCCCAGAGGCTCACTCCATGGTCTCTTGAGACAGACAGATGCCAACAAGTTTAAGTTCTTACACACACTCTCCATGCCCCCATGACTCATAATCTTTTGCTCTATTCAGTTCATTAAAATACACATACAGTGGTACCTTGGGTTAAGAACGTAATTTGTTCCGGAGGTCCGTTCTTAACCTGAAGCTGTTCTTAACCTGAAGCACCACTTTAGCTAATGGGACCTCCTGCTGCTGCCATGCCGCCAGAGCACGATTTCTGTTCTCATCCTGAAGCAAAGTTCTTAACCTGAAGCACTATTTCTGGGTTAGCGGAGTCTGTAACCTGAAGCGTCTGTAACCTGAAGTGCCTGTAACCCGAGGTACCGCTGTACAGTGGAACCTTGACTCTCAAACTTAATCCGTTCCAGACTTTTATGGTTTTTTATTTTTCAAAAAAAATGATTTTATAACACAAATAAACAACACATACAGAAAAGCAAACAATACAAACAAATGCTTGTCTTATCCTTATTTTTTCTAAACATTGCTAGGTGGGTTTCCCCAAATCCCCCCCTATCTGATTTTCATTTTACCGCATCTTTAGCAGTTTACATATGTCATAATTTCTTACCATTTTTTTTATCACGCTTACTTTAACCATAAAAATCTTCACATTTAATCACTTTCAAATAATACTGTTTTAAAATACACTATCTTCTACTTCTAACCCTACAGCCTATATCCACTTCCAAAGCTATTCTAAGATTTAAATATTAACATATTTTTTCAAATATTCCTTAAACTTCTTCCAATCTTCTTCCACCGTCTCTTTTCTCTGGTCTCGGAGTCTCCCAGTCAGTTCGGCAAGTTCCATATACTCCATCATCTTCATCGTTCCAGACTTTTAAAAACAACCCTTCAAGCAGCAATTTAACATGAATTTTACTATCTAATGGGACCATTGCTGAAAGCAATAAACAATGTACTGCAGTCACACAATCAGTCAATCAGTAGCTGAACTGGGTTCCACACAGTTACAAAAAAAGAGGCACAACTACGCAAAATAGCAAAAACAGACAGACCTCAGTGTAACACTCAAAATGGAAGTGTGGCACTCAAAGCGGAAGCGTAACACTCAAAACGGAGCACCTTCGGCTTCCAGAAAAAGTTTGCAAACTGAAACACTTACTTCTGGGTTTGTAGTGTTTGGGTTCCAAGTTGTTTGGGTACTAAGGCATTTGAGAAACAAGGTACCACTGTGATGCACATTTTTAAGCCAGCTCAGCCAGGTGCTGTGTTCAATGGGGTCCTTGGGCCATGGTGGAGACAGTGATGATGAGAAACCAGCCCATGCCACACTACATAATCAGGAGGTCCATTCCCACTTGAGGAAGTCCAAGACGAGTCTGGTGCATGCTGGGGCTTGGCTTTCCTGTGTGTCTTCCCCAGCCATCATTTTAAGCCACGCAGATGCTCACTCAAAGGCATTAATAGTCTTTTTTTAATTTGAAAGGATGTCTGAATCGACAAACCGTGGTTTGCAGTTGACTGTTCACTTGGAAACCATGGCTTGAGGTGGGTTTGCAGACACTTCTTTGTGCGATGTCATGGAGAAGTCATAAGTCAGAGGGCTACTGCTTGGTGGAATGAGAGCGAAGCAGAGTGATGAGTATTTAGAAAGACGAGGGCTGAGATAAATTAAAAGGAAAGCAGCCAGGTCAGCTGTTCTCAGCCGTAGTGCTCCTATTGTACATTAGGAAACTCATACCGTGATTTGGGTTCTAAAGTATGGTCGTTGCAAAGCTGCACCTCCATGGTTTGGTCTGGTGTCTGAACTGAGCATGAGGATGGTTCAGATGGTTTGCCAAACCATGGTTTGTCCAGATATCTGAACTGATAGCACCTGTGTTTGGCAGGAAGTCTTTTCTAAGTCCTGCTGCCTGGGATCCTTTTCAGCTGGGGAAATGAGTGACAGAGGGCCAAAGTACAGGAGAAGTTAAATGCCTCTTTGCACTTAACGTAGAAGTGTTTCATTGTAAAATACAAATTACATCAGCGCTGGTGAGGCTGATGATTAACCGTATCAGAACAGGCACAGAGCAGAAAACATTCCTACAGAAAAACCCCTTTCTTAAGCGGACATGTTCGGTATGGTATCTGAATTAAGCATGAACATGGTTCAGATGTAGCAACAAACCATGGTTTGCCATGATATCTGAGCTGACAGCATCGGATAAACTATGGTTTGCAAGTGGCCACCAACTCAGGCTTGATGCTGATATGCAGATCACGGTTTGGCAAATGAGGGCTAAGTTGCAGGTTAAATTCCTCCTTGCACTTACCATAGGGCATTTGTTTGTTTGTTTGTTTGTTGTAAAATGCAAATTGCATCGGCTCTGGGCATCAGCTTTCTAAAGCAGGTGTTTGTTTGGGGGAGAAATCTCCTAATGGCACCAGTGTGGGAATTCCCTCTCAGTACAAATAGCACCTGGAGGGAGGGGTTTTCCTCAAGGTGACAGCCGTGAAGGAATGCCTAAATTTCTCCCTTCACACCTGCTCTGACCCTGTTAATTATCAGCCTCCCTACAGCTGACTAATTATTAAAACCCGCATGCTAAATGCGCATTTAACATTGCATGATGTTTGGTCCAAAGCGAGGACGTGGGTAGCTCTGCCTCCTTTCCCACCGCGAGGGAATGCAGCCCCTGACCTGGAAAAGCTTCCCTCCTCTGACCTAGACCTTCTTGTCCCCAGGCCTCTTCCTGCCCCTAGGCTTCCCACGAGGCGTTCTGCCCCATCAAACCGACCTTTTATCATTCCTGAAAGAGCTACACCCTGCGTTGGCTATGCGTCGCTTGCTGTTTCTCAGCCTCAGCAATTGGAATGTTTGTGAACGTTCTTCTACATCGGGGTTCCACAGCCCCCAGCTAGCGAGACCTTGCAAAGGCACGCCAGGCTTTTTCTGCAAATCCGACAGTCGTAGGGAAGATGAGAGCAAACCTTCCGCTTCCTTTGGAAAGGGCTTAACATCGCTTCCCTTCCCATCTCCTCACCGCTGGCTTCGACATCTCGCTTAAGTTTGCGAGCCATATCACATTTATGCATACAAGATGACATTTATCTGGGCCATTGCAAGGCTTAATTTATGAACTGTTCTTTTTTTTTATTATTCACATTTTATTTATTTGTTAACACTCTTACCGTATTTTTCGCTCTATAGCATGCACCCGACCATAACATGCATATAGTTTTTAGAGGAGGAAAACAAGAAAAAAAATATTCTAAACAAAACAGTGGATGTATGATTTTTGTGGTTCATGCTGTGGCCACAGACATGTGATCTGACGGTGAGTTTGGGGTAGCCCAATGCAAAAATCCTGAGAATCCATGTGGATCCGTGCTTTGTAACCACATTTTTGCACCATTGCAGCCCCAGGCAACAGTGGGTGCATGATTTTTTTGGTGCAAGCTGTAGCCATGGACATGCTATGTGATCTGATGGTGAATTTGGGGTGACTCAGTGCAAAAATCCTGAGGATCCATGTGGATCCGTGCTTTGTAACCACATTTTAAGTGGGGAGGGAAGGAAAAGCACTCAAGGGACAAGGAACACGCGTGGGATGGGTGGAGAAGGATGCTGTTAATAATGCAGAAGAGGGGTATAAGAGAAGAAGGCTCCTCTCCTCTCCCGCTTTGCTCCTTTAAAGAAGCAGGCTCTCTGTCCCTCTCTCCTCCCCACTCAGCGGGTCTTCTCCTGCTTTGCTATTTCAAAGCAAGCCACGGAGGAGGGAAGGAAGGGGAACCATGGATCCTCTGCTCACGACTGCAGCAGATCCCCCCACCATCCGTAGGCATTCACTCCATAACACGCACAGACATTTCCCCTTCCTTTCTAGGAGGAAAAAAGTGAGTGTTATGGTGCAAAAAATACGGTATATTACATCGGTAAACGTTGTCATATTACATTACAGAACTAACTATAATATAATTTCCAACATGTATACAAAAATTATATATATATACAAATGTATATTACATGTATATATATTACAAATTTTATATACCTAGAAAGAAAATGAAACAAAAAAAGAACAAAGAGAAAAACAATTCCCCCTCCCCAAAATCATATACATACCAACACACTAGACTTCCTTTCTTTCCCATTGTATATTCCTTTTTTTTACAAATGAATGTACTCTTATTATTGTGTATTTCTTTACATACAATCTAATACATTCCTATATCAGTTTGTGCTCTTAGTCTTATTTCTCAACTCAGTCTCACTCCAACGCCAAACAAATGCTAGAACTGTTCTTAATGGCCGCTTCTAAGGCAGAAGCATCATGTGGTACCTTGAAAACCTTAGTGATTATTTTGCAGTTAGGACTGTAGGAAGATGCTTGAGCCACAGACCACTGGTCCATCGAGTTCACTGTTGTCTACACTGACTGGCAGCAGCTGCCCTCAATCAGGATTTCAGACTGCATTCTCTCCCAGCCCTGCTTACAGATGCTGGGGACTGAACATGAGACCTTCTGCATGCAGATCAGCTGTCCTACCACTTCCCATAGCAGCAGTGTTCGAAATTAGCCAGTCGCATTTTACACCTGACTATTGGCCACTAGTGACCAAGTAATAATAATAATATTTATACCTTGCCTATATGGCTGGGTTTCCCCAGCCACTCTTACAGCACATATACAAAATAGTATAACCTGACATCTCCATGTTCTGAGGGTCCTTAGATTTTGACTGCTTTCACACACTATTAACCTAGCCTGGGGAATTCTATCCATTATATTTTATTTGCACAATCAGAATGAATTTCAGGAACCAAAGCGCTTTTCCTGTACGGTCTGAGCAGGAGCGGTGGACAACGTTATAGCTAACTGTTGTCGTTTGTCTTCACTTACCCTGTCCCGCTGTCCTGCTAGCAGTTATGGAGAATATTCCTACATTATGAGTGCTCTGTGTCGCCATTGAGAAAAGGTGGTTGGAATAGGCCACTTTTATATAGACCGTATTTTTTGCTCCATAAGACGCACTTTTTTCCTCCTAAAAAGTAAGGGGAAATGTCTGTGCGTCTTATGGAGTGAATGCATGGTCCCTGGAGTCAAATTGCCCAGGGGCAAAAAGCAGATCATGCTTTATTTTTAGAAAGAGGGAAGGGGGTGTTGAAACGAAGCCGCTGAGCAGCTGATCGGCAAGCGATCGGGAGGGAGATAAGGGACTCTAGTGATAAAGGAGGCTGCCTGGGAGGGGGGAGGTAAAAGCACATGGATCCTCAGGATTTTTGCACTGGGTCACCTCACATTCACCATCAGATCACATATCATGTCTGTGGCAACAGCATGAACCCCAAAAATCATACGTCCACTGTTTCATTCAGAATTTTTTTTTCTTGTTTTCCTCCTCTAAAAACTAGGTGCGTCTTATGGTCAGGTGCGTCTTATGAAGCGAAAACTATGGTGTGTGGACAGTCCCTGGATCAAGTGACTTTACTCCTTTTAAGTTCTCAAAAGTTCATCACCTAGTTCAAAGCTGCCATCTGAACTAGCCAGATGCCACAGTCAGTTCATCATTTGAGAAATGAGACTTTAGAACTGTGTTGCCCCAAAATGGCAGCTAGCCATTCCGTCTTGGCGACTGGAACCTTGGTTTAAGGAGCCATTTGGCGCCTAGCTTACCGTATTTTTCACTCTATAAGACACACTTTTTCCCTCCTAAAAAGTAAGGGGAAATGTGTGTGCGTTTTATGGAGCGAATGAAGGCTGCGCAGCTATCCCAGAAGCCAGAACAGCAAGAGGGATTGCTGCTTTCACTGCACAGCAATCCCTCTTGCTGTTCTGGTTCTGGGATACAGAATATTTTTTTTCTTGTTTTCCTCCTCCCAAAACTAGGTGCATCTTACGGTCTGGTGCGTCTTACAGAGCAAAAAATATGGTACATAGCTGAGCTTCTGCCACTTCCCATTGGAAATAGTTCAAACAGTTGCTACCATTTTATGGGTACTTGGTGTCTCCTACGGCTTTGTCTTTTACTTCTTCAGCTCCTGCAGAACCTTTCTGGAGTTTCCCCCTTCGTTTGTAGCAACTGTGCCACCCAGGCTAGCCTTTTTGGGGGGTGCTCACCCCCCCCCCCACTCTCGACTCTGCTGGTGCTGGGCTCCTACCGGGCTATTTGCGCAAGGGTGCTGGAGTCTCTGGGCGTCTGCTCACACAGGCCCGTCGGCTGCCCTTTTTTGCACTCCCAACATCTGCAGCCGTCTGTTTATTCTGTCGCCGGGCAGACAGAACTGACAGCTCGGTTCTGTGCCAGCCAGCGAAGGGAAGCCACAGCTGTGCGGGATGCATGTTGATGTCCTTTTGCAGAAAGTGCCCGGGAGGGAGATGCCAGAGGGCACAGGGATATGGAGGAATATCTCACTCGGATATTGCTGCACGGCGGGGTCGCTTCCCTGTGCCTGCTTCCTGACGCTGCAAAGGCGATGCTTATATATATATATATATATATATACACACACACACACACACACACACACACATTTTTATTAACTTTTAACATTAGTTAACATTCATACAATAGAACTTCTCATCTCATACAATATTTTTTTGGACTTCTGTCAGCACCTCTGATGATTTCCTGTACTTATCACTTATTATTCATTTCTTAATTTCATATTACCTTTGAATATCTTTAACTAATAATTCTCCTCGTTATCTTTTTTTTTTTTGCAATATTTCTAATGATTCACCTTACAAAACTTCTTGCAAACCTACTAGCGTAATCTGTTCATCACAATTGCTTTTCAAATAGCCTGTAAATTTACTCCAGTCTTCTGAAAATCTCTGGTCCCGCAGGTTTCGAATCCTTCCTGTTAGTTTATCTAATTCTGCATAGTCCATCAGTTTCATCCTCCATTCTTCTTTCGGTAATTCTTCTTGATTCCAGTTTTGTGCCAGTAGTATTCTTGCTGCAGTCATTGCATATAAAAACAACTTACAATCCTTTATACAGTGGTGCCCCGCAAGACGAAATTAATTCGTTCCGCAATTTTTGCCGTCTAACGAATTTTTCTTCTTGCGAAGCACGGTTTAAACGGCTTAACAAAGTCGCAAGACGTTTTCGTCTTGCGAAGCAAGCGCATAGGGGAATTCGTCTTGCGAGGCAAATCGCGAATGAAAAAACCTTTCGTCTAGCGAGTTTTTTGTCTTGCGAGGCATTCGTCTTGCGGGGCACCACTGTATTTATATGATCTCCTACAAAGCCAAGTAAAAATGCTTCTGGTTTTTTAATGAATGTATATTTCAACATTTTTTTCCATCTCATTATAAATCATTTACCAGACGTTTTTCACTTTTTTACGTTCCCACCACATGTGATAAAATATTCCTTTTTTTTCTTTACATTTCCAACATTTATTACTAACTTTATACATTTTAGATAGTTTTCATAGGCGTAATATACCATCTATAGATCATTTTCAGCAAAGGCAATGCTTTCATTCCTTCCCACAATGCAGTGCTGCAGGGATTGCTCTGTAATGATCCAGAGGTTTGCAGTTAAAAAGGTAAAGGGACCCCTGACCATTAGGTCCAGTCGTGGCCGACTCTGGGGTTGCGGCGCTCATCTCGCTTTATTCCGGGTCATGTGGCCAGCATGACTAAGTCGCTTCTGGCGAGCCAGAGCAGCGCACGGAAGCGCCGTTTACCTTCCCGCCGGAGCGATACCTATTTATCTACTTGCACTTGACGTGCTTTCGAACTGCTAGGTTGGCAGGAGCAGGGACCAAGCAACGGGAGCTCACCCCATCGCGGGGATTCGAACCGCCGACCTTCTGATCGGCAAGTCCTAGGCTCTGTGGTTTAGCCCACAGCACCACACGCGTCCCTTTTGGTAAAGTAGGGTTGCCATATTTCAAATGGTGGAACTTTTCCGGACAGAAAAGCTGTTGAGCTTTTTTTTGGCAAAATAATAATAATAATAATACCACCAAGGCAGAACTTTGGTATATCCAGCATTTCAGACTGGATTCACCCCCCAGCCTTACTTGGAGATTGAATTTGGCGTCTTCTGCATGTCAAACAGATGTTCTGATGCTGAGCTGCAGCCTCTCTAGATCTCCATCTGTGTAAGAATTTTCACCTGCTTAGTTTTCGTGTGTTCAGTTGCTGGGATTGAAAAAGTAGAAGGGCGAGTCCAAAAAGCAGGGAACCCATGCCTGGTAGTCCTGTTGTAACAACTCCGCTTGCTCCTCAGGAGTGATGGGCTGTGACAGGCTCTCTCCTGCCTCCTTTAGGATCCCACAGATTGCTCAGCTGTCACCTGTTGGGTGACACATTCATCCTTTCCCTCCCGACGTCTCAGGATGCGGCTGCCTAGAGATTGACAAGAACAGTCTTATCTCTGGGCCACATCTGTGGTCCGTGCATTCCGTTCTGCCCCATTTTCTGCAAAAGATGTGAAATAAATACACTGCACAGGAATCATTTCCCACAGGAGGTGGTCATGGCCACAAACCTAGAATGATAGAATTGTAGAGTTGGAAAGGGACCCCAGGGGTCCTTTGCAATGCAGGAATCTCGGATAAAACCTCCCTGGCAGATGGCCGTCCAACCTCTGCTTAAAAACCTCCAAGGAAGGAGAGTCCACAACCTGTCAAACAGTCAAACAGCTCTTACTGTCATGAAGTTCTTCCTAACGTTGAGTGAGAATCTCCTTTCTTGTTACGTGAAGCCATTGGTTCAAATCCTACCCTCCGGAACAGGAGAAAACAAGCTTGCTCCGTCTTTCATTGGGCAGCCCTTGAGATAATTGAAGATGGCTATCGTATCTCTTCTCACTCTCCTCTTCCCCAGGCTAAACATACCCAGCTCCTTCAACCGTTCCTCATAGGGTTTGGTTTAAACCTTGTTGTTGTTGTTTAGTTGTTTACTCATGTCTGACTCTTCATGACCCCATGGACCAGAGCACGCCAAGCACTCCTGTCTTCCACTGCCTCCCGCAGTTTGGTCAAACTCATACTGGTAGCTTTGAGAACACTGTCCAACCATCTCGTCCTCTGTCGTCCCCTTCTCCTTGCGCCCTCCATCTTTCCCAACATCAGGGTCTTTTCCAGGGAGTCTTCTCTTCTCATGAGGTGGCCAAAGTAATGTAGCCTCAGCTTCAGGATCTGTCCTTCCAGTGAGTACTCAGGGCTGATTTCCTTCAGAATGGATAGGTTTGATCTTCTTGCAGTCCATGGGACTCTCAAGAGTCTCCTCCAGCACCATAGTTCAAAAGCATCAATTCTTCGGCGATCAGCCTTCTTTATGGTCCAGCTCTCACTTCTATACATCACTACAGTGGTACCTCAGGTTAAGTACTTAATTCGTTCCGAAGGTCCGTTCTTAACTTGAAACTGTTCTTAACCTAAAGTACCACTTTAGCTAATGGGGCCTCCTGCTGCCGCGCCGTCAGAGCACGATTTCTGTTCTCATCCTGAAGCAAAGTTCTTAACCCGAGGTAATATTTCTGGGTTAGCGGAGTCTGTAACCTGAAGCGTATGTAACCTGAAGCGTATGTAACCCTAGGTAGCACTGTACTGGGAAAACCATAGCTTTAACTATACGGACCTTTGTTGGCAAGGTGATGTCTCTGCTTTTTCAGATGCTGTCTAGGTTTAAACCTAGATGGCTTTAAAAGAGGATCAGATTAATGCTTGGAGGAGATTGATAGCTTGGAGGAGATTGATAGCTGAATGCCAACGTGTACTCAGATCCTTCTTGTGAGTTTCCCACAAGGCATCTGGGCTGTCACTGTGAGAACAGGATGCTGGGCTAAAGGTGTAGGAGCAAGTGTTTGAATCTCACTGCACCGAATTCTACCTATTGGCTGCATACATAGATGACCGGCTTGGGTCTATTAATTTCTGGGAGTTGGCTCTTGAGTATGAATAACGTTGTGCTGCACCCAGTTAAGTTCTACTCAGAAAAGGTCCACTGAAATGAATGACCCCAAGTGAGTCAAGGTCATTCAGTTCAGTAGGTCTACTCTGAGCAGTAGAACTGGATGTAGTCCATGCCTTTCAGGACTGTTTCCAGAATTGAGAGAATATTTCTGTAACCTTTTTGCACGTATACTTTGGGATACTTCAAAGTGTTATTTTTATCAGCCTTTTTCAGGAAAGGCTTGGTCAGCTCTGATTAATAAGTGCTTATTCCATTTCCTTTCCTTCCGTAATGAGCCATTTTCTTCGGGGAGGGGGGGGCCTGGATCTCCCACGCTGCCTGCTATTTCTTTACTATATATTAAAAAGGGTTCGCTTTGCAGAATGTGGGGTTGTTGTTTTTAATGGATTCTCTCACAAATTGTTCATCTCCAGTGAATTCGGTGACCTCTCTGAGGCTGCCTCTTAATCTTCTCTTTTTCTCTCAGAAGAGTGACCTACTTTCTTGAGCTTTATTGAGTTGCTGAGATCCTGGAATATCCATGTCAATTGGGTTTTCTTCCTCACTGCTGTCTCTCTCCCTATGCACACACACACCCAGGCCAATGTCTTGAGCTCTATTATATAATAAGCAAGGCAGGTCTACAAGCAGTGAGCTCTGTGATGCAAGGATTTGGCCGAGCCCAGGGGAGCTTGCTTTAGATTTGGAGAGCTGGTCCCCACAAGCTCCTTTGCTCGCTTCAAGAGCAGAACAATGTGGAAGTGGCAAGGTTGAATCCTGACAAGACAGAAGTACTCTTTTTGGGAGACAGAGGTTGGGTGGGTGTGGGGGACTCCCTGGTCCTGAAACAACTAACGGTGCCCCCTGAAGGACCAGGTGTGCAGCCTGGGAGTCATTTTGAACTCACAGCTGTCCATGAAGGCACAGGTTAATTCTGTGTCCAGGGCAGCTGTTGACCAGCTCCATCTGATACACAGGATAAGACCCTACCTGCCCGCGGACTGTCTCACTAGAGTGTTGCATGCTCTGGTTATCTCCCGCTTGGACTACTGCAATGCGCTCTACGTGGGGCTACCTTTGAAGGTGACTCGGAAACTGCAATCGATCCAGAATGCGGCAGCCAGACTGGTGACTGGGAGCAGCCACCGAGACCATATAACATCAGTCCTAAAGGATCTTCACTGGCTCCCGGTACGTTTCCGAGCACAATTCAAAGTATTGGTGCTGACCTTAAAAGCTCTAAACAGCCTCGGCCCAGTATACCTGAAGGAGCGTCTCCACTCCTTCCGTTCAGCCCAGACACTGAGGTCCAGCGCCGAGGGCCTTCTGGCGGTTCCCTCACTGCGAGAAGCCAAGTTACAGGGAACCAGGCAGAGGGCCTTCTCGGTGGTGGCACCCGCCCTGTGGAACACCCTCCCATCAGGTGTCAAGGAAATAAACAACTATCTGACTTTTAGAAGACATCTGAAGGCAGCCCTGTTTAGGGAATTTTTTATTGTTTGGTGTTCTATTATGTTTAGATGTACTGCAAGTCACCCAGAGTGGTTGGGGTTTAAATAATAAAATTATTATTATTATTAATTAATTATTTATTTATTAGGTGGTCCACTCAACATCTCTCTCCCACCTCCTCTGGGATGTGGCCCTTGCTTGTCATTGACTCTGAGGAGAGAAGGCTATCCCACCGCTACCTGCAAAGGTGTATCCTCTCTTTCTCTTTCCCTTCCCATGCTCAACATGGGAAAGGTTCTCATGATCTCTTACTCCTAATCTAGGAAGCTGCTTTTCTACTGAATCAGATCCATTGCTCCATCTAACTCCATGTTGTCTACTCTGACTGGCAGCAGCTCTCCAGGTTTCCGGCAGGGGACATTCCCAGCCTAACTGGAGATCCCAGGACTGAACAGCTGCTCTACTTCTCACCCAAAATAATCTCTATTTGCATTGAGTTTCCAAATTAATTTTGAGCAGACTTGAGCCCCGCAACAGCGTAGAAACTAAGAAGACCCAAATACAGTGGTACCTCGGGTTACAGACACTTCAGGTTACAGACGCTTCCTGTTACAGACGCTTCAGGTTACAGACTCCACTAACCCAGAAATAGTATCTCAGGTTAAGAACTTTGCTTCAGGATGAGAACAGAAATTGTGCAGTGGCAGCAGGAGGCCCCATTAGCTAAAGTGGTACCTCAGTTTCAGAACAGTTTCAGGTTAAGAACGGACTTCCAGAACGAATTAAGTTCTTAACCCGAGGTACCACTGTCAAGCTTTCGGCAGCAGGTAACATCCAATACCAGCCTTCACTTGGTTGGGTCTAGTTTTTAGCTGTTTTGTCTCATGAAGTTCTGTTTTGCTATTTGGGTTACGTGGAGATATGCAGCGAGATATATATAGTTTCCCACAGCCGAGTGCCTGCAGCATAATAAGACGAGCTCTGATGGCCGAGTCCTTCTGGCTTCTGCAAGAGTACAAAATGAGTTCTAAAAGTCATTTTGGTGCCCGCACCGCAAGCGGGAGAAAAGGTCACATAATACCTAGGGGGGCATCTCTGCTCTCCAGAGACACTGAGCTAGAACATTCGTGACTTGCAAATTGCAGGATCTGCTGCAAAGAAACAGGCAACCCCAACCTGCCTCCGTTCCCCCTAGGCTGCATTTTTTGCCTTCGGTTGCCTCTCAAGTTGCCTGTAATTAATCTCCCAGAGGAATCAGCCTTTCAGGGAGAAACTCATCCTTCTGCACTTTCCAATAAACGCCGCAGGCTTGCAGAACAGTATATATTCTCGGCGACTTCACCAGAATCGTAGCTTGTGACTGGAGGCAGCCTTTGCATAAGAGAGACTGGCGCACTTGGATAGTGTTAGAATCCTAGAACTGCAGAGTTGGAAGGGACCCCAAGGGTCCTCTAGTCCAACCCCTCTGTGATGCAGGAATCTCAACTCAGGCATCCATGACAAATGGCCATCCAACCTCTGTTTAAAAACCTCCAAGGAAGGAGAGTCCACAACCCCCCGAAGGAGACCATTCCCCTGTCGAACAGCTCTTACTGTCAGAAGGTTCTTCCTAATGTTGAGTCAGAATATCCTTTGCTTTTAATTTGAAGTCGTTGATTCGAGTCCTACCCTCAAGAGCAGGAGGACACAAGCTTGTTCCCAAATATCCCTTCAGATATTTCATAGAATCATAGAATCATAGAGTTGGAAGAGACCACAAGGGCCATCGAGTCCAACCCCCTGCCAAGCAGGAAACACCATCAGAGCACTCCTGACATATGGTTGTCAAGCCTCTGCTTAAAGACCTCCAAAGTAGGAGACTCCACCACACTCCTTGGCAGCAAATTCCACTGTCGAACAGCTCTTACTGTCAGGAAGTTCTTCCTAATGTTTAGGTGGAATCTTCTTTCTTGTAGTTTGGATCCATTGCTCCGTGTCCACTTCTCTGGAGCAGCAGAAAACAACCTTTCTCCCTCCTCTATGTGACATCCTTTTATATATTTGAACATGGCTATCATATCACCCCTTAACCTCCTCTTCTCCAGGCTAAACATGCCCAGCTCCCTTAGCCGTTCCTCATAAGGCATCGTTTCCAGGCCTTTGACCATTTTGGTTGCCCTCCTCTGGACACGTTCCAGTTTGTCAGTGTCCTTCTTGAACTGTGGTTCCCAGAACTGGACACAGTACTCCAGGTGAGGTCTGACCAGAGCAGAATACAGTGGCACTATTACTTCCCTTGATATTTGAAGATGGCTATTCTATCTCCTTTCAGTCTCCTCTTTTCCAGGCTAAACCTTCCCAGCTCCTTCAACCGTTCCTCATAAGGCTTGGCTTCTAGACGCTTGATCAGACAGAGCTATTCTGCCTGGCCTTTAATTTGAATTCAGCCTGATCTTTTATTTCCCTTCTCTTCCCTCCCCCTCCCCTTTTATGAAGATCACCTGCTCTGGGACCCCACAGCTAATTCTCCCCTGGCCTCCTCGCTGGCCCAAATAGGACCAATTCAGCCAGCTAGCCCTGGGGATTATCAAATTGATTTTGAATTTTATTGTTATTCATGTTTTTATACTGTATTTTATGCTGCTTTTATAATTAAGTGTTTAAAGTGTTTTAAATTTGTTGTTAGCCGTCCTGACTCAGGTTTTTGAACCGGGAGGGGCGGGGTATAAATAAAGATTTATTATTATTATTTATTATTATTATCATCTTAGTTGCCTTTCTCTGCTCACGTTCCAAATTCCTGAATGCTTCAGGCTTTCGTCATGCGAGTATCACTCCATCCCGTTGGTTGGTGGTGATGTTAGGTTGGTGTTGGCAATGAGGGAGAAATCCGTCCAATTCACTGTTTAACGTCAGCCTAACAAATTAACGTTTGTGGGCCAAATTTGCAGTTTGAACTTGGGAATGTGAAGAGGGCCTGCTGGATCAGGCCAACAGTCCATTTAATAATAATAATAATCATAATAATATTTATACCCCGCCCTCCCCGGCCAAAACCGGACTCAGAGCGGCTAACATCGAATATACAGTGGTACCTCAGGTTAAGTACTTAATTCATTCCGGAGGTCTGTTCATAACCTGAAACTTGTCTTAACCTGAGGCTCCACTTTAGCTAATGGGGCCTCCTGCTGCTGCCACCGCGCCGCCGGAGCACGATTTCTGTTCTCATCCTGAAGCAAAGTTCTTAACCTGAAGCACTATTTCTGGGTTAGCAGAGTCTGTAACCTGAAGCATATGTAACCTGAGGTACCACTGTATAACGTATTACCGTAAAATTAAGCAATCAATTAAAATGCATCCTAAAATCAAATCAGAATCAAAGTGAAATCTAATCGGGTGGCAACCCGCAAATTAGGGATAGGGACCCTAAATGTGCTAGTCAGCATTCTGTTCTCACAGTAGCCAGAATCCTGCACATTTTTTGATGCATGCGTGCACAACTGCGTCTGTCAGTGAACAGCTCGCACAGCAAGTGTGCACAATGTAGTGGGAATTAACGTGCAAAAAAACCCCCAGTTTTTGAGTTTTTGTGGGGGCCTGTTAAACGAAAGAATTCGCCGATGTATGTGGAAGTGAGGTGAGCTGAAGTTGAGCCTTGCAAAACAAGATGTGGAGATGAGCCAAAATGGACACATTCGCTCATCCTCTCGTTGGTAGGTCATGGCTCTGGGCCTAAACTTTGTACACCCCAAGAAGCAAATAACACGCAGCGAGAAACGGCGTTGTGTCATGATCAAACCCGGCCCGTTGGGATGGTGTGCAACCCTGCCAAGTCTGACAGATATAATGCTCTTCTCGGCTGGAACGTACTTTGAACGTAGGGGAAGCGACGCTTCCCGTGGCTGATTTCAAAGGATGTGAATTTCTGGGAGTTGGGGGTCGGAGGTGGGGTTGCTCTTTTGGTTGAGATTAAGGAGGATTTCGGCGTCCTTTGTTTAGAGGGATATTGACTCAATGCCGCGGGTTATACTCCCAATTAGCTAAGCAAGGCGATCTCGGGCAGGACTGAACTGTGGAAGTCTGCTGTGTCGGGGTCAAAACTACGCCTAGATCAAAGGACGCCTCAGTGCCGTCAAACGGCCCTTATCAGGGAGAACACTTTTGAGATGGCTCAGCTGTTATTCATTCTTCTTCTTTTTTTGAAAGCCCAGATGAGTTTCTTTCTGAAGTTGAGTCGGAAGGGAGTTTCCCTTCCAGGCTAAAAAGCAGGAAAGTGGGGAAGAGACCTCTCCCACTTGGAGACCCAAATAAGCGGAAGTTGAGAATTTTAAATAAAACGACCGTAGGACCTTCTGTTTATTGTATTTAGGATGTGTGTGGTTTTTCTTAAAAAAAAAAACAACTTTGGCTGCTCCTTGAAGGCACAAGAAGTGTAACCATGTTTGGAAGTAAATCCTTCAAAACCGGAGCATAAAATGAATTATGTTAATGATTATTTATACATACAGCGGTACCTCAGGTTAAGAACTTAATTTGTTCTGGAGGTCCATTCTTAACCTGAAACTGTTCTTAACCTGAAGCACCACTTTAGCTAATGGGGCCTTCTGCCGCCGTGCTGCTGCTGCACGATTTCTGTTCTCATCCTGAAGCAAAGTTCTTAACCCAAGGTACTATTTCGGAGTCTGTAACCTGAAACGTCTGTAACCTGAAACGTCTGTAATCCAAGGCACCACTGTACGTACATACATGAATACATACCCCACCCATCTGGCTGGGTTTCCCCAGCCACTCCCAAAACAATATTAAAACACAATAAAACATCAAACATCAAAACTTCTCTAAACAGGGCTGCCTTCAGATTCTTCTAAAAGTCATATAGTTGTTTATTTCCTTGGCACCTGATGGGAGGGCATTGCACAGGGCGAGTGCCACCACCGAGAAGGCCCTCTGCCTGGTTCCCTATAACCTCGCAGGGAGGGAAACGCCAGAAGACTCTCAAAGCTGGACCTCAGTGTCTGGGCTGAACGATGGGGGTGGAGACACTCCTTCAGGTATAGTGGGCCGCTTAGGACTTTAAAGGTCAGCACCAACACTTTGAATTGTGCTCAGAAACGTACTGGGAGCCAATGTAGGTCTTTTAGGACCAGTGTTATATGGTCTCAGTGGCCGCTCCCAGTCACCAGTCTAGCTGCCGCATTCAGGATTAGCTGTAGTTTCCAAGACACCTTCAGAGGTAGCCCAATATAGTCTGAATGTTGCTGAACATTTGCATAGAGCAGCCTTTAGGTCCCCAGGTGTGGTTGGACTACAACTCCCATCATCCTTGCCCAGTGGTTCTGTTAGCTGGGGATGATGGGAGATGTAGTCCAACAACATCTGGGGACTCAAGCTTGGCGTAGTGGGATAAGTGCAATATTTGCTGTTTGTGGGCATTATGTAGGAGTGCTGTAGGAAGTGTGGACGAAAGTTTACCTGAAACTGGCTGAATTCACACATCATGCTGCAAGCGCCGCATGAACCAGTAGGAACAAACCATGGGCTCTCACACTCCCCACTCTCCCCCAAAAATGCTGCACGACCCAGTGGAGGAATATGGAAGGTTTTCCTTTTAGTTCCCCTTAAATGTGGTTTGGCGTGTTGCCTGGGGTGACAGCCTTAAGCCAGCGTCAAACCATGGTTCCTTGGGTTAGGTTGTTTAAGCTAACCATAGTTGACGTTACCACGGTTCCCAGTTCTGATGATGGCAGATGCTCTCAGCTCTTCATGGCTACACGGAAGGAGGAGTCCTTTCTCGCCATTTTCATGGATGAGTCATGGGGGAACAGAAGCCAGCAGGTGTGGGAAGGATGGAGGAGATTGGTGTCGTCCAATCACGTTCCTCGTTGTGCCATGGTACGCCCACAGCATGCTGGGAGGTCGGTCCAAAAGCCTGTGTTTCATCACACAATGGGTAGCACAGTGGGAAAGGAATATTGGAAATTATAATAACAGGATCGCTAGCGTTGTGGCCAGGAAAGCTAAATAATCCCCATGCCCAAATGCACCCCTTACGTTTACATGCCTTCTTCAACACCTTTGGAACTGTTGTCTGACTCCAGCCACCTATCCCACACAATTGGTGTATTTTCTGCAGTACCGTTGACTTCAGAGTGAATCATTTCTGGTTCCCCATTTCCCAATGGAATGACTCGGTTGCGTGAGTTTGCTAGCAGGAGTGGACCATGAAACCGAAGCAGGGCTGATGCTCAGCATCTCTCATATTTTTCCTGCAGCGAAGGAGTCCACCGTGTTCACTGATCTGTGAAATTGGTCTACACCAAGTAGTTTTTCCAAGACTTTCTTTCACTTCTCTTGCACCCCCTCTGACCAGCAACTCTCAGCAGTCAGTCTGCACCAGGACCTAGGCCGTTTGTTCTGGGGATCTGTTTTCCGCAGAGGCCCCAGAAGATTTCTCTTTGATTTGACCTATTTATTGAAGCAAACAGCCTGCCACATGGCTCCGCAGAACGCTAACCTGGGCCTGCTTGCAGCTTCAAAACAGTGCCAATTAAAACACACCCAGCGGTAAATTGGGAGTACAATGCAAAGAGTGATTTTAAAGATCAAATGTAAAAGCTGAGAACATGCAGCCAGTCTCCTTCCCTCAAAAAACCATTTCTCAGATGATGATTATTTAATTAAATGCTTCTTTTAAGCCAGGAGTGGGGGAACCTGTGTCCCTCCAGATATTACCGGACTCCAGTTAACCTGGCCAGTTGTCAGGAATAATGGGATCCGCAATCGAACAACTTTTGGAGGGTATCAGATTCCTCTCTCCCTGATCTGGACTTCCCAACACTGAGTAGCCTTCTAAGGTCTTCGACTGGCTTGTCCAAGAGTCAGGTTTCCCCCAGACAGGGTTCTTCTAGCACAGGGTTCTTCAAACGTAGGTCCCCAGATACTGTTGGAAAAATACAGCTCACGTAATTGCCATCCAGCGACGGCAGTGGTCAAATATGATAGGATACCTTCGGAGCCAAAGTTGAAAAATACTGCAGAGTCCTTTTCCACCTCTGCTGCTACAGATACCCCTGTGGTTGCTAATGACCTTGCAGAAGGCAGGTGATTGCTTACTGCGCCATGTGGATATTTTAACATCTCCTGGCAGAATTTTCCAGAGGGCCGTTATCTCAGTAGCAGAGCGCATGGATTGCATGCAGAAAATCTGTGATATACAGTCCGTCCCATCTCAGGTTGAAAAGGTAAAATAGCAAGGGATGGGAAAGGCTCTTCTCTACCTGAGTCCCCAGATAGCTAGTGCCAGTCAGAGTTGGCCAGAGGGCTAGATCAGAGGTCAGCAACCTTTTTCAGTCGTGGGCCGGTCCACCGTCTCTCAGACCATGTGGTGGGCCGGACTGTATTTTGGCAAAAATAATGAATGAATTCCTATGCCCCACAAATAATCCAGAGATGCATTTTAAATAAAAGGACACGTTCTACTCATGTAAAAACACGCTGATTCCTGGACCATCCGTGGGTGAAAATTTAAACAAAACGTATTATCCAAACCATATCATCCTTAATTTTTTTCCCTCCCCCCACCCTCCCACACAACCCCCTGCTCCCGACTTCCCTCAGTTCCAGTCTTTGGTTTCTCTAAGAATGCTGTTCTCTGCATGTTACAAAGTTGTATAAATCCTTAAATTATTTAACTAATTATTGTTAATAAAAAGTGTCTGAATGTTTATTCGAAACCTGCCAAGGAGTCCAATTCACTTTGTTGTGTCTTCAAATATTTTGTAAAGGGTTCCCATTCATCTTTAAAATCAGTTATCCTTGTCCCGTAACTTATGTGTCGATTTTGCCAGTTCTGCATAGTCCATCAATTTTTCTTGCCATGATTCTTTAGTTGGAATGTCTTCAGTCTTCCATCCTTGTGCTATTAGGACTCTCGCAGCCGTTGTCGCATACATGAAGATGTTTTTCAGCTTTTTTGGCATGTCTTTCCCTACAGTCCCTAACAAAAGTGCTTCAGGTTTTTTAACAAATGTTAGATGGAACATTTTCTTCAATTCATTGTATATCATTTCCCAAAATTTTTTAATTACCTTACAATCCCACCACATATGATAAAATGTCCCCTCCTTTTCCTTACACTTCCAACATACATTTGAACTAGTTTTATACATTTTCCCTAACTGCACTGGTGTCCCAGCTCTGTATCTTGACCATCTGTTTTCTTTATTTTTTACAAAAAAGATTTCTCGCTAGATATTTTATTGGGCACACCTGTGAAGTCTGAGAAGTCTAAAGGAAACAAAGTAGGGCTTCTGGCCCTTAAGATTAAGAGACGATGTACAATACAGTTTGCCTCATCACCTGCTGGGAGCTGAGGCTAGCTTGCATTGCCCACCAGCTGCAAGAGATTTGCAAAATCCTCTGCTGGTTTGGGGATCCTAGCATAGATCCAACCTTGCTGCTCTCCGGAGACAGTCCTAAAAGGGGGGAGCCATGACCAGATTGAGGATTGGAGGAAAAATATAGTGCAAAGAGGGGGATCAAGGAAAAATGGGAAACTTTGAGATGGAGGAGTCAGTCAGACTACTCTTCCCGCCATGTACAGTAGGCCTGGGAGAAGAAATTCGATTTAGTTTGCATGAGTGCTATTTTTCTAGAGAAAGAGGTGCTGGCATTCACCATGAATGCCTCCCTTGTTCTCTTATAATGGCAATTAAACCCACCTGAGAGGTGCAGGAACTGAGTTGTGGTACGTACTGGCTGGGAGCGAAAAGAGCCCCAGTTTGCATTTAAAAGCAAATGTACCTAATTTGCACTTTGCAAAACAGTATGTGAACCGAAACATGGCCCTAGTTCAAAATTCGCTCTTCTCCAAATTTTGCAATTTCAGTACGCCAGCCAGGCTAAGTGCACAAAAATGCATACAGTGGTACCTCGGGTTACAGACGTTTCAGGTTACAGATGCTTCAGGTTACAGACTCCACTAAACCAGAAATATTACCTGGGGTTAAGAACTTTGCTTCAGGATGAGAAGAGAAATCGTGCAGCGGCAGTGGGAGGCCCCATTAGCTAAAGTGGTGCTCCAGCTTAAGAACAGTTTCAGGTTAAGAACGGACCTCCGGAACGAATTAAGTACTTAACCCGAGGTACCACTGTATTCTAGAGGAAAGTGTGCCTGTAATTGCAGGGATTCATGTAAAATAGCATATAAACATGCATTATGTTCAGTAAAACTGCTTTGCAAAAATGTGTTTGGAGAGGTGTGCAGTCAAAAGCTAGTGAATTTTCACGGGGACCTTTTTTTTAGGGGGTGACGAATTCGCAAGCTGATGTGGATGTAGAACTTGGACATAAGACTGGGGAGGAAAAAACCCCAAATTGACAGATCTGCCCCTCCACACTCCCCAGCATAGCTGTCAACGTTTCCCTTTTTTAAAGGGAAATTCCCTTATTCTGAATAGGATTCCTCGCAAGAAAAGGGAAAACTTGACAGCTATGTTCCCCAGTGATCTGACCCCCGAGGAGTTAGGAGCAAGTCACACTCGCTGAGGTGGCCTTAAATGAGCCCTTGGGCCCAAGCAAGGTCTCCTTGTGAGTAACAGGCTGCCGGTAAGTAAGGGCCTACAATTGAACGAGGGCAGGGAGCCAGGAAATGGGCCGATTTGGAGCGTCCAGTATTAATAGCCAGCAAAAGGCGGAGGCCCAGGAGGAAAGCGCTGCCTCTACTCCCCAAGGTCAGAGAGGGAGCCAGGAGTCTCGGCGGAGAAGGAACACAGAGACAATAATGCCTTTCCCTCCGGCAGAGGCCAAAGGGGCTTGAGGCGGGGCCCCACCCTTCCTTGCACCTGAATACAATGAAAGCAATGCTTTTCTTTTTTTAAAAAAAGAAAACCCTTCGAAATGCTAACTTTAGAAGAGAAACAAAATGGCCGATCAAGTCCGAACAACCAGCACAATGTTGTTGTTGTTTAGTCGTGTCCGACTCTTCGTGACCCCTGGACCAGAGCACGCCAGGCACTCCTGTCTTCCACTGCCTCCCGCAGTTTGGTCAGACTCATGTTTGTAGCTTTGAGAACACTGTCCAACCATCTCGTCCTCTGTCATCCCCTTCTCCTTGTGCCCTCAATCTTTCCCAATGTCAGAGTCTTTCCCAGGGAGTCTTCTCTTCTCAGGAAGTGGCCAAAGTATTGGAGCCTCAGCTTCAGGATCTGTCTTTCCAGTGAGCACTAAGGGCTGATTTCCTTCAGAATGGAGAGGTTTGATCTTCTTGCAGTCTATGGGACTCTCAAGAGTCTCCTCCAGCACCATAACTCAAAAGCATCAATTCTTCGGCGATCAGCCTTCTTTATGGTCCAGCTCTCACTTCCATACATCACTACTGGGAAAACAATAGCTTTAACTACTGTATTTTTTGCTCTATAAGACTCACTTTTTCTCTCCTAAAAAGTAAGGGGAAATGTGTGTGCGTCTTATGGAGCGAATGCAGGCTGCACTGCTATCCCAGAAGCCAGAACAGCAAGAGGGATTGCTGCTTTCACTGTGCAGTGATCCCTCTTGCTGTTCTGGCTTCTGAGAGTCAGAATATTTTTTTTCTTGTTTTCCTCCTCCAAAAACTAGGTGCGTCTCGTGGTCTGGTGCATCTTATAGAGCAAAAAATACAGTATATGAACCTTTGTCGGCAAGGTGATGTCTTCTTTCTAAGATGCTGTCTAGGTTTGTCATTGCTTTTCTCCCAAGAAGCAAACGTCTTTTAATTTCATGACTGCTGTCACCATCTACAGTGATCATGGAGCCCAAGAAAGTAAAATTTCTCACTGCCTCCATTTCTTCCCCTTTTATTTGCCAGGAGCTTCGTTTTTTTGATATTGAGCTTCAGCCCATATTTTGCACTCTCCTGTTTCACCCTCATTAAAAGGCTCTTTAATTCCTCCTCAAGGTTGTGTCATCTGCATATTTGAGGTTGTTGATATTTCTTCTAGCAATCTTAATTCCGGCTTGGGATTCATGTAGCCCAGCCTTTCGCATGATGAATTCTGAATTCAACCAGCGCAATAGAACCTCCTTAATGTTCTAGGGTCCCAAAGTGAGGGGTTTTTTTGGGCTGCCTAGTAGTGTTGTGGCGCTATATAGTGGTACAGTGGTGCCTCGCAAGACGAAAATAATTCATTCCGCTAGTCTTTTCGTCTTGTGATGTTTTTCGTCTTGCGAAGCACTGTCTGTCGCAACTGCACCTCTTCAAGCGGCTTTAAGAAAAAAGCGCAAGACGTTTTAGTCTTGTGAAGCAAGCCCATAGGGAAATTCGTCTAGCGAAGCAACGCAAAACCGAAAAACCCTTTCGTCTAGCGAGTTTTTCGTCTTGCGAGGCATTCGTCTTGCGGGGCACCACTGTACCTCTAGTTACAAACTTAATTTGTTCCGAAGGTCCGTTCTAAAACTGAAACTGTTCTTAACTAGAGGTGTGCTTTCACTAATGAGGCCTATTGCTGCTGCTGTGCCGCCAGCACACAATTTCCGTTCTCATCCTGGGGCAAAGTTCTCAACTCGAGGAAAGTCTTCCAGGTTAGCGGAGTTTGTAACCTGAAGTGTTTGTAACCTGAGGTACCACTGTACAGAGTTATTACAGTGGTACCTCTGGTTAAGAACTTAATTCGTTCTGGAGGTCCGTTCTTAACTTGAAACTGTTCTTAACCTGAGGTACCACTTTAGCTAATAGGGCCTCCTGCTGCTGCCGCACAATTTCTGTTCTCATCCTGAAGTAAAGTTCTTAACCTGAGATACTATTTCTGGGTTAGCAGAGTCTGTCACCTGTAGCATCTGTAACCTGAAGTGTCTGTAACCCGAGGTACCACTATATTGCTATAACCCTAGTCTGCATAAGTGAAGGGCTAGACCACCTTTTCATTTTCCATGCCATAAGTCTGTTCTGCCTCCCCCTCTTTTTATTTTTCCTTTTCCTTTGTTTTAAACAATACTGACTTTCAGTTGCCTTGTTGTAATGCCCGTCATCAGGGAATCCAGTGTGGTGCCTTCCAGAGGTTTTGGACTACAAATCCCATCATCCCTGATCACTGGCAATGCTTGCTTGGGCTGATTGGAGTTGGGGTCCATAATGCCTTGATCTAGACAAGGTTTTCCCAGAATTAGGGACTCTACTCTAGCTGGTTTTGGACTACAATTCCCATCATCCCTCACCACTTGTCCTTCTAGCCTAGGAATCATGGGAGTTGTAAGCCAAAAACTGGAAAAGTTTGGAAAACCCTGATCTACAGCCTTGCGGCCATAATGCCGTGTCCAGCTAAGACAATCACACCATTCAGCCTCTGTACCATCCTAACAAGGAGTGTGGGTGGCGCTGTGGGTTAAACCACAGAGCCTAGGACTTGCCAATCAGAATGTCAGCGGTTCGAATCCCCACGACGGGGTGAGCTCCTGTTACTCAGTCCCTGCTCCTGCCAACCTAGCAGTTCGAAAGCACCTCAAAGTGCAAATAGGTACCGCTCCGGCGGGAAGGTAAACTGCGTTTCCGTGCGCTGCTCTGGTTAGCCAGAAGCAGCATAGTCATGCTGGTCACATGACCCGGAAGCTGTATGCTGGCTCCCTCGGCCAATAAAGCGAGATGAGTGCTGCAACCCCAGATTCGGCCACGACTGGACCTAATGGTCAGGGGTCCCTTTACCTTTACCATCCTAACGGGTGGAGGAAGACCTAAGCCTGTGAAATAAAATTGCTGAGAGACTGGGCTGAGCGAGACTCTTGGCTAGCCATTACTAGATATTGATGACGCATTAGCGATTACTCCCAGGTCAAGGGGAAGTTCTGTGCTGTCTAGGATTCTTTGCTTAGCTGGTCATTCTGGCACTTTCCTCTGAATTATTCAGAGAGCCCCTTTCTCCCCTCCTCGCGGCTTAAGTGCACACATGGTGAGCGCCAGCGTTAATACGTCTTGTTTCTGCAAACCCAGCAAAGTGCATACAAGTAAGCAAACAGAAGAGGGAAGATCGATTCTCACCTAGACAGGCTTCATGTGAGGGGATTGGGGGGGTGTGGCATTGATCAAGCGAGTTATCTTGCATTAACTTCCGTCTTGCAAAGCTTCCCATTCCCCTCATTTTGCTCTCTGTATGTCTTCTTTAATATATATATATATATATATATATATATATATATATATATATATATATATATATATTTCTGCCTTTAACAAATATCATCACAAATAAATCACAATCATATACACATAGGATTCTTTTAATCCCCAGACTCCCCTCCACACCTTCTGTGGTTTCCATCGTTACTCTTTTTCCAACGGAATCTTATAATGTTGTCCATATTTTCTTAATACTTAATTCTCACAGGCGCTGTGGGTTAAACTACAGGATTTGCTGATCAGAAGATTGGCGGTTCGAATCCCCATGACGGGGTGAGCTCCCATTGCTCGGTCCCTGCTCCTGCCAACCTAGCAGTTCGAAAGCACGTCAAAGTGCAAGTTGATAAATAGGTACCACTCCAGCGGGAAGGTAAACGGCGTTTCCGTGCACTGCTCTGGTTCGCCAGAAGTGGCTTAGTCATGCTGGCCACCTGACCTGGAAG
The DNA here is from genome assembly GCF_965113315.1 of Podarcis vaucheri. NCBI lineage: Eukaryota > Metazoa > Chordata > Lepidosauria > Squamata > Lacertidae > Podarcis > Podarcis vaucheri. The sequence continues at coordinate 66,843,573 of NC_138748.1, read as the reverse complement.
CTGTACGCCGGCTCCCTTGGCCAGTAAAGCGGGATGAGCGCCGCAACCCCAGAGTCGGTCATGACTGGACCTAATGGTCAGGGGTCCCTTTACCTTTACCTTTATGTTGTATGTTCATAGTTTTGAAAATTAATAAAGTAGGAAGTGCTGGAGAGGACCTCTGGCTGAGACACTGGTGAGAGCTGCTGCCAGTCTGAGTACACAGTATTGGGCTAGATAGACCAGTGGTCTGACTTAACACATCTGTCTTCCATGCACACATTGTCAAGGCCCTGGAAGGACCGTGACTCATGCGCAGAGCATTTGCTTTTCATGTGGAAGTTGCCAGGCTGAGTCTTGGCTTCTCCATGTACAGGGCTGGGAGGGACTCCCTGCCTGAAACTCCTAGAGCGCTGCTGCCAGTCAGTGCAGGCAGCACTGGCCGCCACCCAGAGCTGCTTAGCTTCTGCAGGGAGCTGTGTCACACATCCTTGGACTCTTCCAGGGACTTGGAAAAGCCAGGAAGCCCTTCTTAGGGAAGCTTTTAATGTTTGATGCATTACTGTATTTTAATGTTTTGTTGGAAGCCGCCCAGAGTGGCTGGGGAAGCCCAGCCAGATGGGCAGGGTATAAATAATAAATTATTATTATTATTATTATTATTATTATTATTATTATTATTATTATTATTACACAACTCTGGCGTCGGATGCTTCCTTTGCAAGTCGCCTCCTGCCTTAGCAATGGCTCCAGGATATCTGTAAAAGGGCTTGTTCCATTTCACACGTCTACAGTAAAAGAGATGCCAGCCATATTGTTTTTGTGTGTGTTGAAGCAGGGCAGAAGGAATTGGATTTTCTCTTTGTTTTCCTGGGGTTACTTCTCCTGCTTCAGTTTCCCTCCTCGTCTGTAGACGTGTGAAATGGAACAAGCCCTCTGGCCTTATTGGGAAGAGGACTCATTAGCCTCGGGCGCTAAGCCGATTTCGTCTTCAGCCTCTTGGTGTCTAGGATGTAGGAAGGCTATGAGACCGGTGGCCAGCTGGCTCTCCCCCCTCCCTCCTTTTAATTATTATTGTTTTTAAAGGGGTGGGCATTCTTCTGATCCATCTCAGCCAACAGCCTTTGAAGGGCTTATCTTGCTGTCTGCACAGAAAATCAGCAAGCCCAAATTAACAAGGCTCTCCAGGGGCGCAACTGTGTTTGCTTCCTCTTATCAGCTCCTGTACAGTGCAGAGGGGCTGATGGAGCCTTTGTGAGATTGTTAGTGTTGGGGAGCTGGGACAAGTGTCTGTCTGGCTTGTTGTGTGTATTGCAAGAGTCGACCATTGTGAGCATGTTTCACGTTGATTGAAAGCATCTGTGTGGACTGTAAAGACAGGCAGGCTTCCAAATTGTAGAATCCTAGAGTTGGGACCTCAGAAGCCATCTAGTCCAACCCCCTCCAATCCAGGTTGGGGTGTCTGTGTGTATAAGTTATTAATAAATAGGAACCATAAGGGGGTTGGATTCGATGGCCCTTGTGGTTTCTTCCAACTCTATGATTCTATGATTCTATAAAGATTGTCTGTTGCGTATGTACATGGTCACCATGTTGCCTAGACATTGCTGAACAAGCCAGGCTGACATTTGTCCGAACCTGTGATTTATATGCCATTAGGATAAACCGGTTTGTAAAATATCCCCCTCTTATTAATGAGGCACGTTTTCCGTGCTGCTATAAAGAGCATCTCTTGCAGGTTTTGCAAGCTGTTCTAGCTGAAGGTGCTCAGAATTTTTTATACCCTTGACCAGGGGAAGAGATGTTCTCTGAAGGCGGCACATCCATCCAGTAATTTTGCCCTACCTGGATGATGCAGTCCCCAGATTATGTGTCCTATGGGTGCGCAGTTCGCACCAGACTTTGCCACCTTCTGCAAACTCCACCAGGAATGCCTTTTTCTAGGACCACCTTGGCCTGGGCTGACATCTGCCTGGAAACTCTTCAGCCGCCTCCCTCCCTTTCCCCCTCCTTTAGCGCATTGCCAGAGTCTTGCCCCCTACATTCCTTCCAGCTTCAGACGGGAAATGCCCAAACAGAGACTGTGTCAACATCCCACTGCTGTGCAGAGCGGTGGGAACGAGACGTCGAGCATCCCCGAAGCCACATTGTTCGGATGCTTTCTTGAAGCTGGTGCCACCAGTCACCCCCAACCTTGAGCCATGAGTCAACAACAAGGGCCAGATGGGAGCCTTTGTGCAGAGCTGGAAAAATGAAAAGAAGGGGACACTGATGTTCCCTTTCCTCCCCCCCCCCAATTTGGTGGTCTTCCACCCCTCTTGCAAACTCCAGCTTGAAGGCAGCAGAGAGAGGCTGCATCTGGTTGGCCTTATAATTCATCCCTATGTTGATATCACAATTATTCCCTGTGTATGCTCTATTGTGGGACTCGGGTGGCGCTGTGGGTTAAACCACAGAGCCTAGGACTTGCCAATCAGAAGGTCGGCGGTTCGAATCCCTGCTATGGGGTGAGCTCCCGTTGCTCGGTCCCTGCTCCTGCCAACCTAGCAGTTTGAAAGCACGTCAGAGTACAAGTAGATAAATAGGTACCGCTCTGGTGGGAAGGTAAACGGCATTTCCGTGCACTGCTCTGGTTCGCCAGAAGCGGCTTAGTCCTGCTGGCCACAGGACCCGGAAGCTCCCTTGGCCAGTAAAGCGAGATGAGCTCCGCAACCCCAGAGTCGGTCACGACTGGACCTAATGGTCAGGGGTCCCTTTACCTTTTTCTGCCCTATTGTGGTCAGTGGGACATACTCTGAGGTCATTGAGCATGAGATTGCAGGATTCTGCATGTGCTTCAGCATGCCTTTGCAGAGGACTGGGTTGTTAGGAAGCCAGTCCCATTAAGTAAATAAGCATAGGATTTGGGCTGCACAATGACTTTGGGGGAAAACGCCTAAGCGGGTGGCACTGTGGTCTAAACCACTGAGCCTCTTGGGCTTGCCAATCGGAAGGTCGCGGTTCGAATCTCTGCAATGGGGTGAGCTCCCGTTGCTCTGTCCCAGCTCCTGCCAGCCAACAGTTTGAAAGCACAAAGTGCGGGTAGATAAACAGGTACCAATGTGGTGCGAAGGTAAACAGCATTTCCGTGTGCTGCTCTGATTTCTGTCACTATGTCCCGTTGTGCCAGAAGCGGTTTAGTCATGCCACATGACCCAGAAAGCTGTCTTTCTGGACAAACACGAGATGAGCGATGCAACCCCTAGTTGCCTTTACTTTACCTTTAGCGTTTACACAAGAAAGGGGCTTGTGAGAAGTAACAGAGCTCGAATCTTGCCTGATACCCATGCCCTTCTTGATCTTCAAATATCTGAAGGTGAAACAAGTGTGGCGGGTGGGTGTGGAGACTCCCTGGTCCTGAATGAGGTAACTGTGCCCCTGAAGGACCAGGTGCGCAGCCTGGGAGTCATTTTGGACTCACAGCTGTCCATGGAGGCACAGGTTAAATCCGTGTCCAGGGCAGCTGTGTACCAGCTCTATCTGGTGCACAGGCTGAGACCCTGCCTGCCCGCAGACTGTCTTGCCAGAGTGGTGCATGCTGTGATTATCTTCCGCTTGGACTACTGCAATGCGCTGTACGTGGGGCTACCTTTGAAGGTGACTCGGAGACTACATCTAATCCAGAATGCGGCAGCCAGACTGGTGACTGGGAGCGGCCACCGAGACCATATAACACCGGTCTTTAAAGACCTACATTGGCTCCCAGTACATTTCTGAGCACAATTCAAAGTGTTGGTGTTGACCTTTAAAGCCCTAAACGGCCTCGGTCCAGTATACCTGAAGGAGCGTCTCCACCCCCATCATTCAGCCCGGACACTGAGGTCCAGCGCTGAGGGCCTTCTGGCAGTTCCCTCACTGTGAGAAGCCAAGTTACAGGGAACCAGGCAGAGGGCCTTCTCGGTAGTGGCACCTGCCCTGTGGAACGCCCTCCCACCAGATGTCAAAGAGAAGAACAACTACCAGACTTTTAGAAGACATCTGAAGGCAGCCCTCTTTAGGGAAGCTTTTGATGATTAATAGATTACTGTATTTTAATGCTTTGTTGGAAGCACCCAGATGGGTGGGGTATAAATAATAAATTCTGTTCTGTTCTATTCTCTAGTCAGGGGTGTTCTAGCTGAGATTCCCACATTGCAGGGGGCTGGACTAGATGACCCTCTGAGCCCGTTCCAAGTGAGCAATTCTGTGATTCCTCATCCCAATATTGCACCTATCTTCCCTGTCCCGTTGCCCAATGGGAAGGGGATTTAAATTGTTGGGGGCACTATGAGGAAGAGAATTATAGAATCATAGAATCCTAGAGTTGGAAGAGACCACAAGGGCCATCGAGTCCAACCCCCTGCCAAGCAGGAAACACCATCAGAGCACTCCTGACATATGGTTGTCAAGCCTCTGCTTAAAGACCTCCAAAGTAGGAGACTCCACCACACTCCTTGGCAGCAAATTCCACTGTCGAACAGCTCTTACTGTCAGGAAGTTCTTCCTAATTATTCCTGTCTCCCAGCCCTGTGCCTCTGTTCCCAAATTGGGGAACCCCAAGACTGCCTTTAAGTTGGGAGAAAGAGGTCGTATCAGCCCCTGTGGGTCTCCACCTTACCCTTTGACAACCGGGTCTCCTATTTTCATTTGTCCAAGAATTGCATTGATTTAAACAAAGGGTATTCACGGTGGAGCTTCCCAGCATCCACGAACGAGAAGGGAGGTTTGGCAGGCGGGGGAGAGTCTCCCATTCTTTTAAGGGTGGAGAACGCCAGCTCTCCCCGCTTTCTCCCATTCAAAGCTATTTAAAGACCATCTCACACAAAAAGCCTTTGAGCCAATGGCAGAGATATGATTGCATAACTGGGCGACGTTGTATTGTTCCCCTTGCATTGTATTGGAACAGGACTCTGCAGAACACAAAAATAAGTTGCACTGTTTTGCAAAGGGCTGGTGGATAGGTTTGCCCCACAAGGGATTCGAAAACATTGTTAGAGCACACCAGTGTTTGAAACTCAGATATACAGTGGTACCTCTGGTTAAGAACTTAATTCGTTCCAGAGGTCCGTTCTTAACCTGAAACTGTTCTTAACCTGAGGTACCACTTTAGCTAATGGGACCTCCCGCTGCCGCCATGTGATTTCTGTTCCCATCCTGAAGTAAAGTTCTTAACCCAAGGTACTACTTTCAGGTTAGCGGAGTCTGTAACCTGAAGTGTTTGTAACCTGAGGTACCACTGTATTAGCTAATTGTCAAATGGCACCTTAAAGCTAGGTTGCGGTGGCCGCAACGGAATATCTAGGCACTGTTTTTTTCTCAGTTAAATTTCTTCTTCTTCTTCTTTATTTCATTTATATACAGTGGACGCTCAGGTTGCGAACGTGATCCGTGCGGGAGGCACGTTCGCAACCCACAGCACCACGTCTGCACACGTGCAGGTTGCAATTTGGCGCTTCTGCGCAAGCGCAACCTCCGAAACCCAGAAGTAACCAGTTTCAGTAATTCTGGGTTTTGGCGCATCTGTAACCCAAAGTATGTCTGTACTGCTTTATATTTTAAAGAAAAGAAACCTCAAAGCAGTTTATAACACATTAAACAATCCGGAATGAAACAGATTCAAGCTTCAAGGAAAATATTTCACATCCTTCTCCAAGTGACATTTTGCTTTCCCCGTATTTATTTACCTGCTCAGTTTATGGAGCTGCCCCCCCCCCCAGCAGAAGGACTCCAGGAAGCCAGGGGGGTGTCGTCGTTAGAGTGTTGGACTAGGACCTGGGAGATCAGGGTTCGAATCTCCATCCAGTCATGAAGTTCACTGGGTGAAAGCAGTACTAGCTCCAGCTGTGGAGGCAGAGCATAGTAGTAGTAGTAGTAGTAGTAGTAGTAGTAGTAATAATAATTTTACTATTTATACCCTGCCCATCTGGCCAGATCTCCCCAGTCATCTCTTGTAGCCCCCTCCTCCATGAATTTGTCTAATTCTCTTTCAAGGCCATCTAAATTGGTGGCCATCTTTGTCTCCTGTGGGAGCAAGTTCCTACGCGCCACATAAAGGAGGACTTTATTTTAACTGCCCTGGATCTTTCTGACGTTCAGCATCATGAGACGTCCACAATTTCTAGCGTTGTGAGAGAGGGAGACAAACTTCCCTCGTCCGCTTTTTCCAGGCCAGGCATAATTTTACGAACTAAAAAGGCCTCAAGGCTGCAGCCTCTCTCCATCGAGCCGCTTTCTTTCCTCACGATAATCTTGTTTGCTTCATGAGATAGTAAGGCAGGGGAAGCTGAAGTTCGGCAAGGTGACAGAGCAAATCGTTTTTCCAGCAGAGAAAGGCGGCATCTGAAATCCACCCAATGGAGTGGTTCAAGGGGGGGGCGACCCAGAAAGCTTGTCCAGCGCACACAGAAGAACTTCTCGCACATCTGTTCAAAAGGAGCACGCTGGATAAATACACCTTTTGCCCCCCACCCGCAAGCTCTTCTCCATGAACAATTTTCCAGGAAAACCTGGGAAATCGTCCGCGGTGAGAGATATGGAAAAAACCAACTCACAGAGCTCAGGAAATGAGAGAGGAACTGTTGGGCAGGAAGAGAAGGGATGGCTTGTTCAAAACAGATGTTGCAGCTTGACTTAGCTGTCCCTTCCCATAGAACCCTCGACGAAACATCACCCCCCACCAAAGATATGAAATTAAAGTTCACTAGCAAACTTGCGGGATGCGGGTGGCGCTGTGGGTTAAACCACAGAGCCTAGAGCTTGCCAATCAGAAGGTCGGCGGTTCGAATCCTCGCAATGGGGTGAGCTCCTGTTGCTCGGTCCCTGCTCCTGCCAACCTAGCAGTTCAAAAGCACGTCAAAGTGCAAGTAGATAAACAGGTACAGCTCCGGCGGGAAGGTAAACGGCGTTTCTGTGCGCTGCTCTGGTTCGCCAGAAGCGGCTTAGTCCTGCTGGCCACATGACCCGGAAGCTGTACGCTGGCTCCCTCGGTCAGTAAAGAGAGATGAGCGCCGCAACCCCAGAGTCGCCCACGACTGGATCTAACGGTCAGGGGTCTCTTTACCTTTACCTTTAGCAAACTTGCAGATGCATAGCGGGTTATTTTGAATTAATTGGATTTTGTGTGGTGAGGGGAAATCCAGTTGAAATGAGAAATGAGTACGCCTTAGCATTTTGAGAATTATGCCCTTTTAAATGTTTTGTGTGATGGGGGGGTATTGATTTGCTGCTGTAGTTCTTGTTTTTATTACATATTTTGTGGTTTTTGTATTGTAATTCTATGTTGGGAACTGCCCTGAGATCTACGAGTGAAAGGCAGTACAGTCGTACCTTGGAAGTTGAACGGAATCCATTCCAGAACTCCGTTTGACTTTAAAAATGTTCGCAAACCAAAGCGTGGCTTCTGATTGGCTGCAGGAAGCTCCTGCAACCAATCAGAAGCCCGGTCGGATGTTCGGCTTCCAAAAACAGTTCGCAAACTAAAACGGCCACTTCCAGGTTTCGATTATTCGGGAGCCGGTTTGTTTGGGAGCCAAGGCGTTCAAGATCCAAGGTATGACTGTATACAGAAGAATTAAATAAAATAAATAGATACCAATTTCACAACGAACTATCAGGAAGTACCCTTCATGAAAAAGCGCTCCTTGAAATGTTGTTGTTGTTGTTTAGTCGTTTAGTCGTGTCCGCCTCTTTGTGACCCCATGGACCTGAGCATGCCAGGCACTCCTGTCTTCCACTGTCTCCCGCAGTTTGGTCAAACTCACGCTGGTAGCTTCGAGAACACTGTCCAACCATCTCGTCCTCTGGCGTCCCCTTCTCCTTGTGCCCTTCATCTTTCCCAACATCAGGGTCTTTTCCAGGGTTGCAATCCTTAATGGCTTGGGTGCAGTTTACTTGAGGTATTGCCTTGCCCAATATATGCCCAACCAACAGCTCCCATTTGAGGTAAAGATAAAGGGACCCCTGACCATTAGGTCCAGTCGTGGCCGACTCTAGGGTTGCAACGCTCATCTCGCTTTATTGGCTGAGGGAGCCGGCGTACAGTTTCCGGGTCAAACTCATGCTGGTAGCTTCGAGAACACTGTCCAACCATCTCATCTTCCATCGTCCCCTTCTCCTTGTGCCCTCCATGTTTCGCAACATCGTGGTCTTTTCCAGGGAGTCTTCTCTTCTCATGAGGCGGCCAAAGTCTTGGAGCCTCAGCTTCAGGATCTGTCCTTCCAGTGAGCACTCAGGGTTGATTTCCTTAAGAATGGAGAGGTTTGATCTTCTTGCAGTCCATGGGACTCTCAAGAGTCTCCTCCAGCACCACAATTCAAAAGCATCCATTCTTTGGTGATCAGCCTTCTTTATGGTCCAGCTCTCACTTCCATACATCACTACTGGGAAAACCATAGCTTTAACTTTCCTTGAAATAAGGAAGGGGCAAATTTTTTACGTGACTATGAATTTGCCAGCCAAAACATCTGGTCTTTACTACAGTATATTTTCAATTGTCTCATAAGACTCATGACTGAGAGGTTTTTTTCTTGCGACTCGAATATACGAGGTCAACGTTAGGGCCAATATTATAGGCATGGCTCACTAGCAAGTCAATAGTTAGCTTCATTTTAAAAACAGTAATCTTTCTTCCCCCCCCCCTCACCGGCTTTCAGGTTTGAAGCAAAAGGTATGCAGAGTGAGAAGCTAACCCAGCACTAAAAGGGCATCTTTTGTGGTTCAAATCTCTCAAATTAAATGGTGTGCTCAACCTTTGCAAATCTGTTTCTGGCAGCCTGGAAGAACTTGGCAAAAAAAAAAAAAAAAGAGGGTCTCTTTGTTCAGCTTCGGGCATCAGCCCTGCCCAGCGGTAATTTATAGGAACATCCTTTAGCTTTGTTGGAAGCGAAAATCAGCAGGGACTGAGCTGCCATTAAAGGAAGATGCCACACTGCAATTCTGCTGGTGGTTCGCAGTTCAGTGTTAGAGCATCTGCTTTGACATGTACAAGGAGAAGAAGAGGAGGAGTTTGGATTTGATATCCCGCTTTATCACTCCCCAAAGGAGTCTCAAAGCGGCTAACATTCTCCTTTCCCTTCCTCCCCCATAACAAACACTCTGTGAGGTGAGTGAGGCTGAGAGACTTCAGAGAAGTGTGACTGGCCCAAGGTCACCCAGCAGCTGCATGTGGAGGAGCGGGGAAGCGAACCTGGTTCACCAGATTATGAGTCTACCGCTCTTAACCACTACAGCACACTGGCTCTCCAAGTTCAGCGCCTGGCATCTCCAGGTTGGGTTGTGAGAGGCTCCCCTGCCTGAAATCCTGGACATCCCCTGCCAATAGGTGTAGGAGATACTGAACTAGCTGGATCCATGTTCTGACTCATGATAAGGCAGCCTCTTTTATAAAGACCATCAGTATTGTCCCTTCTGATGCACCACGACTCTTCCCATTATCAAAGCAGAGACTTCTCCAAGCCCTGCAAGCTGATGGTCCTTCAAGTCAGGATGGAGAACCCACAGGCTCCTAGATGTTGACAGGACACTGACATTACATGACTACGGGAAGCAGCTTCCCAGGGTTTCAGACAGGGTCCCCAGCTCTAATTGGAGTTGCTGGGGGATGCTCAAGAGATGCTTAGAGAGCCAGTGTGGTGTAGTGGTGAAGAATGGTGGACTCGTAATCTGGTGAACCGGGTTCGCTTCCCTGCTCCTCCACATGCAGCTGCTGGCTGACCTTGGGCTTGTCTCACTTCTCTGAAGTCTCTCAGCCTCACTCACCTCACAGAGTGTTTGTTGTGGGGAAGGAAGGGAAAGGAGAATGTTAGCCACTTTGAGACTCCTTCGGGTAGTGACAAAGCGGGATATCAAATCCAAACTCCTCTTCTTCTTCTTCTTCTTCTTCTCAACCACTAAGGCCCTTCCTCGAGACATTTTCAACTGAGAATGAGAGCTCTGTGCCTGGCAAACGGGCCCTAGGTTTCCAAGGCTACCATATGGTGCTTTTTGTGAACGTTTATTTCCCTGCCAGCCATCGATCCCGTCCCAGACTAGGCTAGGAGCCTTTGCCCCAGCCGCCCTCTGGCCCAGCTATCTCGTAGAGCGAGGCCCGTCACGAACCTGTTACCCTTCTTGGCCACGTCTGGGCCGGGTTGATAAGAGCAGGAGGCAGAGTTCCTCCATCCGCTTGGCCCGAGCCAGAAAATTATTTTTATCTAGCCAGCGCCTTGGGAGCAGAGCAAGCAACACATCCTCAAACAGCTTGTCCCCTCAGAGGTTTGTGTGCGATAGGGAGCAAGAACTGCGTGTGGGTTTTGAGAATGGTTTTAACCTCTCCCTGGCGGCAAAGACAAGCGTTTATTATCTTCAGCTCAAAGGCCAAAGCACCGTCAGTTAACCCTGCCCTGGTGACCCGTCAAGGGAGGAATGAAACTTGGACCTAGAGATGCGCAAATATCTTAATTTCGGTTTCCCGTTTTTCTGACCTTAGATCCAGTCTCTAACATTTCCATGTCGGTTTATGATTTATTTGCCTTTTTAAAGTCCTCCTGAAAAGTCATCACCGTTTTAGTGCAAAATTCTCCTAAGACGCCCATTTCTGCCTGCAATTTTCGCAAGCGCATACATTTTTGCAACGCAATATCCCTTCAAACGATGCATTTTTACGTAGGCAATTTGTGCTGAGAAAAAACTAGGCATCTTCAGACAACTTGGAGGTTTGTTTGCAACAGCAGGAAAGTTCTGCTTCTGACCGGATTTTGATTTTGGTGAGATTCATTGCTTCCCTTGCTTACGGCAAACAATTTTTTTAAAAATCCAGGGAGTAGAGAAATACAACTCTGGGACCTTCTCTTCTTCACAGTCTCCCTCATACCTCAGCTACCCTTGAGAGAGTCCACGAAGAAGCCTTTGATTCCTTTAACCCCTTGCTCCCGCTTAATCGGAAAAGGCTGCAGAGGGGGGGGGGAGGGATTTCCCAAAGCCCGGCTTGCAGTCCCCACACTCAGGAGTGTCAGTGGTTCCTCAGACAGCTCTGCCTCACATCCCACCACCTCCATGGCTCCATAACACTGACGTTGGCGCAAGCAGGCTCAGGACGGGCTGGGCAGAGTGTGTCCCCCCCCCTCCTGCTCCTCCCGAAGTTATTCTTTTGCATTTCCCTTTCCTGCTATTAATAGACTCTGAGCCAGCCTTAAGCACCGTGTCACCAAAGGTGGCTGGACGTAGAAGGAAGTTGCCCAGATAGGAAATGGCCCCAAGACAAGAATCAGGAGCGCGATGCAAGAGGACCGCCCTAAATGGCTCAGATGAAGCTGGAGGAGGGACGGAAGGAATGGGACGAGTCTTTTTTCCTTTCTTGCCTTTGTTTTTGTTTTGTTTTTAAGTCTTTGGTGTTCTGCTCCAATATGGCCTTAAATAGAAATATTTATAATACAGTGGTACCTCGGGTTAAGTACTGAATTCGTTCCGGAGGTCCGTTCTTAACCTGAAACTGTTCTTAACCTGAAGCACCACTTTAGCTAATGGGGCCTCCTGCTGCCGCTGCGCCACCGCCATGCGATTTCTGTTCTCATCCTGAAGCAAAGTTCTTAACCCGAGGTAATATTTCTGGGTTAGCAGAGTCTGTAACCTGAAGTGTCTGTAACCTGAAGCGTATGTAACCCGAGGTACCACTGTATTTGGAATGAGTTTATACAGAATGTAATACGTTATGAATAACCAGAGTTGTATCAGGAGTATAACATTTTTCTCTATAGGAAATGTATAGATTTTACCTACTGTATCACTTTTGCCCCTTTCTTTTTCAGAATTTGTTTTTCCTTTTCCTTTATCACTAATTTCTTTCTGGATGAGATTGTTCTAATAAAATACCCAAACAAACAAACAAACCAATAGTGAAAGCTTGCCTCTAGGTATAACTGCTCTATCCTGACTCGCAACCAACAGTTCAGGATCTCAATCGCAACTAGAGGAAATCTGTGTGTCTCGTAGGCCGGGATCAAATTCAAAGTGCAAGCACAAAGCTTGGGAGACAGAGGCCCAGGGGCCAGATTTGAGCCTCCCAGCCCGTCTAACTGGCCCCCCACTGACCCTCCTTTGCACCCCAAATGTTTTTTGCCTGACTGGAATGTGCCCTTGAACATGCTCCTTGCTTAGAATCATAGAGTTGGAAGAGACCACAAGGGCCATCGAGTCCAACCCCCTGCCAAGCAGGAAACACCATCAGAGCACTCCTGACATATGGTTGTCAAGCCTCTGCTTAAAGACCTCCAAAGTAGGAGACTCCACCACACTCCTTGGCAGCAAATTCCACTGTCGAACAGCTCTTACTGTCAGGAAGTTCTTCCTAATGTTTAGGTGGAATCTTCTTTCTTGTAGTTTGGATCCATTGCTCCGTGTCCGCTTCTCTGGAGCAGCAGAAAACAACCTTTCTCCCTCCTCTATGTGACATCCTTTTATATATTTGAACATGGCTATCATATCACCCCTTAACCTCCTCTTCTCCAGGCTAAACATGCCCAGCTCCCTTAGCCGTTCCTCATAAGGCATCGTTTCCAGGCCTTTGACCATTTTGGTTGCCCTCCTCTGGACACGTTCCAGTTTGTAAGTGTCCTTCTTGAACTGTGGTGCCCAGAACTGGACACAGTACTCCAGGTGAGGTCTGACCAGAGCAGAATACAGTGGCACTATTACTTCCCTTGATCTAGATGCTATACTCCTATTGATGCAGCCCAGAATTGCATTGGCTTTTTTAGCTGCCGCTTGGCTGGATGGGGGATAAAGAGTGTGTATGCAATATTTGCATCCATTGCTCCGCCCATTTTTCCCCTCTGGCCCTACCCACCCCTGGCATGTGTGGCCCTTGGGTGCTTGTCCACGTGGCCCTCAGACAGAAAAAGTGGTTTACAATTCTCCTTGCACTGACTGTGCGTTGGCTCATAGCTTGTTGTTTCAGCCTCTAGCTCACATGTTGAATAGATGAACCAATTAGAACTTGGGAGCAACGGTTATCCCAGGCTAGCTGGCAGCATGTAAGCCAATTGTTTATACCAGTTGCTGGGAATTGCACGCCAAGGGAGATCTGTTGTGCTCAGGTCCTGCTCGCAGGGATGCCTGGTTGGCTGCTGTAGAAGCAGGATCTAGATGGCCATTGGCCTAATCCTACAAGGATCTTTTGCAGGAATCTCGACTGAAGCATCCATGGCAGAGGCTCACCCAGCCTCTGCTTAGTAAACGGTGTTAGTGATGATTATGTCCTTCAGAAGGCTGTGGGGGTGGGGGAAAGAGAACAAGTTAACCGTTTCCAAAACATGCCTAACTCTCTGGGTCTTTTTAGGAACTACCGTAGCTGGAACCGTGAGTGGCACGCCGGCGACGCCCACAAGCAGTGCTAAGTCCACCACCGTAACCCCCGAAAGTACCGCTCCTCCACCGGCGACCGCGACGACCCTGAAGACCACCATCTCTGCTACTATAGCCAAAAGCACTGTCTTGACAACTGCAGGAAGCCCCCCACTGAGTACGCCCACGGGGACCACTAATAAACCCACAGACACAACTTCAAGTGGAGTCAAGGTTGTCACCACGGTTGCTGTAACCACCCCCCAACCGCCCTCTGCAACTGTAGCGGCGTCGACCACAACTACACCTGCGGCCCCCCGAGAGACGACAACGTCCTTGACAGGCGTTGGGTCAAAAGCAGTGGCCTCGACGACACACTCTGGCGTTGTGACGACAAGTGCCCTGACTCTGAAGCCAGGCAGTTCAGCTGCTGCCACTCCAGGTATTGTACTCAGATCCTTGGCCCATCTAGTCTAGTGCTGTCCACACTGGCTGGCAGCAGTGGTGGTGGTGGTTGTTGTTATTTATTAGTTAAATTTATATACCACCCTTCGTCAAAAGAGGGCCTTCTTGGTGGTGGCGCCCACCCTGTGGACCTCCCATGAGGCTGAAAGTTCAACAGGTGCAGCGGAAGAGATGCCAGTGTGAAAGGTGGCTGTGAGCCCAGACTGCAAGGTGCTTTATTCAGAAAAATCCCTGCCTCGTTCTCGGGTGAAAAAGAAAACTGACCATGGAAGTTGTGGTTTTGCTAATAATAATATTTTATGTATACCCCGCCCTTTCCGGTTGTTTGGCTAACAACAAATTTAAAACACTTTAAAACAATTATAAAAGCAGCATTAAATACAGTATGAAAACATACTACAAAGTATGTATGTTTGTTTTACTACAAAGGAATTTCAGAAATAGACTGGAAAGAGAAGCTGCTGAATTGCAACTCATTACCAAACTTAAAACCATGGAGAGACCTGGTCTGAACAGAGACATTGGATTCTTATCTCATTATACATGACTAAGCCATTTCTCACCTTCTCACCCCTTGCCTTTTCCTGTAAGACCTATTACAGTCGTTAAGAGTCGTCTACAGGCTCATCTCAGCTATCTGCCAATCTCCCATTCCCACCACCCTTCTGAGTAATACCCCTCCCCACCTTCTCACTATATAGAAGGATCTGGCAACTTCTGTTTCAGTGTATCTGAAGAAGTGTGCATGCACACGAAAGTTCATACCAAGAACTAACTTAGTTGGTCTTTAAGGTGCTACTGGAAGGAATTTTTTTATTTTGACTATGGCAGACCAACACGGCTACCTATCTGCAAGTATGAAAACATGAATAACAAAATTCAAAAATCAATTAGATAATAATAATAATTAGGAGGGAGTGCTGATTTTCCTCTCCCCGGCTTTTTTCTTTTTAAACAGGGAAGAGCTCAGGCACCACGCCAGGTTCAGGAAGCGTCACCACTGTTGCTTCTACAACAGAGAAATCTACAATCAAGGCCGTCGTCCCTGCTGCAATGCCCACAGAGAAGCCAAAGAAAGCCGAGTCAACAACGAGAACAGCGACAACGAAAGAACTTGGGGGGACTGCGGGCAGCACAGCCACGCATACGGCGGGAGTGGTTCCACCACCGCCCAGTTCAAGTTCTGGGACTTCAGTCACAAGGAAGACCCCCTCAGCCTCTCCGCAGCCCCCCGTCGCGTTTCCCGATACTTCTTTCGTAGCCCAGACTAAGGTACCCAGGGCTCAGCCCAAAGCAGTATATCCTTTAACTCTCTGCTTCCTTCTGAGGGAGTTTTTCCCCTGTGTGCTTTGGCTGAAGGTCTCCCTGCTATGTACAAGGCCGGGAGGAAGACAGGTGAAACCTTTCCGTTCCTTTCCCCCTTCAAATTATACACCGTTTTTGTTCAGCTTGCTCAGTAAAGTGCTCTCAGGACTTTTCTATCTGGGCTCCACCTGCGTTATTTCCCTGCAGAGCCGAACGAGGGTGAGGCCAGAGGTTTGCATTTGTGGACAGCCTTTGTTTTCGCTAGAGATGCTGTTTCTCTCCCCCCCCCCCCATTCCATGGGAATTTGTTCAGTCTTTTTGTTGTCTGTTTTTTCCCTAGATTGTTTGTGAAAAAGCGGTGCCACCAGAAGACCAGGCAATCATTTTGACCTTGAACCAATCCACGCCATGTGTAAGTACCTCCCAAGGCGTCTCTTTTTGGTGGTCTCATATGATTAGAATTTTATGGAGCTCCTCTCCTTGGGGGGGGGAAGCACTATTTATCCTGGGGAGATAAATAGTGCGTGTTAAGTTGTGGGCGAACATATCAGACGACACAGCGATTCTTCCAAAGCAGCTCTTTATTTGTAAGCTGGAACAGAACTGAACTGAGGAGCTCAGTCAGCCTGCATATATAGAGCTCCACTAGAATGCAACAGTAACCATATTCTGTAACTATCCAATCACTGAACGTCACTTTCGATCCTTCATTTGCATAACTATCTACAGTATCCCCCTGCTGGCCCAGGGTGAGAACTTCAGTACATAACAGTGCTTTCCCTTTTGGATCGTTTTCTGCAGACCCTCAAGTTTAAACAATGCTCAGCGTTCAGTTTCTTAAAATTGTTAGGCTGTGATAGCTCCCCGGTT
Source organism: Podarcis vaucheri (assembly GCF_965113315.1). Lineage (NCBI taxonomy): Eukaryota > Metazoa > Chordata > Lepidosauria > Squamata > Lacertidae > Podarcis > Podarcis vaucheri. The sequence continues at coordinate 66,827,619 of NC_138748.1, read as the reverse complement.
GGCCTCATACTTTACTCACTGCTGCCGCCACCTGGCCACGAGTCCCTTCTTTGCCATCTCCACTACCCTGGAAAAAGCAACCACCACCCCCTCTTTTGGATACAATTTATTAATTTTATGATAACAAAAATACAATAAAAAACCCCCCAAAGAACATCACAATCAAAATCATACATCTTAATTGACTTCCCTCCAACTCCTCCTCCTGGTTCCAATTTTTTTTTACTTATTTATACTTGTCCACAGAATCTCACACCCTTAACTATGCAGTTTTAAAACCTTATGCATATTCTTACAAGTGACCTTTAAAAGTTCAACTAATGTGGAAATCAGTACGCAAAGCTTACTGATTATGCCTGAACACCAGCAAACCCTCCTGAGTGGATTTTAACACTCAGACTAGTTGGTCCCAAGCTGTCCATGCTAGTACCAGCACCTTGAATCAGCGAGATCCCACCTCCTCACTACTCCAGATAGCAAACTGCTCGTGGCATTCTGCAGATTCCAGACACTCTTCAAAGATGGCCCCGCATGCCACACAATTGCAGCAATCCAACTGGGTGTGGTTACAGCGGTCAGGTACCTATCTCAGCCATTGTATTTGCATATGGGAATGGATTCACATTTTAACTTTAAATGGGTGGTTTGAAAGCTGCCAGAACAAGCTCTGAATTGTCGGTATCGACTAAAAAAATCCCATCCGGCTGGGATTTTTAGGACTTAAATATTTGCAGGGTGCACTCTGCAAAGTGCTTGATGCAATGCCCAGCAGGTTAGTCCTACAATTCAGCTAAAAATAGACAGCGGGTAAAGTACAGTTATGGGGGCTCCCAGTTTCCAGTACCCTCCCTCCTGCCCCTGTCCCTTGTGAGTTGAGTTGCAAGCGTGTGAATCGAGTGTATTTCAGCTCATTACGGCAGCTGTGATATCATCTTTTCCGGCAGCCAAGTCAGGAAGTCTGCAGGTCTGATTTTCGCAGGGACATAACCATTGTCGGAAATAATCGCTAACGACAAGCGCCAATTGCGTTTTGAAATCCTCCAGAGCTGTCTAACCCCACAGTTATTTGGGGTGTTCTGGGGGTATTCCCACAATCACAATAGCAATTTCCTTTCCCTCACCTTCCTTCGCTCCCCTGCAGGGCAAGATTCAGCTGTGAAATAATGGGTGTCTTCCGTCAGGCCTCTCTTAGGAGCAGAATTTCCCTCGCAGGAGGAGGAGAAATGAATAAAATAACCCTCCTTTGTCCCAGGTGGTTCTCAACAGATAACAAGACCCTCTGATGCTTGGAGTAGACAAACACGTCAATTTCTTTCAGTTCCCGGGTTTCTTCAGTCTTAATTTTAGTTTTCCACACATAGGTGTCAGTTTTGCAATTTGTTTTGACTTCTTTTTTTAAAAAAATGCCTCAGTGTGCATTTCCCCTCACATAAACATTTGTCTGTGCACGTTGGCTTGCAATGTGCATTTTTGTTATTTTCACCAACCTATGCACACTTCCTCTTGAAATGTGGTTGGACGTTTGCATTGCAACATTTCGGTAAAGTGTTCGTTTTGAAGGATAGTTGCATTTCAGCCCCTGTGTCATTCCAGGAAGGGCAAATTGGGTTCACGGCAAAATTCAAACAGAGCTTGTTTTCCTCCCTTCCCCCAAGTCCTACCTGAGGCGTTCCACCCCACATTGAAAGCAGCAGCAGATCATGTAGATCGGTGGGAAGCAATTTCGGTGGATGAGTCAGCAAAGAAAGCCAAACCCGGATTTGGGTCTTTCCTAACACATTCCTTGAGGGCTCAGATGACCCACCTGCCTCATTCCAAGTTCCTCTTCACGAGGATCACAAAGACACCTTCCATTTGGGGTCGTTTTCAACCCTTGTTGCAACATTCCTGCTCCTAGTAAATGCATAGGGTTGCTTTGTTGTTTAGTCATTTAGTCATGTCCGACTCTTCATGACCCCCTGGACCAGAGCACGCCAGGCACTCCTGTCTTCCACTGGATCCCGCAGTTTGGTCAAACTCATGCTGGTAGCTTCGAGAACACTGTCCAACCATCTCGTCCTCTGTCGGCCCCTTCTCCTTGTGCCCTCCATCTTTCCCACCATCAGGGTCTTTTCCAGGGTTGCAATTGGTACATTTTAGTGTATTTTTCATCTTTGTTGGAAGCCGCCCAGAGTGGCTGGGGAAACCCAGCCAGATGGGCGGGGTACAAATAATAATTTATATATATATATATATATAAAGTCCTTAATGGCTTGAGTGCAGTTTACTTGAGGTATTGCCTTGCCCAATGTATGCCCAACCAACAGCTCCCATTTGAGGTAAAGATAAAGGGACCCCTGACCATTAGGTCCAGTCGTGGCCGACTCTGGGGTTGCAGCGCTCATCTCGCTTTATTGGCTGAGGGAACCGGCATACAGCTTCCGGGTCATGTGGCCAGCATGACTAAGCCGCTTCTGGCGAACCAGAGCAGCGCACGGAAACGCCGTTTACCTTTCCGCCGGAGCGGTACCTATTCATCTACTTGCACTTTGATGTGCTTTCGAACTGCTAGGTGGGCAGGAGCAGGGACCGAGCAACGGGAGCTCACCCCGTCGCGGGGATTTGAACCACCGACCTTCTGATTGGCAAGTCCTAGGTTCTGTGGTTTAACCCACAGTGCCACCTGCGTCACATAATCCCTGTTCTGCATTTGTATCATAGAATCATAGAATCATAGAATCATAGAGTTGGAAGAGACCACAAGGACCATCGAGTCCAACCCCCTGCCAAGCAGGAAACACCATCAGAGCACTCCTGACATATGGTTGTCAAGCCTCTGCTTAAAGACCTCCAAAGCAGGAGACTCCACCACACTCCTTGGCAGCAAATTCCACTGGCGAACAGCTCTTACTGTCAGGAAGTTCTTCCTAATGTTTAGGACTCAATCTTTTCATGTGGCATCACTTAACACTTTGGAACTCCCTGCCTGTTGACACCTGCCTTCACTATACTTTTCCCTTCAGGAAATGGCAAAGTTACAATGGTTTCCCTCGTTTGCCTAGTGACGCCCAAAATTGGGTGTGGAGTTGACATTTGCAAGGGAGCCTTTTTCTGGAAGTTTTCTTCTTCTCCTCCAAACTCTGCCCTGATAGATAAAGAAGATAAGGAATCAGTGGGAGGGTGAGGGTGAAGCATGCCTCTTTCTTATTACCAAATGCCCCTTATGCCAATTTGCCATTGTACCTCACGTGCGTCTTTAGCCGAGCTAAAGGCTGCTTAGTTCCAGCCTTAAACTTGTGGGAATCTCAGATTACAGTGGTACCTCTGGTTGCGGGCGGGATCCGTTCCGGAGGCCCGTTCGCAACGTGAAAAACCCGCAACCTGAAGTGCCATATCTGTGCAGGTGTGTGGTACGATTTGGTGCTTGCGCGCATGCACGAAGCGCCATTTAGCACTACTGCGCATGCGCAAGCTGCGAAACCCGGAAGTAACCCTTTCCAGTACTTCCGGGTCGTCACGAGATGCAATCTGAAACAACGTAACATGAAGCAAACTTAACATGAGGTATGACTGTATTCTCTCTTTCTTGCTGGGGGGGAGTTGTCTCCTGATAATAATAATAATTTATTATTTATACCCCGCCCATCTGGCTGGGTTTCCCCAGCCACTCTGGGCGGCTTCCAAAAGAATATTAAAATACTATGATACTATGAGCCTTTAATGTACCAACCTGGTCCGAAAACCCAGGAACCAAATTCCTGCTATAACTCCAACATGCTCAGGGTTTGATGTCTGACCGTTTGGGGTCAGTGTAGGGGTTTTCTTCCTTCCACCCCACCCTAATCTCTCTCTCTGATTCAGCATGTGTTTGGTGCTCGGTTTGTTGATTCAAGTGACATTACCTCATTCTGGGGAAGGGATGTTAGTTTTAGATTCCTGCTAGTGTGGGAATTCGATTAGCTCAGATTGTCCAGGCCTGTTAAGTCTCGCCAAAGAATGTGCAATGCTTGAAAGGCCATAGAGGGGTACAAAGTAGGTTTTTTTGGGGGGAAGGGGTGGGTGGAGGGTACCCCATGAGGGAACCATACTGGCCTCATCCAGTCGGCGCAATCCCAAAGGAAGCTTCAACAGCATTTATGTATGTGGCTACAGCAGCAAGGATTCTCTGTACATAGAAATCGAAGGAGGAGTGGGCATCTTCAAAGGGACAACGGTTGATGAAAATCTTGGAATATGCAGAGGTGGCAGAATTTAAAGCACTGATAAAAGAGACAAATTTAGAATCTTTTAAGGAAGACTGGAAACCCTCTCTAGTCTATATAAAAAAGGCTATTTCCCATACCTGAGGACCACAGCAGTGTAAGAAAACAGCAGACTGTATTAAGCAAACATGTTAGAGAGGACGAAATTAGACAAGAAGGAACCTTAAAATGCATCTGTATGTCACTTGGGTTAGAAACATCAGTGTTGGCTTAGCAGGAAGTCGCTAGTTTTTTTGCATTGGAATATACCGTATTTTTCTGTGTATAAGACAGTGCTTTTTGCTAAGAAAAAAATTGGCAAAAATTCGGTTTCGTCTTATACACAGATAGTGAATGCAGGGGGGCGGAACGTGTGATTAATAGCGGCAGCAAGCAGGAGATTGGCAGCAGCGATTGGGCGGGAGATTGGTGGCTGCGGCAAGGCCTGCTGGTGATTGGCTGTGGCAATTGGGCAGGCGATTGGTGGCTGTGGCGAGGTGGGCAGGCGATTGGCGGCTGCGCCGAGGTGTGCGACTGGCAGTGGCTGTGGCAAGCGATCGGCAGTGGTGGTCAGGCAGGCGAGCGATTGGTGGAAGCAACCTCCCCCACCCCACCCCCCAAAAAAGCTAAACAACTTAATTTCTTAATTTTGGGTTAAAAAAAACAGGGGCCGTCTTATATTTGGAGGCATCTTATACACGGGAAAATACGGCAATTGTCGAGTAACAAATGTAACTTTCATGTGTGGAAAAATGAATAAAATGTTATTAAATAAAAAAGAGCAAAAATGCCCCCTGTTCAGAAGAACCCTTTAAATAGTTGGTAGTAGCAATTCTGAGCATGCACAGAGTTCTTTCCCTCATAAATCAATAAGAGAGAGAGAGACCACACTCCCTTTCCCACCCCTTCCCCATCCTGGTTTCCCTCAAACCCCCTCCCATCTCAGCCTGTCCTCTTCCAGCCCCTTCTCCTTATCCTCACATTTTGTCCCTGAGCAGCTTTGTTTAAAATCCTAAATTTGCCACAGTGAGTCACTTTTGACTGTGGAAAGGGAAAGGGATATGATCTAGATTTTTTATTTTATTTTTTTTTGAGTGAGGGGAGGCAATGTTCAGGCGCAGCTCTGTTCTCCCGGAGACCTTGACTCCCTCCCCTTTAACAATCCATCTTAACAATGCCGTTCCACGCCCAGGGACCGTTCCTTCCTGTCTGGCAGGCCGCGGCGTCCTGTCCCCATCCCTTAGCACCTCCAAAGAGTCTTTCTCCAAATATTTAGACAAAGCAGTGAACAATCCAGGACATAGATTTCCCCCTTCGGCCTTACCCACCCACCCAGGAAAAGAAAGGGAGAAAAAGCTTTGCTCGGCTTTCAGCTGGGGAGGAAGGACACAGACATTTTGCCCACAGACGTAACTGCTACCACATAAAGTGAGCTCTGCATTTGCAAAGGAAAAAAACCAGTCTTTTAGTGCGTTCCCACCTATCTTTTGCAACTCCCAGCTTCTTAACATTACATAGTTGCCTTGGTTGGTCCTGTTGTCAGTGCCTTCTGAACACTTCTTTGTATAGCTACCCAGATAAATTTATGCGTATATTTATTTTAAAAACTATTCATTTATCTATTTTTTGATTACGGTGGTACCTCAGGTTACAAGACACCTCAGGTTACAGACGCTTCAGGTTTCAGACTCCGCTAACCCAGAAATAGTACCTTGGGTTAAGAACTTTGCTTCAGGGGGGCCCCCCTGGTACCTCAGGTTAAGAACAGTTTCAGGTTAAGAACGGACCTCCAGAACGAATTAAGTTCTTAACCCAAGGTACCACTGTATTCTGTTAAATCTGCTGTTTCTCTCTCTTTCTCTTTCTCTCTCTCTCTCACTCACACACACACACACACATATATATATAATGTATATGTATATATATAATTTATGTATGTATATATGTGTGTGTGTGTGTGTACATTTTTATTGGGGGTTTTCTAACATATCATTTCCAACATAACTTCTTGTCGTATACAATATTTTAGACTTCCGTCAACACCTCTGATGATTTTCTGTTCTTTATCACTTATTCTGCATTCCTTAATTTCTCTATTACTCTTAATTATCATTAACTAATAATTATCCTCATGGTCTTTCTTGCAATATTTCAAATAGCCATCCTTACAAAACCTCTTGCAATTCTACTAGTGGAATCCGTTCATTACAATTACTTTTCAAACAGTTCATTTATTTACTCCAGTCTCCTAAGAATTTCTGGTCGCGCAGGTTTTGAATCCTTCCTGTTAATTTATGCAGTTCTTAATAGTCCATCAATTTCATCCGCCATTCTTCTTTCATCTTGCTTCCATTTTTTTGTGCCAATAATATTCTTGCTGCTGTCACTGCATATAAAAACAACTTACAATCCTATCTATTAATATCATCTTAAATCTGCGAGAACAGGAAGAGCCGTTATCCTGATCAAGCAGTCTCTTCTCATATTCTTATTAATTGAAGCTAAGTGACGCTGCTACAACCTTGTGGGTTAAGACTGTGCCGTTTTAATGTTTCTGGGACATGGGTGGCACTCTAGTCTAAACCACTGAGCCTCTTGGGCTTGCCGATCCAAAGGTTGGCGGTTTGAATCCCCACTGCAGAGTGAGCTCCTGTTGCTCTGTCCCAGCACCTGCCAACCTAGCAGTTCGAAAGCACACCAACGCAAGTAGATAAATATGTCCCACCGCAGCAGGAAGGTAAACAGTGTTTCCGTGTACTCTGATATCCGTCACAGTGTCCTGTTGCACCAGAAGTGGTTTGGTCATGGTGGCCACATGACCTGGAAAGCTGTCTGTGGACAAACACCGGCGCCCTTGGCCGGTAGGCGAGATGAGTGCCACAACCCCATAGTCGCCTTTGACTGGACTTAACCATCCAGGGCTCCTTTACCTTTTTAATATGTCCAGATATTGTGCATCAAGAGCCAGTGTGGTGTAGTGGTTAAAAGCGGTGGACTCGTAATCTGATGAACCGGGTTCGCTTCCCCGCTCCTCCACATGCAGCTGCTGGGTGACCTTGGGCCAGTCACACTTCTCTGAAGTCTCTCAGCCCCACTCCCCTCACAGAGTGTTTGTTGTGGGGGAGGAAGGGAAAGGAGAATGTGAGCCGCTTTGAGACTCCTTCGGGTAGTGATAAAGCGGGATAGCAAATCCCAACTCTTCTTCTCCCTCGCTTCACTGTCATTGTAGGATCAATTGGCATCTCAGTTGCCACTCATTGATATGTCTGACAGGCTGTGGTTCTCGAGAGACATTGTAGTGCACCTAGTTAAGAGCGGTGGACTCGTAATCTGGTGAACCGGGTTCACTTCCCCGCTCCTCCACATGCAGCTGCTGGGTGACCTTGGGCCAGTCACACTTCTCTGAAGTTTCTCAGCCCCACTCACCTCACAGAGTGTTTGTTGTGGGGGAGGCAGGGAGAGGAGAATGTGAGCCGCTTTGAGACTCCTGAAGGGGAGTGAAAGGTGGGATATCAAATCCAAACTCCTCCTCCTCCTCCTCCTCTTCTTCTTCTTCTTCTTCTTCTTCTTCTTCTTCTTCTTCTTCTCGGGGGATGAAGTCAAACCAGTGCGTCAGCAGTACCAAAATGACCTCCCCGGGACGCAAACCTGGGCAGTGAGCATGGAGGTCCTGGGCTGCTCAGACAACAAGACCCCTTTCTAGGCCTGCCTGATGGGATCCAAAGATATTCCACAAGGCAGCGGAGGGTGTGGATCCGTTCTGACTTTACATGAAACAAGCATCCTTGAACCATTTCAGAACTGTAGCTTCCTTGAAGCCGGGCTGTTACCATGTGGACGGAGGAAGGGAGAGTCGGGTTTATTGTGATACTGAGTGGGGGTCCACGCCCTCTCTTGCATCCCTTTTTTAGGGGGCGGAAATGCGACCTTTGCAGGGGTGGCAGAAAGCAGCCCCTCCCTCGTCCCGCGAGGGGACCCTGTGGGAGTTACTGTTCCTGTCGCTCTCCCAGCTGCAGGCTTCAGATAAAGAATGGCAGGGGACCAGGCGGAGGGATGGAGGCCAAGCCTGGTCCGGCTCGTGGTTTTGAAAAGAGGCGGCTTTTGAACTCCTCGCTGCCTCCTGGACTAAGCAGCCTGAAGAACAAGGGGAGATATCGCTGGAAAGCAGACCATTCACCCTGCCCAAGCTTTCCCCCCTAGGGAGGTCACTTTGGTTCTGCTTAACACAGTGGTTAACACCCCTGGAGGCACACTCCATTGTCTCTCAATAATAATAATAATAATAATAATAATAATAATAATAATAAATTAATTAATAATAATTTATTATTTGTACCCCGCCCTTCTGGCTGGGTCTCCCCAGCCACTCTGGGTGGCTTCGAACAAAGATTAAAAATACATTAAAATGTCTCACATTAAAAACTTCCCTGAACAGAGCTGCCTTCAGATGTCTTCTAAAGGTCAGGTAGTTTTTTATTTCCTTGACATCTGCTGGGAGGGTGTTCCACAGGGCAGGCGCCACCACCAAGAAGGCCCTCTGCCTGGTTCCCTGTAACTTCGCTTCTTGCCGTGGGGGGACATTAAGCTTTTAATGTTTGATGCATTACTATATTTTAATATTTTGTTGGAAGCCACCCAGAGTGATTGGGGAAGCCCAGCCAGATGGGTGGGGTATAGATAATAAATTGTTATTATTATTTTATTATTATTATTATTATAAACAAGTTTAGATGGATGCAATAATGGAATACTGAATGGTATAGTTTTTGTAAAATATGCAGGGATTTATGATATGTAAAATGAACCATAGAAAGAGAAGAAGGGAAGTCATTGATATCTTGAGGATGTAAAATGAGTATTTTAAATCGCAAAACACAAAATTTAATAAAAATTATATTTATATAAAAAAGAAAGGCTCACAGCATTAACATTGCGAGTCTTCTCATGCCATGCATTGAAAGGGAGGCTTTCCCATGGCAGCTAGGAGACTGAAGAGCTGCTACAGTCACTTGGAGGCTTCTCATCCCATTGATTCCCCGCCCCGGTTTCTGTGTGAACCCCACACTTTTCTCTCCTTTGAAGACTGTGATTGGCACTGCCCCTGTGTTAGGAAACGATTCCCAGCAGGGTGGCAGCCGCCAGCAAGTTTGCCCTGGGCAAAGCCCTAACCGTGGCGAATTTTGTTCTTTCTTTCTACAGAACAGTTTGGAGAAGAGCGCCGCGAAAGAGGCTCTCTTGAATGTCCTCTGCAAAGCGGTGAAGCCCACCTTCAACCAGAGCCGGGATGGGTGTTTGGCGAGGCTGGCTTCCAAAGACGACCCCAAGTACTTGGCTGTCCTCGAGGTGGCTGTGTTGAGTAGGTACCACATGCGTTGTTGGGAGCCCCTAGGGCAGCCTTCGCCAACTTGGCGCCCTCCCCTCCAGATGTGCTGGCTGCGGCTGATGGGAGCTGTGGTCCAGAGCATCTGGACGGCACTGGGATGATGATGTTTTCCCGTGAGTAAGAACTAGGAACTTTCATACCTGTGCTCTGCTGCGCTGGTAGTTGCAGACCAGTCTAATAATAATAATAATTTGTTGTTGTTGTTTAGTCGTGTCCGACTCTTCGTGACCCCATGGACCAGAGCAAGCCAGGCACTCCTGTCTTCCACTGCCTCCCTCAGTTTGGTCAAACTCATGTTCGTAGCTTCGAGAACACTGTCCAACCATCTTGTCCTCTGTCGTCCCCTTCTCCTTGTGCCCTCCATCTTTCCCAACATCAGGGTCTTTTCCAGGGAGTCTTCTCTTCTCATGAGGTGGCCAAAGTATTGGAGCCTCAGCTTCAGGATCTGTCCTTCCAGTGAGCACTCAGGGCTGATTTCCTTCAGAATGGATAGGTTTGATCTTCTTGCAGTCCATGGGACTCTCAAGAGTCTCCTCCAGCACCATAATTCAAAAGCATCAATTCTTCGGCGATCAGCCTTCTTTATGGTCCAGCTCTTACTTTATTATTTGTACCCCACCCATCTGGCTGGGTCTCCCCAGCCACTCTGGGCAGCTTCCAACGAAGATTAAAAATACATTAAAATGTCACACATTAAAAACTTCCCTGAACAGGGCTGCCTTCAGATGTCTTCTAAAGGTCAGGTAGTTTTTTATTTCCTTGACATCTGATGGGAGGGTGTTCCACAGGGCGGGTGCCACAACTGAGAAGGCCCTCTGCCTGGTTCCCTGTAACTTTGCTTCTCGCAGTGAGGGAACCGCCAGAAGGCCCTCAGCACTGGACCTCAATGTCCAGGTAGAACAATGGGGGTGAAGACGCTCCTTCAGATATACTGGACCAAGGCCGTTTAGGGCTTTACAGGTCAGCACCAACACTTTGAATTGTGCTCGGAAACTGACTGGGAGCCAATGTAGGTCTTTCAAGACCGGTGTTATGTGGTCTCGGCGGCCGCCCCCAGTCACCAGTCTAGCTGCTGCATTCTGGATTAGTTGTAGTTTCCAGGTCACCTTCAAAGGTAGCCCCACGTAGAGCGCAATGCAGTAGTCCAAGAGGGAGATAACTAGAGCATGCCCCACTCTGGGGAGACCATCTGTGGGCAGGTAGGGTCTCATCCTGTATACCAGGTGGAGCTGGTAAACAGCTGCCCTGGAGACAGAATTGACCTGCACCTCCATGGATAGCTGTGAGTCCAAAATGACTCCCAGGCTTTGCACCTGGTCCTTCAGGGGCACAGTTACCCCATTCAGGACTAGGGAGTCTCCCACACCAGCTCACAGGAAACCTTTTGCCCAACATTGGACTGGAACCCACAACCCCAAGATAAAGCGTCTCATGCTTTAATGACTGAGCCGAGTGTGTTGCTATTCCACACAGTTTTCTGCACCACCTTAAAAAGGTAAATAAATAGTTTCTATTCTCCTCACCTTTTGTTTCCTTTTGTTAGCAAACTCTGCAGATAAGGAGCTGTTTGAGTCTTTGGCTGCGAAGATGGAAGAGCTGGAAAAGGTAAGGAGAATGTTTGAGGAAGTCCCATTCCTTCGGTTTGTCGCCTTTTCAGTCAGGCATCTTCAGATCTTTAGCTTGAAGTGTTGCTTGGCAACCGGCCATCGCCAACTGGGGTTCAAGGACAGCCCTTCAAGGTGTGTAAGGATGAAGGATGCTTTGCTGAGTGATTCTCTGAAAGAGGCAGGAAAGCAAAGCAGTTGCCCATATACGATACGATACGAAAATCTTTATTGTCATTGTTCTCTACAGAACAACGAAATTGAAAAAATCTACATCAGACATTCAAAAACCAACAAGCCTGCTATTCCAGCTATCCCAACCTGGTTAGCCCCCTAAAAACTCAGATACCCCATAATTAAATACAATATACTCCCATAGAAACTACCTTACACTGCGTTTAAAACCAAAATCGCAATTGGGGAGAACCTGTTTCTCAGGTGGCTAGTCCTAGTCTTTATAACCCTGTAACTTCTTCCAGAAGGCAGAAGCTGAAAGAGACCATTTCTGGGGTGCGCACTATCCTGCACTATCTCTGCACTTTCTTATGACACCTGGAAGCCTATCTCTTGCCCCTCACAATATTATTTGTGAGGTGGTGCCCTTGTGGGGGGGGGGGCTGATTTAAGCCCTCTTAAATCAGCAGCAGAGAGACAGTGTGTCCTAGTTGTTAGAGTGTCGGACTAGGAAAGTGGTCAGTGGAACGCTTTTCTATTTTATTTTTAAGGAACCCAAAGGTGATTTGGGAAACTGCAGGGCAGTTAGCTTAACGCATGTTCTGGGGGAAACGAGTGGAAATCATGATTAAAGATAGAATTAACAGGAACCGGTTTGGGCGAAGTAGACACGGCGGAGATTTTGCAAGGGCAAGTCAGCCGTGCCTCACTCGCCTTTCAGAGGGCAAAGGAAGTAGATGAATAGAGGTGGTCCAGTTGATGTTGTGTCCAGTTGACATTGAGGCAGTGTGGTGCAGTGGTTAGAGTGTTAGGCCTGGGAGACCTGGGTTCGAATCCCCGAGTGGAAGCTCACTGGGTGACCTTTGGCCGGTCATTGCCTCTTGGTCTAACCTACCTCACAGGGTCGTTGTGAGGATAAAATGGGGGGGAGGCGGTCCTTGGAGAAAAGGGTGGGAATATGTAATTAATAAATAAAGCAAGTAACAGTTGAGCCAAGATGTCAGACATCCCCCAAGGGATAAGAAGGAAGGTTGAGGCCTCTTCGGAAACACAGAAGAGCCAAGGGGATTTAAACATGGTGCTATATTTTTAGCCTAGTTTGTATTTAGAAATTGGGGGAGTTTAGAGGGAAACCCCTTCAAAATCAGGGCACATGAACCCTGAGTTTTGAGGGGACTGAATAGCAGAATTAGATGGGGGTCTAAGGGGTTGGGCAGATGAGTGGTACTCGGCTAAGTTTTACTCAAGAGAAAGCCCTGTGAAGAGGGATGTGGGTGGCGCTGTGGGTTAAACCACAGAGCTTAGGACTTGCCAGTCAGAAGGTCGGCGGTTCGAATCCCCGTGACAGGGTGAGCTCCTGTTGCTCGGTCCCTCCTGCCAACCTAGCAGTTCGAAAGCACATCAAAGTGCAAGTAGATAAATAGGTACCACTCCGGCGGGAAGGTAAACGGCGTTTCCGTGTGCTGCTCTGGTTCGCCAGAGGCGGCTTAGTCATGCTGGCCACATGACCCGGAAGCTGTACGCCGGCTCCTTCGGCCAATAAAGCGAGATGAGCACCGCAACCCCAGAGTCGGTCACGACTGGACCTAATGGTCAGGGGCCCCTTTATGTTTTTAAGCCCTGTGAAATTAATGGACCTAGCTCGGGCATGTTTGTCAATTTCAGTGGGCCTACACTTGAGCAAAACTTAGTTGAATAACACCCAATGGCGCTTCTCCGCTCCTCTCCGCACACACTTAAAAAGGAAAAAGAGCCTTATTTAATACGTTTGCATCCCAGTTTTCCTCCCAGAAGTGCAAAGCGCACCATGCAAAGCTCTCCCGCTCCAGTCATTTTGTCCTGTGGGGTGGGTTAGGCCGAGAGACAGTGCCTGGCCCCAGGTCACCAACTGAGCTTCATGGCCGAGTGTTGATTTGAACACGGGTCTCCCCAAGTCCTAGTCCAACGATCTTCACTGCTGCACCCATTGCAACTGCTCTTACAGCAACCACAGCTGACTCCATCAAGTTTGCATTTCCTGGTCTGGGATGCCCTGGGAACAAGGCACATTCTGTCCCTTCCTGCTAGTCTAGGAAACGCAACTGGCAGGGTGGAGAGCCTTGATGGGGTCATTGTGTGAGCAACCACAATGGAGCTTCTTTTTTTAAAAAAATGTGGTGAACACGGTAAGCTCCCTTCAGTCATCTAATCTTCGAAGTCAGATGATCAGCTTGGTTTTTTAATTTAATAATTTAAAAAAGTCTTTTAAGGGACAGGCCCCCGGTGTCTCCTGAAAGTAGTAAAATTCCACATCCTCTGGGGAGTAGCGCTCCTGAAAATTTTATTTATTTATTATTATTGCATTTTTATGCTAACTTTCTCTCCAAGGAGCTCCAAGTGGTTCTCCCCCTCAGTGTCCAATTTAGGGTGGTGGTGACTGCATATAGGGTGCCAATCCAAGGAGGTGCAAAATAATAATCATCATCATCTCTCTAATACTTCAGAAATTAGAGTAAATGAGTTACAATTAAGAAAAACAGCAGCAACCAGGACAGGACAGATTCAGTAAAAAATAATAATAATGATGATGATGATGATGATGATGATGATGATGATGTTTAGTCGTTTAGTCGTGTCCGACTCTTCATGACCAAAGTCTTGGAGCCTCAGCTTCAGGATCTGTCCTTCCAGTGAGCGCTCAGGGCTGATTTCTTTCAGAATGGATACGTTTGATCTTCTTGCAGTCCATGGGACTCTCAATAATAATAATAATTTGTTATTTATACCCCGCCCATCTGGCTGAGTTTCCCCAGCCACTCTGGGCGGCTTCCAATTGAGTGTTAAAAACAATACAGCATTGTACTGTAAAAGAGGAGGTTCCCACAAAATGAAGATAACTGATGACCGTTTGCAGCGCTCTTCCAGAGCAGTACGAGGAAGATGCTAAATGCACCAACGTGGAGCGGGCTTTTCATAATTTAGGGGTTGCCACAGAGAAAATCCTCTCCCAGGTCATTATCCCCCACGCTTCCAAGGGCAGGAACCACACACAGAGCCCCTCTGCCCACCTTAAGAAGGTCAGTAGCCATGCAGATGGTATTTCAGATATTGGGGGCTTAAGTCTTTTAGGGATTTAATCACCTTGAATCGGGCCGTGGGACAAAGTGGCCACCCGCGTAGGTGTTTTGAAACAGGGCTTTTGCTGTTTTGGAACCCTGGCCAGTAATTTGGCCGCGGCGTTTTGCGCCCGTTGACGTTTTCAGGTAAGTCTTCAAGGGCAGACCCATGTAGCTTGTATTGCAGTAGCCCAGCCAATGCCCCTCTCTCCGTGGCGACTCCTCTGCTCCCAGCCATTCACCTCCCTCTTCCTTTGACAGATTGGAGTGAAGAACATCACCCACGGTGGCAGGAGCAGGGACCCCGACATAGAGGACCGCTTCAGCATGCCTCTGATCATCACCATTGTCTGCATGGCTGCCTCTCTGCTACTTGGCGCCGCCATCTACGGCTGCTGCCACCAACGCCTCTCTCAAAGGAAGGACCAGGTAAACAGGCTTTTTGCATTTTGCGCCATCAAAATGGGCCTCGCAGGAGTTGTAGGGCCAAGCTTCACACCCCTGACCCTTGAGTTATCCGCTCCGAGCCAGGGTCTCCCATATCCCACTTCACTTGCAGGCATCGGCAATGCTCACCCTAACCCTTTGCATTGCAGAGTGTCAGTAGCCTATCTGTCACAATTCACAGTGCATCAGTGAAACTAAACTGCTCAGGCCTTGTTAGCACAGCAGCTCTTCCCAGTAGGTCTTGCCCCAATGGACAGTGGCGAGGACCAATAGTCTCTGCCTTTCCAGAGTCATCTCCTCACCTGGGTCTTTCCCAAGCAATCTGAGACTCCTCGCTTTGTCTCTGTTCTGCCCTCTTCATACCTCTTCTGGTTCTGGGAGACCAGGGAGGAGCAGAGCTAGTCGTAGCATGAGGGTAGACCCTCGTGGCATCTTCACCAGCCTGACTCATATCTGCCTCTTCAGCTTCTCTTTCTGATTCTGGACTTCTCTCTGCCACATACTCTCCCTGCTCACTAAGCCCTATTGCCTTGCTAGATTCTGACACCTCCTCCTCCCAGCCTTCTCCCTCTGACCCAACTCTATGGTAAAGTCTATTGGAAGTGGGTGGCGCTGTGGTGTAAACCACTGAGCCTCTTGGACTTGCCGGTCAGAAGGTTGGTGGTGTCGGAAATCAAGCCTTTATCAGGAGAAAGTGGCAACTCTCCCAGGCACCCGGCTTGGTCTCCTGTTGACCTCCCTGTCTGCTTTCCCGACAAGATCCAGGCAGAGGTCGCGATAGGCGATCCTTCTCAGCATGAGAAGAACACACACACCCTTTGTTGCCCCCACCCCCGGCAGGGGAAAGAGATAGACAGAAACGTATTTACATTTCTTTATTTCTGTCTTTGCAGCGTTACAGAAAACATGACTGCTCTCTTCAAACTCCAACAGCCGAGAGACAAACTCCTCGTATACTTCCTGTACAGCTCATATTACACTCTGAGCTAATTCCGGTGCCCTCTGCACTGTGAATTGACTGTCCCTCTGTTTCCCACGGAACAGTCCCAACATTCCCATTATGTTTTGCTTTCAAGCTAGCAGTAGCTCGCGGTTGCATTGCTTCAATATCGTAACAGGTGGTTCAAATCCGCACAACGGGGTGAGCTCCTGTTGCTCTGTCCTAGCTCCTGCCAACCTAGCAGTTCGAAAGCATGACAAAATGCAAGTAGATAAATAGGTACCACTTTGGCAGGAAGGCAAACAGTGTTTCTGTGTGCTCTGGCTTCCCTCACAGTGACCCGGAAAGCTGTCTGTGGACAAACACCGGCTCCTTTGGCCGGTAAGCGAGATTAGCACCACAACCCCAGAGTTGCCTTTGACTGGACTTAACCGTCCGGGGGTCCTTTACCTTTGTTGTTTAGTCATGTCCGACACTTCGTGACACCATGGACCAGAGCACGCCAGGCACTCCTGTCTTCCACTGCCTCCCACAGTTTGGTCAAACTCATGTTGGTAGCTTCAAGAACACTGTCCAACCATCTTGTCCTCTGTCGTCCCCTTCTCCTTGTGCCCTCCATCTTTCCCAACATCAGGGTCTTTTCCAGGGCGTCTTCTCTTCTCATGAGGTGGCCAAGGTATTGGAGCCTCAGCTTCAGGATCTGTCCTTCCAGTGAGCACTCAGGGCTGATTTCCTTCAGAATGGAGAGGTTTGATCTTCTTGCAGTCCATGGGACTCTCAAGAGTCTCCTCCAGTAACATAATTCAAAAGCATCCATTCTTCACTGATCAGCCTTCTTTATGGTCCAGCTCTCACTTCCATACATCGCTACTGGGAAAACCTTTACCTTTACCTTACTGCAACTCTATGGTTTCAGCTTTTTTCAGTCCCTGTTCATATGTCTCCTACCCAAACCCCCCGGTCCCCGCCTTACAGCAGCGCCTGACCGAGGAACTTCAGACGATGGAGAACGGTTACCACGACAACCCGACCCTGGAAGTGATGGAGACCTCCTCGGAGATGCAGGAGAAGAAGGTCAACCTGAACGGGGAGCTTGGAGACAGCTGGATCGTCCCCATGGACAGCCTAACGAAAGAGGATCTGGAGGACGAAGAGGACACACATTTATAATTGTTTGGGGCTTTTTGTTTCGTTTTTTAAAGAGAGAACGAACTTTGTGCTAAGCAAAAATTTCAAAAACACGGAAAACTCAAAACTTGCAGCCACAAGTGCCGACATGCAGAAGAGGCCTCGCGGTTATTGGGCGAGAGGATTTGTCAAGGGGGCATCTGCCGTGGCCAAATCCTTTTTGTTTTGTTTGTTTGGTTTTGTTGTCTAAAATCCCATTAGCTTTCTAAGCAAATTCTATGTGTTGGTGTGTGTATATGTGTACATATATATATATTTTTAATGACTGTGCCTCCTATTTAAGTGTTGAGCAGGGCAGACAGGAGATTCTCCCGCTCCCTTCCCCCTCCGGATGCCAAGGGACCATGAGAGCAAGGCTGGATGTGATGCTCATTTTAACAGGAGCCAAGGTTTTAGTTCTCATGGTTGCAGAGAACAAGGTAGGAGCGCCTGTTCAGAGGACAGAGTTGGAGCTTAACTTCTGCCGTTTGCAGGCAGCTTGACAAGGCATCGCTCCCTCACGGTTAGCGGCCGCAGGGGGGCGCATTATGCAAAAACTCAACCAGATATGCAAAACCCGAGGTGTATTGGGCTCCGGCGTACAGGAGACTCTGAATATTGGCAACAGGGCACAGCTAAAAAAGGCTGTCTCTCTCTACCTGCCCCACCCCAGGTCGTCCTATCACTCCACTTGTTTTCTCCACGCATTAAAAAACATTCTCCCGATCTTCGTAGGTCAGGATCAGGCCATTAACTAGCCCGTTCCAGTACGTGAGCATTTTGCAACAGCTGGCGCCTGCAGTGAATCTGTGCCAGCCATGCAAGGAGGATTCAGGGTTTTTTGCATTCTTCCTGTAGAATGCAAATTTGGGCCCGGGGTTTTTGTGTCTGTGAGAATGAAGCACCACAAAACCCAAACGGACTACGACTGGAGCATTAGCCCAGTGGCACAACTTCAGATTTCAGGAGAGAGATTTCTATGCAGGAACATAGGAGCTGCCTTATACTTGACTAGAAGACACTGGGCTCATCTAGCTCAATACTGTTCTACACTGGGCGGCAGTGATTCTCCAGGGTTTGACCAGTTTTACCTGGAGATGTCGGGGCATCGCACCTGAGACGTTCTGCATGCAGAGCAGATGTCCTACCGCTAAGCTGTGGGCCGTCGCCTTGTACATGGGAGCAAGGCAAGGCGCGGAGCAAGGTTTATAGGCCCACTTTGAAAACTGTTCCAGGACTAAATATCAAAAAGAGAAAAAGAGGGGAGGACATAATATGCATTGAGCTAAAGGGATCAGCATTAATCTGCGCACTTCCCCTTCCAAGAGCATCTCATGTTTTTCTTCTTAATAATAGCTATAGCAATATTTAGTCAATGCAAGTTGAAACAGCCACCCGTTGCTTTTATCGAAAGAGAAGGTGGAGGGTTTTGTGCCTTTGACATGCATGGTTGATCCATAAACCCATTTAATGGTGCAATTTAGGGTGTAAAGCTACCGAGTGAGCTAACTTGCATGTGCAATAGGGGATCTTAGCTGTGGGGGTCTGAAACAGTGGAACGTTTGCAAAGGGAAGCTTGTATCTCTGTGGAAAGGGAATTGGATGATGGCCCAAAGCCTTTCGTGCTCCCAAATTTGCCCTTTTTTAAAAAAAATCCCACATTGTTCTTGTCATGCTTTGGAAAGCATGACCTTTCCAAAGCGTCGATTAATTTAAGCCTAGTTATTGGATTTCACAATCATCGAATGAGATGCTCTTATGGACTTTATACAAATCGCCGTGGGCGGAAGGAACCAACCCTGCAACTGTTCTGAACCCATCGCAAGTCCCTTCTTCGTCCCCTTGCACATTTGATACGGGAAAGTTGTTGAGAACATCTCATCATGCTTTTCGAGATAAGTTATAGGAACGGAAACGGCTAAAAAAAATAATGAGACCCTGTCCTAGTCCTATTCAGAAGACAAAGATTAAGAATGAGATAAAACATGCCTTAAGTCCCATTAATAAAAGACAATGTGATGGCTTTTGATGAATCTGCCCCTTTGTCTTCCCTCAGCTGTGGGTCCTCTGAGGAGAGACAATGGGAAGATGGGTGGATCCTTCGATATTTCCTTCCCTCCCTCTTTTTTAAAAGCAGATTTATGACAGCTATTTGGATTGTATCTTAGGTCAAATATAATTTTGGAACCCGCCGTCAAAAATCGGTAGGTTCCTAATCCATTTGAACAGGAACTCCCAACTCCCAAACATTGGCAAAGCCATTCTCTGGGCAGGAGATGTAAATTTAGAGGCTGTGAATTTAGAGTCTCTTACTGGCCCGGCTTGAATTCGGCGCAGGAGGAAGGAAGCGTTCAAATGTCAGAGTGCTCAGTCCTTGCATCTTCCTGTATCAGCCCAGGGAGATTCCAGGAAAAAGGGGATTCTAGCAGCTCCTATTAAATACCTTGCCTTTGCAGAAAAGATCAGCGTAACGTTTTCCTATCTTCATTGATAAATACTAGAGTGACTGTGTGTGGCTGTGCCACACGGATTTTTTATCTTTAAAGAAACTATTTCTGGCATTCTGCTATAGCCATAAGAAAATTAATGTTGTCTTGTAGGCTCACACCAAGGTCTCTTCTTAAGAGACTGGCAACTGGAAGCTTTGAGGGGGCCGAATATGGTAATACGTCTCCTTATCCCAATCTCTGCCTCCATCACTCACCCACCCTTCCCATTCCAAGGAAAGGGCTTCTGAGACCCTTGTTCCTTAGTGCATGGCTGCTAGTGGATGGAGAGGAACCTGTTCGCTTTAGCCAGGTGTGTCAAGAGGTATAATAATAATAATTTATTATTTATACCCCGCCCATCTGGCTGGGTTTCCCCAGCCACTCTGGGCAGCTTCCAACACAATATTAAAATACACTAAGGCCTCAAACATTAAAAGCTTCCCTAAACAGGGCTGCCTTCAAATGTCGTCAAAAAGTCTGGTGGTAGTAGTTCTCTTTGACATCTGGTGGGATGGCGTTCCACAGGGCGGGTGCCACTACCGAGAAGGCCCTCTGCCTGGTTCCCTGTAGCCTCACTTCTCGCAGTGAGGGAACCGCCAGAAGGCCCTCGGAGCTGGACCTCAGTGTTCGGGTAGAACGATGGGGGTGGAGATGCTCCTTCAGATATACTGGACCGAGGTAGTAATGGCATGGGGGAGATCGGAGTGTAATTCTGCGCAGCTCAGATCTTTCAAGTGGGTACCAGCTCTGGGATGGGGCAGTGACATCAGTAGCCCACTTACTTCACCTTCCAGTGAAAGCGTCGTTTCCTCAACAAAGCAGCCAAAGCTAATGTGGCCCTCGAGGTGTTGCTGGACTACAACTCCCATCATCCCTTGCAGGCTGGAGTTGATGGGAGCTGGAGTCCAGTAGAAGTGCCACTGGTTTATCTCCTAGCTGGTGCTGGAACCCGACTTGTCTCGAGAGACAATGGAGTGCGCTTCCGGGGGTCAAATCAAACCTCTGTGTTAGCCGCACCAAAATGACCTCTCTGGGACGCAAACCTGCGCAGTGTGCGTGGAGGTCAAGGGTTACCCAGATGACAAGACGCCCATCCTCAGCCTGGCTGGTGTGGTCCAAAGGTCACAGAAATTAGAATTGTAGTGTTTTTTTCGGGGGAGGACCAATTGTCATCTAGTCCACCACCCCCAGCAATAAAAGGTGCAGCAATAAAACAGCTCGCACATTTGCAAAGCAGAGCAGGATTTGGTATAGTTTCACATTGGATGCGTTGAGATTCCTGTATTGCCCAGGGTTGCACTCTTGATTTTATGAGTCTCCATCCTTGCAGGAGAGCCTTCCTATTGTATTATGTGCCTTGGGAGCAGCTGTGGTGCACATTGTGGGCAAAGGGCTCCACCAAAGGACAAAGGGCACTTTGCTATTGTCACCATGGAAACGGAGGGCGTTAGAGAGTCCTTTGCCTGTTTGTCAGATCTGCAGAGTAAGTCAAGAGATCAGGGGTTGCCTTACAACCCTTCTTTTTAATATAATGTAGAGCAGACCTATTCAGACGCCCAAAAATATGCACCTCTTTCTGATATTGGGTCAGGGGGACAAAATACGAAAGTACTGCAAATAGATTTTCCTCCAGTTACTAGTCTGTGGAGATATAAGACAATCTGAAGGGGACGGGGGACAGGAAAACAGACTTTCTTGCAACTTCCCCGATTTTCTTCCTCTACAACTAGACTATCAACAATTCAGTCCCAAAAAAAGTTAGATCGGGTTATTTGGTTATGTTAGTTGCTCTGCTCCAGCTATTTCTCAGGTGTGCTGTTACTCGAAAGGGTGCTTTAATGTGTTGCAAAGGAGACCGAGATTGCAAAAATAAGTCACACACACACACCCGGTTCATGCAAATGAAAGATGTGAACTTCTGGTTAAGACAAGGACCCAAAAGCGACCGCAAAGTTTAAATTTTGAGAATTCTAATTACCCCTTCAACATGGCACTACGAAGGTACTAGCAATTTGGGAACACTGCTAGGTCCGCCAATTGCCCAGTTTGTTTGTTTTTTATTGCTGCTACTGCAATTTACTATTTTTTGTTAAATCGTACTTTCTGGTGGCTCCAGGATTCTGATGTCGTTATTTTTTAAAACCACACAGCGAAGCAGGTTGAGGGGAGAGAGGAGGAGTGAAGATGTGTAATTTCTATGTTATTGATATGTTTGTAATGACAGAAAAGAAAGTTAATAAAAATTTATTTTTTAAAAAAGTGGGGGGAGAGAAGGCAGAGCCGCCCCCAGATTTGACACCAAGTCTCCCTCATCCAGAGCCAATGTATTTTCAACTGTACCCTACGGGTCCTCGATGCAAGTTTTCGTTTGCGAATGGACTGCAATGTGCGCCTAGCCCCTTTTGATTGTGTAATAATGCATCTGAATGCTACTTTTTATGCACTGTGCAGCTTCCTCAGCGCGCACTTAACTGCGCTGAAACAGGAGTCTGATATACACTGGGATTTTAACAGAGGAACTGGATTGTAAAGATTATCGTTGCATTTTCCTACAAAGTATATTTTGAAGACACCACTTATTTCTGTCAATAAAAGTTTCTTTTGTGAAGGGCTGGTGGCCCCTCTTTTTCTCCCCCCCCCCCCGGTCACACGAGTTGGCGGTGGTTGGGAAATCTTACGACTTTCTCACGTTGCAAAATCTCTTTTCCAGTTTCTAAACTTGCCTGATTAAACTGGTTTATATCTGCATCTCAAAACTGGGAAGTGCAGTGTCTGGAAATGAAAGATTCCTTTTATAAGGGGTGGGGGGGACAGAATGTACATGTGGGCAAGGGTGTGTGGTTACAAAAAGGGGCCTGATATGCAAAGATAAAATTTATATCCCATTGCTTCCCTCTCCCCATTCACTGGCCAGTGGCCCCTAGCACATGATCTAGAAGTCAATGTGGCCCTCAGCCTGTGAAAGGTTTTCGTCCAGTGATTTCAATGGATCTACACTCAAGTGACTTTTAACACTGGACAGCAGTCGCTGCAAGAGGAGAGCCAACTGGATGGATTTGTGATACATTCACATACTGAAATATTGAAATACTTTATTGTCACTTGTACAACTTGTATACAGTGAGATTACACAAGCAACTCCCACTCTGCTCTCTTAGTCTTAATTCCCCTCGTTTACTGACGCACACCCACCAAACCCGAAAGTCAGTTGCCCTGTTGTTATCTTTTCATTCAGCAGCCTAACAGCCCATGGATAGAAGCTGTTCTTTACCCTGTTGGCGCGACTAATCACGCTTCTATATATCTTCTGCCTGAGGGCAGGAGATCAAGAAAGTGCCGGCCAGGGTGTGAATCATCCCTGAGAATTTTCCTCACTCTCCTGAGGCAACGTTCTTCCGCTATTTCAGCCAGCGGATTCACGGGACAGCCCATAATATCTTGTGCTGTATTCACCACCCTCTGTAGGCACTTCCTATCAGTTGATGTCAAACCAGCGTGCCACACTGTGATGCAGTATGAAAGGACTCTTTCTATTGTGGGCCGGTAGAAGATCATCAAATGTTGATTGACATCGTTCTTTTGCAATACTCTGAGGAGATGGAGTCTCTGTTGGGCTTTCTTAACCACCTGGGTTGTATTTATTTTCCAAGTAAGGTCTTCACTGAGATAAACTCCTAGGAATTTAAAGGAAGAGATCCTCTCCACACAGCCACAGTGGGGCTAGTTCTCCTCTCTTCCTCTGAAATCAAGGTTCGTGTTTTAAATCTCGCTAGGTAACTAAGCAGCAAAACCAAAATTTCTACCGAAGCGCTGCAAGAAGTGATTCCCGTGACAAGATGGGTATTGATTTTTGTTTTTATTAAGAAAAAAAAATGAACAAAATACATTCTCTCTCCGTATATACATTACATACAGCATAATTCTACATTGGTAAATGCTCTCATATCATTCCAAAGCAATCCTTAATACTTCAACCTGGGGTCACAACCATTTTCCTTATGCCGAGATAGGAGGAGGGAGGACGGGGGGAGAACACAAGGGGAAATTTATACTGCAGGCTGAGAAAACGGGGAGGAAGTATCCGAAAACAGCCAACAGCAGTGAGCACAGTATATGACACAACTCAGCTCCAAAAATCCCACCCTCCCCTGAAGACGTCACTGTAGAAGGAAGGAAAGAAGGATTTAACTCTCGGCTCACCCGGCGGAAGATTTCGAGTCATGCAAAACGTCCCGTGTTAAGTGCAGTCCAGGTCTCTCCTGGCGTGGAAGGCAGAATCATAGAACTGTAGAGCTGGGAGGGACCCAAGGGTCATCTAGTCCAACCCCCGCAATGCAGGCAGAATCAGTAGTCCAGAGCCCTAACCACAGGCGTCACCAAACCGCTGCCTCCGATCCCTGCTGGTGGCCTGATTGGGAGCTAATTATGGGGAACAGAGTAGGAAATGGGTATGTCTGACTCCACTGGGGCACAGACTTATAAACCCTTGCCTGCCTCCATCAACTGCGCTGAAAATGAATCGGAGTTGTCCACTCCAGTGAGGTTTCTCCAAGAGAACTTCCTGGAAGATTGGCATTTATTTCCCAAGCTGGTGAATCCAGATGTTTTGGGCTACAGCTGCCATCAGCCCCAGACAGCATACCTGCAGCTGCAGTCCCCAAAAATGGTATCACCAGCTGTTTGGGGGGCTGTGGTAAACTTCAATCCAGATGGGCACATGGGAGAGGGCAGTTCTTGGGGTTTTTTGTGCCTCTGGAACCATGTCTTGGAACCACCTTGTCTCTGATCCCAAAGTGTTCCCCAATTCAGTTTTTTTTCTTTTTAATATCCATTTTCTTCCACATACATGTATACACACCCATACCAGAATTGGGAGTCTCTAAAGCCAGGTGTAAGCCATCTTCAGGCTCACAAGAACTGTGGTATTCACAAAGAAACTCAGGAGCTAAGTGCAAAACACTGTGAAACACTTTGAAGGAACAAGGTTCTGCCGAGCATCTGCGCAGACCACAAAAAACCTTTCGGTCTCAGAACTGACTGCAGTCTTTTTGGGCAGAGACACTGTCCTGGTTTTCCCACAACTGTTCTTAGGGGCGCTGTGTCCCGCATGTGGTTGGCCATTGTGCAAAACAAGATGTTGACCTGGACAGCCAGCAGGACTCTTCCTATGTTCTTAGCAGCCTAATTTGCAGAGAGGAGCCTTCTTGTTGCTGCTGTCAGAAACCCTTTCCCCCTCTACTGAAAAATCACCAAGAGCCAACAGTTCCCCATCTACCTCTTGCCCATCCTAGCTCTAAAATGCATCTAGCAGGACCCCTTTCCCAAAAGTACACAAGCAGGCTTAGCTCAGCTTTGCAGGACATTTTAATAATAATAATTTTATTATTTATACCCCTACACCTCCCTTATGGTCACGCCCTCAGATAGCAGACCATAAAAGTGGACCAAGCAGATTCGCTGATGGGCAAGTTCTCCCAAGGTACGCCCTACAAGGAGAAGCCTTGATAACTTCACGCCACTTCCTTCATAATGGCAGTTTCTTCCAAATAATCTTGAGGATTTTAGTTGGGGTAGTGTTTAGAATTGGAAATAACTGCCTCCCTACCCACCACTTGGGACTTCAGCTTTTAACGCTTTCTTTGGGGAGAGGGGAGGGGCGACAGAGGAGTTGAACTAGTACAGACCCAGCCAACGTGCAACGCACGTCTAAGAAACCAACTCGGATTTCAAGCCGACAGTAAGACAAGTTCCTGAAACAGGCATCCACAGCAGTGTGTGCATGTGAGGTTCAAGGAAGCAGCAGCACCTTAACAAGCCGGGAGCTGTAGTTTTCATGACGACGGAGCAACGTGCACAAAAGGAATCCTAATCATTTGAGACCTGTAGGCGTTTTACTGTTCACTATTCCAAGGGGGAAATCTGTGGAGGCAAAAATACATTTCCTCCAACACAAAAGAAACCTTTAAGAGACATGTTTATGATATTGCAAATACCACGGAGCAGGTTAATACAGATTTTATATTCCTCTTCCCTCCCCGTTACATAGCCTCAACCACTTAATTTATGGAACGAAAGCCTGATACTGATGTGCTGTTTGGTTTCCTGCACTTTACAAGCCTGATGTGGCTGGGAAGTGCTTATGAGGAATGATTGAGGGAGCTTGATATAGATGGAAGAGAAGGCTGAGATGCTAGCCATCTTCATAAACGAATTTCAACAGGGACAAATGTAAGGTTCTGCACTTAGGCAGGGAGAAGCAGATGCTGAAATACAAGGTGGTGGACGTCTGGCTTACTAGCAGTACATGTGAAAAGGATCTAGGGGTCTTGGTGGACCACCAGCTTAATATTGAGTCAACAATGTGATGCAGCAGCAAAAAAGGTAATGCTATTCTAGGCTGCAACCACAGAAGTATAGTGTCCAGATCAAGGGAAGTGATAGTCCCACTCCATTCTGCCTTGGCCAGGCCACACCTGAAATACTGGGTCCAATTCTGGGCACCACAATTTAAGAAGGATGTTGACAAGCTGGAACATGTGCAGAGGAGGGCAACCAAGATGATCAAGGGTCTGGAAACCAGCCTTATGAAAAGCGGTTGAAGGAGCTGGGTATGTTTCGCCTGGAAAAGAGGAGACCAAGAGGATATATGAGAGCCATCTTCAAATATCTGAAGGGCTGTCACATGGAACAAGCTTGTTTTCCACTGCTCTGGAAGGTGGGACTTGAGGCAAGTTATAAGAAAGGAGATTCTGACAGTAAGAGCTGTTTGACAGTGGAACAGACTCCCTCGGGAGGCTGTGGACTCTCCTTCCTTGGAGGTTTTTCAGCAAAGGTTGGATGGCCATCTGTCATGGATGCTTGAGCTGAAATTCCCGCATTGTGGAGGGCTGGACTGGATGACCCTCAGGGTCCCTTCCAACTCTACAATTCTATGAAATATCTAAAAGTGTATCAAGTGGAACACTTGTTTTCTGCAGCTCCAAAAGGTAGGACTTGAACAAGTGGGTTCAAATTACAAGGAAGGAGTTTCCAACTAAACATTAGGAACAACTTTCTGATGGCAAGAGCTGCTCAACAGTGGAACGGACTCCCTCAGAAGGAGGTGGATTCTACTTCAGTGGAGGATCCTAAACAAAAGGTTTGACAGCCGTCTGCCAGAGATTCTTTAGTTGGACTAGATGGCCCTTTCCAACTCTACAACTTCCCCAAGAGCTGAAAATATTGAACATATGCAGGCTGAAGGCGAAACAAATGGAAAAATTCAAAAAAATTATGTTGGGGGGTGTGTGATACAAATAACTAAGTTGGGGAAGTGCATTCTTTGTGAAGACCAGAATAATTCGGAAGAAGAAGAAGAAGAAGAAGAAGAAGAAGAAGAAGAAGAAGAAGAAGAAGAATAGGAAGAGGAGGAGGAGGAGATTGGATTTGATACCCCACTTTATCACTACCCAAAGGAGTCTCATAGCGGCTAACAATCTGCTTTCCCTTCCTCCCCCACAACAAACACTCTGTGAGGTGAGTGACGCTGAGAGACTTCAAAGAAGTGTGACTGGCCCAAGGTCACCCAGCAGCTGCATGTGGAGGAGCGGGGAAGCGAACCTGGTTCACCAGATTACGAGTCCACCACTCTTAACCACTACACCACACGGGCTCTAGAGGCCTAGGAAGTTGCTGGATACAAGCACCTAGAAATAGTTAAAGATCAACCCCCTTGCGTTTTCCCCAGCCCCCTCCCTCCCCACATTTCCCCTGTGCAAAAGGGCTGCACGGTGCAGCACAGGGAATTAGCATGCCAGCTTAACCTTCCGCAGCTTCCATTTCAAAGGCTTCTGGGCATGAGGTTTTCATCTCTGCCCTGTTCACCAAGATGGCCCTCCCATCATGAGAACTGTTGCTGAAACAGGTGGTGGTGGGGACTGTGACCTGGTTTTTACCTTCATCCTCCCAAGCTATCACATCGCTTAATCTTCTTAATTTGCTTGCCATGAACCCAGTCTACTTAAACTGCATGTATCTGGGGATCACATTCTTACTTTAGGGGGCAAACATCCTGCAACCTAGCAACACACATCTTGGTACTGAAGTTTTGGTGTAAAACCTGGGGGAGGTAGAAGCAGTATTAGAAACTCAGATTTGCAAGCTCTTCCCCAAATGGCCCTTTAAACAACCAAATATCTAGTCTTTTCTTTCCTTTTTTGCACGAATCAGCAGGCAGGTCTTTTGGTGCTCCACAAGCCAGCTGATTTGTGGGGCAGCTCAGTACCAAAAGAAGTGTCTCTTTTGGGGCTGCACTGCTCCGCAAGCCAGCTGCCTGACATGGCATCGCAGCAGCACCATCCAACTAGAGAGAGGTGTCAGCAGCCAAACCTGGCAACAAGACATCTCCACTTGCTCGCAAAAGGTCGGTTGCCAGTCTCAAAAGGTGACTGGCCGCTGGGGGATTTCGAGCACCAACCTATTCTTAAAGCACGTTCGTGCCTTTAACCCAGTCTACTTAAACTGCATGTATTTGGGGATCGCATTCTTACTCATGGGGCGAGCATCCGAAAACCTAGCAATACACACCTTAGTACTGAAGTTTTAGTGTAAAGGCCTGGGGGAGGTGGAAGGGAAGGAATAAGCTGCTTTCAAATTCATGTGTTTATGTTATCAAAAGTGTGTCTAAAGACAGGCAAACCTGCATGAGCATCTAAAGGCGAGGTAAATGCACATCCAACAAGTGCACAGCCCCCTTCAACTCACCCAGCATTATGACTACAGGATATACATGAACTATGCTGTCTGCACAGCCTGCTGGGGAGAGTGTTGGTGTGGGATTTTTGCCCCATTCCTGCTCTCAAACTTTTCAGGCCAGTGCTAAGGCGTTAACTCAGGCATTTCCTGTGGAAACAGGTCGCTGAGTGGATGAACAAGGTGGAGGGGTTTAAAAGCAACCAGCCTGTATCAATACAAACACCTGGTGAAAACAGCAAACTTTTTTTTTTGCTACAACCTGCGTTTGCAAAGAGGCAAATTCAGCAGAGCTTAGGATGGACCTGTGCAAGTTGCAGGGAGGTGGGGCGTAGAAGAGAGAAGCTCTAAACCAGAGGGTAGCCAGCGTTTCGGACTACAATTCCCATCAACCCCAAGTCAGCCAAGCCAATGCATAGTAGGGATGATGGAAGATGTTGCCCCAAACATCTGGAAGGTCAGCAGATCGGCTACACCTGCCCCAAGCTCTGCCCAACGTCTACTTACAAGATTCTGTTTGAAAAACAGAATGGATACAAAGCTCACGAAATGCAGGTGTAGCCAGTGTTCTTCACTTTTGAGGTTTCTGGATGGCACGTGGCTAAGGTGGGATCAGACTGCATTAAAAACAAAAAGCAATAAAAACCCCAGAAGCCAGGCAACTGTGGTAGCACCAAGCAACGGATGGAACTACAGTGGTGCCCCGCAAGACGAATGCCTCGCAAGACGGAAAACTTGCTAGACGAAAGAGTTTTCCGTTTTGGAGGTGCTTCGCAAAACGAATTTCCTATGGGCTTGCTTCACAAGACGAGAATGTCTTGCGAGTTCCTGCTGGTTTTTTTCCCCTTTCCCCCCCCCTTTTCTAAGCCGCTAAGCTGCTTATCAGCTGATCCGATCAGCAGATAAGCCGCTAAAAGCCGCTAATAGCACTAATCCGCTAATCTGTCAATGGGCTTGCTTCACAAGACGAAAAAACCGCTAGACGAAGAGAATCACAGAACGGATTCTTTTCATCTTGTGAGGCACCACTGTACTCATCATACATGAACTGAATGCAAAAACTGCAGCAGCTGCTTCTTGTTTAAAAACAAGGGGGAAGGAAGCTACTTCGGAAGGGGAGCAAATTGCTCAAACTTTCCCCTCTGCTGAAAACTGCCCCAAATCCCACTTCCCTCCATCAACATGTTTATCTCCACCAACGTGTACCTGGAAAGAGGTATGTGTGTGCGTATTTCTAGCACAAAAGCTGTGGCAGTGGGGGGAAATTCAAGCGCTACCCACTTCCCCACTCGTATCTTCTTCCCGGCAGAAGTGGGGCTGTTGTCATTTTGTCACACGAGTTTGCGTTTGAAGAGTAGTTCCCTCCCGGAACTGTATTTATGTTCCTATTTGTTTCTTCTTCGCAAGATCTAAAAGTTGTCCGCTAGAGGGGGCTAAGCTTCTTTCTTGGATTTCGCTTTTCCTCCGACAAGGTCACGGCTGCAGTTTATGAGATCAAAGCCCACAGAGAGAGAGAGACGCACACACAGACCCCTTGCGTACACCAGAACCCACTGCCGGTGTTCACAAACGCCGAGAAGTAACGCTAAACTCAGCCAGACAAACGTTGGGACAAAATTACAATGAGGCCCCAAATAAAACCCAAACGACCCCCCACCACCCTCCCAAAAAAAATTCTCCAAGACTTCATTTTGCATACACACACAACAAGTGGCGGGAGGGAAGGGGTACTGGTAAGTATACGTAACACAGGTGACCATGTGATTTGCTTTCTTCTCATCAACGTTCATTCACTTTTTTAAAAAGCCAAGGTCAGAAAATATATCTATGTATGTATTTCCATCAGAAGTACATCAGTTGCCTTTTATTAGCCCATTTGGTATTTATCCGTGAAGCCACCTCCCCTCTCTGCTCTGAAACCACATAACTCTTATTATAGTGCAGTCCGCCAGTCGCTCAGTCAATCAAGGCAGGCGTGCGCACACACACACACAAAAATTAAAAATACTGAAAAGCAAAAAATGTCCTTCTCCCGGCCCCCACCCTGCTGCCCTCCCCTCCTCCTTCCACGTGTCCAGCCAGTGCCCCTGTCACAGGGTGATGAGGTCTACCAGGTTGCCCTTGGGCGGCGTCATGTTGTCGGGAAAGAAGTTCACTAAGGTATCAAAGAGCTGAGTCCGTTGGGCGTAGATATGGTCGACGTCAGAAAACCCTGGAGATGAGGAAGAAAAGAATCATTGGAAACATGGCCCAGGTGTGTATTCTAGATGTTTATCTCCCACGCTCCTGGAGGACCAAAGGTGGGAGCGCTGCCCACCTGCCAACAGGTGATGATCTGCTTCAAAATCCCAACTGCTGGGACTGCAAAGGGCGTTCAAACAGCTCTTGCTAAGCACCCTTGCATTCAAACACTTCTGATCACCCATCAGCTGACAGAGGGGGAGTGTTCCTTCAAACACAAACAGCCTCTGTGCTTCTCCTTTAAACCCTGTAGTGGGCGTGACACCCTGAAAATGGCTCAGGGGTGGGGAGGGCAAATGGGCAGGCTTGGAGGGCCCTGTTTGCTCAGATGTTCCCCACCCTGGGTCCCCAGTGACTGACAGCGGCTCCCCAAGGTTTCAGGCAAGGACTGATCCCAGCCACACCCGAGATCTTCTGCGTATCTTCAGCCCTTCCTCAGCCATGCAGCCCACTGGTTGTCTTGGGACACGTGCGCCTGCCCTAGCCCACAAGGTAACTGCAAAGATGGAAAATACAGCCCCATTCAAACAATAGGACAACCGGAGCCTAAATTAGCCCTGCTATCTCAGATTAAGAACTGAGCCATTAAAGACTTCGTCCTGCATTTATTAACTGCTGCTAGATCAGCGGTTGCAAAAAAATGGGAAACCTTTAAACACATATCTTTCTGAAGCCTGGATTTCGCAAGTATGGGACATGGTCCTTACGGACAGATTAAGCATTTAACGAAAGGAACATTGATGGGGGGGGCAGGAAGACTCACACCTTTTATACAATACGGTATCCTTTTATTGACTTTGTTAGCACAATCAAACATGGTTTTCACCTGACAACGACTCATGGAACCTTATGGAGAGACACTTTCATTTGACTGCCTTTCTTGGAACATAGGAAACTACAGCCATCAAGAGCTGTTTCTGTCTCTTTCCCTTACAACTACTAAGCTCTGTTTCCCTTGCATGAGTATGTTTTGCTACTTGAAATCAAAAATCATTTTTTAAAAAGAAAACATTCAGCCTCGTATATCCAACTTGGGCTCTGCAGAGCCAAAGAAGGGTGAGTGTTTCAAGGTTTTTTAAGATATATGGCTATTTTTTTTATTAGATACAATCTGAAGGAATTATATTGTGGCTTGTTAGGCAGATATCCTGTAAAAAAGTTAAAGGTACCCCTGACCATTAGGTCCAGTCATGTCTGACTCTGGGGTTGCGGCGCTCATCTCGCTTTATTGGCCAAAGGAGCCGGCGTAAAGCTGCCGGGTCATGTGGCCAGCAGGACTTTGCCGCTTCTGGCGAACCAGAGCAGCGCACGGAAACGCCATTTACCTCCCCGCCGGAGGGGTACCTATTTATCTACTTGCACTTTTTAGCGTGCTTTCGAACTGCTAGGTTGGCAGGAGCAGGGACCGAGTAACGGGAGCTCACCCTGTCGCGGGGATTAGAACCGCCGACCTTCTGATCAGCAAGTCCTAGGCTCTGTGGTTTAGACCCAAGCGCCACCCGTATCTTGTACAGTCCAACAAATTATGGGTTTTATACACAATCGTAACTTCTTTTTTATCTACTGCTGAGTTAGCAAAAGGCTGCATAGTTTGTAGCCAGAGGAATGTGCACCAGAACTATGCAACCATGCTTGTAAACTATGCAACTATGCTTGTAAAAGCTTACAAGCGTTTGGGTCCAAATAAATGCTTAGGAGCCTTCTCCAAGAGTTTGTCTAAACAGGACTAAACTACCACTTTTACCCCCCCTCCCCCACCACCCAAAAATAGAGGGGGAGGGGAGTGGAATATTAATTAAGATGGAACAGCTAGCTTGCACATTGTGTACATCGCACAAGGGACCAAATGCTGTAAACAAACTTATCCTTGAACCTTGAAATGTTGAACCAGGCTTCCCGAATTTTGATTATTGTATTTTTGGACTGCAAAACGGTTTGCCACGCTGGCCGGGGCTGAAGGGGAACCTGC
The DNA here is from genome assembly GCF_965113315.1 of Podarcis vaucheri. Taxonomy (NCBI): domain Eukaryota; kingdom Metazoa; phylum Chordata; class Lepidosauria; order Squamata; family Lacertidae; genus Podarcis; species Podarcis vaucheri. Next base: position 66,795,160 of record NC_138748.1, on the reverse strand, counting down.
AGCCTTAAATATCCAGAGGAGAGGCCAGGACGGGGAAGGCTGAGTTGTAGCCAAACGTAAGAGCTACAAGTTCATCCTGCCTGTTCATCCCACAAATGCTTCGGTGGAACGCAACTGCCCTGCAGCCGCAGGAGCAAGGCCAAATGTAAGCCAGCCAGAACCAGAGGTGAGGGCTTTGTGCTCCCCCTAAGTAGTTCGCAGGCTTTCGTAACACAACACAGGCAACAGCACAGTGGGGTGAATCCAAGGGACAGCAGTTCCCACAGCACTTTAAACAGAGCCTGATGGAATGAGGACCCCAACGGGGATCGAGCTTCGAAGGCTGACTCTCGTCTTCACATTCCATTTCAAAGTTCGATGCCAACAAGCGGAACCGGATATGGGTTTCATGAGGCCCTAAGCTGCTGAAGGTAATGGGGCCCTTTATATGTCCAGCTGTCCTTTTGCCAACAACAAATGGTCGCTGTTTTTTGTGTTGAATATAAGCTACATGGTAATTTATGGACCTAATAGGTATCTAAAGCCATTTGCACGTAACAAAATAGGAGCCTACACAACACAAAACACTGTTGCTGTATGTAAGTTTTATTTTATTTGTTTTTTATCTTATATTTTGGAAATGTACATCCAGGTTTGTTTTTTCTTTAGTTTTTTTGCGGGGGCCCCAAGAGACTGGGGCCCTTAGCTATAGCTTGTTTATCTTATACGTAAATCCGGCACTGCCAACAAGCCTTCAATTCTGATCTACCTTGCAGATTAGCAATTCATGGGAGGGGAGGAAGATGTGGTTTAAGCAGTCCAAACCCTGCTTTTACAGCAGGGGTCTCACCTCTCTTCCCCCCCCCCACCCCCGGCAAGAGGCCCAGCTATCACTCAAGTTGCTGTTATAAAAAGCGCTCACTTCAGGGGGTCGTGGCAGAGGGAATGCGAACAGGGGATTATTATAGTTTTGGGAGCTCAACTCCAGACTTTCTGGTTCTGGGAAGTTTTAAAACTTTGCTGTTTCCCTTGACACGCTGCCTGAGGAGAGAAACGTGCCCACGACTGGGAAGAACGGCCTGAGCTCATGCACTTGAGTGACACACTTTGCCACAGCAAGAAGAGGGTCAGTCTCTGCCCCCATCTCCATGAGGCAAGGCTTGCTGGTGGCTGCCAGGGTGACATGGCACAAGTTAATTTGTTTTGAAGAAGAAGAAGAAGAAGAGTTTGGATTTGATATCCCGCCTTTCACTCCCTTTAAGGTGTCTCAAAGCGGCTAACATTCTCCTTTCCCTTCCTCCCCCACAACAAACACTCTGTGAGGTGAGTGGGGCTGAGAGACTTCACAGAAGTGTGACTGGCCCAAGGTCACCCAGCAGCTGCATGTGGAGGAGCGGAGACACGAACCCGGTTTCCCAGATTACGTGACTACCGCTCTTAACCACTACACCACACTGGCCGGTCCCTCCGCGCTTGTGTGGCTAACACCACCTTCCCATGTCTGGAGTACCGACAGCCTGAAACTGATCCCCATGGCGTTTCTGGGGATTTAGGACTGAGGCTTTTGAAAAGCACCAATTCCTGCTGATCTGAAGCATACTCACCCAGAGTGCTCAGGTCGGAGCCGGACTTGAAGAGAGCTGAAGCAAGTAACTGGAACTGGAGAGGAAAACAAACAAGATGTTATTATTATTTTTTTAAAGGGTTCAACATGTTCCCATGAGGGGCATAAAGGCTTCTTGATCAACAACAATGAAATCACTTTGGTTGAAGGTTGGGGTGGTTCATTTTTTTAAATTTTTATTTTGGTGGGGGGAATGTTTCTTGACACATCTAATGCCGCCACACGGAGGATTAATGTTCTATTGCTAAGGAATTCTACTTTTAAAACCAGGTCTTTCTGACCGCATCAATTTATTGCGCTGTCATCTTTGGCATTTCACAAACGCGGCTGAGCCTTCAAGAAAAACCACTGCTCACTGCAAGCAAGCCAGACTAAAATATGAAGCCCGATTCTCGTCGGAATGGAGATATATAGGCAGTCGCAGCATGAGGACTCTCTCAGCTATTACGACGGAAAGAAAGACCCGTGCTCTTGTCAGGCAAAAGCTAGGAGGACAGATTTATGCATCCTTAATGCAAGCCTTGAAATGGCTTGCTCTCTTGCTGAGTTTTATGCAGATGGCAGACTTCCCTGGGCTGTGGAGGAAGCCAGCTGAAATCAGCCTCTCCCAACCTGGTGCCCCCTCCCCAAAAATGTGTTGTACAGTCATAATTTTATAATTTATACCCCACCGATCTGACTGGGTTGCCCCAGCCACTCTGGGCGACTCCCAACAAAATATGAAAAACACAATAAAAGACCAACCATTAAAAATTTCCTGATACAGGGCTACCTTCAGATGTCTTTAAAAAGTCATATAGTTGTTTATCTGCTTGAGATCTGATGGGAGGGCATTCCACAGGGTGGGAACCACTACCGAGAAGATCCTCTCTGCCTGGTTCCCTGTAACCTCACTTCTCGCAGTGAGGGAACTGCCAGAAGGCCCTCGGAGCTGGACCTCAGTGTCCAGGCTGAACAATGGGGGTGGAGATGCTCCTTCAGGTATATTGGCCTGAGGCCATTTAGGGTTTTAAAGGTCAGCACCAACACTTTGGATTGCACTCGTTAAAAGCTAGACCACATGGCAGAGGGATGTTCCCGGACCAGCTGCCTTCAGATGTACATCATACCAAGAGGGGCTTCGTTGACAGCCAGCTTTTTGAAAATTGTGTGTGTGTGTACATGTGTACGTACACACACACACACACACACACACACACACACGGCAGGACAACTGCACAGTCCGTATCAATAGCTTTGTGCAGAGCATCTGAATACCAAATGTTGCTGGCCCATATTCTGCTTGACAGCACCCAGAGGGCATTTTGTAAGGCACCAAAGGAAACAGGACACTGGATTAGGAGGACCTTTGCTTCAGTCCCCACTGAATGGCCACAGCAGTTTCAAGACATCCCCAGGTGAGATCCTAGTTGCTTCCAGGAAGCTTTGCCTCTTTGAAGTCAGCAAAGGGGTTTAAATATCACCAGGAACAGAGGATTCAAAACCATCAACCATCAGGGGCTACAGGGGTGTCTGCAAGTTCTCTCCAGGAACTGTGGACTGGCAAGTATATCCCATGGAACTCAATGGGACCTGTTTCAGAGCTGCATTTTAATACTCATTTTTTAAATAAACAACTTTGCCTTCTCTTTCTGGGATCTTTCATTTGCACCATATTAGACTAATCAGGTGCCTGGCCAAAAACTGTTCTGTCCAGAACACGGCGTTTTGTTTCATTTGGCTGCGTGGCCTCAAGCCGCTGAACTAGTTTCCATTTATTAACGTCAGGCTCTCTCTCTCTCTCCGATACATAATTCTACCTTTTCTGCAGTTATCGTTTGCAATTTGCAAGGCAGACCTCCCAGGAGAAACATAAGCGAGTGTCAAGTGAGGCAAAAGCTTCTCTCTGGCCCCTGGTTAATACGCTCACTCAGAATTGCACCGTAAAGCTTTCCCTGAAACCTGTGGCCCTCTAGGCAGTGTTGCGCTGAAGCTCCCAGCAGCCCCAGCCAGCCTGGCCAATGGCCAAGAACAGCAGGAGCTGGGAGTTGAGTGACATTTGGAGTTCCCCACCCCAGCACTACAATATATCACTCTGGGATGAAAGTGGGAGGATCACAGGTCCAACTTCTGCCCATGTTTTGTTTTTTAATCGCCTGCATGTAGAAAACTGGTGTTGCAGGGAGAGGGCTAGACTGAACCTCTCTCCCCGACATCTTTCCCCATAAAGCATTGGAAAACACACACACACACACACAAACCCCTGCAGCCTGAAATGGTACATTCCAAGGAAAGTGTCATCCCTTGATATGAAGTGGGCCTGAGAGTTTCAACTGCCCTAGCGTGGGTTTTCCCAAATTTGGGTCCCCAGCTGTTTTTGGACTACAGTTCCCATCATTCCTGACCTATAGTCCTGCTAGCTAGTGCTGATAGTGTTGTGGTCCAAAAACAGCTGGAGACCCAAGTTTGGGAAGCACTTCCCTACAATATCCTCAGTGACTTCTAGATGTTCAGGACTACAACTCCCATAAACCTCTAGGCTGCCCTGAAAGTGTAGCATCAACCTATCCCATGCGTCCAGTTCAGATAACAGGGTGATTTTTTACAGGAAGTTGCCTCTGCGGAGGACTACATATCCCATAGACGTTTAATGTCAAAGCTGTGGCATTTATGCTGCACTACTGAACAAGGTTGCTAGAAAAGCATGAGGCCCCAGCATGCTCCAAGAAGTTGGAACTTAAATCCTGGAGATATCACAGGTCCAAGCTCCTCTTTCCTACCTGTAAAATGGGGGTTGTTGGCTCGTGGTGAGGAGGAATGGAACTGCGAATAGAAAGCTGCTCCATGAGTTATGAAGAGCCACTCGCAACAAAGGAACAAGGAAGCTCAAGTGGCAAGCAGGAGAGGAAAAGGGGCAAACCGGCGGGAGTAACTGAACCGTCAAGTGCAGGTGACAGCAAGAATCGGGCTCTAAGGCTACAGTGCACCAGTGATTAAGAAGGCTATAAAGGTAAAGGTAAAGGGACACCTGACCATTAGGTCCAGTCATGACCGACTCTGGGGTTGCGGCGCTCATCTCGCTTTATTGACCAAGGGAGCCGGCGTACAGCTTCCGGGTCATGTGGCCAGCAGGACTAAGCCGCTTCTGGCGAACCAGAGCAGCGCACGGAAACGCCGTTTACCTTCCCGCCGGAGGGGTACCTATTCATCTACTTGCACTTTGACGTGCTTTTGAACTGCTAGGTAGGCAGGAGCAGGGACCGAGCAATGGGAGCTCACCCCATTGCGGGGATTCGAACCGCCAACCTTCTGATCGGTAAGCCCTAGGCTCTGTGGTTTAACCCACAGCGCCACCCACATCCCATAAGAAGGCTATAGAAACCAACAATTTAAAAAATATATAGTGTGTTTTCAATGCATGCGACACATTGCAGATTAATAAAGAGGCCTTTCTGCCGTCAGGAGCTGAAGATGGAAAAAATAAAAAATGTAAGGGCAAGAGATCTAGGACAAACTACTTCAAAAGGGAGCCTTGATATATCAATCCATCCAAATGCAGAGCATATTTAGCTTTTCAGGAGATGGAACTGTGACACTCATCCACCACGTGAGCCAGGGCACCAAGGGGCTTTGGCCCTGAGCTGTTTTTGCATCTGCAGGCACAAATTCATGGAGGCAGCCAGGTCGCTCTGAGAACTCCGCAACATGAATCTTCCTACATCAATGGGAAGACTTATGGTCTGTGTGTGTGGTTTGGGAGCTGCACGGTCAGGGGAAAAACAATGCTGTCCAGGGTTGTAAAGACTCCGGAGAGAATAACTGGGTGCACTCTTCCCACCATGGATCAAATCTATGCTTCCAGGTGCCATAAGAAAGCTGCAGAGATAGCGCAGGATAGTGCACACCACGGAAATGATCTCTTTCAGCTTCTGCCTTCTGGAAGAAGGTACAGGACTAGGACTAGCCGCCCGACAAACAGGTTCTATCTGGTTTTAAATGCAGTGTAAGGAGTCTCTATGGGAGTATATTGTATTTTAAAAATGGGGTATCAAAGTTTTTAAGGGGGCTAATCGGGTTGGGATAACAGGGATAGCAGGCTTGTTGGTTTTGAATGTCTTATGTAGATTTTTCTTTTCTTTTCCAATTTCGTTGTTCTGTATGGGACAATGACAATAAAGATTATCGTATCGTATCGAAGAAAGCTAGCCAATCTCCCTACCCCTTACCTCTTTTGTCTCCTCTGGGTCAGAGTGGTCTACGGTGACGAACAAGTCGTTCTGCAGGTATTTCAGGGCACTTAGCGGGTCTGTCTGGGCCTTCTCTTCAAACCTGGGGAGAGACATGCGAGGCAAAGGGTTTACAGTTTACAGATTGCTGGAGGCGGCTTAAGAGATCTTTCTTTCGAAAAGCTCGGCTGCTAAAAAGAAATAGCCTATCACCTACTTAAGTGATGCAAAGCTACCCGGGGTCATTTCTGCAAGGCTGCCTGATGAAAGCCTGAGCTCAGGATCAGGCCTCCGTGCGAAACAGGGGATCAAGTTTAAAGGTGTTTGGGAGAAGGCTAGATCAGGGGGGATTTACTTGGATTTTGGCTTGACTGAAGCAATATGAAACAGTAGGGGCAATCCAGTTCAAAACAAGGTTTCCCCCCCTCCACCGGCCACTCCATAGTGCTTTCAAACTACTGAGGTTGCAAACAAAACTTTTATCATTGCACCCAGAAAGGGTTCTTCTTTTGAGGGGAAGGAAATATAGCCAGAGATGTTAGTGTCAGCTTCCAAAATGGAATTATTTTTAAGGGCCATCTGTCCTTGTGGAAATTTAGCTACAGGAATGGTAAGGCAAGGCCAAGCCTCATTCTTAAAGTCAGCTCAATTGGTTAGATAATACCAGGGTTGAAGGTTTGATCCCCATATGGGGCAGCTGCATATTCATGCAAGGCAAAGCAGCTTGGACTAGATGATCCTTAGAATCCCTTCCAACTCTGCACAAGATACAATAGCCATCTTTAAATATCTTAAGGCAGGCATAGGCAAACTCGGCCCTCCAGATGTTTTTGGACTACAACACCCATGATCCCTAGATAACAGGACCAGCGGTCAGGGATGATGGGAATTGCAATCCCAAAACATCTGGAGGGCCGAGTTTGCTTAAGCCTGTCTTAAGGGCTGTCACGTGGAAGATGGAGCAAGCTTGTTTTCTCCTGTTCTGGAATGTAGGATTCGAACCCATGGCTTCAAGTGACAAAAGAAAGGAGATTCCGACTAAACATGCGGCAAAACCTTCTGACAGTAAGAGCTGTTCGAGAGTGGAATAGTCTCCCTCCGGGGGTTGTGGACTCTCCTTCCTTGGAGGTTTTTAAGCAGAGGTTGGATGGTCACCTGTCAGGGATGCTTTAGCTGAGATTCCTCTGCATTGCAGGGGGTTGGACTAGATGACCCTTGGGGTCCCTTCCAACTCTATGATGTCACAGGAAGCCACTCATTGAGAAATACTGTCTTCAGAAAGGCGCAGAAACCCCAAAATGCACAAGACAAGCTCTCCATGATTATTACTTGGTAAATAATAAATTATTGAGCAAAACTGTTTCAATTTATATCTCGCCGCCTTGCAAGGAACCCAGGAAGGCAAGCATCCCCCACCCATTTTAATCTTGGCAACCCAGCATGCAAGGTCGGCCTTGGTCAGGGATGGGGAACCTGCAGTCCTCTGGATGTTGATGGACTCAACTCCAACATGGCTAGAGTTCAATGGGAGATGGGAGATGGAGTCCAGAGACATCTGGGAGGGACGCAGGCTGCTGATCCTGCAATCAAGATACTGAACAAGTTTTAATCAGGGTGCTTTGCAACAGCAATGTTTCCCTTAGAGGCAAAACAAGGCCACAACAAGGATTTGCTGTGGGGCAGCGAGAGGAAGATAGAATGCCGACCTTGATTCATTATTTTACTGGGTAGCTTCAGGTTTGCCTTGTTGTTGTACAAAGATTATGGTATTCATTTGTGTAACCGAAGCCACAGCAAATAACGAACGCATAAAGCAGAATAAAATACATTATAGGGTTAGAATAACTACAAAAACCAGGCGTTCTATCGCATAAGGGTTTGCTCCACTGAGGAATTTAACCTATCATCCCCACAAACCTTGATGCTCAACATGCCTCTCCAAAGGCAAAACAGGCCTCTTTTTCAGAGGTATAGGGAGGAACTGCCCTCTAATAATAATAATTTAAAAAGTGAATCGCTCTCTCAACTGGGAGATGTAGATCTTTGAACAAGGCTGCTTTAAAGTCTTTGCAAACTGGGCAAACCAGTAAGTAGTGGGGTAAAACATCAGGCACTTTGCCTCTACACGGACAAGCACTTTTTTGCAAGGAATTGGGCGATAGTGTCCTTCAACTTATGGCAGAGTGCATAGACTGGGGTCTGAATGGGTAGTTTGGAACACCAAGGGGCACATTTAGACAGGCAGGCAACAGTGCAATCAGCACAAAAATCATGCTTTAAAACTAGGTCCTCAGCTGTTGCTGGACTACAAACCCCATCATCCCTTGCTAACAGGACCAGTGCTCGGGGTGATGGGAGTTGTAGTCCAACAAGAGCTGGCGACCCAAGTTCCAGAAACACTGCTTTAAAATATGAGTTTCCATGTGGCGAGGGACCACCTCAAAGTCTAACAAGCTCAGAGGAGAGGCTATACATGTCAACAACTTGTAGTAATTCCCAATTCCGAAATCCAAGTGGCTCTAATGTTAACTTCTCCTTGAAAGCAGAAAGTACTAAAATGGGCCATATCCCCTTGTTGTTGACACACTACAAGATTCTTCCCTTCCTCCCCAGAAAAGAGCAGCAGCCTCAAACGTCCACGTCCTGCTGGGCTTAATTCTACTACGGCAGCTATAGGCTCCCCGTATCTGAATTCAGGCTTGCGACATGTGACATGTGTGAGTATAGATCATGGGAAAGTTTAGCTTTTCAAATGATGGGGCACAACGTAGAGAAAGAGAAAGGATTTATGAGAAAGAAAGGATCCCTCTCCCTGCTAGCCAAAAAGAGGGCGGGTGGATTAGAGAGGAGATCATTTCACTGAACTACGCTGGATTTCCACCCTATAAGCAAACAGTTACTAGGCAGGATAGCCATGTTCTCCCTCTGCTCTTGGAGGCAGTATGCCTCCGAATAATACCAGAGGATGGGAATCCCAAGGAGGGAAGAGTGCTACTGCACTCGGGTCCTGCTTCCAGACTTGCCACAGGTATCTGGTTGGACACTATGAGACATGGATGCTGGACCAGAAAGGCATTCAGCTGCCATGCCTCCAGCTCTTCATTGCACAAGCGCATTGCAGCTGTGATCTTATCTTTTTTTAAAGCATTTTTATCCTGCTCTTCAGCCAAAAAAAGCTCCCAGAGCACTATACAGATCATTTAAAGTCCAAGTCAGTCCCAGCCCCTCAGGCTTATAATCTAAAAGACACAGAGGGGGGAAAGGGGGGTGGATGGGGGGCACCAAGCAAAGACAGGCACCAGTTAGAAAGTTATTCTAAGGGCTGGCGGGGATGGAAGCTGTCTCCCGATATGCCCCACAGAGGACCTTAAAGTCCATAAATAGCAACACCCTAGAGGTCCCGGGCCCTAAGGAAGTTAGATTAGCTTCAACCAGAGCCAGGGCCTTTTCAAGACTGGCTCCGGCCTGGTGGAACGCTCTGTCTCATGAGACCAGCGCCCTGCGGGATCTGATTTCTTTCCGCAGGGCCTGTAAGACAGAGTTGTTCCGCCCAGCCTTTGGCTTGGAATCAACTTGATCCCCTTCCCCTCTTTCCTTTTTTCCTTTCTCCTTCTGTGAAGGAACTCTTATTTGGGGACTTCCTTGGGTTTTTTTCTGGCCCACGTAGGACCAGTCTGGATAGTTGGCCTTGGTGAAGATTTGACGTCAAGAAGTTTCTGATTTGAGTTTCCATTGAAATGAGGCTGCATTTTAATGTTATATTTTAATCTTGTTTTTTAAGTTGTATTTTAATCAATTGTTTCATACCTGGTGTTAGCCGCCCTGAGCCCGGTCTTGGATGGGGTGGGCAGGGTATTAATAAAATTATTATTATTATTATTATTATTATTATTAAGAGAAGCCTGCCAGCAGAGTCAAAGAAGTAGCCCTGTTTCCCTTCGCATAATCCTTAAAGGGGGGGGTCACCATCCAGGTGAGCCAGTGTCGCTCTTTTCGTGGCAGCAATATCTGAGCAGTCTGGTGAAATTTCAGTGCTCAGGGGTGTCTCATCGACTACAGCCATGTTCCACTGTTGTCGTCCCTCGTGTATGTTGGGAAAGCAGTGCATCCCGAGTAGTCTGCTTCTTGAGATTCATTTCCCAACTGCTACGCTCGCTTCCAGCTGCAGACGTAAACGACCCATACCTTGAAGCTCATGCGTGCCACAAATGCAAATATTTTACTCCCAGGTAGCCCCTAGCTGCACTATCATTCTTGATGGCCGGGAGGAAAAGGAACTGCATGGCTGTGTCGTGCATCCCTAGCCCACTGAAGCAACACTCAAACAAAACGGCAGCGCTTGAGTTTTCCTTCTGGAAAGGACTGCAATGGCTGGGCAGCGGGGCAGCAGTCATCCACCTATCATGGCTGGTAACCATATATTTATAGGGGACAGCCTCCCTTGGGGTCGTGGAGAAATGGTGCACCTTTGCTGCAAAGGGGAGCTGAGACACAGGGAGCGCCGAGTTCCACAGAGCCAGTTCTATACCTGCCAACCATGTGCCTTAAGGCCTCTAAATTGTGATTTCAAAAGCTGAGATTCCTGCATTGCAGGGAGTTGGACTAGGTGATGCTTAGAGACCGTTGCTTCCAACGCTACAATTCTATGATTTTATGATTATGGGAACCTTTTTTTAAAAAAAGTGTATGTGTTTTTCTAAAGAGGAAAAAAATACACACATTTTGATGACAATAGGAAGGAACCTTGAGCCCTATTAAAGCAACAAGGCTGAGCATTTTTAAAAAAATAATCGCATAGGGTTTCTGGCATACTCCCACACACTCTTGCTTCTTAATGCCAAGGGACTCGCTTCTGCAGTCCCTTGCAAGCCTGTACCTGTGCTTCCTAATTAGGTATTTGCAGTGGCGTAGAAGGTATTCTTTCGAAGGCCGGCAAAGCTTCAGGGACCAGAAATCATCCAGCCGCATCTTTGGAGAACAGGATTTGCCTGGATTCCCTCCAAACAAATAATGGACCTTGAAAGACAAGAATTGAGATGTCGAGTCATAAACGCCAGGGTGGTTCAATCAAGGCGGCTGGGTGAGCCAGCCCAACCTTTGATGTGCTCCCCCCCCCCAAAGGAGCTCCACCTGAGCAGCTGCTTGGGAAACGAGGGGTGGGGTGATGCGTGCCCAGGTTGTTTGGTTTATCCCGCATGCCTCTTGAGTTCCCCTCAAGGTGCAGAGAAGTAAAGCCGCAACTGCTCTGAATCACCTACTTTGTGGTAAAGCGGTGTAAAGGACAATGCAGCATCTAGAAAGGACGCGCAGACACAAACCCTCTGTCTGTTCAACTATTTCTGGCAAACCACCATTGGTCAAATGAGAAACTATACAGCAAGCTGGGCAGTAAGAAAGAGATAAACTGCAATGAGTTCAATGAAAAGAGAGATGACTGTAGACCCAATAAAGGTAAAGGTAAAGGGACCCCTGACCATTAGGTCCAGTCGTGGCCGACTCTGGGGTTGCGGTGCTCATCTTGCTTTATTGGCCGAGGGAGCCGGCATACAGCTTCCGGGTCATGTGGCCAGCATCACTAAGCCGCTTCTGGCGAACCAGAGCAGCGCACGGAAATGCCGTTTAGCTTCCTGCCAGAGTGGTACCTATTTATCTACTTGCACCTTGACGTGCTTTCGAACTGCTAGGTTGGCAGGAGCAGGGACCGAGCAACGGGAGCTCACCCTATAGCGGGGATTTAAACCGCCGACCTTCTGATTGGCAAGTCCTAGGCTCTGTGGTTTTACCCACAGCGCCACCCGTGTCCCTGTAGACCCAATACATATGCTGAAAATCACTATGCCAATGAATCGGATATGAAACCAGCTGCTGGATTCTGGGGCCCCAGTCACGTGACGTGCTCACCTGTCCTCTAGGGGGCACACATGTATCAAAAGGCCCACATAGGGCTTGAACTCAAGCCTCAGCCCCCTGGCGGCCATTATATTTGGCTTGGCTTCCCGGAGACAAGCCAGGCATCGATAGGCAGGACTTGCTTTACAAGAGGAGAGAGGGGGACACTTTTGGTCCATGGCACAGCTCATCCTCACGTAGGCACTAACCTGATGCTCACCCCACCACCCCCGGAGCTCCAGGCCACCAGCAGCAAAGAGAAAGAAGGGCATGTTCCGATGCATCAAAATGGAGCCCAGTTTTGCTCCTCTTGGTGCCATGGTGCCCACCTTATCCTGCACTCGATGCTTGCTTTGTAAATGTATGTTTATGTATGCAGAGAAAAGGGACAAGGAAGAGTTACTTTAGGTGCGCTGTTTAATTTGGGTGTGTTTGCCTGCACCTGTAGCTAGTTAAACGTGTGAGAATGAGTCAGCAATCATGTGAGAATGACTCTGCACAATCTACATAATAAAGGCTATTGCATTTAAGGCAAGTTTGCTCTGGGCCAGAGCGCAGTATGTATGCTGGAATGAGGCTCTAGGCTGTATCTACAACTGTATGCTTTATGTATGTTCCTGGAACTGAATTACTGCCAGTAAAGCAACTGGATCTTTTTAGAAGTGCTGGGCGTTTCTCTGGTCTTTTGCACATTCCGTTGGCACTGGGATGGGCACCCTTGCAAATGCCCCAACACACTTAGCATGGTTGACCCCGATTCCCACCCTGTGTCCAGACAGGCTTACCTTGTGCAATTCATCATACACAAGCTGGTGTGCAAAACGCGGGCAGGGCTCTTCCTCTTGAAGGCTTTTGCTTGGATTCTCTTTGGCGGCCTGGTCGTTCTTGTAGACACAAGACCTGCAATACAATATGAGATGAAGCGATTCAGAGTTGCCAGGCATCAACTCATGGCTAGCTGGCACCTGTTTAGCAGTGGCTTGCACTGCCGCCGCCATCAGGATTCAAACTATCTATTTGCCAAATAAAGACTACCTGGGTGCTGTCATCAACCCCTCTGTAATAAACTTGCAGCATTTATAAGCACTTGGTTTTTTAAAAAAAAAAAACTGCTCTGAAAAATGAAAGGAGCTATTGTGAACCACAATGAACAAGAGCCAGAATACCGAAGAACGATGCCAGGATGGTTCTCAGGCAAGAGGAAGAAACGAAAACTAGGAATAGACAAAGCTCATGGATGATGATGAGGAGTGGTGCCTATCCATGGTTATTAGGCATGATAACTAAATGGAACTTCAGAAGCAGAATTGCAGAATACAGTCGTACCTTGGTTTTCAAATAGCCTAGTTCTTGAATGTTTTGGCTCCTGAACAATCAAAACCCGGAAATGAGTGTTCTGGTTTTCGAATGTTCTTTTGGAAGCTGAGCGTCCAACAGGGCTTCCGATTGGTTGCAGGAACGCTTTGGTTTTCGAACGTTTTGGAAGTTGAACAGACTTCCGGAATGGTTTCAGTTCGAATTCCAAGGTACAACTGTACCTCAGAAATAGCATTTGTTGGTTGCAAGCAACAGGGAGGGCTGCAAACTTCGCACACTGCTCGTGGACTTTGTCCGGAGAATAATAGTTGGCCAGTGTTGGAAGCGAAATGCTAGAGCAGGTGAGAAGGGATCAGGGCTGGAGAACCTGTGGCTGACTAGATGCTGCTGAACTCCAACTCCCCGCAGTCCTGATTGTTGGCCATGCTGGCTAGGGATAATGGGAGCCCAGCAACAGCTGGAGATCCTCAGGTTGACCAGCCCTGGAAGAGAACGTTAAATGACTAAGAAGTGTCAGAGGATGCTAATCTATATAGCACAAGTCTACCGACTCCCTGCTTGCCCATCTTCACTTTTCTCATCCCCCTTGTACTTTGAATGGCCTTTATCTGTCAAGGTAACACCTTAAGCTTCCCCTTGCTGACTCCTCCTATGCTTCCAGGTATCCCCACTCATCACTACTGGGAACAATTCCTGCCCTTCCCGCCCCCTCCCACGTTGTAGACTTGCCCATATGCTTCAACACATTTTAATGCCACTCGCTGGTTTAACAAAAGGGCAGCTCTTTAACAGTGGTAAGAATGCCGCACGCAGCAGAACCGTAAAATGCAAGCAGGGATAAAAGCAGCAGTGCTGCAAAAAAACTCATCTCAGTAAATCCATCTTTGACCTGCTGGAAAACCTGTGTGAGTCAACAGGCACCTTGAACACATAAACTTCAGTCCCAAATGAGCCTTTCTGCATACAGAATTCCACATTGGAAGGGGTCACATCTGAAAAGCCACCCCCTTTTCTCCCAGTCACCATCCATCTTATTCAGAGAAAGGTCTGTCTGCACTATGATGACTGTTCTTCCTCAGATCATCCTTTAAGATATCCAGTTCCCAGCCCATTCAGGGCTCTCAAAAGGAGAGAAGTTCTTGTTTTCCAGGTCGCCTTCAAAAGCAGCTCCACATTCAGTGCCTTACAGTGTTCTATACTGGAGATTATCAGAGCATAGATGGCCTCTGAATCACTTCCAAGCAAGGCCTACCATGGTTTTAGCACTGACTATTAATCATGTAAGGAAACTGGTTTATTATTATTTAATCTTTGTTAACATGTATAATATATACATGGAGCAATTCCAAATATCCAACAGCACCTACGCTCCCCTTTCAGAGGCCGCTGCTGAACCAGACACCACGGCAAAAACATTCCCTACAGGAAAATTGGCCCTTAACTGCCCGGCATTCGTAACTCCTTTTGCCAGCGCCGTCCCCTTTGAGTTTTTCTCGGCAACCCATCAGCACCAGAACATTTTCCCCCTTCTCAAAAAGTGCCGAGATGCTCGGCATTCCTGATGCTATGCCAGAATCCACACAGACAATATGCAAAGTCCTGGTCTTGCAACAGAAACTATCTGGGAGGCACATTCCAAGTCACAAAAGCACAAGTCTGGATTAAGACATCCAGAACAAATGCCACCAGCGGGTTCTGTTCAGAAATGCCCCCAATACAGGCATCCAAACAAAGGGAAAGAATTGAGGAATTAGGAGAACTTGGGTTTGCCTGCTCCTTGGTCACTGTGTGATGGGCCTCACATCCACACAGGAACCTACATGCTCAGAGACTAAAGGCACCGAGGCCCCAAATTTCCAACCACTTCACAACAAAACCAGAAAGGGAAAATGCGGTGTGGCTTGGGACCCACACACCTCTGACGCTACATTCACAGGCTGTGATGCTAAAGCTATACCCAAAAGCACAGGCGACCAGTGTGTGTGTGTGTGTGTGTGTGTGTGTGTGTGTTGGCAAGCTGTGACACTCCCATCCCTCCACCCGAGTAGGTCTAAGAAATCAGCCCTGCTGGACAAGACCAAAGGCCCATCTAAGGCAGCCATCCTATTCTCAGTGGCCAATGAAAGCCCCCAAGCAGAACCAGAGAATTGTAGAGTTGGAAGGGACCATGTGGGTCATCTAGTCCAACCCCCTGCAATACAGTAATTTTTCACCCAAGCCGGGGCTCGAACCCATGACCCTGAGGTTAAAAGTCTCACGCTTCAATGACTGAGCTATCACAGCTGCTGTTTGTGATATTCTTTCTGACAGCGGCAGAAGATTACTTAGCATTCATGTTACAAGTTAACAGCTGATGCTGTGTGAATACAGTTATACCTGGGTTCTCGAACACCTTAGTATTCGTACGTTTTGGCTCCCGGACGCTGAAAACCCGGAAGCGTGTGTTCCAGTTTTCGAACGTTTTTCAGAAGCCGAACATCCAACATGGCTTCTGCTTGAGTGCAGGAAGCTCCTGCAGCCAATCAGAAGCCGCGCCTTGGTTTTCGAACAGTTTCAGGAGTCAAATGGACTCCTAGAATGGATTAAGTTCAAGAACCAAGGTTCCACTGTACTAAAAGTAATTGTTCCCGGCCACATTTTGAAAAGCATTCACTCCTTTTTGATCGTTTCATCAGGGTAGCTGTCGGAAGGCTGAATTTTTATGACCATCAGCTCTTCCTCAATGCATTTTTTTCTAGAAGAAGAGGAGTTTGGATTTGATATCCCGCTTTACCACTACCCGAAGGAGTCTCAAAGCGGCTAACAACCTCCTTTCCCTTCCTCCCCCACAACAAACACTCTGTGAGGTGAGTGGGGCTGAGAGACTTCAGAGAAGTGTGACTGGCCCAAGGTCACCCAGCAGCTGCATGTGGAGGAGCAGGGAAGCGAACCTGGTTCACCAGATTACGAGTCCACCGCTCTTAACCACTGCACCACAGTGGCTCTCACTCCTCTAAAACCTCTACTTCGTATGAACAGAAAGTGCTGAAGAACACTAGGAAGTGCAAATGAACCTGTTCCTGGTGCACGTTTACAAATATATGCAAAACCAGACTTTTTACTGGGTCTCTTGTCTGCAAGACTGAGAGCAGCTTATGGGGTAGATACGGGACACTGCTTCCCTGCAAGGATCTGACGTTTCTTTCCAGGGAAGTAACTAATGGCAGTGATGTTTGAGGAGTGTGGACAAAATGCCACTTTCTCAGGCCTGGGGTTAAAAAACCTGGTATCGCTTCCGCTTACATGCGGCTACAGGAATACACACACTTTGCGAATTAACATGAAGAGGCAAATACTATTTCACTCCAGGAGGAGGGCGGAGAGGAATCTTCTGCCACTCACCAGCTGTTCCGTACAATGTCATAAATCCAGAAGGAATTCCGAACATTCTCTTCCCTTTTCTCCTTGTCTTTGCTAAGTCCAGACAACACATGGATTTCATTCAGTTCCGGGTCGATGGTAGCTCTTTGGGTGAAGCCGGTCATTGGGACTGTTGGTTGCGGGGAGAGAAGAGCAAAGCAACACAGTCAGTGTACGGCGGTAGCTGCTGGTGGCGTCTTGCTAAGCATGGCTATTTGAACTGCAGAAAATGAACCACTAGATGGCAGGAAAATCACAGGACCTGAAGAGACCCAAAGAAGCTACTCCAAATTTCTTGCCCTAGTGCAGGATCGACAAACCCTCCAGATCCAGCCACAAAACCTTTTGCAATCCAGCCAGCTGTGCCTTCATGTATGCTAAATTTTGCAAAAGTAATTCCTTTTAGGACTAATTTTACTGCATCTGCTCTTTTTAAATTCATGCTTATCAAAGTCAATTGGTGTGAGACAGGGTGCTAAATGGAGCTTGGGACGACGGATGGCATTGCTTTAAACTTCACAGCAAAGCTTTAAAAAGTTCAGAAACAATCCAGGAATGCAATTCTTATTCCAAAATCAATATGCAATCCAAAGGCACAGATATGGACCTTTTGCACATCCTTTGCCTTGCACCAGACACCGACTGCGTGGAGATTTTCTATTTTATCAAGAGTCATTTCTCTCCCCGCCCCCCAACACAATCTCTTCCATCCCCACCGTCAGATCTGCTCCACCTGGAATGGAAATTGACTGGAACCACACAATTTCATGGTTCGGTTAATCTCCAGGACCTTTATGTCTCAGTGAACAGGAAAGCAGAGGGCAGAATGTTTTGGGTGAAATGGGAAACTACAGTTGATTAGGGACTTCCACATCGCATCCAGGCCTGCCAGAAAGGGGAAGGAAGTGGCCACACCTGCCGGCACAAGGCTCACATGTAAGTTGTAAGATGTGATCATTGTAAGTTACATATAAGTTGTAAGATGTGATCATTAGAATGTGGCCATTGGCCTTAGAAATTTTGAGCTCGCTGGCATGCTGTTCACTGTACTATTCCACCCCCTCCACCCCCCCCCCCAAAAAAAACCTGAACAGGTATTTAAAACGAAAGGTCCCTCTTGCAACAATTCTCACGAAAACCACGAAAGGGGCATACCAAAGCTGCCCCCGCTTCCGCTTTCCCCGCAGAGGATTACTGGAGGTTTCTCTTTAATTCCCATAAAAGCATAATCAAATAATTGGCCGCTCCCGTTGTTTGTTGGGCAAGTCCCTGCTCCTGTTTCCCTGGGCAACCAGGCTTTCAGCAGGCATGTGTGACCAGCACGTGATCTCTGTGTGCTGGTTCTGTTTTTCTCTCCCCCTCCTTCTGGATCAGCTTACAGGCATTGTTTGGGGTGAGCTGCGAGGTAGGGGCCGGAGGAGAAACGCCCGGGAGAAAGTACCTGGTTATCCGAGGCACGTTGCTCAGAAAAGACACGGCTTGCAGACGCCGCCAAATCACACAACTTAACACTTTGAAAGCCACCTGCAAGAAGGTAATTTTGTGCACAGAAGGCCCCTTCCCAAGGAGCGAAAATTCGGTCTGCGGATAATCTTGGTTTACGGCCGTTTCCATGCAAAGGAGCACAGCGTGCAAGCAGCCGAGCTCTGCCGGTTGCTGCTGTTTTTCCTCCTCTTAAAAGCAGGGGAAACATTGCGCCGTGACTAAGCAGTTCTAGACAATGCTCGGCTCCCCCACAAAACAAGAGAAAGCAGCACGTGGCTCGTCGGAGGGAGGGAACAATCCTCATCGAAACCCATCTGCCTTCCATTTGGTTCAAATTCGCTACCTCATTAGCACGGCAGTGGAAAATAGGGTTATCCCCCTGAGCTTTTTGGGATCCAAGAAAAGCATTAAAAAACTGGCATGGCCCAAGGCCGGCGTCCGAAACAAGGGATGCGTCCGGATGCTGCAAAGAAAGGGGCTTTAAGCTGTTCTCAACATTTGGTATGTTGCATTTATCCTTGGTTTAAGACCGAACTAGAAGGGTCAGTAAAAGACCTGTGACTAGACCATAGCTGTAAATGTTTTCCCTTTTTTAAGGGAAATTCCCTTATTCCGAATATGATTCCTTGCAAGAAAAGGGAAAAGTTGACAGCTATGAACTAGACCTCCCAGGGTTTTCAAGGGTGTTAAAAACAGCAGCCATGGGATGCGGTGCAATTCGGTCAAGGCCGAACTAAAGATGCAGACTGGATGGGAAAATCTTCTTTTCATTAAGGGATGTTTTTAACGGTTCTTGGCCTTCACACATCGGGCTTTTCCCCCGAATCTGACCATTAGTTCCATCTAGCTTAGTACTGTCTACACTGACTGGCAGCAAGTCCCCGGGGTTTCAGATGAGGGTCTCTCCCAACCGTAGCTGGAGATGCAGGGGACTGAACCTGGGACCTTCTGAATGAATAAATGGGAGCTACAGCCAATCCGTACCACTGGGCTACGTCTGCCCTGAAAAAAGGTAGTTTCATGCTTTTCTGAAAACCATCAAAAGTAGTGGCGACCGTCAACACATTGTGGAAGCTAATTCTGTAACTCCAGTGTGACGGCTTCCTTTTGTCCGTCAAGGATTTCCTGCTAACCAATTTCATTCGATGACCCTGGGAGTTTTAGTGTTATGGGAGGAAAAAGGAGGGGGAAAGTCTGTCCACTTCCTCTGCCCCATGCGCAGTTTTATCAAAACAAGTTTTACCGAGCCAAGCAGCCAGCAAATAGCCGGATGGCATAAGCAAACACAGCCAGTTACACACAGCATGTAGGGTGGGAGTTAAACTTTGCCTCGAGAAACGGAGCTCAGAGTTCACAGGAGGACTTTAGGAAGTTGTTTATAGAGAGTGTGACAAAGTGGAATATGACGCATGGGCCATGTGGGCTGAGCCGTATCAAAACAGCACAATGGATGGGCATTCCTTCTTGCTTTTAAATGGACACCTCCTCTTTGCAGGACAATCAATCTCCTGCCAGAGACAGGAAGGGGGCCCCTCCCACACACCGAAGCGTCTCAGATTAAATGTTACTGTAAATCAGGCGTTTTTTCCCTTTTAGCAAAAGCACGCTTTGAATTTTAAAAACAAAGAAGGATCACACACACACAAATGCCAGAAGAGTAGCCCTAAGGAATAAAAACTATTCTGTAACAGCAGGCGAATTAAAGAGCATTATTTGCAAAGATTAACAACTTGGGAATCAGTCCAGACGTGATTTCAAAATGCACCCACTGCTATGAAATCCCTGCCCCAAGTGGGCATCTGAACAGATTCCCAAAGGAAGAGTACCCCCAGTCACACTGGAATAACAGCATGATCTATTTGTGTATCTATCTATCTATCTATCTATCTATCTATCTATCTATAATTTTTATTGAAGATTCTCTTGGTTTATTCTAGGCCCAGGGCTCCAATTTAACTACCCCACATGCAGACCATAAGCAAGCCCATTTCTTGCACCAACATACTTAACAGGGAGAACATTTTAAAAAGCTACTACTCCCTGCATGCGTCCTTCTGCACATGCCAATACCGAGTATCTATTTGGTATTAATGTTTTATTGAAAAGTTTTCTATTATAAAGAAATAAAGTGATACGGTGGACCCTCGGGTTACGTACCTCTCTGGATTCGTAATCTTCGGGTTGCGAAAGCAGCAAACCCGGAAGTATTTTTCCGGGTTTCACCACTTGCGCATGCGCAGAAGCGCTCTATCGCGCCGTGCACGTGCGCAGAAGCGGTACCTCTGGTTACGGCTAAATCAGGTCAGGAGCAGGTGGTGGAAACAGGAATGGCCCTGCTTCCATTAAGGTAGACAAGCAATGGCGCTTAGCGATCTCAGGAAGCTGCCTTATGCAGAACTAAGTTGCCAAAACTTTGGCCGACAGCATGACAGAAGAGGCCACGTTCACAGCAACGTCACATCAACAAACTCCAACGGGTCGCCCTGCAGGAGTTTGACGGGCAGCCCGGTGTACCAGAACAGAAAGTACTTCACAGCAATTAAGCTGGCCAGGCTGCAAGCTGGTGCAGCAGAGAAGGAAGACGTGAGCCAAGATCTTCTGTCTTTCAGGGATTTAGTCAACTTTACCGACCCTACTCTCAAAAAAAAGTATGTGCAACTAATTCAACCGAGAGGCTATGATTGTGTAGCCTGCTGGTTCACACACACCTACGTTTGTGAGTTTTAATGGGGGTTGTTTTGCAACAGCAGAAGGGTAAGGCATGCATGCCTTGCACCAACTGTTGTTAAAACAGTCCTATTCGGGAATACTCTAGCCAGGGTCGCTGTCAAGACATAGGGGCCGCTGCCCTAACAAAGGACACTGAAACAGAAGCTGCTGCTGCATGAAGTTAAAAGCTCTGCCTCAGTAAAGCAGAGAGAAACAGCAAGCGTTTTACAAACTGGGCTTGGGTCCATTATAGTCCATCGTCTGCCACGTCAGATAAGTCTATTGGGCTATTAAACAAGTTTTGTGGGTCACTAGGGGGTGCAAGCTCTTCCACAAAGGTGTTACAGCAAGGTATACCAGACAGAAGCTCTTGGCAGCTGCTGTTCAGCTGCTCAAGGGCCTGGATCTGGACACGGTCTCATGGTTTTTCATTAGGGTGCCCCTGTTGTCATAGGCTGGTCCAATATCCTGCAGCCTTTAAGTGATCAATTAGATCTTTTGATGTAAAACTTTTTTTAAAAAAAAATGAACTGAGCAACCAATTAGGTTTCAAATGTTTTGTTTTTCAATTTAAATAATTGCCCAAAGGTAAAATGCCTCTCCTCCTAAGGCATTTACCTTCAACTGGTGGATCAGGGCTCACTTACTGGGTCACATCCTGATGTATCATAGGTCAGAAGAGCAGCACAAATCCCATACAAATATATGGTAAAAAAAATTAAGAAATGGGTCCATAATAATAATAATAATAATAATAATAATAATTTATTATTTATACCCCGCCCATCTGGCTGGGCTTCCCCAGCCACTCTGCATGCATGGGCTAAAGGTGGGTCCTCAGTTTGGAAACTACTTTCCTAAGGTTTGTTTTACAATATATATGTTAGGGGTAACGTGAGTGGTTCATGTGCATATCAAAGAACATAGAAAGCATGCTTCTTCTTAAAGACCGTTTTACTCTAGACTCAAATGTATGCAGATTTAATCCGTTAATTCAAACCTCATCTGATTAATCCATTAAGATTTCTTTAATTGGATTACTGGCAGCTATTGAAATTTTAAGGCGCCATCTTTATAAGAAAATAAAGGGGTCCCCCAGGCACAAAAGTACAGAAGTTTATGTTGCGTGTGCAGAACTCTCCTCTCATTTTTTTCCTTCTTCTCAATTTGCATGGCATGACTATGCAAAACTTGGCCTCTTAACTGAAGCTATCCACGCTATGATGCATTCCACCAAAGCTGGATAGAACCACAAATGCTCTCAAGTCCAGCTTTTATACATGAAACAGCACTGCCAGAAAGGAGAGGGGAGCAACATAAAAATGGCACCTATTTCCTGAACAAGTCTGGGTCACAGCTGCTTCCCTCATTAAGATGCTGTCGAGCCAGCTATTTTTCTGGCTTACCCGTTAAAATTACTAGGTATGTTCCCACCCACAGTCTTATTGCTGGCAACCAAAAGGGAAAAGGTAGGGGGATTAACGTTCAGCACTGTGCAGTAAGTGCTGAGCGCACGGACTTAAATCTAGAGCCTCCCTGTTCTCCGATCAGTAGGCGAGAGCTTAAATAACTGGGTTTGGGGCAGGTGCCCACAATATTCGTACAGCCAATTTGCAGGGCCTCCCCACACCCGACGATAATTATGATTTTCTGTAAGGCATTGAACTCCTCATACATTTAACAACAGAAAGTTGCTTGATAATGCTGGCTGTATGATAATATTCTAGGTTCCAGTCCCAACTATGAACCAAAACAAAGCATGTTGTTCTTGAAAAGGAGCCACAGTTGTGAAATGGCAACTTTATTTTTTATTTTATTTATAAAGCTGTTAAGGTGTTGTGAAACCAAAAAGCCTTATCCATGGAAATTAAAAACTCAGAACACTGGGGCAGGTTACAGCAACAGATAAAACGAACAGTAAGGAAACAAAAGAAAACAAGTCTGGATGCCAAAGGAGCCAGTCTGGAATTTTGATGTGCCAGACATGCTTTTGTATCTTCTTTATGTGCAGATGCCCTAACCAGATGATGTCCCTCTGCAACCCTTGGGAAATTTGAGGTACTTGGTTGCAATGTTTCAAAAACTGAGAAATCTGTGAATGTTTACACAGCGAGCATTGCTGAGACAGACAGACACACATGTGTGGGGAAGTGCATGCAAGTGCGCATGCGTTCAGACAACAATTATGAGTTATAATTAGGATTACTGGTTCATGTAGGAGTGTCAATCTAGGGGAGAGGCTGGGAAGAGGGACCTCTGCTTGTGTTCAAAATCACTGAAAGCCAAGCCCCTCTAACGAAAGCAACTTGTCGTCAGCATTTGCAGTTTGGACTATAATGGGCTTTTGTTCTTCCTTGTTGGGAGGCTAATTCTAACGTTTCCCTTCACAAACAAGGGAAATGTTCAGAGCTGTTTATTTACTTTCTTAGACACACGAGGACGGTAAAACTGGTGTTCTATTCATTCATGATTTCTAAATGAGTCACTCAATAACAAAGTCTGCTATTCAAAGTAAGCAGGACAGTTTTTCTTTAAAAAAAATGGCAGAGGCTAATTATGTCGTTCTCCTTTGTCTAACTGGAACATGCAATTAATGTATCTGGCCAGGAGAACATGGCTGGCTGAACGTGCTTAGCCATAAGACGGGGTCTGTTTTCAATGGAAAGTGAACTCATCACAGGTGTTTGCTAAAAACAAGAAGCCACATGCTGTCGTACCAAAAGGAGGTGTGATTTCAAAAGGGGACCTTGGCACTCACTCCTGGTGGTGTGGTAGGGAAGGCAGGCTTCAAGGGTTAAGCCGTCCACCTGACATCACCCAACCTAACTCACACTTTTCTTTTGGGAATCTGACAGCCCTCTGCACCTTATTTCAGCAACAATCATCACTATGATCCAGTGAGAGACCATTCATGCATCTGCCACCTAAAGACCAGCACAACTCTTTGTAATCTAAGTGGGGCTCAGGAACGACAGCAGTGTTGTTTGCAGCCCTGCTCATTTATATACATAATTCTCTGCATGGTAAAGCTAGTTATCAAAATACAACTTTGGAATAATTCTCATTTCACCCCCTCTTTCCCTCTCTCTGGATCAACAACTGTGCCATTTACAATGATGAAAACTGTTACTTTTCTAGGAACAGAGGCTGGACTACGTGTTCTCGTTCTGCCCCGGACACTGAGGTCCAGCTCCGAGGGCCTTCTGGTGGTTCCCTTGCTGCAAGAAGCCAAGTTACAGGGAACCAGGCAGAGGGCCTTCTCGGTAGTGGCACCCGCCCCGTGGAATGCCCTCCCACCAGATGTCAAAGAGAAAAACAACTACCAAACTTTCAGAAGACATCTGAAGGCAGCCCTGTTTAGGGAAGCTTTTAATGTTTAATAGATTATTGTATTTTAGTGTTCTGTTGGAAGCCGCCCAGAGTGGCTGGGGAAACCCAGCCAGATGGGCGGGGTACAAATAATAAATTATTATTATTATTATTATTATTATTATTATTCCCTTCAATTGCACGAAAGCAATTAATATGTGCAGTTTTGAAAATGCAAAAAGCTGCCACGGTGTGAGGAACAGGCAGGGGCTCAGATGGCTCAGGGATGTGGAAAGCATGGGGGTGGGGTTTAATCCTTTCCTCATTCTGCAGCTCCGACAAAAATCCACCCCAAACCAAAGCTACCTTCAGTAGAGAAGTTTCCATCGGCTCCACACACCACAGTCCTGATCCTACAAAGGGACTCCGCATAAGGTATTTAACATGTCATTTGCTTTTGTGCGATGAACACATTGCATGATCTGACCCCACAAGTATCTTAGACAGCAATGTGAGGTGCTGTGGAATAGGGGGAGGGCTGCCAATTCTGTGTTGCAACCCTGAGAGTGTCACCAAATTGCCTCTGAAACAATGCTAGGTGTCTCTGGCTGTGCAAACGAGCCATTGAAGTACCACATCATATGGAGGCCTACCATTAGCACAGACAGGAATTCAAACGTATGCAGCAAAGCCACTCACCCATCCCTGAGTCTTTCTTGGTTCCATCCGAGATGATATCCACGTGATCGCTGTCTACATCGTAACTGAAGAAATCGTTCAGGTATGTTTTCGACCTCTGGCCTCCAAACACGTACAGGCAACGATTTTTCTGAAGGAAAGGAAAGGTGGCATTTGAGTGACCAGGAGGAAACTTGTGAGCATGCGGCTTGCAGTTCAGATGCCAATGCAGCACACCTCAGCTGCTCTCAAGCCAAACCTCTCTGGAAACTTAGTGGGAACCACTCAAAAATGGACCCTGTGGTTAAGTTATTTTTGCCTTTAACTGTATAACTGATTTATTACTTTGTTGATTAAATTTAGGAATTTATCACAAAGCGGTACACTTTAATAATACATACCATATATGATAACAATAGACCAACATAATTTAGGCAGAGGGGGGGGGGGGAAATGAGAACTTTAAATGTCACTATTACAATCTGCTATTCACAGAATCCTGCCAGACGTTCAGCTGCTAAAACAGCAAACTGGTCCAATTTTAAAGTTATGTATTTATGCTAACTTGTAAGGTTACGGCCAACCTACTATTCTGGCTGAACGTTAAGAAGGGCTCAGCGGCTGCTTTCTGGGAGCTTAGAAAATGGAGCAAAACACTACAGAACGGACCTCAAAAGGATTATGCGGGCAAAAGTGTGTGTAACAGGGATTGCTACACTACCTTGGTGTTAACTCGGAAGATTCCGTAGATGAAATTAAAATCCCAACGTTATCCCCAGCTGCTCAATGTATTTTTGAGTTAAGAGAAAAAAGAGACACCTTTCAACAAGCAAAAGCTGGCACTTGTTCAGAAGAAAAAGCAACTTTTCAAACTTTCTCTCATTTCCTATTACAATAGCGTAACAGATCCACAGCAATTTGGAAATAAGGAAGCCAACATTCCCTTAGTTCACAATACTGGAGATTAAAATTTGGCTCTCTGTCGGTTAATCAACTGTGAGCCCTGCCTTTGCACTCGTTTTCAAGTGCTGCAATGCAACTGAAGCTAAGGGGTGATGGAATAGTGCCTGGGCTTAGTGCTAGTTCTTACTGAATGGAACAACATGCAGTGCCCTATTCTGGACTGGATGTCTTCAGGGCCAGCATTACAGGAATCCTCTCGCAAGAGTTTCCACGTCCGGCACCGGCAGTCGAAGGCGAAGAGGCCACTGAATTGTGGCTCACTGGCTCGGCTGTCGTCCACGCTCCCGTTGCAGGTCAAAATCCTTCCTCCAAAGGTGTAGATCATGTGCTTCTCGGAATCCATGCACATCTGAAAGGAGAGGAAGCGTGCTTAACAACCGCTTAATGGTGTGCTTTTCTATAACAAATGCAATGTCAAAATCAATGGTTAGAATTATCAAGTAGTGCTCGATGAGGCAGCTGACTTGGTGCTCTGAAGTTGGCCCAAGAATAACTGGATTCAGAAGGCCCTTGTTTCTTCAAAAAGCCACAACTGGGCAGACAGGTTACAGACACTTCAGGTTACTTTTGCTTCAGGTTACAGACTCCGCTAACCCAGAAATAGTACCTCGGGTTAAGAACTTTGCTTCAGGATGAGAACAGAAATCGTGCGGCGGCAGCGGGAGGCCCCATTAGCTAAAGTGGTGCTTCAGGTTAAGAACAGTTTCAGGTTAAGAACGGACCTCCGGAACGAATTAAGTACTTAACCCAAGGTACCACTGTACTGAAGACACCAAATCTCCATTCAAACTTCTAACAGGGCCAATCGAGTAAAACAGCCTTGCTGAACAGTAGCTACAGCCTCCGTTCCATTCAGCCCCCAGTCCCGATAACCTACTTCAACAAACCCCTAACTGAAATTACGTTTCCTTCCCATCCTCTGTCTGTGTTGGTTTCCTGACTGTAAACCCCTTGGGGCAGGGGCCTCCCCGCCCTTCATAGTTTGTAACACCTGCAGACCTGATGGTCAAACACGAGCTTAGGTCCTCCGTCGGCAGCAGTGTCCTCGCTGAGCAACATCCACGTGTTTGTGTCGATGTCGTAGCGATAGAAGTCGCTTTTCAGAGACTTGCTGTTCCTCACGGAGGAATCCAGGTAACGGCCCAGCGTGTAGATCTGCCTCCGCTGGATGTCGATGCACATCTTGTGGCAGGACCTGGCGCTGGGGCCATTCTACGGAGCAGAGAGAAAACAGGAAGCCAGTCACGTCTCACAGCCAACATGGCCTAGGGGTGTTAGAAACTCATGTATATAAGCTAATTGCCAAATGGCACCTTAAACCTGGGTTACGGTTGCCACAATGGAATGACAAGGGGCCTTTCTAGCAGTGAGATTTGCTGCTGCTGCTGCTGCTGCTGCTGCTGCTGCTGCTGCTGCTGCTGCTGCTGCTGCTGCTGCTGTTAATTTCATTTCTATACCACTTTCAGTGTTCGAAACTCCCATTGTTCTAGGCGATTTTGCAACAGGGAATTTCATTAGCGCGAGCGGTTTCTGAGCAGTTTCTTCACTCCTAGCTTTCAAATCTCCGTTTCTAACACTGACCGCTTTATATCTTAGAGGGGGAAATATCAAGGCAATTAAAACATCAAATCCAGAATAAAACAAATTCAAGCTTCAAGGGAAATATTTCAGATCCTTCTCTAAGTGTCATTTTGCTTTCCCCATATTTATTTTACCTACTTAATTTCTAATACTAGACTGGACTAGACTAGACTCACTTTTCTCAGTCCAGCTAACATTATAGGGTTCCTGGAGCTGAGGAAACAAGGAGAACTCTGAAGGAAATGTGATGTAAAATAAAAATAAGAATTATCATGTATTAGCACCCAAGCTGACTCTTGGGCTGGGGTATTGCTTATGGTTTTTTCTTGCTGTTGTTGATATTAATTTTTTGTATCTTTACTTTTAGATCTTGTGGTTGATGTTGAACTTGTTCAATATTCTTTACTTTTTGATGTGTATTATTTATTGTTTATGACTGCTTTTGTTGTAAAATCATATAACTGTAGAGTTGGAAGGGATTACATAAAATGATGGTGATTATGAATTAAAATCTTGATGTGCCAAGCCTCCTATATGCAATGATGTATTTCCTTTTCAATGCATTTGATAACGCAAGCCTCCATGGACAGTCTTTTATGAGTACAGTCCACACATTGGTTTATCACCTTGCACGTTACTTTGTGAGAACTGGGGTGACATCAGTCCCTACGCAAGCACAGTGTGTGGAATTTTAACGCTTTCACTCATCTTCTAAAACCCTCATCAGAACGAGCCTGGAAAACCTCCCCCAGAAAAGAAATTCTGCAAGAAACAGCCAAGCCTTTGCTCCAAGGCAGCCAAGTTAACGCAATGCATAGCTACTTATGAAGTGTTAGGATTGCCTTTCCACAAAAGCCAAGAGTAGAAGCCAATTCCGACGCAACTTTTCCCCTTCCATGGAAGTGCACTGGGTTGATGGAAGAACGTAACACGGAACACCCTGGTGACCTTTCCTTGCAAAATCCAATTGATTCTTCATTCCTTCCTGGGAATCACTCCAGAGCCTTCCCATGGGAATGTTTTGGCAGGCCTAGCCCTAGAAACATCTATTCATAACTACAGCAATATACTTCTTTTAGGCTTGAGGCTGAAAGAATGAGTGAGCTAAAATCTTAGTCAGAACCTTTTTTTTAAAAAAAAAAAAGCACCTTTGAAATTTCATATAGCATGAGCTAGAAGAGAACAAGCAACTAAGGACGCTATTCCAGACAATGTCAACCTGACGGAGAATAGCAATATGGATTGTTTCCAGTTAATTCCCTGATTTGAAACCAAACTCCCCAAATGCAAGAGCGAGTGGACGGACCACGTTTTCAAGAGTCACGTATCCTGCGCCCAAGCACAATATTTTGGTCCAGGCTGTTCTATGAACAAGTCCCTGCCAATGCAAACAAGCAGGTTTTGCTGTGACCAAAGGTCCTTTCTCCAGTTATAATTCAAAACACGGAAGAACAAGATCAAAAGCAAGGCAGTTCCTAGCATGCCAAAATGCCTTGTTTACCTTCGCCTATTTAAGAAGAAGATTGTGTAGTAAATGGTGTGGTGTGTGTTTATGGTAGACTTAAGCCCTGCTTGTAGAAGAGAAAGCTTGAATTCATGTCCCTGTGGGCTTCACAACACATCACCCTCCGAACCACTTGCATGAATAAGAAAGGAACTGAACTTTGGGAGGCAGAATCTTTGCCTTCACGATTTTGGAATCAAGCTTTCAAACGAAATGTTTGGTCTTAAGGAGCTTTGCCTGCGAAGGAGTTGAGGCGGAAAGGCTCTTCAGAACCCTGATCTCGTAACATGCTGCAGGATGCTACATGCCCGGGCTGCTGAGAGATCTTGGTAGCGCTTTTCACAAGAAAGGAACAGGAAGTCTGGAACAGAGACTGCATTCGACTGCAAATACTTTGGCTCCGCTCAGAACATTTGAGAACTGCCAGATACAAAGGAGTGAAGGGGAAATGGAGAAAATGGGAGTGACCATAACAAGGCATTTCTCTATCTCCAGTGCTATTCGGGACTCTCCCCACCCCCTCTGAAAATGTAGGACAGAGGGCTAGTATACTAGGAAAGTCCCCAACTCAAATTAACTTCAGTCACTAGGAAGCTCACAGGAGAGGCTTGTTCTCCAGATGACAACTACGTTTTAGTGCTACATCCAAACATAGCATTTTTCAACGCCATATAAAGTCTGTGACGACACGCTGCAAATCATTTTGCTGTCCGATATTCATATGCGTTCTTCGTGGCAGTTTCTATCTTGAAATGAAATAGTATTAAAAGCAAAGCAGTGCCAATTTAGACAGGGGTCGGTTTACGTGCAGCACTGAAAACAGTGTTTATGGTGAACTGCATAGGTGGTTTCATCTGATTCACGAGGATTCTTCTCTTTTTTTATATAAAATATTTATTAAGGGTTTTAAACAATATAACACCAAGCACATGTGCAGGAGGATTCTTCTCAAGTCCACAAGAGCAGCACCTGAGGACACTGTGGTGTAAAATAAGTGCAGCCAAATGTTTGCTTTGCTGTGTGGAGACATGCCTGGGAGCTGCTGCCAACTCAAAATAAAAGAACAGGCGGCAAAAAACAGGCAGTTGTCAAATGGCAGAATGCATGCTTTCTTCACAGGGGGCAAGTATATTGTGTTGTGTTGGTCTTATTTACAGATAACAATTCTGTCCGGAACAAGCTTAAAAGGTGCAGCAGAACACAGAACAGTTCATGTGCAGGCGACAGCTCTGAAATCTCAGAAGTCAAATCTTTGGAATATGATTGCTGTTCTTTACTCATATCCCCTCCTCATTTTAGAATGTAGCTCTCACAGAAAGAAAACATAGAGTGAACACAACCATAGTGCAAAATTGGATTTTAAAGAATTTAAATTACCCCTTGGGAACAATCCAATGTTAGGCATAGTCAGAGCAGACCCACTTACATCAATGGACTTGACAATGGGTCTTCTCTGTTGTATTTGGATCTCATCCATAATCTTTAAAAATAAGTAGTTTCAGACAGACTATCACAATGTTACTGTACGATATTGTCTCATTTGTATTTATTTAACGTTATTGCACTTTATACAGTATTCTTAATTCTTCAGCAAAATCTAAAAGACCACCAGTTAGATACACCTGCTTTATGGGTAGCAACCAAATCATAGACAGAGGAATTAAAGTTACAGATAGGTAGCCGTGTTGGTCTGCCATAGTCAAAATAAAAAAATTCCTTCCAGTAGCACCTTAAAGACCAACTAAGTTAGTTCTTGGTATGAGCTTTCGTGTGCATGCACACTTCTTCAGAAGAAAATTAAAGTATACCTTGCCGACAAAGGTCTGTATAGTTAAAGCTATGGTTTTCCCATTAGCGATGTATGGAAGTGAGAGCTGGACCATAAAGAAGGCTGATCGCCGAAGAACTGATGCTTTTGAATTATGGTGCTAGAGGAGACTCTTGAGAGTCCCATGGACTGCAAGAATATCAAACCTATCTACTCTTAAGGAAATCAGCCCTCAGTGCTCACTGGAAGGACAGATCCTGAAGCTGAAGCTCCAATACTTTAATAAATAACAACAACAACAACAACAACAATAAATAATTTTTTATTTATATCCCGCGCTCCCCAGCCGAAGCCAGGCTCATGAAAAGCCATCTCATGAAAAGAGAAGACTCCCTGGAAAAGACCCTGATGTTGGGAAAGATTGAGGGCACACGGAGAAGGGGACGACAGAGGACGAGATGGTTGGACAGTGTTCTCAAAGCTACCAGCATGAGTTTGACCAAACTGTGGGAGGCAGTGGAAGACAGGAGTGCCTGGCGTGCTCTGGTCCATGGGGTCACGAAATAAGAAATAATCCCCACACCTCCCTCTTTTAATTAAAATTTAAGCCCTAACCATGAACTGGTTCTGAAAGTTTTTATTTACTGCTTCCGTTTTGTTCTGTGTTCCAGAAGTATTTGACTCTGCTTAAAATATTTATTTCCATTCCTTCTGAAGCAAGACTATCTTCGAGATCAGCATCTTTAAAGTCCGTCCCCTTTAGCTCCTTTGGCAGACCAAGTAGTCAGAAGACCCAAGAAACAAGTCTGTGCTGTGTTTCCTTCCCCCCACCCCCACACAGAATTCTGACATGCAATCAAAATGCAGTGGTAAAAAAGGGCTGTCACCACTGATGGCAAGCAACAAATGTATTGTAAAGTCTAACTATTTGCACAGCTAGTTGTTTATTAGTTTGTCAGTCATTTCCACCTCCTCTGATTATTCCGTGGGGGACCCAATCCACAAAATATTAATGGCACAGCGACACCTACTAAAACAGGACAAGAGATAAAACCCAACGCAGAAAACAGTTGAACTACCGTATTTTTCGCCCTATAGGATGCACTTTTCCCCCTCCAAAAATGAAGGGAAATCTGTATGCGTCCTATGGGGCGAATGCAGGCTTTCGCTGAAGCTTGGAGAGCGAGAGGGGTCGGTACACACTGACCCTTCTCGCTCTCCAGGCTTCAGGAAGCTATCCGCAAGCCTGGGGAGCCCGCGGGAGTTCCCGCAGGGCTCCCTAGGCTGCAGATAGCAGCTTGCTGCCCGGAGCACAGTGCGCGCTGAAGCTGCAGCGGGGGGGGGGGATAATTTTTTTCTTTATTCCCCTCCCCCCCAAAAAAATTGGGTGCATCCTATGGGCCGGTGCGTCCTATAGGGCGGTAATTTGTTTATTGTGCTGCTTCTATTAAACGCGGGTGGCGCTGTGGGTAAAAGCCTCAGCGCCTAGGGCTTGCCGATCGAAATGTCGGCGGTTCGAATCCCCGCGGCGGGGTGCGCTCCTGCTGCTCGGTCCCAGCGCCTGCCAACCTAGCAGTTCGAAAGCACCCCCGGGTGCAAGTAGATAAATAGGTACCGCTTACCAGCGGGAAGGTAAACGGCGTTCCGTGTGCTGCGCTGGCTCGCCAGATGCAGCGTTGTCACGCTGGCCACATGACCCGGAAGTGTCTTCGGACAGCGCTATCTCCCCCGGCCTATAGATGTGAGATGGGCGCACAAACCCCAGAGTCTGTCAAGACTGGCCCGTTCGGGCAGGGGTACCTTTACCTTTACCTTTTTCTATTAAACGCTAATGAACAATTTATGATTTATTTATTTTTTAAATGCTTTTTATTGGTGTTTCCTTTAATACAAACAAACAAAATACAATTTATGATTTAGCATGGGAAGAGCACTGGGACCAGACAACTCAAAACCAAAGCGGGGGCACTGCTTCATGCTCCAAGTGCTCAGCACAGTTTGTCCTAGGGCTGTTTTGAGGTTTTATGCCCATCAATGCAAAAAGGAAGTCCTTCCACCATTTCTCAGACAGACCACCAACATGGCATGAAAAATCGCATGACAGCCAAAAGGAGCAAATCGTTCTAGGAACATCACCATGAATTGCAGCTCAGGAATAACCACAAAAGATGTGTCCCATAGTTCCAAGAGATGACAAGCGTAACTTGATTGACTGATTGCCCAACTGCCTAAACTGATGCTGCCGCCAAGAAATCTGAAATATTTTTCAGGCTTTCAGCTGGCGTTGCCTCATTTTTAGAATTAAACTCAGGGTGGTGGTTTTATTCCCTGCACCTATTTGAAGAGTCCAAGCTGCTGTGCTGCATTAAATTTCCCGGGTGACATTCAACATCAAGATATGTGGGTAAGTCACCCTAGATTCTACGGAAAGGGAGGGAAGAATTTTGGCACTGCATTTAATATAATGTGTAAACCTGGCCCAGGTCCCTTTATAAAAATCACACATGATTACAATGCTGCCATTTCAGTCTGCAATCTTATTTTTGACTAGTAAACCCATCTCCTCCTCTTGGAAAGCTTACATAATAACTGTGCATGGGTGTAGAAGCTTTACTTTCATACATTTGGCTATATCAGCTTTCTTCAACCTTGGGTTCCCAGGTATTGTTGGACTACAACTCCCATCATCCGTGACCATTGTCTCATCTGGCTGGAGATGATGAGTGGTTGGAATCCAACAATATCTGGACCCAAGGTTAAAAAACTGTGGACTATACTGTGACCTCTTTACGCTGGTTAACCTTGTTAGAAGAAGAAGAAGAAGAGTTTGGATTTGATATCCTGCTTTATCACTACCCGAAGGAGTCTCAAAGCGGCTAACATTCTCCTTTCCCTTCCTCCTCCACAACAAACACTCTGTGAGGTGAGTGAGGCTGAGAGACCAGAGAAGTGTGACTGGCCCAAGGTCACCCAGCAGCTGCATGTGGCGGAGCAGGGAATTGAACCCGGTTCACCAGATTACAAGTCTATCGCTCTTAACCACTACACCACACTGGCTCCACATTGTCACACCACATTGTTACACAATGTCTGGATTCCAGCTAGCTTTAGGACTAGCAGGCTCCTTTGGAGACTGATGCACCACGAAGTCTTGGACACAAGAGGCTTCTATTGCATGAGAGACATTACCAGCAGGATACAATGACATCGACCTTTGCCGTGCCCTTGCAAAAACAAACATTTGCTTCTGGATCATAAGCCGTCACCAGACAACAATTTTTATCCTCCTCCAACATTCCAGCAGCCATGCTCTCACTTTTCTATCCTCGGGGCAGGATAAACGCAGAACCAAAGACCCAAATGTTCAAACAAGACCTTAGGGACACCAAACAGCTGCAATGAGGAAAGATTTAAGTTCGTCTCAAGATGGTTGGGAGAAAAGGGTTCTAAGCCAAGGCTTCTTCCAAGTGTTATGTTTTCTGGGGTGAGCATTCAAAAATTAAGTTCTTCTTCAATGGTGTTTTGAAGTGGCGCAATCCCAAGAGGATGGTACCACACCCCTCGACCCACTTCAGTCAGCTCTGACAAAAGGGAAGAAATGCAAAATAGATCACGGTAGGATTCACCAATGGTCCCCACGGCTTCTTTTTCAGCTGTTCTGTTACAATGGACTGACTCCCTTGGCAATCTTGGCTTATTTTTTTGAGAGCAAAAAATTAGGCAAGTTTATAACGGAGCCACTACCAAACTGAAGGCTATAGACACATCACCATTCAAACACACTCCTTCTCCATTTGGTCCCAACCTTGCCCGATCACCTGCATATACTAGGAAGATGCAGCTGAAAGCTTTCACATCACCCGACAACACCATGGTGGCAGTTCAAAGGGCAGCTGAAAGTCTTCCTAAGGCATTGAGGGAGACGCACGTGAACAAGTCCTCAATCAAGAGACTTGGCCTGAAAGTCATCTGCTAAATTTCATGGCTGATCAGTGATCAAGTCTAGGTTTCTCCACATGAGGACTCAACAGGCTTGCAATATAAGCCCTGTTCTACCCCAAGTTCTCTCACCTGTTTGGTAAAATAGGATGGACTGACTGTTGTCCCTGAACTTCCTTTGGTCCCTTTGTTTAAAGCGCTTTACACTACTGCCTGCTTTGCATCTATAGCCATGCACAGCCATCTCACGTGGT
The DNA here is from genome assembly GCF_965113315.1 of Podarcis vaucheri. Taxonomy (NCBI): domain Eukaryota; kingdom Metazoa; phylum Chordata; class Lepidosauria; order Squamata; family Lacertidae; genus Podarcis; species Podarcis vaucheri. Next base: position 66,760,557 of record NC_138748.1, on the reverse strand, counting down.
GGATATTAACCATAAACAAGTGAAAGATGTTCTTCCGTGCTCTGGGTTCAGTTTTCAGGTTTCTGGTCCCAGTGTCAGTTCTTTTAAGGTGCACGTGTCATTTGGCCGTTCATGTTTCACTGTATGTGAAGCCTATCAGCAGGATGGAATCCCAACCCCTCCTGGGATCTCAAATGTCCCCAATTATTACGATGCTTGCTCCTTCCTCATGCTGCCACACCCTGCTAGCTCCTCCCAGCTCTGGGACATCGCATAGTTTGAGAGGCACAGGTATGTGCCATCTTAGTTGACATGCTGTCTTAGGAAGACCATCCTCGTTTCCTATACAAATATGCATGCTCTCTCCAACCCTGTCCACAGGACAGCCCGGGCCACCAACTCAGACTGCTGCAAACCTTGCAAGATCTTAACCGAATATAGGGAAATAAGCTTGCATGAGCATCCTCAAGATTAGCTACAATTTGGTCTCAGTTGTTTCTTTACAGTAATGGGCACATAACCCACCTAAACTCTGGTCAAATGTACCTTCTTCTCTTCTTCCCAGCCCCATGCTTTGATCCTGCAGGCAAGCTGGCGCAAGGAGCCAAGATCAAGGTGATGCAGAGCAGGGTTTCAACCTATTCTCACTTAAGGGCGTTACAAATCTGGAGACACCAAAAGAATAACTTATTCTAAAGCTTTCTGGTAACCTGTAGCTGCCTGCCCAAGAAGATCCCCATTCACAGCCTTTAAAGTGGCAATTAATAGCCTGTTCCTACTGAGAAGTAAGTCTAACTAAGCTCACTGGAGTTTACCCCACAAATAACTGAACAAGACTGCAGCCGAGCCTCACATGCAATACCAGCGTCGAGGTTCAGGATTTGAATAAACATGTTATAATTCAAAAGCAAAACATTTTTTTTCTTAGAATCCATTTGATATTCTCAACAACTCAGTACAACAGATTGTTCCTTTTAGTGGCTTGTTTATGAACAAGCTGCCCTTCCTCTCGCAAGAACATTGGAAGCATCTCCCTTGTTGAGCTTATTTATCCCGTTCCAACCGTGACCTTTGCAGTTGGCCTCGAGATTTTTGTCACAGTCCAGAAGCGTGAGTTTCCTGGCCCAGAAGCACACCGGCTGCTCTTTGTAGGGAGTTTGCTCCTCATCTGCAAGAGGAGAGCTACACCATACCCTCCTTCAAAATAATAAAATACTGGCTTACACAGCAGATTTAACACACACAGCATATACTTACATCTCCTCCTTAACTAACCCTCTATGATCAGGAGGCCTCCTTCCATTTGCAGAAGTAATGGGGATCCAGCAGAGAATACAAGAGAGTAGGTGGCACTCAGAGGGCTGCCCAACAGTGTTCGAAATTAGCCAGGTGCCAGGTGCATTTTGCACCTAGCTATCAGCCACTTGCGACCAAGTGAAGATGCCAGGGCGACAGGATTGTGCCTGACATCACCATTTGGGGAATCATTGGATCTGCACTGTTTTCACATGCTACTACCCCATCAGTTGTATTTTATCTGCACACCCGGAATGAATTTCTAGAAGCAAAATGCTTTTTCTGTGCAGCCTGAGCAGGAGCAGTCACCGTTAAGAAAAAGAGGGTGAAATAGGTCGATGGACATGTGGACTGTCCCTGGATCAAGTGACTTTTCTTCTTTAAGTTCTAAAACTCTTAACCTAGCTCAAAGTTGTCATCTGAACTAGCCAGATCAATCAGCCAGTCCATTGCCTGAAAAATAAGACTTTGGAGCCATCTTGCCCCAAAATGGCAACAAGACATTCTGTTTTGAAGACTGCAACCTTTGTTTAAGCAGTCACTTGGCACCTAGCTTATAATCTGAGTTTCTAACACTGTGACCCGACCCTCCAGGGGTATAAGGACAAGGGGAAATTGATCAAAGTCTTCCTCTATACCTTCCACTGGTAGATACCTCCCATGAGCAGAACTCTGCTCCTGAGATGCTCCCACTAGTGGAAGCTTGGTTAGGAACTAATCCTTAGCATTTACACGCTGCTTTCAAATATGTCCAACATATTCTGCCTACAATTTTTTGTGCCATTTCTGCAACAATGCTGGAAGGCAGGCCAGTACTGTACCCCCGATACAGAAGCCCAAGGCTGAGAGAGACTTCTCCAAGGCCACCTTTGGACTGCCTGGAGGAGAGTTAAGCCAAGGACTCCCTGATTCACTCCTCACTCTCTCTTAGCCATTCTGCTGCACCAGTTCAGTCCCTGGGAGAGGGGAGGGGAGAAGAGAAAAGTCTTCCAAGTTTTACTCAAGTAAAACCCATTTAAAAATCATCCAACTTCCAGATACTCGTCTCTTCCCAAAGTTTCATTTAGTTAAGTGCTTCTTCTGCGTGTATATTTGGAGACATCCAGTAGTAGCTTTCGGTACTGATGTCTCCCATCAGCTCCAAACTCTTCATTAAAAAATTTTTTATCATTCTGTTCTGCCAAAGCATCTTGTTTATTTCTCGGCAATGGAACGGCCAAACTTTTCCATCAACTATTATGAAATGCATTTGAAATCCAAAAAGGGTCATGACTTCATATTCTCTTAGAACAAGCACGGAGGGGATGGGAATGTTAAGTTTCCGACATCACTGCTGGCTCAAGGCTGAGCTACAATCAGGGTGTTTTTAAGAATTGTGTTGCCTTGGCAAACACCAGGCTTTGGTCACATGGCGCACTCATAAGAAAATGCTTGAAACTTGCCTCTTTTTCAGTATCTCTTGATATACACGCCCACTGGTTCTCCTTCACGCTGTAGGCCCAGAAGTCAGCCAGGTCCTGAGTCCCGTCCCAGCCGCCAAACAAATATACTGTTTCTAATCAAAATTTCAGGAAAGAAAGGCATTAGTTTGTGAACAAAACAGATTGAAGCATGAGATCATCGTTAGAATGTTTGCTTGCAACATCTATAAACACTTTCCAAATTTCTGGGTGGCACTCAACCAAGTTTAAATCAGTGGAGGCCTACTGAAATTAATGGACCTAATTTAGTCATGTTCCTTAATTTCAACGGGTTGACTCCAAGGAAAACTTGCCTGAGTATCACTTCCTTCGGAATATGATAGCTTATCCATTAGGAAGCTGGTGGCAAACACTTAATGTAAAAAGCTAGCTGTATTCTAATGGGGCTTGGTCAAGATGTTCCTGGTTGGCTGTGTCCCTAACCGTTTGGAGGTTTTAGAAGCATATAGGCTTTGATACTATCTATATGAAAAGGATCTGGTTTTGTGCTAAGAAAGGCACTGAGTAGTTCTAACGGACCAAAGAGGGGTGGGAGTAAACAATGCTGTCCAATCAGATAAAAAAGAAAGGATAGATGAACACTCAAGTGAACCTCTTACACACTTAGGATTCAAGCAGGGTAAGTGCACAGAGGCCCTTAGAGATGTCCTGACCTCTTATGATCCTTCACAAAGAGCAAAGTGAAGTTGCAATTTCCGAGTTAAGTCTATACTTTAGTGATTGGAGGGAGTTCATCTCAGTCATAAGACATTATGGGTTGGCAAGTGGTAGCAGCTGGGCCAGTTCTGCTTACACGCCCTCCCGAGACATCCAAATGGTTATCCCCTTCCTATACTTCTTAAGCGGTTTGGAAAGAAAGGACTCTGAGAGGAGAAAGGTGAGCAAGTGGGGAGGTGGGGACCTTTTGTAGCCCAAGGGCCACATTCCTTTCTAGGCAGCCACTGGAGGTCCAGATGCTGCACGTGGCTATAGCCAGAAGCAAAAGTGGACGGAGCAACAAATGCAAATTTTATATTTGCTGTAGAGCAAATAGACACACACACACCCCTTTCTATCTTCCAACCAGACAAGCAGGAAGCATTATCAGTGTTATAGGTGAAAACAATTGGGGTACAAAGTAGGGCTGCAGTGGAGTATAGCCAGGGGAGACATCCAAGGGGCAGAGACAGAAGCGCGAAGGGCTGCACTTGGCCCTGTAAAATATCAGCTATCCAGAAGTGGTGGGGGAATTAGTCACTGGTTACTTGGCACCTGGTTGCACATTTCCTCCAGTTCCCAAACCTTTATCCTGAGTGTGGCTCAGTTTTACACCTATCAGAAAAGGAAACCACTTTGGAAAGAGCAATGGAGGGGAATCACAACCACAGATAAACCCGGTGGACCTCAGGAGGAAGAGGAGTAGGGAGATCGTGATGGCGGATGGAGGAGCTATTGTGCCAAGGGAATTTCTACCGCAACCTGCTCCCCAACGGCTTTATGCTTTCTTCAGACAGAGCACTGCTGCTTTTTCCCCTACTGCTAGAAAATGAAAAACGCTACGCAAGAGCTGCCCAGGTAACCGGTTAAGAGCTTCCCAACTACCACAAAACAGGTGAAAGTGGTAAGAGAAGAACAATAGAATTGCAGAGCATAGCTGTCAACTTTTCCCTTTTCTTGCGAGGAATCCTATTCGGAATAAGGGAATTTCCCTTAGAAAATGGGAAACGTTGACAGCTATGTTGTAGAGTCGGAAGGGATCCCGAGGGTCACCTAGTCCAACCCCCTGCAATGTAAAGAAAAAGAAATCCTGCTCCATTTTTTATTTTTATTTTAAGTTAGCATCTTTTGGCAACTGCAATGCAGATGGCATAGAATATAGCATTTAGACCGGCTGCTGGCTGGGGCTGATGGGAATTGTAGTCTAAAACACCAGAGGGCAGCAGAACACCTGCCTACCACAACTGATCTGCTCAAGCAACACGCAGACGCAGGAGAGAAAGTGCTGGGTGTTTCCTGGGCTCTCTTCTCAGTTCACATAGAGTGACAGCAGGCCTCAGAGCCTTCTGTCCTAGCAGACAGGCTGGTGTGGAAAGTGTTCCCTAAAGACATTTGGGGCGAAATGGCTGCTTTGTCGGGGTAGGTGCTTAAGCCGACCCAAATGATTCCACGCCAAAACTACTTATTGAAATAAAATATTAACATATTAATTCAAAGACATCTGGGCAGCTTTCCACCCGACAGCAACAACGCATCTGTTTTAGAAAGGGATTTTAAAAGGAGGAGGATAGGAATTATTGACCCCTGTCTGCAGTAGTGCTAGTGGCTGCCACTGGCACCATCTCCAGGAGGTTACCTTGGGTCATTAACTTTAATTACCCTTCCTTTCTGGGCACAGGGCAGCCAATGTTCCTTGCAAAGAGCAAGTCCTTTTGTGCGCCTAAGTTCTCACAGCTCACAAAACCCACATTTGCCACAATGGTCCGATTGATAACTGAGGAAAAAACACAGAGATTTGGCACACGGTGGATATCCTACTGGACCTCGGGCAAAATGCCATGCAAAGCACAGAGAGGCTGCATCGATCACAAACCTGAACTGAATCTGGTGGGAGCTGGGGGAAATAGCATGCACAAGAACTGGATCCACCGCCATCCTAGACTGAACTCTTAAGATCGCAGAAGGGACAGCAGAGAGGCAAGCTTGCTTTGCATCTCACTTTGCAACTGCGCCCGCCCCCCAGCTCAAAAGACAGAGGCACCATACCTCCTCAGCGGAATGAGCAACGTTTGCCTCTCTCTCCTCTTGTCTCCTCAGCTGATACTATAAATAACAAAAGTTATTTTTGGTCTGCAATTGAACTTAAGAAGTACGGAACAAGCGCTCCCTTTGTAATGAAGTATTATCTTGATGCAAATCCTCGCTCCAGAATTTGCATCAGTCCCCATAGGAATGGAAAGAGAACCTAGATGAATCAATGGCCCAATGGCCCGTCTAGCGCAGCATCCTGTTCTCTCAGTGGACAACCAGGGGCCTATCGGAAGCCTGGAATCAGGACCGGATCACAACATCACTCTCTGCTCCTGCTGTTTCCAGCAAGTGGGATTCAGGAGCATTCTGACAGGTAGAACAAAGCCCCCACCCCATTCCAAATTTCAAAGCCCTCATTTATAAATAAATCAGAAGCAGGAAGGCCATTTTATTCCCACCACCCCTTAAACACAAGTGTCTGTCCATCCTCTTCATCCACGCTTCCTATGAAGAATTATCTTGCCAGGCAGAATATTCCACCGGTGAATTGCTCTTAATTAGAAAGCTCTTTCCCCATGTTTAAGATAGAGCTCTTTTCTCCTTCAAGCCCTTTCACGCCATTCTGATGAGTCCTTAAGGTGATTGCCTGCGTCTCCTCTGCTGGTACATCTTCAGAAAATTTAACGGCTGTTAAAACGCTCCTCGGAAATTTCCCCCTTCTAAGAAAAGCGTTCGTTTCTTTCATGAAAAAGGCCCAAGTGGCAGGGAGGTATTTTGACAGTCAACCTTTGCTCGCACACTCAGAGTCAGGCCAGCCTTGTCCGTAATTAACCATTTGCTTGATATGCTTCACACACGCACTGCTCCCAAGGGAGCGTTTTCAAAACAGGCTAATATTCCCGTGTCTTCCACTTATAGTCTCCGAAGCCTATTGTTCCAATACATACCTTTCAAGCATTGTCCCTGCCTGACGCCACCCCAGCTACTTTGACATCACAACCAGCAGCTTCTGCAATGCAATGCAAAACATGCATATAGCCAAGAAACCGAGTTAACAGAACATGTGCCAACTCCTTTTCATAGAATCACAGAGTTTGGGGGGAGGGGACCCTGAGGATCATCTAGTCCAACCCCCTGCAATGCAGGGATAAGCAGCTGTCTCATACGGGGATCAAACCTGCAGCCCTGGCATGATCAGCATCATAGTCTAACCAGCTAAGCTTTCCTATTATAGGAGCATAAAGCACAGCTGCTTACGTAAACGTAAGCTCATTTTTAGAGCAGTAAAACACAGGAACATTAGGAAGCTGCATTATTCGAAATCAGGCCATCGGGTTCAGCTAGCTGATCATAACCCATGCTGACCGACTGACTTATTTATTTGATTTATATACCGCCCTTCATCAGAAGATCTCAGGCCGGTTTGAAGTGGCTCCCCAGGGTTCCAGGCAGAAGCCGTTCCCAGCTCCAGCTGGAGAGGTAGGGAATGCAAAGCAGATGCTCTTGCCACTGAGCTACAACTCCTCCCATTTAACACGGGAATGTTGTTGTTGTTTAGTCGTTTAGTCGGGTCCGACTCTTCGTGACCCCCTGGATCAGAGCACGCCAGGCACTCCTGTCTTCCACTGCCTCCCACAGTTTGGTCAGACTCATGCTGGTAGCTTCGAGAACACTGTCCAACCATCTCGTCCTCTGTCGTCCCCTTCTCCCTGTGCCCTCCATCTTTCCCAACATCAGGGTCTTTTCCAGGGAGTCTTCTCTTCTCATGAGGTGGCCAAAGTATTGGAGCCTCAGCTTCAGGATCTGTCCTTCCAGTGAGCACTCAGGGCTGATTTCCTTCAGAATGGATGGGTTTGATCTTCTTGCAGTCCATGGGACTCTCAAGAGTCTCCTCCAGCACCAGAATTCAAAAGCATTCATTCTTCGGCGATCAGCCTTCTTTATGGTCCAGCTCTCACTTCCATACATCACTACTGGGAAAACCGTAGCTTTAACTATACTAACACGGGAATACTAAACCCCCAGTGATCAAGCCATGCAACAGCAGTCCAAATTACCACAGCAGAATACAGGAACCACCAATTTTACTAACAGAAAAATTAGTGGCGGTTATTCTCTAGAACAGGCATAGGCAAACACGGCCCTCCAGATGTTTCGGGACTACAACTCCCATCATCCCTAGCTAACAGGACCGGTGGTCAGGGATGATGGGAATTGTAGTTTCAAAACATCTGGAGGGCCGAGTTTGCCTATGCCTGCTCTAGAATCACCATCTGAACAAATGCAGCTTCGCTTCCCAGTTTGGGGGGGTGGGAGGAAGAAAGGGGCGACACCCTCAAAACTTACAAGGAGAGGAAGGAAGAACTTTCTGAAAGTAAGAGCTGTTTGACAGCAGAACGGACCTCCTTGAGAAACTGTGGACTCTCCTTCCTTGGAGGTTTCTAAGCAGAGGTTGGATGGCCATCTGTCAGGGTTGCTTCAGTTGAGATTCCTGCACTGCAGGGGGTTGGACTAGATGACCCTTGGGGTCCCTTCGAATTCTACGATTCTATGAATTTCTTATTCTAGAGACACAATGCTAGAAGCCCTGTTTCTTGTTAAAAAGACAAACCCCTAGTACTTGGGAGTTGGCTTGATTAGGAGATCTTAATTCGGAAGGTGGGGCAGGATTTATAGACTAGGAGATGCTCCCTAAGATTTTAAGCTTTAAGCTTGCTTGATGCCATCAGAAACAAGAGGCCTGACCTCCGGTTATGAAAGCACATCCCCGTATTGCTGCTTACAGCGACGCTGACGGGTTACGTAACCACCCTACTCTGACAGGAATTATCATCAATTCCATAGCACTGTGAGAGCAAACACGCACACGGTTACCCCTAAGAAAGCGTCTACAGTGATGTCTCCTGGCTTTGCGAGGCACAGAGCAAAATATTAAAATGGATGCCCACAAGACATGCAATAAATTGGCAGGAGGGATCTCCTCCGTCAGGTAGCTGGCCAAGTGCTGATTCATCCCCACGCCAGGTGCTTTGCTATTCATAGCTTAGAAATATCATGTCACTTTTTATCTCAGTGGTGGTGGTGGGAGGCTGCGTCCAACTCTGGGACCCCAGGCAGCCATTTGCGCTAGACTGGCCAGAACCAGTCTTTTGGATTTATGCCCATAATGAGAAGAGGAGGGGAATGTTTATGGAAAGGAATAAAGTACAGGTGTCCGTCTGCCTCAAGCAAACCAGGGGTGTGTTGTTCCTCAGTGAGATTTCCGAGGGAAAATCCTCTGGGCCCTTCTTAACTAAAGAAAAAGGAAGCTTAAGTCCGATGCAATGGAGACAGAATTTCCATTTAGCAAAAGATTGTTCAGGATGGAGAAGGCCAATGTCACGTTCCATGGATCAAGGTAAGTCTTGGGCAGTAGAAAAATTAGGATGGGGGTGGGACAGAAGGGGAAGCTGTCCTGTGTTCAAAATAGGCCCCAAAGGTCATGTGGCAAATTGGAAGTTTTCCAGATGACGTTAAGGCAACTAACACTTACTTTTTCAGCTTGGAATAATTGAAATATGCATCTTCAAGGCGGCAGATGGAAAGCTATGTAGCTCAGCTTTATCAGAGACTTATGGGATGTGGTAGCAAGCAGAGGAGAGCTTCTTGTTGGCCGGTAAATCACTTACAGCCACTGAATATTGGGCTGGCAGGAAATACAGACTGAATATACAGGTGAGGGGCTGCTGAGAAGAGAGCAGCAAGCGACAAGAGCAGTCCACCTTGAAATTCTGGCAGCGACTGGCGACTGACACACCTTTAAAATTCCTAAGCCACCCTTGGATTGTTCCAGATTGCACATCCCCAAAGTGTCAAACGAGCTTGAAATAGCAGGAGCACGAAATGTCCTGGTACTATTTGCCCGGAAAAATCAGGCAAATAGCCACTGGTCACCAGTACCTTCCCTGGACACGTGGCAGTTTTAAAACGACAGCGGGTGTACGTCATAATTTGTTGAGACAAACTGCAGAATTCCAGAAACTGGCCTCCCTACAAAGTAACTTCTGTCATGCACGTCAGAAGGCAATTTCCTATTCTATTTCTGCCAGAATAATAACGTTAAAAAGTATTCCGCTTTCTGTCCACTAGAGGGCGCTTCCCTGCTGCATTAACAATCCCTCTGGCATTTAACGGTATAACTATTATTTATTATGTGGCTGTTAACTAAAAGCTGTACAAAAATGATAAAACAATGTCCCCATACAAAATACTATGAACTAACAAAACAAACCATGAGGGAGGAAAGAAAATGAGGAGGAACGGTTAGGAGGCATATATATATATATATATATATATATGCAGGTTTTGGTGTCTTCGGGTGTCTTCCCGTGTAAGAGTCGGGGTGTCTGTGCGACGTTTCGACGAGGTCTCACTCGTCATCTTCAGGCTGGTGCTTTCGGCTTCTTGTTACTGGAACAGAGCAGAGTCTGGTGTTTGAGTTCCTATAAATACTGTTGAGGGGTGTGGTGTATAGCCTCCAACGTTCTGGGTAGAGAACATATACACTACACCACACCCCTCAACAGTATTTATAGGAACTCAAACACCAGACTCTGCTCTGTTCCAGTAACAAGAAGCCGAAAGCACCAGCCTGAAGATGACGAGTGAGACCTCGTCGAAACGTCGCACAGACACCCCGACTCTTACACGGGAAGACACCCGAAGACACCAAAACCTGCATTCCTATACCCGTGAAAATCTACGAAAGCAAATATATATATATATATATATATATATATATATATATATATATATATATATTTCATAGACCCCAAGGGGTCTATGAAATACCCTGCAAAGTCTGCCCAGCCACGTACATTGGACAAACAAACAGACGAATAAATGCACGTATCGCAGAACACAAGAATGCCGTCAAAAAAGAAGAAAAAACTTTCTCTCTTTTCCAACACATGAAAGAAACAGGACATGAAATTAATTTTGCAGATTCCAAATTGCTCTTTAACATGGAACATCACCACAAGAGAATAATCATGGAAGCCATCGAGATAGAGAAACACCCTCACAACATGAACAAGCGTGACGACACGTCCCGCCTGCCAGACATCTGGAAATTAGCCCTCCCCACAAAAACCGACACCAGAACCAGAGGCACACAGAACGCCGTCACCAATCAACCACACCAGACCCAAACCCAGACCCTCTCCACAGACATATTACAGACTCCATCCAGTAGCCAAACTATAGTGGCACCTCCGGATGCTGCACCCCCCTGCAATCCCTACACAGATCTGGCTGGCACAAGGCACAAAACCATAGCTCGCCCCTATACACGAAGCCAAGCCAGAGCACAACTAAATGCAGCACAGCCATCTTCTCAGAAAAACTCTTCACAAGCTCAAGAGGTCAAGACACGAAAGCTTTAGCAACTAATCTACACTTAATGACCCACCCAGTGATATTCTGAATATCACTCATGAAATCACCCAAGATATCCCTCAAGTAATTAAGGAACAAAAGAAGAAAAGGCACACTAATCTAGGAACTTCCTCTTTGCCCAGAACGTTGGAGGCTATACACCACACCCCTCAACAGTATTTATAGGAACTCAAACACCAGACTCTGCTCTGTTCCAGTAACAAGAAGCCGAAAGCACCAGCCTGAAGATGACGAGTGAGACCTCGTCGAAACGTCGCACAGACACCCCGACTCTTACACGGGAAGACACCAAAACCTGCATATATATATATATATATATATATATAACCAGAAAGCCCTTGGATTGCTTTAAAATTGTTTTTCATTTATTTATAGGGTTTATATGCTGCCTTTTGAAACAAAAGTTTGTCCAAGGTAGCTTAGAATCAGTATCTAAACCAGTATCTAAAAAGTTAAAACTGAAACAGCAGTATAAGACCATTCCGAATCTAGACCCTATAAAAGAATGCTTACAATTTTTAACAGAGAGCAGCAAAAGTTTAAAAATCCAGGCCATCATTTTAGCCCAAACGCAGCCTGAAATACTTTAGTATTTTAAAGCCTACTCTAGGTCATTTCTCTTAATTCAGCATTCCTTGTACACATATATCTACCCTGGAAACTCTCTGGTAGAGGTTAAAAGCAAGCAAGCTGTACTTCAAAATGAAATAGCTTTTCTATTCAGAATTTTTTTTACTTTTTACTGTGCTCCTCGAAGCCCTTATAACAGGTTACAAAACTGGGGAGCTGGTATGACCACAGTGACCTGAAAAATTGCAGCTAAGATTGAATAAAGTCTTCAGTGTTCAATGAAACTAAGAAGGGTGAGTGAGTCTATTTCAGAGCAACCTCTTAAACAGATGGCTCTGGGATACCAAAACGTATTTGGGTGATCTGAAATCACCCAATAGGAGTGCTATTTATGCAAACACCAAAGAAAATTGGGATTCACTTTTTAAAATGTTTATCGTGGCTGAGGTAATGGAAAGCAAAAAATAACTGCAGACCATTAGTCAATCTCCCCAGCAGAAAGGTTTCCTCCCAGCAATCAGACCCCAAAGCACAAAGTAAAAACCCCATCCGCCAAGGACCTCAAAGAGAACTTTCTCTTGGTCCTCAGCCAGATGTCCACCCCACTCGGTGACATCACGTCTCTGGCCGAAACAGTCGCAGAAACCTCAGGCAAAGGCAGCCAGCCTTCCCTGACCCTTAGGGGCTCCTCAACGGATCCACCAAATTAAAAAATAACCAGTTAAACCAAGCCTCCTTTGTACACTGGGCAAGGGACCACACACTGATTCCCGGAGCCATGAACCTGAACCAGTCCCTGGAATGAAGCCCCAAACATACCTGTCTTGACAGAAGGAAAGCTCAAGAACCACAGGCCATCAAGCAGCCAAAATCAGGACACTCCAGGCTAAGATCAGACAGGCACAGTCCTACCCACCAGCCAGGGTTGTAGATGGACAAAGGTTCAGTAGGCCAGGCAAACGAGGTATGTAGGCAAGCAGAGAAAAGGGCCAGGAAGAAAGGAGGAAGAGACAGGCAGAGGAAGCCTAGTAGAGCTAAACCAACTGCCTCACATGGGAAAGGTTGGAAACCTCTGGTGCCAAGTCTGCGTGGAGTTCCCATGAAGCTATGCAAGACTCCTGGCAATTATTCAGGCTGCAAAACTAGGCGGGCCTGAGTAAGACAGGTCCCGAGAACTCCAGCCCCAAGAGCCTGATCCCAACATTGCATGGTGCAGAACAATTTTGTTTTAAGTGAATCTGCTTCTGGTCTGTGATCGTGTTGCATTCCTCCAGTTAAACCCACCTGTCTGCTCCAACGCACTGGAAGGGGAAGGAGCTGAGGTCAAAAGCTCCCTGCCTAATTCAGCAATGGTCCTCCTTTTGCAACCTTTCACTGGTTTCTCAACAGTTTAAGCTGAACCTTGAAATAAGGTCATCCACAGAACTATAGCCAGATGCAAAAACCAATTATAGTTTTATTTTTAAAAAGAAAACAAAAAACTAAAGGCTGCTCACCTGTCTGCACGTCAATGACCATTTGATGGCCGCCTCTCATTCCAGGCCTGCTGTCCTCGCCATCACCTTGTTCAAGTTTAAGGGAGAGAAATCCTCATTATTCTACATGGTTGTGAGTTTCCCGACGCACGTATTTAACTGGATTCAAGATGCGCAAACTTACATAATTCCAAGAATGAAAACGACAGCACTGGCTATTGTAACACAAAACATGCAGGCGTCAAAAGAAGAATGCTGAAATCCAACATGATACACTGTACTGGCTAGAGTGTTGGAATGAAACTGGGGAGACTTAGGTTTGAATTTCTACTTGGATTCAAAGTTATTAGATAGCTTTGAGTTAGTCCCTCCCCAGATTGTTGCAGGGATAACTTGAGAAGACCATGTATGCCACGCTGAGAGCCTGGGGAATTAGGGTGGGATAATAATGCAATTTTTTTCTCCATCAACCCCATGTGAAATATGTGCATCTTGAAAGGACATTTTCCTCTTCTGAAAACAAAATGAAATGAAAAGGGTGGAGGGTATTCTCACTGACCATGTCACTATATTATTTTCATGACCTTATGAGATCTGAGGGACGTGGGTGGCGCTGTGGTCTAAACCACAGAGCCTAGGGCTTGCCGATCAGAAGGTCAGCGGTTCGAATCCCCGTGACAGGGTGAGCTCCCATTGCTCGGTCCCTGCTCCTGCTAACGTAGCAGTTTGAAAGCATGTCAAAGTGCAAGCAGATAAATAGGTACCGCTCAGGCAGGAAGGTAAACGGCATTTCCATGTGCTGCTCCGGTTCGCCAGAAGTGGCTTAGTCATGCTGGCCACATGACCCGGAAGCTGTACACTGGCTCCCTCGGCCAATAAAGGGAGATGAGCCCCGCAACCCCAGAGTCGTCCGCGACTGGACCTAACAGTCAGGGGTCCCTTTACCTTTATGGGATCTGAAGTGCACATACAGCCAGTGAAAGAAGGCATTAAAATCCCTGCGGTCAGCTCCTGTTTGGACCATGATTCTTACACATTCTGCACTAGCTTCTTAAGATCGTCCAGGAATAGCCTGCTACAGACTGCGTTGCAGCGAATCCAATTGTCTCACCTTTGGTGCTTTTGGGGATTATCTGACCCCACCGTGGTTTGTATTCCTGCTGACTGATGTACTGGTTGAACAAGCCATCTGTTATAAGTGGGGGAAACAAAAACAGGAGAAAATGTCAGCAGCCAGCCGCTTCACAAAAAACATCACTTTAAAAAATAATAATTTAATAAACTGTGCTAAATACTATACCTTTAAAAAGTAAATAGCATTAATTAAAAACTGATCAAAAGGCACCTTGAGCATTTTAGAGCAGAAATATGGGTAACAGAAATTGTGCAAAATCACCAAGTGGCATGATGAGGTATCACTCGCAATCAAGCGCATGTCAGGTAAGAAGGATATACCTCCTCAGAAAAGGTGGGGAGCCAAACTTAGTGGTTTTCTGGAGAGGGGGCATGACTGGAGGCAGTCCTAAGGCGCAGAAAGAGAGGCTTGGAGGACCACACTGGGCCCCAAGGGTTGAGTTTCTCCACCCCTGATTTATGGTATTTTACTGCACCCGTTGCATTTTTCCTTTTAATCAGTCGCTCACCACTTTGGTGGCCTCTGGGCTGAAAAGCAGCCTATAATTAAATGGCAACAGTAATAATACCCTTTGACCAGGATAGAGCTCACTATGTGGAGACAGGAGGGGAGCTCAGCCGGAGAAGCTGCTGGAGAGCATCGCTAGCGGCTCAGGGTGTCAGAATGTCTGCTCCTGCTCAGGCAAGCTGGTTCCTGTCCTTGTTTTGAGGGTGGACGAGAATGCTTCGAAGCGCAAAAGCCTTTGCATCTCATGGCTGCAGAATTCCCCTGGCAGCTCCTAAGACCCAAACGCAGCGTGGTGCTTTTTTAAAGGGTCGGGTCAGGATCTCCAATCAACACCCCCCCCCCAGGATGACTTGTGTCACATACAACGCTCTCCCGCCTCCAGCTGTGTTTGTGACTTCCTTATAACCCGGCTTCTCTTGCGCAGGATGCTGGGGCCTGGAGTTCTTCCAGGCTTCTTCCCAGAAATATTTCTCCCTTGGCAGCCGCTCCGCTTTCAATCTCCTTGTGCTAAACACCAACAAAGGCTTGTTTTGAGCTGGCACTGGCCAGGGGAGGGAGGGAGGGAGGGTGAGTTGGTTCAATCTTGTAGAAAGCACCTGACCCCTCTCCTCCCATTCCTCTCGCTGCCAAACCGCTCAAGAAAAAATGCCACCGCAATGCACTGGATTCCTCCGTCCCCTGCACCAAGGAGCCAGCCTGCATCTGTTTAGTCCACTTATAACGAAGCGGCGGTTTAGAAATAAGGCTTTCGGCTGATTTCTAGAAACAGTTCTCAACCGGCTTGGTTACCAAAACATGTCTCCAAAGCCCTCATCAGCAGCAATTTGGGACAGACTGTTACTTTTAAGGTAGCTGGTGCCAGGGTTGGGGCTTTTAGGTGCTTTGCAAAATGTACCTTGCTGGGACATAGCAAGTTCATCATTTCACAGAAGGTGCCTCTTGAAGTGGCTTGGCTTCAGAGCAGGGGATTTCTGGGATGTGCACAAATGGCCTACAAACTCTCTTCATTTTTTTTTTTTTAAGCAGGCTGAGTTGCCTACCTTTAATTCAAGTGATAGAAAGGAGCTAAGAGAAAAGAATGGCTCGAGGAGACCTCTAGCAGGAGAAACTGCAAGTATCCCAGCATACATCTTGAAGCTAAGGGCAGGAGGGTGGGGGGGGGGAACTGTGCAAGCCTCCCCAAGGACGGGTTTCATCCATGGCACCAAAATTTAAGAAGGATGTTGATAAGCTGGAAGGTGTGCAGAGGGGGGTGACCAAGAGGATCAAGGAAACCAAGCATTATGAGCAACGGTTGAAGATGCTCTACTACCAAACTGCAGCCCTCCAGCTCCGAAACTCTCCTGCTAATCTAGCTCATTCCACAGATCTCCAACATCTGACGCCCCCACCCACCCAAAAAACTGTGTCCTATTCAGCCCTGACCAGCACCCCTACTTGATGGCCTCCAGATATTCCAGACTACAACTCTCATTGGCCATTGACAGCCTCACCAATAGTCAGGGATGATGGGAGTTGTAGTCCAGCAGCATCTGGAGGGCAGCCGGTTGGGGAAGGGGCTCTAGGCCGGGAACTGAGGAGAAATAGCAAAGAAATGCCCCCTTATCCAGCTTCCACGACGTAAGGACAGTTCCTCAAGTCGCAACTTGCTTGCCTACCACTTTGAGACTAAGCACATGTTTTCTCAAGAAGCAGAACAATTCTTTCAGTTCTAAATAAATTTAGCTTGCTGCTAACCGAGCATTTCACAATGCACTGCAGTCTTTTCAAGAGCGTACACATAACTGAGCTGGAAACAGATGTTTGGCAGGCTCAGAAAGGCAAAATCACTGACCCGATAGCAAGCTTGAAACAGTTCAAGGCTTGTTTTCCCATTACAAAGTGGGGAGTTCAGGGGCAGCGTGGCCTTACCAAGGCTCACAGACACAAAGTGGGACTCGGACCCAGGGAAGAAATGAAGGCCAGGGGGTCACAGATGATGTGTTAAGTCTACATCAGAGCCAGTTCTCCCCCTTAACCAACCAAGAGTGGGGTAGACACAGCTCGCTGACCATCCCACATTGCTACCAAAACCAGAATACAGAAAAGTTGCAGACCCTATGTCAAAATACTACCCTGAACAGACTTGATATCTCATCTGATCTTGGAAGCTAAGCAGGGTCAGGCCTGGTTAGTACTTGGATGGGAGACTGCCTGGGAATACTGGGTGCCATAGGCTTATACAAAACTATAGCTCAGTCATTAGAGCATTAGGGTGGGTTTGAGCCCCAAGTTGGGCAAAGGATTCCTGCATTGCTGGGGGTTGAACTAGATGACCCTTGTGACCCCGTCCAACTCTACAATTCTATTGTTCTACCTCTGCTTCATAGACCATAGAGTATTCCCACTAACTCTCACCACTTTCCCCAGCTGGTCAATATGTCTATTGCAGAGATGGCTAGCCTGTGGCCCTCCAGATGTTATCCAACTCCCACCAGCCCCAACCAGCATGACCAATGGACAGGGATGATGGGAGCTACAGACCAGCAATGTCTGGAGGTTTTCTTCCCCTCCTTTATTGGAACGAACTAAATTGCAGCCTGGTAAATTAAAGTCTGGCTGCTTTGTTAAAATAAAGCAGCCACATTCCTCTTTATTTCTGCTATCTGCCTATCCCAGGAACCTGTGCAGGGTATTTTTTTTTTAAGGTTTGACACAGATCTGGGTTACAAACCAGACTTTATGATTTCTCAAGAGATGGGAAGCAGCCATTTCCTCTTTATGCCCAGAATACTAGTTGTGCAACCTGATATCTGAGACTTATTCAGCCAGCAATCTCCATCTTGGAACAAAGCTTGCAAGTTGACCTCAAAGCTAATTGTTGCATGTTGTTTTTCCTTGTCCTCCTCACTGCTTGCATTGTGTAACATCTTTCATGATGGAAGTGTTCTGGAGAACTTAAAAGCTTGCCATACTTTATTAGAACTAAAGATTTCGGCAAATATATTGCCCAACTGGGATTTGTTTTCTTATAGATCATGAAGGCTATTTTATTTCTTCTTCTTCTTTTAATTAAATTTGTATATTGCTCTGTACCCGCAGATCTCAGGGTGGTCACAACATAAAATCACAATATAAAGACAAAATACATAATAAAAACAAAAACACATTTTAAAGGGCATTGGATGTCTATCGGCAAAGGGCCTGGATAAAGAGGAACGTTTCTGCCTGGCACCTAAAGGTGTGTAGGTGCCAGGTGATCCCACCTAGGGAGAGAATTCCACAGACAGGGAGCCACTGCAGAAACCTCCAGACCCCTCGTGTCCTTTGTGTCACTCCTCTATGCCTATCCAAAGGCACCTCCTCAACACTTGCCTGACTCAATAAACCCTAGCTCTTAGAGCACCAAAACACTTGTGCCAAGCTAAGGAAAAGATGGAGCCTGTTGCAACCAGTTGCCAGGATCTAGCTGTCTCCCTTATTGTCATCACTTTGTAATCAATACCCACATTCCCCAAACAGCACAAGCTCCTTTTTTTAAAAAAGGACTGCCTATAACCAATTTAGAGAATTCTTTCATACGTCAGATGAGCATCCATGTGGGGAATTGGTGAAATCCCACCTGGCTTTAGCTAACTTCCTGTCTAGTCTTGGGGACCAACCTCTCCTACAAAAGCCTAGGGAATGGGCATTCAGATGTATGCTTTCCACATGTATTACTTGGAAAAGGGAAAGCATTGCATCAGAATCAGCCCCTAGCAGTCCTCTCCCAACAGATATGCAGTCATCGGAAATGGGCAAGAAGTCATCCAAACAGAGTCTTGACTCAGGGGCAGGAGCGGGGGGGTGTTTGTGAATTTACAAGTTTTCGCAGCTCTGGCGAGATGAATTATTTGGAACGCTTGGTGCCTGCATCTGGAGGCGCTTCCAAGCAACACCATTAAGGTAACCCTGCATTTGGCATTTCTACCATATGACTGAACTTTCTTGAGAGCTAGCCAGAATATAGGCTGCCTGGAAGCTCTAGGAACGAATCCAAATATGAGGTATTTAAGCCCCGGCTGCGAAACAGCTGAGTTTCAGGGAAACCTTTTTTTATTATTATTTCAAAGAGGAAGTCCGGCAGCTGCCTGAGTTTCCATCTGCACATTTTCTGAGAATTTCAGAAGACACCGGAGGGGAGGGGGGCGGAGGAAGCGCGCGTGGCCGATGGCCAGCAGACACTGAAAACACATTATCTGGATGCAGGGCAAAGGGGTGTCAGCCTGCCATGGACTGGTCCCAGCTACAGCCAACTCTAGTCCCGGGTTCCTCACCGCTTCTCTCCACCCAATCAAGCACCCTCTGCAACATTGTGAGAAAAATAAATATGTGGCACTTTCAAGCACAAGTGCAAGCCCAAACCCATTTCCAAGCCATGTGTGCAAAAGCCAGCAGTTTAGTTTTCAGAAAGCTTCATTTCTGCTTTGGCCAGTTAAGGCAAGGGGGGAAATGCAGGCCTAGGGAACTTGAGAAATTCCCTGGAGGAGGAGGAGGACTTGGTAAGAAAGCTAGCACTTTGGCATCCTGGTAAGATCTTCAAGGAAGCACACAGCCACAAGGAGGTGTTTATGTATGAGCTGCCCCAGGTTTTGCCAGCTGGTAAACAGCTGCCTCATTCTTTGCCCTGGATTTAGCTCATGCAGTTGAGGGAGTCACCTGTGGAAAAAGCATCCCTGGGCTCAGTCCCAGCCACTGACAAACACTTCTTTGCTTAAAGTTCACTCCAAGGCAATCTGAGCACTCTCACTGGGGGGACTATTTCATGCTCCTGTCCCTGGCTCTCCCCCCCACACACCTGGCGCGCCACCCGCTGCTCCTTTACCAGAGAGGGAAGGGGAGGAGACACCTGCCATTTGGTAACAGCCCTGAAACCCCAAAGGCTGCAGTCAACACTGCTAAGCTAGCTTAGGCCTCCTGACCTGTGTGACCAGGAAGAAATTGAATAAGTCACATGATACAAGTGGCCAGCCTATACCATATATTACAGCAGGGGTCAGCAACCTTTTTCAGCTGTGGGCCGGCCCACTGCCCCTCAGACCATGTGGTGGGCCGGACTATATTTTGGAAGAAAAAAAATGCGAATTCCTATGCCCCACAGATAAGCCAGAGGTGCATTTTAATAATAATAATAATTTATTATTTGTACCCCGCCCATCTGGCTGGGTTTCCCCAGCCACTCTGGGCAGCTTCCAACAAAGACAAAAAATACAGTAAAATATCACAGATTAAAAATTTCCCTGAACAGGGCTGCCTTATTTATTTTAAATAAAAGGACACATTCTACTCATGTAAAAACATGCTGATTCCCAGACCATCCACAGGCCGGATTGAGAAGGCGATTGGGCCGGATCCGGCCCATGGTCCTTAGGCTGCCTACCCCTGTATTACAGTGAGACGTTATGGACCAGGCCACATACCTCCAAGAATAGGAATACAAATGCTTGTGCCCCCCTACCATGCCTACAGGGAACTATATTTTGCAGGCTTCAAAAATGTTCGCCCTTGTGATGGTGAGGCTACCCCCCCCCCCGTTTCCCAGACTCAACGGTCAACCCATAAATGTAAGCATCACATCCCTCCAAGGCGCTGCATCTGGAAATTGTTTCCCAAAGGCAGAATGCTCCTGGCTCCATGGCAATAAATCTAGCCGGGGCAAGATGGGTCAGTAATGTGGAGCTCCTCTTGCACCAGAACTCCAAGATCCCAGCTACCCATTCCGTTTGTCACATTACAAGAAGCCACGTGCAAGCCAGGTCCAGTAACTATGGCAATCCCCAGGAGAAGGACAGAGGAATCTAGAGGGGATCACAGGCAAGCATGCAGGGAAACAGGAGCCTCTAACCACCTTCTTTCATGCATTATTTCTCTGCTTATCTTATCTTTCCTTTAACAGCCAATTATCCCTGTTCCTTCCCCTCACACAAACCCTAGGGGACAATTGGCCGTTAAAGGAAAGATAAGATCAGGAGAACAACAGAGGGATGCAGAAAGGTAGGCACTCCCTCTCTGCATTCCCCTGCTATTCCCTCCAGAGTCAACTGCTTGCCTCCAGGGCAGCTGCAGCAGCGTCAGCCAGAGCCAGGCTTACACATGATGAGTACTTTGGACGTGATGGACATGACACGCAGCCACATTAGGGAACACTCCTCTGAGCGGGGCAAGTGGGGAGTTTGTTAACAGGAAGATTTAGTTCTGTAAAGTTTGTTCTGGGTTGGCTGTCTGCCAAGCTGCAAAGAAGGTTGTATTTATATTATTTATATTCATTCATCCCTCTTTTACTCGGAAGGGTCTCAAAGCAACTTGCAATTGTTTGGCCCTGCCAATAATCTGAATGACATAGGGCTGGGCGATATCTGGTTTTCAACACTATGATATATCACCGGCTAAACATTGTGATAAAAGGGACGCGGGTGGCGCTGTGGGCTAAAGCCTCAGTGCCTAGGGCTTGCCGATCGAAAGGTCGGCGGTTCGAATCCCCGCGGCGGGGTGCGCTCCCGCTGCTCGGTCCCAGCGCCTGCCAACCTAGCAGTTCGAAAGCACCCCCGGGGGCAAGTAGATAAATAGGTACCGCTTACCAGCGGGAAGGTAAACGGCGTTCCGTGTGCGGCTCTGGCTCGCCAGAGCAGCGTTGTCACGCTGGCCACGTGACCCGGAAGTGTCTCCGGACAGCGCTGGCCCCCGGCCAATAGATGTGAGATGGGCGCACAAACCCCAGAGTCTGTCAAGACTGGCCCGTTCGGGCAGGGGTACCTTTACCTTTAAACATTGTGATGTACCAATATATCACGATGTCTGAAATAAGGATGGAACTATGTAGAGTTTTTCCTGCATTGTGATATTTGCTCTTGTGATTCGATGCTCCCTGCATGTGGCACAGTTAACAGGGGTTGCAGGAACTGAGAGAAGCAATGGCTGGCTTCATGGTTTTCCCCACATTCTGATTTTTGCACAGCGCACATGCACACACACACATCAAGATTCGCGATATATTGCCAGGTGAAAAATTATGAAACTGCTATCACAACATTGTCTTCAAACCGATTTTGGACAATCTATTGATATACTGCCCAGCCCTCGACTGAAGCTTGGGAGGGTGAGGGGTCCTGTTTCACTGACGACTTACAGAGGTCAAGAATATAAAGGGATGCCAAAAAGCCCAGCTACAGCCAAGACATCCATTCATTTGCCAATCTAATTCAAAACGTCCCTTGCTCCCTGCTCTGCTCTTACCATTCACAGCTTTCTCTATCAACTCTTCGCAGGCATTGAAGTCTCCCTTCAGGACTAGCTTGTCGTGAAGGTCTGTCAGCATGGGATGCTCCAGCGCAATTTTGGTTTTCTTCTGCAGGGACTCAAAGGCCTCTGTGTAGTTGTGCTGGCGAAAGTGCTTCAGGCAGAGGCGAATGGCTTCCTGTTCACGGTACTACTGGAACACAAGGAAATTTATGAGAACAGCACTGTGGATCTCCCAGCCAAATGCTGCAGGATATACCTCCGGCACTGGGTTGGATTAAACAGGGACGTAAGCCCTTGGGAAAAGGGACGCGGGTGGCGCTGTTGGTTAAACCACAGAGCCTAGGACTTGCTGATCAGAAGGTCGGCAGTTCAAATCCCCACGGCGGGGTGAGCTCCCATTGCTCGGTCGCTGCTCCTGCCAACCTAGCAGTTCAAAAGCACGTCAAAGTGCAAGTAGATAAATAGGTACCACTCCGGCGGGAAGATAAACGGCGTTTCCGTGCGCTGCTCTGGTTTGCCAGAAGCGGCTTAGTCACGCTGGCCACATCACCCAGAAGCTGTACGCCGGCTCCCTCGGCCAATAAAGCGAGATGAGCGCCGCAACCCCAGTCAGCCGTGACTGGACCTAATGGTCAGGGGTCCCTTTACCTTTACCTAAGCCCTTGGGAGCAGATGAGAGAAAGCAATGCCCAATTTTAATTTTACACATATGCCTTCTTACTGATTTAGTTACCTACTTTTTAAATTACATTTATATCCTGCCTGCCTTCCACCATGGAACCAGGCAGTCACAGACACCCAGGCGCCGATCAGGCTCAGACCTGCTTAGCTGCAGTGCTGATGGATTTGCACAGATTTTATCTGCACAACTACCTTGCAAGGTAAGATCATGCCCAAGTGAGGATTTGGATCTGTATCTCCTGGGTTGACATCAACCACTTTATCAGCTATACCACGAGGGCCCTTGGAAAGGAAGAGCTCTCGGTAGTGTCTAATAGCCAGGAAATTTAAAAGTTCCATACTGCTTTCATCATGCATATTTTTAATCCTAAAACGATTATTGCAACTTCTGTATTGTCAGACAGTTCAGAAACCAGCCCTAACCACACATGCTTAGAAGCATTTATAAACTGTTTCATGTTTTAAAAATCTACAAGCGGTGTCCAATATTTTTAAAAACTGTATCATTAAAAAATACAGCCTAAAATCGAAACAAGGCAATATAAAACAGGAATCAAGGGTTTCAAACATATCAAGCAGGAGCTGATTTTATGGGCCAAAGAAAAACTGGGCAAAAAGATACGTCCATCAACTACCTGCAGAAATATTTGAACCTTCCATATACCGAGGCAGAGTGTTGGTGTATCTAACCACTATTGACTACTCGGAATGCCAAAAGCTTTCAGAGATTGCATGTATAGGCTTCCTCCCCCCCCCCCCATACTAGGTACTTGGGATCTTTTTCAATTGCAGAAAGGTCAAACCAGGACAATAATATCAATATCATTGTCGTTCTTATTAAATAATATCTTCTTTTGGAACTGAGGCAAGCTATAAATATGCTGTCACACAAAAGTCAAAGTTCTTCCATTATGAAATGCTCACGCTTCTCACAAAAAGCAGGATATTTTTCCAAAGCATTTCACATTCCCGGGATTCACAGAGACACGGCCAAAGCACCACGTCAAACAGCTATGTCTATAGAAATAATGATATTGATGCTGCGAGTGTCATACAATAGTTGACTGCTTGAATTCAAACAGGGTAACTTATCCACCAACCAGAAAATTGAATTTCTTTCTCTCACAAAAACCTCCAGCAGTTCTGCAGCCTACCTTGCTGTACCAATTGAGGCAGGGTTGCACCACATCCGGATCGTCGATGCCGTTAAGTTCAACGTACCAGATGCTAAAATTGAAGCTGGGACCCCACGACAGCAACGGAACTGAGGAATAACAAGAAAGGAGAAAAAGACATTATGTACTGACATGCTGGTTTCTATTGACCACAGGTGGCAGGCACTGGCTTGTCTGCCATCATTCCTCCCAGACAATTTAAAAGCATCACTGGGCCGTTAAAGAAAATAGGGCAATGCAACAGTTGTTAAGTGTGCATAAGCAGTAGGAGGACAACATGGACTGTTTTTGTGTAGCCCAGTTCCATTGCATTATCTCACTCTGGGAAGGAGGTACCAGAATCCACAGGACCCTTGAAAATTGAGAGTTACAGTTCAAGCCAAGCAACTGAAGACAAGTGGCCTGCAAGGTAGCTTTGTCCATCTCACTATTCACCACTTAAATGTGCATCAAATACAGTGAACTCACTCATAGATTCCCACGGTAAAAACAAGTGCCACTCTACAGGCCCCCGTCACAATGGGTTATATGACCTGTGCATGCAAGCCCAATCCCCTTTTGAAAGGTTTGTGCCCTGTGTGCATACTCCCTACCATTGCCCCGTCCTATAGACCACATCCCACAGATAGAAATCCATTGCCCCGTCCTATAGACCACATCCCACAGTCACTCAGGGCCTCTGAATTCCATCTGTATTCTGCAATTGCCTTCTACATGCTGGGTACTGAAGCCATGTGTGCCAGCTATGATTTCTTTAGATTTCCACCCACTTCTGTTTGAGCTCTCTCCCTCTCCCTCTCCCTACCCAGTCAATCCTCAAAATCTCTTAGATGCCAGAGAATTACTTGAAAGTTTCCATAGATAAGCTCAAAGCGTCACATCCTCTCACCTGGGAAAACCCTTCACTTTCACTTCCAGGTGTGCAGATTCTGCTTGGGCTAACTGCACACACTGCCCTTCGCCACACACCCCAGGCTTAAAGCCTAAAGTGCCGAAACTAAGCCTCTGCGTCAAATTAAGCTTTTGAGTACCTGTGGCCAAAGGCCACCTTCCAGAATATGCAGAATGGTGGATAAACTGTGATCCATAAAGTGCACTTTCAAATTGCAGAAGAAATAGAATACTACGAGTTTTAGAAGCGGCCCGTCACCGTGTCTCAATCTCACCTACCCTACAGAGATGATGTAAGCTAAAAGGGGCCCGAGTTCCTTGGAGGAAATGATTTTTAAAAAATAATAATCAGATAGATCTTTTGAGAGGATCCTCTGAAAAGCCAGCTCTCCAGGAGACCTGTGATTCCTGTCATTAAACTATAGCTGTCTAGAATCTGCAGATGCACAAGCAGTTAAAATACAAACGAAACCCAATGAATGCCATTAGCATTTAGAAGAATACATCATTTAGACACCTGTCCTGGAGGTTCTGCATAAATCTGAAATAATGGAGATGCAGTATTGTGTGAAAAGTAGCTATGAAGGCGCACAGGCACAGTTTTGTATGGAAGCAATTATATTCCTGACACCAGCCTTTGATCATTTTGAGTAAAGTACTTCTGTGGCACCTAAGGAAAGGGCCACTGACTCAGCTTATCTTGGCCACGTTCCCAGTTCTGGAGGCTAGTGGTTCCCAGCTCCAAAAATGGAAGCTTAGAATTAAATTAAGCGGTGCACTTTGAAAAACAAATCTTGCCCATGGATCAGCAATAAGCAAATGCAGTTAAAATGGTCCAGAGTGGTCGCTTTTCATGTTTCATAAAGTTATCAATAAGGTAATAGTGGAGAGCTTGCCCATCACTATGGATTTTTCCCTGCAGTCCAGATTTAGCAGGTGTTCTAGACCGCATTCTTGGTTCTGCAATCTTAAGTGTCTGGTGTTCTGCCTGACAAGCCTGACTGCTTTAAGTGCCAATGTCTCCCTTAGAAAGGATCCTGGCAATGGCAGTTTTTCCAAGACATTAGCCCAGATAAACATCCAATCATAGAGGGATAATTATCAAGGTTCCAGGGTGGAATGAGAGCCCCATCACACAGTGTACCTGCCATGAAAAACGCCTGCAATGCACTTCGTGTGACTCAAACTTGTGTGTACACCACAATTTCCCTTTCACAGAGATTACAGTAATGCACAAATTGTCCCTCTGCAGTCACATCAGATCCACACAGTGAGAAACACAATGCAAGCCCAGCAATCCCTCCGACTGAACTAGCCGACCTTAAAAATCAAAAGCAAGCTTTTGAGTTGCACAGAACTCCTATTCACGCGCTGGCATCAAAAGGGGCTTTTCGCACCAGTAGCTTAAAAGACGTTTGCCAGTGGCAAGTGGCTAACAGAAAGGGCATTTCCTACATCTTAGCATTTTAGACCCAAGAGCCTGGAATGAAAAGAACAGACGGAGCGACTGCTAACGAGCCATGTTCCCAGTACAGCCCACGCACTGCACGTAGACAGCTTACAGGCTGTGCTGTGAATGTCACGGGCTGAGAACACCTTCAGATCCACGGAAAATTAAGTGGGTCTTTTCGAGCTTGGATCATCTCTACCCTGCCATCTTCAATCCACAGCGCTGGAGCACAGAATCATCCATTCCGTCAGTCTTTTAGAACCTCCTTCTCCATAACCAACTCCCCCTTCCTGACCTCTCCCCTCCAGACACTGTATCTCAGTTTCTTTTAACCTAACAGCTGCTCTGCTGGAGCAGACCCAAAGGTCCATCTCACCAGAGTGTTCCAGCACCAGTGTCATCCAGACAGATGCTTCTAAGCTCCAAAAGCAGGGCATGAAAGCAACAATTCTCCCTGCTTGCGCCCGGCATCTGGCACGAACGTGTACAGCCCCTGAACATGGATGCTTCCTTCAGCTATCATGGTTTACTGCCAGGTCGGGCTGGGGCCGGTATGGCACAGCACTGCTAGGCTATATTTGTGTCACTAGTGTATAGGGGAGGCGTAGGGGGTGTTAAGGAAGGGGCAATATCTCTGGTGGGGGACATGGCGTGCTCCTTCTGGATAGCTCATCCACCTGACATAGCCAGCCCCCCACCTGCACTCAACTCTCATCTGTGGCTCCTAGAAGTTATCAGCATGCGACAGCCCCGGGAACAGCTTCGTCTGGCTGGCTAAACCAGGTGAGGGTAGCCACTGGGTCTCAAATCCTTGGTGAATTAGGGAGGCGCCCTGCAAGTCCTGCAGCTAAGTTGGTGTTAAACATCTTACTCAGCTTTCCTTTGGACCACATCAATGAGGCCAAGACATCGGTCTTGTCATGTGGGTAGCCCAGGACTTCCACACACGTTGCCCAGGCCTGCAGCCCATGGAGATCACTTTGGTGCTGCAAACACAGTGTGTAGGCACATTGCAGTGTGGACAGCTGCAATTCCTTGGAGGGCTTTAAGCAGAGGCTGGATAGGGATCTGTCATGCACAATCTAGTTGAGATTCCTGCATTGCAGGCAGTTGAACAAGGTGGCCCTGGTTCTAGGATTCTAGAATTCAAGATTCCAGAATAATGAATGACCAAACAGAACTCAAAAGAATGATGGCGCCACTCAGAGTGGCCATTTCTTTCCATTTATTTCACTTGGATCTGCCTATTTCACCTAACTGCAACCTGTGCCCTCCAGTTGTTTTAGATTGTAGCTCCGAGTTGTAGTCCAAAACATCTGGAGGAAGGCTAATATACTCTGTATTACCAAACTCCAACACTAGAGTGGATTTTTTGACAAGGGGTGGGGTGGGGAGAGTGCAGGAAGGGAGAAAACTATCGTTATATACGTAGCCTCCATGCAAATGCTGACATTATTCCACACAAGATATTGCTTCCCCTCAATCTATTATTATTAGATAATCTACACAAAACTTCACCATTCAAGCAAGTGTGAATAAGGGGTGAAAGTGGGGAAGGGGGGGAATCAAGATTCTAAAATGAGAAGATTAATGAGCAAAATACCCAAGTAATCAATGAAGTTAAAGCAAAACAAGAGTACTGGTGTAGTTGCTCATCTGTTGCGCAAATTCTTTTAAAGAAAAAACAAACATAATCAGGACATGAGCTCAGATTAGGAAAAAGCTTGCCAGCTTGTAATGTTTTACAGGCAAGGCCACCCAGCGAGCATAAGGCAAAGCAAATGTCCTTTTTTATTATTAAACAGATCTAATTCACTTAATCCAGAGATTGCTGCCCAGCGTCCCGCAGATTCCAAGACAGATACCCATCTGCAAGAATTGTCCCCACTCAAGCAGGAGGGCCAAGAATTCATGGTGTTATTTCTGTTCTTATACAAGTCTAGCATCAACTGGCGTTTTGGTCAACCACATTATTTTAGACCAAAATGAAGGCTGCCATAAATTGAGGACAATGTTTGGAAAGTAAAAGTACTTGGTTTAAGTATTTATTTTAAATGGTCTGTATCCCATGATAGTCAACCTCACAGCAGACCCGTTGAAATCAATGGACATGAGTAACTCCAGTTAATTTTAATGGGTCTACTCTGAGCAGAACTCATTTGGCTACAATCCAACATTTATTCCCTGTCTTTCAACTGCAATTTCCGAAGGGGTTGTTTATATAGCACTTTTTTACTCTAAGTGTTTTATACACTTTACAAAGTTTGAACCACTTTCCCCAAAGCATTCCAGGCAGAGTTCATGGGGCTCGTTTTAACCCAAAGGCCCAAAACACTTAACACTTGTTAACATTTGAACCCACCTCCTCCCTTGTGGCCCAGGACCATCTCTAAGGAAGTTTTTAAAAAAAAAAAAACCAAAGCATGACTAGAAAGACACTCTTGGTGGCCACTGCCCACCAAGGTGCTCTCAATAACGCTCACAAAAATTCTATTTATATACTGGCAAGTAGATGCAGGCATGACAAAAGGAAGTACTTTCTCCCAAAGAGACACCTCTCAGACAATGTTAGGAATATAATAGACATTTTGGAAAAGTTAGAGGTGAACATAAATACTAAAGCAGTTTTGATATTTGTGGATGCGGAGAAAGCCTTTGACAATATTTCGTGGAGTTTTATGAAAAAGAATCTTCATGGGATGGGGGTAGGACAAGGATTTGAGAATGGTGTGGGTGCAATATATTCTGAACAAAAAGCTAAGTTGATTGTAAATAATGTAATAACTGAGGAGCTTAAGATAGAAAAAGGAACACGACAGGGGTGCCCAATTTCTCCATTGCTTTTTATTTCGGTCCTGGAGGTGTTGCTGAACATGATTAGAGAGGACCAGCAAGTCAAAGGTGTAAAGGTCGGAACTAAACATTATAAGTTAAGAGCGTTCGCAGATGACCTTGTATTGACCTTGCAAGAGCCAAACACTAGTACAAAAAGAGTGTTGGAAATAATCCAACAATTTGGACAGGTAGCTGGATTTAAATTGAATAAACAAAAAACTAAAGTCTTAGGGAAAAACCTAACAGATATGGAGAAGAATAAGTTTCAAGAAGAGACAGGTCTGATGGTGGTTAAGAAGGTGAAATATCTAGGGGTTAATTTAACATCTAAAAACTTGAATTTGTATAAGGATAACTATGAAAAATGTTGGTCAGAAATTAAAAAAGATCTAGAAATATGGTCAAATTTGAGATTGTCAATGTTAGGCCGAATTGCAGTGATTAAGATGAATGTATTGCCTAGAATGTTATTTTTATTTCAAACTTTGCAGATTATTGACAAGATGGACTGTTTCAAGAGGTGGCAGAAAGACATTGCGAAATTTGTCTGGCAGGGCAAAAAGCCCAGAATAAAATATAAAATATTAACAGATGCAAAAGAAAGAGGGGGATTTGCCCTGCCGGACTTAAAATTGTACTATGAAGCAGCAGCATTCTGCTGGCTGAAAGAGTGGATGCTCCTCGAGAATACAGATATCTTGGATTTAGAAGGTTTCAATAATGCATTTGGCTGGCATGCATATCTATGGTATGACAAAATCAAAGTGCATAGTGCCTTTAAAAATCATATTGTAAGGAAAGCGTTGTTTAATGTTTGGATGAGATATAAAGATCTGTTGGAAAACAAAACCCCTAGATGGTTGTCACCCTTAGAGGCCAAGGCCCACAAGAAAGTCAATATGGAGGTCGGATGGCCAAAGTATTGTGAGATTTTAGAACAGGATGGAGAGAAACTGAAATTAAAGAGCCATGAAAAACTAAAACCCAAAGTACAAGATTGGCTTCACTATTATCAAATAATGGAGGTTTTTAAACAAGACAGGAAAATTGGCTTCCAGGTGGAAAAATCAAAACTTGAGACAGAATTGTTAGAACCCAATATTAAGAATTTGTCAAGAATGTATAACTTGCTGTTGAAATGGAATACACAAGACGAAACAGTTAAATCAGCCATGATTAAGTGGGCACAGGACATTGGTCATAATATTATGTCTGCTGACTGGGAAAGGTTGTGGAACACCGGTATTAAATTTACGGCATGTAGTGCTTTAAAGGAAAATGTGATGAAAATGATCTATAGGTGGTATATGACCCCAGTTAAGCTAGCAAAAATTTACCATTTGCCTGATAACAAATGTTGGAAATGTAAGGAAACTGAAGGTACTTTTTATCATCTTTGGTGGACATGCCCGAAGATTAAGGTTTTCTGGGAGATGATATATAATGAAATGAAAAAGGTATTTAAATATACCTTCCTTAAGAAACCAGAGGCCTTCCTCTTGGGCATTGTCGGCCAATTGGTGCCAAAAAAGGATAGAACTTTTTTCATGTATGCAACAACAGCAGCAAGAATACTGATCGCAAAGTATTGGAAGACACAAGATTTACCCACCTTGGAAGAATGGCAGATGAAAGTGATTGACTACATGACATTGGCGGAAATGACGAGCAGAATTCGTGACCAGGGAAAGGAGACTGCGGAAGAAGACTGGAAGAAATTTAAGACTTATCTTAAGGACTATTATAAACTTGATGAAGCTTAGAATGTCGAGATTTTATAGAGAGAAAGGGTTGCAGTAATATAAGATTAGATTAAGAAAGGACTATGATGAATTAGGACGGGAAAAAACATTTATAAGTTGCTATAAGATTTGGACATGAGGATGCAGAAAGGGGAGGTATGGGGAAGTCCGAGGAAAGAAGTTTATGAAAGGACATTAAGAAATTATATTTGTTTGTTTGTCTGTTTTCTTTATGTTTGTTTGTTATAAAAACTTTTGTAAAACCAATAAAAATTTTATTAAAAAAAAAAAAAAGGAAGTACTGCTTCCATGGAACTGTGCTGCCCCCAAATACGGCAACAGCCCTTAGCTTAGACTGATCAAGTTAATGAAATATAGGTCTATAAACAGCCATCAGCCATGGTGGTTATACAGAATCTTCCAGGTTTGGTAGCAGTGACTACCAGAGGGTGAGGACAAACTTCTGATAATAGCTTAATGCCTTGGTTGGGAGCTTCTGAGAGGCATCTGGTTGGCCACTGGAGACAGAAAGGTGCTGGATGAAATAGAACTTTTGTTCTACTAGCATGTCTCTTCTTATGCATCAGGATCTCAAATCCCAGAAATGGCTCTAGTCACTCTAGTTAAGGGTTCACACAGAGAGTCGGCAACCTAAGGTCCATGGGCCACAAGCAGCCCATGGGGGTCGTTTAAGCGGTCCATGGACCCTCGCCACCCGCTCAGTTGGCTCCCGTCAGCCACGCTAAACCGGCACAGAACAGAGCAGGGACCGCCTTCCACGATGCTGCCCAGCTTCCCATTGGCTGCAGGAAGCTCCTGCAGCCAATGGGAAGCTGTGCACACCACATCCGTGCCAGAAGGAGCGCCAGAAATAGCATTTGTGCATGCGTGTGTGCACACTCCAGCCTACCGTGAAGAAGAGTTTGGATTTGATATCCCGCCTTTCACTCCCTTTAAGGAGTCTCAAAGCGGCTAACATTCTCCTTTCCCTTCCTTCCCCACAACAAACACTCTGTGAGGTGTTCAAAGAAGTGTGACTGGCCCAAGGTCACCCAGCAGCTGCATGTGGAGGAGCGGGAAGCGAACCTGGTTCCCCAGATTACGAGACTACTGCTCTTAACCACTACACCACACTGGCTCTCTGCGGGACCGTGAACCGGCCCACGCCACAAAAACTTTGCAGACTGCTGGTCCACACCCTGCAAATGGAGGAACTATGACTAGTTTACATTCTGAGCCCAGCAATAAGAGTCTTCCTCACCACCCTTCATCAATAATTGCCAGCAGGATGCTCTCAGCTAATACCATACCAGAGGCAGAGGAATGCACTAAGACACGAGTCCCAAGCCAATGGTAGGTTTGTAGGCTGAAACAACACACTCTCCAACTGCATTGTAAGGACTTCAAAAAGCAAGACTAGGCCCTGGGAATTTGCTCCTGACACGAGGGAGACACCACATTTCGCACCAGCGGCAGATTCGTCCAAAACAAAGGACATTGCAGAGGCCCTTTATAACGCCGCTGGGTGGGTAACCTGCCTGAACAGAGACTAGCAAACTGGTAGCACGTAAACTAGGGGGGGAGGGATATATTTACCTATCTTAATAAATCGACAAGGGAACATCTGCTCATCAATCTTATGCTTCAAGGTGAACGTTTCTTTATTATAGTCATTCTTTAAGCCACTGTGGAGGGAAGGACACAAGGTTAATAAATCTTTTTATGGCTAAGTAGGAGATAATTTTTGTTTCGCTTCAATTTGTAAATAGGCATGCTGCTACAAAATATACCATCACCACCCTCAGGGAACATTTATAAGTGGGGAATAAGGATCAGGAGACCACTGCTAATGGCCCTCCAATCACTGCAAGTTTTTTTGTTTTTTTTGTTTTGTAGGGCAGGGACCAACTACACCCATATGAACCTACGCTCTGCAGCGTAGAGAGAGCTTAACAAGGGACAGGGATTTCTCTTCTATGG
This sequence comes from Podarcis vaucheri, assembly GCF_965113315.1. Classification (NCBI taxonomy): domain Eukaryota; kingdom Metazoa; phylum Chordata; class Lepidosauria; order Squamata; family Lacertidae; genus Podarcis; species Podarcis vaucheri. Next base: position 66,727,940 of record NC_138748.1, on the reverse strand, counting down.
CAGGTAGTCAGAGCAGAGATTTTAAGTGCTGTGGCGCCTAAAGCCACATTGCACCATTTACTAGTTCAGGTTCAAGAAGTGGCCAAGTTTTAGCAGCCAGACCCCACCACCTGCTAAGGTCTTGCACAGGAAAGCCAGCCGGCTATCTTTATAAACGTGATGGGAACGTGATGGGAACACATAAATTAATGCTTCCTTTCTCACACACACAAAAACAAACAAAGCCCACATGGCACAGAAAAGTCCGAGGAGCTCAAGTGAATGTAGATATGTGAAAATGTGATTTATTCATACTTCTATATAGAAAATAAATGTTTTTTAACAGGGGAGGATACAAACACTAACACTAATAATAATAATAATAATAATAATAATAATAATAGATTTATACCCCGCCCATCTGGCTGGGTTTCCCCAGCCACTCTGGGCGGCTTCCAACAAAACACTAAAATACAATAACCTATTAAACATTAAAGCTTCCCTAAACAGGGCTGCCTTCAGATGTCTTCTGAATGTCAGATAGTTGTTTTTCTCTTTGACATCTGATGGGAGGGCGTTCCACAGGGCGGGTGCCACTACCGAGAAGGCCCTCTGCCTGGTTCCCAGTAACTTGGCTTCTCGCAGCGAGGGAACCACCAGAAGGCCCTCAGTGCTGGACCTCAGTGTCCGAGCAGAACGATGGAGATGGAGACACTCCTTCAGGTATACTGGACCAAGGCCATTTAGGGCTTCAAAGGTCAGCACCAACACTGTTGCCTGTCACCAGATGCTGCTTTCTCTTTCCTGGTGTACAGGATTTGGAACTCTCTCCCCATGGAGAGTCACCTGGCTTCTTCCCTTTTACGTTCCTGGGCAGGCTATCATTTTCCATCAAGCTTTTGAGGGTGTGCATGGCTTATTCTCAACTGCTTCTGCTTTTTTCGTTTTAAGCTTACAAGTTTGTTAGCTCTGCTCAGGTGCTGTGCTTTTATGCTAATTTTTTATTATCTCCAAGTCATGTTATGGGGTCAGTGTTTATGGAAAAGCTGAACAGAAATATTCATTTGACGAAAAGCAGAAGAGTAAGCGAGAGCCGGGGACAGAGGGAGTGAGCCAGTGCAAGGAATCAGAGATGAGAAGGAAAGCTTAAATGCAGAATGAGCACAGAAGAGAACCACCTTTCACCTTTTGAAACAGCCAGTCCAGTGGCTGGGGCAACCCAGCCAGATGGGTAGGGTATAAATATAAATATTATGAGGCTGCTAGTGTTGTGATCTGCCAAGAAGCTTTGCTCGAGGCAACAGATTTGGTCTTGCCAGTGGCTTGCAAAGCAGTGAGCTGTCCAACATTCTGAAATGAGTTAGCTTGCTTTTCTGGAATTCAGATGGAAACGGGGATGAACCTAAGGCTGTCCCATGTAAACCAAAAAGAATTCATTGGGGGAAGTGTATAGTTGGCTCACCAAACCAGTGCTGTAAGGTATCTGGAAGCACACAGAGAACAGCCTCACTCCAATAATGTCATTTTTATCACCAATAGTAATGGGGAAGAGGGAGTTAAAGCATAAACCAGACAGAAGGGAGGGAGTTCCCAGTGGTCCATGAGCTTCATTCAGGTGGTCTATGGGTCTGTGGTTGAAGACGGGAGATAGCACATTCGTCAAATTAAATATTCATCTTTATTTTTAGAGGGATTTTCATTCCTTTTGTTTCTTCTATTTTACCATATTGCCATTTGAATTCTATGGAATGCAATATGTAATAAAAGAAGCAACCAATGACAATAAAAAAGCACATAGCTTCTAGCACACGGTGCATTAGAATTGCTACAGAAGGCAGAAAAGGAATTAAGAGGTCTGCCAAAACCCTCACCAATTTTCAAGTGGTCTGTAGGGGGAAAGATTGGGAATCGTGGACTAAAGCACATCTCACGGCTGCCTATACTTCACCTTATCAGTCCTGCGATGGAAGACATTAAGCAAATGCCCAAAGCACATTTGAATATCCTTCTTACCTTGATAAGAGATCTGTCATGTTTTCTTCATTCATCCCGCCAAAAACTTTAAACTTCTTTAAATTACAGACATGGGTCTTCTCATATTTTCCAAATGTGATGCTCTGGACTATGGCAGGCCTTTCAAGTTTCAGGATCAGATACTATAGGGGATGGAAAAAGAATGCACATGGGTCTTTGTTCTTGTTTTAAGTGTATCACACCGCAAACAAGGCCTAGAGCTAAGTAGAACCTTAAAACAAACCAAGAGAGGATGTAAGCAGAAGGCGTTTTGCCGGTGTGGAAATTCTGCTCTGCGCTGTTTCTTGCCACACTAATGAAAAGAAACGGGGAGGAAAGTCTCTGACAGCTTCCATGGCAGCAAAGACAGGCTTGTGATGGAGAATGTCCATGGCAAGGAGATGCAGCCCAGACCATCTTGGCTCACAGCTGGGTATATGTGAATGGCATACAGCAGCCTACCTGGTGATTGCCAGATGTTTTGGACTACCACTGGGGCTGGGGTTGATGAGAGTGGTAGCCCAAAACATTGTGGGAGGGGGCTCCAAGTAGGCAATGACTGTGTATACACAACTCTAAACTTATTCCATGCATCATGTCTTTAGATATAAATGTTAATGTGGAGGCTTTCACTTTTTTTAATTGGGAAATTTCTGCCTGCTCTGGATTGTTATACTTATGCAGTTCTGCATTTCATTTGCAAGACTGGGTTAGGACATTTTTTAAAAAATTGTACATTTTGTAAGCCACCCTGAAGGTGATGACTGCAAGATAGGCATTTCAAAAAAATTATTATTTTAAAGTCCTTGGGTGTTAAGTCTACTTACAACATAAATGATAGTTCCAGCAATGAACAAAAATCATGGTTTGTGGCTTGACCTGAAGTGCGCACTGAGCCACAGTATATAAATATGCTTGTTTGTACATAGCTTGAGTGCATCACTGTGGCCAAGAAAATTGCCTTGAGATTAAAATATTTTGTCTGCCACTTGCTCTAATAGTCAATACCACTGCAAAGACTACCTCACAACATGAACCAAGATGTATCATGCGAAAATGCCCGATTTACAAAATGTATTTGCTCGCCTTAAAAATTTAGATGGCCAGGTCCCTGTAAGAGGGGAAGTAAGATGTATGCTCCTCATCTGGTCATTCTTTTTGGCAAGATCCAGCCTAATAATTATACACTCAACCATTCAAAAATTAAATTCCACTCATCAAGAGATGCCAACCACCACCATCCACCAAATTCACTTAAGGCCTCTAGGGCATCATACTAACTCAAGACTACATTATACTCTCAATACAATGTTAACGTATCATTTTTACACTGCTGAATATCATAAAAAGGAATCTCTGCCAAGAAGAACTATTAAAGACCATCTGGTAGACGCATGCAGGAAGAGCAGAACATGACTATTTAGCTGGTTATTTTTAGCTGAAATACTAGCTTAGGAAAACCTACGTTCAGAAGTTTTGGATTATTTTTTTTCAAAATTAATGCTAAAAAGAAACAAGCTAGAATTTTGCCAGTAGCTTAGGTGCCATGGAAATTAAAATCAGTGCTTCTTTGGGGACTGGATGAGTTATTTGCAAGTGGCAAAGGGAGTGGGGGTTGAGGAGAATCCAGATTCATTTTATTCCCAATAATATTAATGTTGGCTTGAGCTATTTCCTCCGCCGTGGTGCCCTTATCCCAGCACCATGACTTCCTATACTCCACAGGAAAAGCTAATAAAGTAGTAATTGAAAGACAGGCTACTGTAAATGTCTCTGGAACTTGCCTAACAAAGGTAGGTTATGCTGGCACTTACAGAGGTGTTTTACCTGTTCAGTATGTCTTAATCATAATTAGGAGAGGCCCTTTTGCAGCAAGCCTGGGTTACTTCTCCAGAAATAGTGCCCCCTTCCCAACAGGATCAATCAGACCTTGCCAATCCTTCTACACACCCATGTCCAAGAAATTGCAACAAAACATGAAGAGGAGAAAGTACATCAAGATAGAGAAGAAATGTCTATTTTCGTTGACACTGCGGAGGGAGGCAAAGCACCCAGAATTTCCCAATGCAGTCTCATTCCTAGAATAGATCCTCGTTCCAGTGTATTGATACTTATCGCCAATGTAAATAAACACGCACAGACATTGAAAAGCTGGCTATTTCCAGTAGTATTATGGAGAGCTATTTTACCACTCCTGCTTCTCCAAGGGATCCCTCAGCCTGCTGGTTCTTCCTGTTCTACTCCAGGGTCTCAGAGCAGAGCACCAAGACTTCATCGTAAGAACACAGAACCAGTGAGACACCATTCGGAATTTAAATGCAAACACCAACTTAACCCGGCCCTCTGAAAAACCAACCCAGAAAGAATGGTCTTGCAACAATGGCACCATTTATTCAGATAAATAATAGAAGTACTGGTGGTGGTAGTAACTGAAGGGTTCGAGATACTGAGGGAAAATTCAAACACTTACCTGGGGAGGATAGTTGCTTTCAGAAGACCACCGCGAAGACTGATCATTGGGCTTGTCTACTAAAATATTCCTAAAAACACATACACAAAGAGAGGTTCAAAGCACTTGTATGTTACCCACTTAATACTCTGTACTAGAGGTCAATGCAACTCCTTCCTTAAACCCAATCTGAATAAGAACTACTTCGCAAGCCAATGCAGTTTTTTTCCTTACCCACATACACAAGGGCCGTCTGAAGACGCACTATCCTCCCTGAGGCTACTTGTAGGCAGCCAAGACAGGTGGAATGTTTCATCTGGAAGATTCAATCTTTGTCATTTCCCCCACTAAAGACCATGGAACATAGGAAGCTCCTGATTCAGAGTCAGATCACTGGGTGGCAACAGCTCTCCAAGGCTCCACACAAGAGGACATTCCCAACCTACGTGGAAATCCCAGGGATGGAACCTGGGACCTTCTTCATGGAAAGCAAATGATCTACTACCGAGCTATTGCCCTTCCCTGGATGGGCTCTTTGAGGTGTGTCTATGCAAGACAGTCACTGTTCACCCTTAAACTTGTATATAAAAGGTACCAGAGCGATTAAACTTTACTAAAGCCTCTTGGAGAACCTAAACACTCTTCTCACACAAGCAACCAGATGAGAACCTGTTTATACCTACAGGTCTTGAGGTACCTCAAACCTAGGTTTCAAACTTCCAACAGCCCTTCTCCCCAGCTGTCAAGTTTTTGTACGGCTGAAATACACACAGAACAAAAGCAACGAAGAGTTCTGTGGCACCTTAAAGACGAACAAATGTATTTATTACAGCATTAGCTTTCATGGACCACATCATAACAAATAAATACATTAGTTTTTAAGGTGCCATAGCACTCTTTCTGGTGTTTGCTGTAACAGACTAATAAAGCGAACGCTCTAGAAATTTTAACACACAGCACAAAATGTCAGCCAAGGTATCATCTGTATTTAATACCCCACCATGTCAGAAAACTCTGCATGTCTTAAATAACATTTGGCAACCAGGGAAGGTGGGGGAGGAAGAGAGGCCCAAGATACATAGATGTACTTGCTCTGTTCCACAGCCAAACCTGCTAAGCTAGGGACTTGTCTTTTGTTTCACATAACTGAGCAAACTGTACTGCAGTTGAACATGTTAAATACACATGATAATAGCTGTATTCTCTGTTAGAGGCCACCAAACCTAAACACTATTCCAGTTTGGTGAGCCACTCTCAACGTTTAAATCCTATTTCGATGGTGCTTCTTATAATCTCAAAGAGCTACCTAAAACTGCCCAAGCGTTGAGACAGAATCAAATAAGTGTTGTGCTTCTAGCAAGCTAGGAAAATGATTTGCAGAGCTTTGCAATCCTGGCCTGAAGAGGCATATTTCCATATTCCTTTGGCTCTACTCATTGCCAAGTAGCAGTCTGCATCATCATAAATATCTAGCAAAGCTAAAGTCACAGAGAGCTTTAAGTCAATAGGTCAAATTGTTTCATGATGGACTGGCCACGACGATTTTGCTCTTATGCTGAAGCTAACCATAGATATACCATATTTTTCGCCCCATAGGGCGTACCGCCGCATAGGACGCACCTAGGTTTTTTGGGGGGGAAATAAAGGGGGGGAAATTATTTTTCCCCCAGGTGCGGGGCTGGCGCGGGGGAAGCCCGAGCTTCCCCCAACCCCAGCCCGCAGAACAGCCTGCTATCCGCAAGCCTAGGGAGCCCGGCACGAAGTCGCACCGGTCTCCCCAGGCTTGCGGAGAGGTGCGCGAAGCCCGGGCACGCTCTTCAGCGCGTCCCAGGTTTCGGAATGCAGGCATCTCCGTGCAGCTGTCAGGAGCCCAGCACAACTTCGCGCCAGGCTCCCGAGGGCTGCGCAGAGCTTCCTGAAGCCTGGAGAGCAAGAGGGGTCGGTGCGCACCATCTCGCTCTCCAGGCTTCAGCAAAAGCCTGCATTCGCCCCATAGGATGCACACACATTTCCCCTTCATTTTTGGAGGGGAAAAAGTGTGTCCTATAGGGCGAAAAATACGGTAAACACACATCTCAGGGATTATTTTCAAAGAAGCACAAACAACATTAAAAATATGCAACTAAAGTTAGCATTCTGGTTTGTTTTTAATGTCAATCAATATAGAATTGAGTTAAGAAGAAAAAACATTTCAAAGAAAGCACAGCTGCTTTGGAGCATGCATGTATGCGTTACACGCTTCCTCTACGCACTTTCTTCCTGCCACCTAAAATTTATATAAGTAGGACTAGAAACATAAATGTTTTCAACTACCACGGACCTCTTTCAAAGTGGTGAAAGGGTTTTTGTTTAATGCAGGGATGGGGAAGCTCAGGCCCTCTGGGCTTCTCTGTCCTAGGATGGGGGAGAGCACAGTGGGTAAAGTTAAAGGGTAAAGGGACCCCTGAACATTAGGTCCAGTCGCAGACGATTCTGGGGTTTCAGCGCTGATCTCACAGCTTCCGGGTCATGTAGCCAGCATGACTAAGCTGCTTCTGGCGAACCAGAGCAGCACACGGAAACGCCGTTTACCTTCCTGTCAGAGCGATACCTATTTATCTACTTGCACTTTGACATGCTTTTGAACTGCTAGGTGGGCAGGAGCAGGGACCGGACAACGGGAGCTCACCCCGTCGCGGGGATTCGAACCGCCGACTTTCTGATCGGCAAGCCCTAGGCTCTGTGGTTTAACCCAAAGCACCACCCTTAATCTCAGGGTCGTGGGTTTGAGTGTCAAGCTTGGCAAAAGATTCCTGTGTTGCAGGGAGGTGGACTAGATGACCCTCCTGGTCTCTTCCATCTCTACGATTATTATCTGAACCTTAGAATCCTCCAAGCCATACAAATACTCTCCCCAGGACACACTCCTTCCCGGCCTTCTGTGCACTCTCCAATAAAGCTTATTGACTGCTCAGATGGGGGACCGAGTAGGGGGTACAAGAGTGTGTAGAAACTGTCCTACTGTACAAATTAAAGTTCACATTTGTTTGTTTGTTTTCTGACTGCTTTGGTCCTACCAACCACTGACACACAGCCCCCAGAAGGGAATGTGGACCTCAGGCTGAAAGATGTTCCCCCATGGATTAATGCAAGCTCGCAGCCAACTAAACACTACAGCCCAAGATACTGCTAAGAACCAGCAAAAGAATCAAAGTCTGACCAGTTCTGGGTCCCTGACAATCTATGACACCAGTTACCAAGGTTCTGGAGTCTGCACAACTGACTGTGTGGCAAGCCTTGGAAATCCAAGCTGACATCTCTGCTCAGCTGTGAAGTTCACTGAGTAGCGTTTGGGCAAATCCCAATCTAACAAACATGCCAGTTTGAACACCTTGGAGGTAAACAGCATTAAAAATTCACCAGCATTTTGCACCTGGTTATCGGCCACTTAGAAAAACCAAGTGAAGATACCTGGCTGCCAGGATGGCACCTGACCTCTCCACCATCTAGAGGTGCATGCTTGGGGAATCCTTGGATCTTGACAGTTTTCTTACACTAGCAATACATCCTGCAGAATTTTATCCGCACAATCGGAATGTGTTTCAGCAACTAAAAAGTCGTATTAAAAACACGACCTTTGAGCCACCTGGCCCCAAAATGGCAACCAGGCATTCCATTTTGACGACTATAACCCTGGTTATGGAACCATTTGGCACCTAGCTTGTATACCTGAGTTTCTAACACTGGAGGTAAAGTACTTTGTGTAATAAGCACAAAGAGCCGCAAGTCCACCTATGAGGAAGTATAGCCTGTGCCTCTATCCTGTGTGATGCTAGATGTACATTGCTCAGACCGAACATTGATATAAAGGGGTAGAAGAGGGAGAAGCACCTGGCCAAGCAGACGCAGAAGCATGAAGACGCCGCGTCCGAGAAAACCACACACAGATGTATAATTATTTTTAAAGGTTTAACACAGATTGCTACCCACCCTGGGCCTTCAGATACAGGGGCAGAGTACTATCAGCCAACCAAGATTAGAAGACAGCATTGTGCAAGTATTCTATAAACTAAGACTTAAGCAACAGGAGCGGGTGAAGCTTGTCTTGTTTGCAGCAAGATCTTTTGAGCTCTCGTCCAGGTCTTGCCTCAACCTATGCAGGCAAGGTTTCCAGGAAGATCCATGCCTAATAAAAGCATCTCTCGCAGATAATTGTTTAGGCCTGGCATTTGCATCCGCAACAGAGCTCTAAATTAGCACAACACAGACATCATCTTATTTTTAAAAAGCCAAACAATGTTCAATTGGCTCTTAAGCCTTCTTATGCAGTACTTTCGTGATGCTCAAATCACTGCTATTTGTTTTATGGGGCATTTTATAGTCTGCCTTAATTCTGGTATCCGCATGGGAGCCAGAGATTTCCAATTGCTAAAATATCAGCGTGCACCCTTCTAAGTAGTAATGCATCTCCTTCAAAAAGATCCACACACCCTTCAGTCATTTTCAAAAAAAATCCCGCACTCTTAATTGTAAGAATGCTTTATGTACTAAAAGGTTATGTTTTGGGGGTCTTAGTGAGTTTTATCTGTATGCAATGAAGATAGCCATAGCAGAAGCAGCATATAAAAGAGATTCTCAAACTGTGGTCCAAGAAATTGCAGGTGGTAAGCTGAAAGGCTGTGGCTCAGTAGTTCATATCTCTACTTGGCCCTGAACCTGATTTGTTTTTTTCTGAATGCAGGCCAAGGTCATCAACACGACGTCCATGAAGGCCTCAAATGGTGACCATAGCTGGAGGTGCCCCAGACCAAGAACTCATTTTTAAAAAAGAAAAGTCTGCAGCCCTCCTAGTAAGAATATTCAAATTCTCTCTCAACCGTGAAGACCACAGGGTGGCCCTGGCAAGTTACATAGCTCCCAGTCTAATGTACCTGGAGGGTTTTATCGTGGATAAAATAGAATTCTTATTAGAAGAAATGAAAAACATGAGATGATCCAGGAACATCTGCAACTCCCAGTGCCAAGCAGAGAGCTGTCAATGTGCTCATTTTTAATACTGGGGGGGGGGACCAGTGAGGCCCCTAAATTGTTAGAAAATAAGCTTTTCACCATTTATTCTGAAGGCACAGCTGAAGAAAACAGCATCGCTGCAATTTTCTTACTTTTCAAACACACTGGCATGTTTGCAATGGAGACAAGAAATGGAATTGACTAAAGAAGCACTCAAGTAACAAATCTTGTCCTTTGAAAATCTTGAATGGTGTTCTCAGACATAATTGATTAGAATCGTTAAGTCATTAAAATCTTCCATACATAACAAGGACCGAAAAAATAAATCTTCCTCATTTACATGGTGACACCAACAGCTGTATGTTAGGAAGCCTACAATTTTCAAGAAAACTTTTTTCTCCCTCAGCTCCTATACGCTTATTTTAATTTTGTATATTTATTATATATGCCAATGACACAGCACTTTAGTTATTAGTAATAAATAATGGCACCTGGGTTACTTTCAGTTACAAGAAAAAGAAAAAGGGTGGGTTTTTTGGAGCATGGCTGAAAACAGCAATCAAAGTCAACACTGCAACTCAGGTAAGGCCAGGTTTGCAATTGGTATTTCCCTGTCTCATAGCTCCTGGCACAGAGTCATCATCTCAAGTTCTAGCAAAAGCAACACAGCCTTACTGCCAGACACTCTGTGACATTTTGAGAGATCAACTAGCAGCTGCTGTATTCTTGCTGTGATATTATGCAATATCTACTTTCTGTGGTCTCTGGTCTTAGGCCAATCTTGCTAGAATACCCTACAGCACTGGACTTCAACTGACAGATCAGGAATCACTAGCAGGCTACAATCTAAACCAAAATGGGTCACAACACCACCACTACCACCATATAAATATACGGCCAAAAATTGAGAAATGGGTTATCAAACGCTGGTATGGATTGGAGGTAGGTCCCAGGTCCAAAAAGTTGGGAAACCACTGCCTTAGTTCTTGATTTGCTTAGGTGCACAGAGCAAAAACTTGATCCAAAACCGAAAAGCAAGATGTGTTTATAACAAGGAGGAAAATGTTGGTTTCTGTTTCGCTCACTGAGCAGCTGCTGGTAGTCACAGGACTATGTTTTCATTCCACAGTCCAGATACAGTTGGATTCCCACGGGAAAGGGAGACGGGATGTGACGTTTACTGGTTTCCTGTTTCCTTTGTACTGTCGTTTTTTTGTTGGAGTTGCTCTCTGCTTCACACAGAGACAAGATGTATATTTGTATGCTCTCAGCATAGCTTAGTAATAAAGCGTAGCAATGTAGCCATACTTGCCTCATCCTTCTGTTGCGGACTCTAGGTGTTTTATACTCTGCTGGGCTCAAGCCAAGATGAGCCGTATCAGCTCGGAGGACCGGAGCTGAATTTATCCAACAGAAAATGCACCCTTTCATCACTTTATCTAACTCTCTAGTCTAACATAAGTAACTTAAAATTATTACGTATGAACTGACAGAAGCAAAACTTTTTCCAGAAGACAGTCTCAGGTGTGCAAACCTACACAGATCAGCTAAGGGGCAACAGCCGTAGCCAGTCCCACACAATTTTTTTCTCTTCTTTAAGGGCATCAAGGCAGGTTTTGCTGTGTGTTGTTTTATGGATTCTTCTGCTGGCTTTGTGCAAGTAGTAAAATGAAAAATACCTTCCCTCAATTCCTTCTACCTTTTATTGGCGCCATACAGTATTTACAAAGATTACAGTGAGGAACACAGAATGCTGTGTTGGGAAATCCCAGAAAGAAGTGCCAAGAAACAGCCCTTCCTGTACACAGGTGTACAGATGCTTGGATCAGAGAAGCCTCCGTTCATATTCTCACTCCTGTGATGAAGCTCTAAGCCTAATCTACCTCAACCTTGCATCATTTTTGCAAGGATAAATATACTACCCTGTGTCCCATTTAGAAAAGCGGGGAATGTGCTAGCTAAACAAATAGACAGTTTCTGAGCTTCCATGGCACTGACCGAGATATTGTCATGGGCAAAACCAAATATTTATCTCATTTTAGTGCTTATTTGTTTCTCCATGCCAAATGTGTGGAGGTAAATGACAAGAAATTACAGGGTGGTAAATTGCAGGGAGAAGTATTCAGTGAACCAGCCCCCAAATGACAGCCTTCAGAAACCTGTCCACAGATTTAAAAGGACAACACAAGACTTGATAATTTCAAGTTTTGCAATTTCTGATCACACTGCTGAAAAATACAAGATGGAAAAAGTAAAACAAAGCAAATATGCATCTGAAACAAAGCACCTCTGTGATTCAGCTTGCCAAGAAACAGCAGTTGTTCCTCCACTAGCAATTTTGATAGTTCTTACTGAAATATTCCCTCCTCTGGTGTTTCAAGTCTGGAAAATTTTGAACTAGAAAATTTTCTGGGAAATTATCCTATGCAAATTAGCATAATTTGCTTTGTAAAATTCTCATGCCCTAGAGAGTGGTCTAATTTAGCATGTTTATTTTACTTGTAATTGATAAACAAAGCTAAAAACCTTTGGACCTGACAAGCTTATGCAACGTAACATTTATTTGCGACTGGAATCCATTCTTTGTTACCAATGCACTCATGAAACTTAACGTCTTCTGCAGAAAAATTAAGCAATGGAAAAATATTCCACTCCACACCACTGAAACAAACTAAATGTTCTTTGGCTGCCAAACCCATCTATAATGTCCAGTACTCCAACTCCATTACCATGGAATTTAGCACAAAGGTACAACTAGGACTGACACCACGCAAGATGTTCCCAATGCTCAAAGGAGATAGCAGTGCTTAACACCTTCCCAGGTCTCCTTGAAATTAGGATATTAAGCTGAAGTAGAAACTAAGAATTGCTAAAAATTAAACATTGTTTTCATTCTAAAATCCATTTTCAAGGCAGAAATTTTATCAGTGTGTTTTGCAACATTCCTCCTCTTCCAATAAAAAGAGTGCAGAGATCAAGCTGGTATTTGTACTCGAAACCTACCATATTTTTCTCTCTATAAGACGCACCAGACCACAAGACGCACGTAGTTTTTGGAGGAGGAAAACAAGAAAAAAAATATTCTGAATCTCAGAAGCCAGAACAGCAAGAGGGATCGCTGCGCAGTGAAAGCAGCAATCCCTCTTGCTGTTCTGGCTTCTGGGATAGCTGTGCAGCCTGCATTTGCTCCATAAGACACACACACGTTTCCCCTTACTTTTTAGAAGGGAAAAAGTGAGTCTTATAGAGCAAAAAATACGGTACTTCCAGAATATCTGTACCAAATTCTATTCTATGCTCTCACCATTTGTTGTCTTAACAAAAAATAAGGAGAGGATGCTAAACAAGCCCAACTAAAAATCTCACTTTGCTCAGCCAATGAGTGCTGACAACGCCATATTTGAATCTGGTCCCTCAGTGTTATGGGGGCAGAATATGGCTCACGTGAGAACTGTAAAAGGCTAAATGTGGACCACGGCAGTCACCCGTACTAGCAGGTTTAGCTTTTACATGGCTCTCAGTACAGCAGCAATTCCCTTTGAGATAACCAATACAATCTGTACAAACTGTACCTCAACATATTATTAGGAAGCCTCCAGAGCGTCACCAAACCCAAACACGGTGGTGCAAGGCCACAAAGATAACGTAGATGCAATTTCTGCAAAATTTCCCAACAAAACGCGTCCCTGGGGAACTGCATTAACTCTGTGTAAGCTTCAAGCACCGGGAGAGTTAAATAACATCTCTGAACCACACCATCTCCTGTTCCTATACATCCATTTCAAAATTCTGCCTCCCCCTCGTACTGTTAGCACTTTGCATTTGCCATTTGCGAGCTAATATTTTTTCTGCAGCCTAAGCAACAAGACACCTTGTTTTTACTTGCATTGTTTGTGTTTGAGTTGCGTCCCAAACCACCACTCTCAAAGGGAGATCATTACTGCACTCCACTGGGTATCTCATTGCCTACTCCATGCAACTGTGCATTTGTCAATAACCTTCCAGAAACTTGAACGTCATAGCTGATAAAAGATTGATGGTGAAAAGGACTGAGGCTCAGTAACTGTACAATGACATTAAATAGAACAACAGTTTCTTTTTTTAAAGAGCAAGGCCTGAAAAGCAAGTGCTAAATGCACGGTCATGCAACATGAGTCTGGATAGAAAAAGAGAGTGGCCGCAATCAGGCACAAGCCAAGATATGAATAAAAGTTCTGACTGTGCACTCAGCGCCACCACTCCTCCCTTCATGCAAGTGAGCAAAACAAATAGGAATAGCTTCCCAGTTCAAGGCATCTTTTGTCTAAGACAAAATCCCATACACATGGAGTCCAGAGTTCACTTACAACAGTAAACATCAAGTAAGAAAACACTTGCAGCACACAGACATGCAAGTCCAAGTTCACTTCAGAGTCCAAAAGTGAAAGGTGAACTAATGTCACAGGAATCTAGTTCTGCATTCTCTCGCTCATGCGCAAACACCCATGCAGAGCTGAGTGGTAAAAAGGACACAATCATCACTCTTCCCCAAGCCCCAAAGTATGTCTACAAATATTAAAGAGAGAATCAAGCTCTAATTAATGTTAAAAGCCCCCTTTTTCACCACCTGCTTTGGTTGAACAGCTTTAAGAGAGACAATGAGAGTGGATGCTAATACCCTTATGTTGTAATGTAAACTAATCATGCACAAGCCGCAGTAGTCATGCAAAGGCTACATGCACAAGTCAAAGTACTAGATAACTTCGTTCCCCATTTACCCAGAGCCTCAGCGTCAGAGGCATCCATTCTGGTCCTCTTCTGAAAACCAGTACCTTTTCGCACAGCTATCTTACAAATTTCATTTCAGTTGGGGACAGACTCTAAGGGGTTACACATATGTTATATCTGTATTTCTTCCCTTAGCATTCCATTCACCAACCCATTTGCTTTAAGCAGTGGCCTAGGATGGAAAAATTCCCAGTCCTTTATTTTTTCATGGAAACCTTTCCATTTCATAAGTTCACTAAAAATGATGAATGGGTGGTTAAACAAAACATTAGGCAACTTTGGCTGCTTCCAAGTTTTTAGCTTTGTTTAGGAAATACAAGTAAAATAAACATGCCAAATTAGATCACTCTCTAGGGCATGGGGGGGGGATATGATGAAAACCGATATTTTTCTGATGCTAATTACCCTAATTTGTGTAGGGGGGAAATCCTACACAAACTAGGGTAACTGGCACCAGAAAATTTAAACATTTCTTATTGTTGGCTCTAACCTTACCAATCACTTTTCCAATTTTGCTACAGCAAAACAAATTTACCCTACCATCAAATAGCCTTTCATTTCTCCTACTCCATACCTAGCCTGCCATCTTACTCATAACCCTTACTCTTACTCATAACCCTATAATGTCCTTCATCAGGCTTTAACTCAGGGATCAGCAAGGTTTATCTTGCCTGGGCCAGATTGGTCCCACGGAGATCCCCCTGTGGGCCGGATCGTGTGCACATGTGAGTGATTTCCGGCGTCTGTGTTGATGCAATTTCCGGCACTGTGGAAGCAAGTCCCTGGGCCACGCTGTGCTGGCTTAGTACTGTGCTGTGTCGGCTTAGCGCTGTGCGCAGGCAGGCAATTCGGTTCGTGGACGGCTCATGGGCCAGTCAAACTACCTCCACGGGCCGCTTCCAGCCCATGGGCCTTAGGTTGCTGACCCCTGCTTTAACTCTACACACCAGATAACTCTGATTCTGTCTTGTACGCCTCACTCCTGCCACACTTTCGACCCATCTGCCTCTCCTCACTTCCAAAGCATCTGCTCAGAGTGGAAGTTGACATATCAGCAAATCCAAGTTTGATTATAATGCAAAAGGTGGGTGAGGGGAATGCCTTGTGGGGAACAAGAGGAAGGGGGGGGGAGTTTAATCCCACCTGCGTCCATCAGCAGTCCCCTGCAAATGCCCCCCTTCTTCAAAGGCCAGTCCACCCATCCCCACAATCTGGAATCAATTGTTTTCAGAATCCAGCATGATTTTAAAACATCCTGGATTGGCATTTGTAGACAGAGTCAGCAGGGGAAGGATTAAACGACCTTCTCCCACCATCACCACCAAGGTTCCCCTAAAAAAATGCCGCCGCCCTCCCCCCCCCCATTTCTCTTACAAAGGAAACATAGGGTTGAGAAGCCTATGTTTTCATCAAGCATCTAATTTCATGGTCCTTGTCAACTTGGAAGTGAAACAACATGCCCTTCAAGGCAGACTAGCAAATTGAACCTGCAAATGATCTAGCAAGACCTGCCATACTGGGCATAACAAAGAGACAAGACAATATTTCGCAAAGCAATTAGAAATATTTAGAGAACAAACGTTTGCAGAAATTCAAAACAGATTTCATGCATGAATAGTGCAAAGGAGATGGTGCATCTGTGGTACACTTCACGGGTATTCTGGCAACAAGGTGAAATTTCTGCAGCAGCAATTGGGACCTTCAAGGACAGCCCATTTGTTCCTGCAAACCATGATTTCATTTTTCATGCCCTCTGCTCCCTATATCACCATATCACTACTCCCCACACCACAACCACTAATTAGGTCTACTGTCCTACTCTGTCACATCCTGTGTCTGCATAAATCAGCCCACACATAATCAAAATTTCCTCTCACATTGCACATCAACCAACCCCTACTATACCTGTCTTTCCATATCTCTGCATAGCTCTCCCCATTGCATCCCTTGCTCCTTGCTCCTTAGTAGCCTACTCAGAACACTCTGCTTTATTTTGCCCTAAGAACATAAGAGCCTGCTGGACCAGGACACTGGCACATCTAGTCCGGCATCCTGTTCTCACTGTGTACCTGTGGGAAACCAGCAAGCAGGATTTGAGCACAAGGACACTGTTTCCTCCTGTGGTTTCCAACATCTTCACTGCTCCTTGCATCTGCTTCATACAGGACCAGGAACCAAGGTTACCAACATTCTCACCTCCCCAGCACAATACTGCACTACCCCTTTTGCCAGTTTTCAATGCACACATTTCAGAGGTACAAAGATGTTAGATCTGCTGCAGGGAGCAAAAAGATACACAGAGTCACCAATGGCTCTGTGGTACCTTAAAAGGCAACTTAACTGTTAGATCTTCAGCTGCCTGGCCTGGATCATGGAAGCTCACTCCATCAAATGCACCAAGTTTGCAGGTTGCTTCCCCATTACAGTACCAGGGTTTACAAGCCCCATTAAATGGCAGTTAAAAACAAAACATCACAAGGGGATTCTGGCAACAGACCACATGCCCAGCTCACTTCCTTTCCACCTTTAGCCATGCCTTCCTTAAGAGACTCATGAAACCAGAACCAAACACAGCTTCCACCAGCGCTAGAAAAATGGAGAGAGAAAAGGGGGGACATTAATGAAACCCACCCACCTGATGCCTCACTCTAAATGCAGACCTGCAACTGAGCTTTTTCAAGTGCTTGAATTACTTGCCCAAGCCCCTCAATTTTCCCAATTTTGTTTGTTTTAATAAACATTTCTATCTTTCACTTCTGGTGTAAAACTACCACACAGGATAGCTGGAGCCATATATAACACTGCAATTTCACAGAATATCAAACTGTTACAGAATAAAGGAGCAAGGTCAGAAGCTGCCTTGTTCAACCATGGCATTGAAAAAAACCAACTATCTGATAAAATAAGGCCATTGTCAAAAACTTCCAGAATAAGGAGGTCTTCAATAACCTGCAGAAAAAAGTGAGGAAGGGGGCCAACCACACTTCACAGGTCAACGTGTTCCATAATCTGGGTGCTGTCAACAACAAAAGCCCTTTCCAAATCCTGCTCCTGTGACACACTTCTTTTTGGTGGGACTTTCGCATACTAAGACCCCAGCTTCAATCTCTGGCATCTCTCAGATAGGACTGGGAAAAGACTCCCGGCCTAAAACCCTGACTAGCCTCTGCCAGTCTGTGCACACAGCACTGAGGTAGGCAGCAGACCAATGCTCCTACTTGGTGTAAGCCTGCCCTCTTTCCATGTTCCTATAACAAAAGGGAAAGAAAGGGTGGGTGGCTTACCCCACCCCAAGTCCCCTATAACAGCCCTCTCCCTTGGCTCTTCACTCTCTAGGTGCCTCAAGACCCAGCAACATAGCTGCCAAGTTTTCCCTTTTTCTTGTGAGGAATCCTATTCGGAATAAGGGATTTCCCTTGAAAAAAGGAAAATGTTGACAGCTATGCCCAGGAAGCACATATAGGTCCCATAGGTACTCTCATCCATGTCTGCCCCCATGTGACCCCCACTCCAACAAAAAAAAACCAACACACCCTACCATATTGCCCCCTTCATAATGACAACCTTTAGGCTTCCTAACCACAGAGAGACCCAACTCTGCATCCTGTTGCAGCAGGGACCAGCCTTTTCCTTCCTAAGCAAGACCAGCCCCAAGACCAACTCCCTCCAGAGCCAGCCCCTCCAAGAACAACCCCCAAGATAACTGCAAAAAGAAGCCCAAATGCCGCCCCATCCCAAGACAAACCCTTCTAAAACGAACCCCCAAATCCACCCCAAAAACAACTCCCAGGACTAGCCCCTCCCCCAATGTGAACTCCCCCACAAAGACGACCACCCCAACAACAATTCTGAAGGCCCCCTTCCACAAACCCCCTCCAAGACCACCCCACCCCAAGAACAACTCTGAAGACCACCCTCTCAAAGACCCCAAGAACAACTCCCATGACAGTCCCCCCATGTGAACTCCAAGAACACCTCCTCAAAGACGACCACCCCAAGAACAATCTCAAAGGCCCCCCCACAACTCTGAAGGCCAACCCATCAAAGACCCCCCAAAACAACTCCCATGACGAACCCCCCAATAGAAACCCATGACGAACCCCCCAATATGAACCCCCCAAGAACACCCCTTCAAAGACGACCACCCCAAGAACAACTCCGAAGGCCGCCTGCCCCCCAAAAGGAACCCCCCCAAGACCCCCCACCCCAAGAACAACTCTGAAGACCACCCCTCTTCAAAAGCAACTCCCATGGCTAATTCCCCCCATGTGAACTCCCCCTCAAGAACAACTCCGAAGGCCACCCCCCAAGAAAAAAAGAATCCCCCCGTCTACTGAAGGCCAACCTCCCCAAAGACCCACCACCCCACAGAAAGCCTCCCCCCCCCCAAGCTTTCTCCCTCCTTCCCCGGAGCCCCTCTTCAATGGGGCGCCCCCTTCCTCCGCCTTCTCCCTCATAAGTACCACAGGGAAGGAGGGAGGCCCCGCAGCCCCAAGCGACCCTCCCTCGGCCAGGCCCTTCTGGCCTCCGCCAAGCCGGTGGCGGCGGAGACTCACTCGGGCAGGTAGGTGGAGGAGAAGCTGCTCCAGCGGTGCAGGGTGTAGGCCAGGACGCGGCTCTCCAGGGCGCCCGCCGGGCCGAAGCCTGGGCCCGCCGCCGCCGCCATCTTGTCGTCCGTAGCAGCAGCGACGGGGAAACAGGAGAGGGAGGCGCCCTAGAGGTAAGGTGAAACGCGCAGGCACGCAACGCGGGCGGGCGAGAGCGCGCACGCACAACACGCGCGCACACACTTCCGGATTCCGTTCGGGGCAAGGGGAGGCAGGAGAATGAATGCGAGTGGGGAATGACGCGCTAGCCCAAGAGGCGTTCTGAGGGGCTGGGCCACGCAACACAGAAGCGGGGAAGGGAAGTGTTCGCTTGGGAACCGGAAGCGTACGCTCGCAAGCGTAGGCTGCGCTGGCCGGAGGAAGTTTAGAAGGACCGAGAGGGATCGAAGCGAGGGGAGGGGGGAAGAGAGTGACGGAGCGACGCCGCCGCTCTTAAAGGGACCGCCGCGCACTTTGCCGCTTACCTCCAGCTGCTAATGTGTTTGCACATCTTCCAGAAGTTGTTGCTCGATTGCTACCCGTGCTTGGTGTTTCTGGGGTCAGACTGCCGTCGGGTGGTTTGCAGCGCATTTTTTAAAAATTATTAGTATTATTATTTGCATGCAGTATGTGAACCTTTTAATGATGGTGAAAGAGTAGAGCGCAACATATGGTCTGAAGCTCAACATCAAAAAACCTAAGATCATGTCCACTAGGCCCATCACCTCCTGGCAAATAGAAGGGGAAGAAATGGAGGCAGGGAGAGATTTTACTTTCTTGGGCTCCATGATCACTGCAGATGGTGACAGCAGTCACAAAATTAAAAGACGCCTGCTTCTTGGGAGAAAAGCGATGACAAACCTAGACAGCATCTTAAAGAGCAGAGACATCACCTTGCCGACAAAGGTCCATATAGTTAAAGCTATGGTTTTCCCAGTAGTGATGTATGGAAGTGAGAGCTGGACCATAAAGAAGTCTGATCGCCAAAGAATTGATACTTTTGAATTCTGGTGCTGGAGGAGACTCTTGAGAGTCCCATGGACTGCAAGAAGATCAAACCTCTCCATTCTGAAGGAAATCAGCCCTGAGTGCTCACTGGAAGGACAGATCCTGAAGCTGAGACTCCAATACTTTGGCCACCTCATGAGAAAAGAAGACTCCCTGGAAAAGACCCTGATGTTGGGAAAGATGGAGGGCACAAGGAGAAGGGGATGACAGAGGACGAGATGGTTGGACAGTGTTCTCGGAGCTACCGGCATGAGTTTGACCAAACTGCGGGAGACAGTGGAAGACAGGAGTGCCTGGGGTGCTCTGGTCCATGGGGTCACAAAGAGTCGGACACGACTAAACGACTAAACAACAGCATGTGTGCCAGCACCGTACACTTTGGAACTCCCCGCCTATTGATATCCAAGTAGGCGCCTGCGCTGCCTTCTTTCAGTTGCCTGCTGGAGGCATTGTTGCTCAGACATTCCCACGCAGATGCTTGGAAAGTTTTCCTGAGGTTTGTCCTACAACAACAACAATATTTACTGTTATTGTTATTATTAGGTTCACAACCTAAATTCAACGATCGAATAAAACAATCCAGAAGAAAACATTAGTGGATGCTGGACTTGTGACCCCTCTAGGGCTGAAGGTACCCCGCTCCTCACTCCAAAGGGCTGGACCCTATATTTTTGCTCGCGCTGCAAAACGCGAAGCACATCGCTGGCACATATCAGCAACAAGAGCTTGTGTCTTCCTAATCCACACACATAACCTGAGCATAGGATGGAGGGACTTGCAGAATTAGCACCCCAACAGATCTTGCTTCTCTGTTAGGTTTCCAGAGAAGCAGCCAAATCACAGCCTTGGGCCCAGCACAGAGCAGACAAGTCTTTGTGTCTCTGACTTCCAGCATCACTCCAACATACACACACATGATGCACATTCCACACAGAGGCTATTGCTCCTCTTCTAGGATGACATCCCATCCAGCCAGATGAGGTGGGAAACCCCCACCTCATTTGTCTCTATGGTAACAGAGCTTATTCTTTTAAGATGCAAATGGGGTTACCTAGCTTAGCAGCAAGTTGCAGTTGCCCTTCTGGACATAGGGTCTGCTTCAATTGGTTCGGCATGCCTTCTCCAATAGATACCTCACAGATACAAGATTGCAGGTTTGGAAGGGACCCAGGGCATCATCCAGACTAACCCCCCCCCCAAATCATAACAATTTATTCCCCCTGTTCCCACCCAGTCTTATTACCATCAAATAGCCATAGCTGTCAACGTTTCCCGTTTTTTAAAACAGAAATTCCCTTATTCTGAATAGGATTCCTTGCAAGAAAAGGGAAAGATTGACAGCTATGCAAATAGCCCCACTTCCCAAATACCCAAAATGACCTTAGTCCTACTCCCTCCCCAACTTAACCTCAGTCTGTGAAATACAGATGTTTTTCTCGCTACATTTTTTTCTTGCTGTTCTTTGGCTTGAAGGAAATAAGAATAATTCCAGATCCTCATATGCCTTTTATAGCTTCTTTTTTCCTGTTCCTACTTAATTTGGTAACCATTCTGACTGACCCATTCAGTCTAGGATCGAAGCCAAGGAAATGAAGGACTCCTCGAGTGCAGTTGATATTTATAGTAGGCAAACAGTGTTAAAAATTATGATGCGTCATTAAGAGTTCATTGGGGCTTTTGATTTCAGTTCCGCAACAACTGCTGACCTAGGAGTTTTTCCAGTTCGTAAATATATTTAACTTACTGAAGATTTAAGATCCTAATTATTGACAATGCATTAATACACGGTTGTGATTATTTGCATTCATATAGGACCTTCGGGGTGATAGGGTAAAGGTAAAGGGACCTCTGACCATTAGGTCCAGTCGTGGCCGACTCTGGGGTTGCGCACTCATCTCGCTCTATAGGCCAAGGGAGCCAGCGTTTGTCCACAGACAGCTTCCGGGTCATGTGGTCAGCAGGACTAAGCCGCTTCTGGTGAACCAGAGCAGTGCACGGGAACACCGTTTTCCTTCCCGCCGGAGCGGTACCTATTTATCTACTTGCACTTTGACGTGCTTTCGAACTGCTAGGTTGGCAGGAGCAGGGACCAAACAACGGGAGCTCATCCCGTCGTGGGGATTCGAACCGCCAACCTCATCAGCAAGTCCTAGGCTTTATGGTTTAACCCACAGCACCACCCGCGTCCCTTCGGGGTGATAGGGCATTAGCAAATCATGCTCCTTCTGAGGTATTGAGCAGATCATTAAGCAAACAGTCTGTGAGCACCTGGAAAGGAATGCTGTGATCACCAATAGTCAGCATGGATTTCTGAAAAATAAGTCATGTCAGACTAACCTGATCTCGTTTTTTGACAGAATTACAAGCCTGGTAGATGAAGGGAACGCAGTGGATGTAGCCTACCTTGATTTCAGCAAGGCATTCGACAAGGTGCCCCATGATATTCTTGTAAAGAAGCTGGTAAAATGCGGTCTTGACTATGCTACCACTCAGTGGATTTGTAACTGGCTGACTGACCGAACCCAAAGGGTGCTCATCAATGGTTCCTCTTCATCCTGGAGAAGAGTGACTAGTGGGGTGCCACAGGGTTCTGTCTTGGGCCCGGTTTTATTCAACATCTTTATCAACGACTTGGATGATGGACTCAAGGGCATCCTGATCAAATTTGCAGATGACACCAAACTGGGAGGGGTGGCTAACACCCCAGAGGACAGGATCACACTTCAAAACGACCTTGACAGATTAGAGAACTGGGCCCAAACAAACAAGATGAATTTTAACAGGGAGAAATGTAAAGTATTGCACTTGGGCAAAAAAAATGAGAGGCACAAATACAAGATGGGTGACACCTGGCTTGAAAGCAGTACATGTGAAAAGGATCTAGGAGTCTTGGTTGACCACAAACTTGACATGAGCCAACAGTGTGACGCGGCAGCTAAAAAAGCCAATGCAATTCTGGGCTGCATCAATAGGAGTATAGCATCTAGATCAAGGGAAGTAATAGTGCCACTGTATTCTGCTCTGGTCAGACCACACCTGGAGTACTGTGTCCAGTTCTGGGCACCACAGTTCAAGAAGGACACTGACAAACTGGAACGTGTCCAGAGGAGGGCAACCAAAATGGTCAAAGGCCTGGAAACGATGCCTTATGAGGAACGGCTAAGGGAGCTGGGCATGTTTAGCCTGGAGAAGAGGAGGTTAAGGGGTGATATGATAGCCATATTCAAATATATAAAAGGATGTCACATAGAGGAGGGAGAAAGGTTGTTTTCTGCTGCTCCGGAGAAGCGGACACGGAGCAATGGATCCAAACTACAAGAAAGAAGATTCCACCTAAACATTAGGAAGAACTTCCTGACAGTAAGAGCTGTTCGACAGTGGAATTTGCTGCCAAGGAGTGTGGTGGAGTCTCCTACTTTGGAGGTCTTTAAGCAGAGGCTTGACAACCATATGTCAGGAGTGCTCTGATGGTGTTTCCTGCTTGGCAGGGGGTTGGACTCGATGGCCCTTGTGGTCTCTTCCAACTCTATGATTCTATGATTCTAGTTTGTCCACCTTTGGTCACCATCCTGCACTCTCATCGCTCACCTGTGGCTCTTAGAAGCTATCAGCTCACAGAATTGGAAAAGACCCCAAGGGTCATCTAGTCCAAGCAAAACAGGTAACCATGTATCTCAGGGGCCAGCAAACTTTTTCAGCAGGGGGCCTGTCCACTGTCCCTCAGACCTTGTGGGGGGCCGGACAATATTTTGAAGGGGGGAAATGAACGAATTCCTATGCCCCACAAATAACCCAGAGATGCATTTTAAATAAAAGCACACATTCTACTCATGTAAAAACACGCTGATTCCTGGACCATCGGCGGGTTGGATTGAGAAGGTGATTTCCAGGGTTGAGTCAGAACCTCCTTTATTGTAACTTGAATCCATTGATTTGGGTCGTACGCTCCAGTGTAGGAGAAAACATGCTTGTCCCCTCTTCCTCATAAGGCTTGGTTTCCAGACCCTTGATCATCTTGGTTGCTCTCTTCCAGCTAGTCAATATCGTTCTTAAACTATGGCGCCTGGAATTGAACACAATACACCAGATGGGGTCCGACCAAGGCAGAATAGAGTGGTACTTTGACTTCCCTCAATCGGGACACTATATTTCTGTTGATGCAGCCTAGAATAGCATTAGCTTTTTTGCTGCTGCATCATCCTGTTGACTCATGTTCAGCTACTAAGACCCCAAGATCCTTTTCACATGTTCTATTGGCAAGCCAGGTGTTCCCCATCTTATATTGGTGCATCTGGTTCTTCCTGCCTAAGGGCAGAACCTGACATTTGTCCCTCTTCATTGTGTTAAGGTAAAGGGGTAAAGGGACCCCTGACCATTAGGTCCAGTCGTGGCCGACTCTGGAGTTGCAGCACTCATCGCGCTTTATTGGCCTAAGGAGCCGGCGTACAGCTCTCCGGGTCATGTGGCCAGCATGACTAAGCCACTTCTGGCAAACCAGAACAGCGCATGGAAACGTCATTTACCTTCCCGCCGGAGTGGTACCTATTTATCTACTTGCACTTTGACATGCTTTCAAACTGCTAGGTTGGCAGGATCAGGGACCGAGCAATGAGAGCTCACCCCGTCGCAGGGATTCGAACCGCCAACCTTCTGATCGGCAAGTCCTAGGTTCTGTGGTTTAACCCACAGTGCCACCCACATCCCATTCACTGTGTTAGTTTGGACCTAATTCTCCAATCTGTTACGGCCATATTGAATCCCAATCCTGTTTTATGTCTCATTAGCTACCCCTCCCAGTTTGGTGTCATCTGCAAATCCCTTCAATTCAAGTCATTTATAAAGACGTTGAACAACAATTTGGTTTCGCTGCCTTTGAAGGAGTGGTGGAACTCCAGTGTCAGGCTAAGTCTTCCCCAAAGCAAGTCTCCTTTTTGGACAGCCATTCCAAAAGCTTTTTAACTTCTTTATTCATGGTAGTATTAGGGATGAACAGCCACATGGCCAAGATTGCTGGTGATAACAGATTTTTCAGGGTGGTTAAAACTGAATGGAGGAGCAGGACATCTGGGACTGTAAGTTGTTTTTATATGCAGTAACGGCGGCAAGAATACTATTGGCACAAAAATGGAAGCAAGAAGAATTACCGACGAAAGAAGAATGGCAAATGAAATTAATGGACTATGCATAATTAGATAAATTAACAGGAAGGATTCGAAACCTGCGGGACCAGAGATTCTTAGAAGACTGGAGTAAATATTTGAACTATTTGAAAAGTGATTGTAATAAGCAGATTACACTAGTAGGAGTGCAAGAAGTTCTGTAAGGAGGATTATATGAAATATTGCAAGGAAGACTATGAAGAGAATTATTAGTTAATGATAATTAAAAGTAATAGAGAAATTAAGAAATTAAGAATAAGTGATAAAGAACGGAAAATCTTCAGAGGTTGTTGACAGATGTCTAAAATATTGTATAAGATAAGAAGTTATGTTAAACGACTGTTGGAAATATGTTAAAAAATTAATAAAAATGTATATATATATATATTTTAAAAACTGAATGGAGGAGCCCGAAACAGATCTCTCCGAACTGGGTGAATGGGCAGTAAAATAGCAAATGCGGTTCAATGGAACCAGGTGTGAAGTGATGCAGAAAACTTCCTAATTTCATATATGCAATAACAGCATCTGAACTGACCAGGAACAAGATGCCAAACAGAGAGAGGGTAGTTTTTCAATACTGCAGATATAGTATATATTGCTGGTGCAATGTTCATTGCTTTGCTTATTGTAGTAGTCATATTAATGTATTATGGTCACAGAGCAATAAAATTCAATACAGAATAAAGCGTGCATCAAAACACATCGCAAGGCTCCATCGCTTAAAACATCAGAGCAGTTAAAACAAGTACAAATTGTAATACATTCTTGTCCTCTCGGCAATCAGCAAGCTTTCCCCCCTCCCTGATCTGCAATGATATTTACAAAAACCCTAAGTCCTCTCACTGACACCCAAATCACAGGAGGACAGAGGGATGTTGTGATGAGGTGCTTCTCAATGGCTTCCAATGGGCAACTGGCACTGGTCAGAACCCATTAGAACTCCTCTTGCGTTCCTAATCTCTAGCAAAGAGTATATAAACACAGAGCCACAATTCAGATACAGTGGTACCTCGGGTTACATACGCTTCAGGTTACATACACTTCAGGTGACAGACTCCACTAAGCCGGAAATAGTACCTCGGGTTAAGAACTTTGCTTCAGGATGAGAAGAGAAATCATGCTCCGGTGCCGCAGCAGCAGCAGGAGGCCCCATTAGCTAAAGTGGTGCTTCAGGTTAAGAACAGTTTCAGGCTAAGAACAGACCTCCAGAACGAATTAAGTACTTAACATGAGGTACCACTGTATCTTGAATATGCGCCCTTTCTTTGTAAATTTGAAATGTTTCTGGGGACCACGGACATTCTAGTACAGTGGTACCTCAGGTTACAGACGCTTCAGGTTACATACGCTTCAGGTTACAGACTCCGCTAACCCAGAAATATTACCTCAGGTTAAGAACTTTGCTTCAGGATGAGAACAGAAATCGTGCTCCGGCGGCATGGCGGCAGTAGGAGGCCCCATTAGCTAAAGTGGTGCTTCAGGTTAAGAACAGTTTCAGGTTAAGAACGGACCTCCGGAACGAATTAAGTACGTAACCAGAGGTACCACTGTACAAGAAGAGAGATGGCTTGTGCCAGGTTGTCAGCCCATCGACGGAGAGCCGTGAGTCTCCACTCACGCATCCCTTCACAGCAGCTCTCAAAATGCTTTCTACAGAACGCCATAAAGTGCTGAACTGCCTTTTAGAACAGGACTGCTGTGAGTTTGGGCCATCTTGGTTATTGTAAATGAACCTGTCACCTGGCAACTGGGGGTGATCCGTGGCTTAATGTTCCTTAATGGCTGGAAATCTCTCTCCAGACTCTTGGAATGACTCAGCCCTCAGCTGATGGGAGGAGCAGGGAAGCAGCTGTTGCAGCTTTGATTTAGAAATACGAAGAGATAAAACAGTCACCCTCCAGAATGACAGGGCATTTAGGTTTATACAATTAAAGTGGATTAAAGTGCTCTGTCAGCCTAGCAGAACAAACCCATCCTTCTTCTCCTCCTCCTCCTTTTTAGAAAAGGTTAGACAGGGCGCTGCCCAGCCAACCCCAGTCTTCATTCCTCCCAGCTCACATGCCTTCACGTGTCATGGACTGGTTAGAGACAGAGGAATGGTGGGAGGAACTGGCCGGGGAGCCACCAAGGGAAGAGGGCTCAGAGCCCAGGGAGTGGTGGTGGGACGGCAATGTGTGGTCAGGGGGAGAAGATGAGGAAGAAGAGATGTCGGAAGCTGAAGGGAACAGGGCTTAGTGAGCGGGGAGACTCTGTGGCAGAGAGAAGTCAGAAGCAGAGGCAGAAGCAGGGGAGGAGGGAGGCCAAGAGGTAGAGTTGAATCAGGCTGGTGAAGAGGCATGGGTCTCTCCCCCTCCTGCTGCAACAAGCTCCCCTCCTCACTTGTCTCCCAGAACCAGAAGAGGGCTGAAACAGGCGTAGCGGCAATAGGCGGCACACAGGGGCAGTCTCTGATTGCTTGGGGAAAGCCCTGGAGAGGGGGGTGGCGGATGTGAGGAGGTGGGGACTTTCAGTCTTGACGACGACAACAACAACTTCTTCTTCTTCTTCTTCTTCTTCTTATTATTATTATTATTATTATTATTATTATTATTACCCCACCTATCTGGCTGGGTTTCCCAACAGAATATTAAAAACACGATAAAACATCAAACATTAACAACTTCCCTAAACAAGGATGTCTTCTAAAAGTCAGATAGTTGT
This sequence comes from Podarcis vaucheri, assembly GCF_965113315.1. Lineage (NCBI taxonomy): Eukaryota > Metazoa > Chordata > Lepidosauria > Squamata > Lacertidae > Podarcis > Podarcis vaucheri. Next base: position 66,700,287 of record NC_138748.1, on the reverse strand, counting down.
TTATTTCCTTGACATCTCATGGGAGGGCATTCCACAGGGCGGGCGCCACCACCAAGAAGGCCCTCTGCCTGGTTCCCTGTAGCATCACTTCTCACAGGGAGTGGAGACGCTCCTTCAGGGATACTGGACCAAGGCCGTTTAGGGCTTTAAAGGTCAACACCAGCACTTTGAATTGTGCTCGGAAACGTACTGGGAGCCAACGTAGGTCTTTCAGGTCTGGTGTTAGGTGGTCTCAGCAGCCACTCCCAGTCACCATTCTAGCTGGTGGGGCACGTTAGAGAAGGGGGGAGTTAGTGGGAGTTGGGTAAAGTGGCTGCAGTCAGGTTATGGGGAACGGATAGAATAGAAGTGCTGCTTCCTGGGGGACCTAATGTAGGGTTAGCAATTCTCCTACCTGCATTAGCATCAGAAAAGTGAGACTCAGACATTGAGGTGAATTGGTCCCATTTCCCCCCTAACAACGTGCCTGAGTTTCCAAAGACCTGCCTCAGCTTTGAAGGTGAGAGCCTTTGCTAAGGGCTTTTGACAACTCCTTCCTTACTGTCCTTTCAGATATCCAGCCGCACAAGAACTGCGCTTGTGTGTCTTACAAGAGCTTTAAAACCCGCCTCTGACTGGGCTACAAAAACACCGGAAAGCTTTCAGATGCGCTCTCCCCCGCCCCCAAACCAACACCAATAATTTTTGCATTAGCAATTCATTAGACTCATTTTTTTTGAGGTCGGTTTTTCTCGCTCGCTCGATCTTCCGTTCGCTGTTCCCTTTGTCAGGCAGAACGGAGGGCTCTCCAATACGTTTTACAAATCAGTGCTCTCACCAATCTCTCTCCTAGAAAATATGAAAGAAGAATCAAGCTTCAACTTCTCTCAGGGGACCTGATTGTGATAGGTTAGGTGCGGATGCGAGCCAGCAATAAATCACACCATTCAAGTTGGGAGTTAACTCTTTATTAGCAAAACCATGATCTTCACAGACGTGGTGGAGTGCCATGCCTAATGAGCATAGCAGTAGGTTGTCGAGATGGAAAGTCCCTCCCTCCCCACAGGCATCTAAATTCCCTCCTCTCCAGGGCTTTTTCTAAGCAATCTGAGACTGCGCCCGCACACCACCAAACTCTCCTCCGCCCTTTTCATGCCTCTCCTGGTTCTGGGAGACAAGCGATGAGGGGAGACACCAGCCTGACTCAACTCTGCCTCTGTTTCCGAGGCAGAGCATAGCCATTGTGTCTTGTAGCCATTGATAGTCCTCTCGTCCAGGATGGTCTATCAGAAAAAATAAAGAAAAAATCAAAACAGGAATTTGTTTCAAAATGGGAGGTTTTAAAAGAATATCTGAAAAATAAATATAGTAGTTTAAATTCTGTTGCAGCATTCGAGGAACCTCAGTAATAGTTGCAAGGTAGATATACGAAATTAGATATATTAAGAATAAGTTTAATTATGATAAAAGTGTGTATTGGCAATTAGTATTATGAAATTGAAATATGGAATAGAATAGTTGGGTCTTTAGTGTTAAGACCAATATATGTTATATTGTTTGCTAAGAAAATTATGTGTCTATAGTTATTCCTGTGTGTAATTTGGTATTTGTGTTTTTTTCTTTTTTTCTTGTTGTATCAATAAAAAATCTTTTAAAAAAGAAAAAGATAGTCCTCTCCTCCAGGAATTTGTCTAATCCATCGCTGCCTCCTGTGGGAGTGAGTTCCAGAGTTTAACTGTGTGCTGCATGAAGAAGTGCTTTCTTTATGATGGAGGAAGGAAGGAAGGAAGCAGAACAGGTCAGAAGCGATGAATATTCAATGATTAGTTGCAGCTGGGAATGGAACCTGGGGAAGTGTGGTGTAGTGGTTGGAGCGCCAGTCTAGGACTAGGGCAGGGGTCTGCAACCTTTAAGACAAAAAGAGCCACTTGGACCCGTTTTCGAAGGGAAAAAAAACTGGGAGCCGCAAAACCATTGCGACATTTAAAACAAATATATCTCCGGAGCCACAATCTGACAGTGGGCGGGAAGGTGACGTCGGGACGGTGCGTGACTAATGCATGCACTGCCCCCATGCGACGTCACAGCCAGTACAGCGCCTGCCACAGTGGGGAGTGTCGGGGAGCACAATGCGCCTCCTCCCCTCGCTAGTATCCGCCCCGGAGCCGCGGCAAAGGTGTAAAAGAGCCACATGCGGCTCCGGAGCCGCGGGTTGCAGACCCCTGGACTAGGGAGACTTTGGCTGTGTGCACATTGCCAGTTTAAAATGCAGCTAGGTCATTCTCAATTCGGACCGTAGCTACTTTGGGGGGAAATGCCTCAAAATGCAGTACAGTAGGGTTTTTTTAAGGTATGTGAGCTGAGAGCATTCGCCATGACTCACCAGTGTATCACTGAACCCATTCCAGTGCCATACGGTTCTCATCACAACATTACTAAAATAAATCACCTGATGCTGAAAGAAACAGTAATGTGAATCCACCCATACTGGTATCTTTTTTGAGGTAAAATCTAGTGGCACTCTTCTAATATAGCCAGTGCAAGGTCATGACTCTCTTTCTCATGTGTTTTCAGTATTTTTTATTGTTTCTGACCCTCCAGCACTTTGGCAGAAAGATAGTAAATATATACTAAAACTGGAAGAATGTGCCAGAAAAAGGAGGGCGGTTTAAGTGTTCAAGCGACAGAGAAGGCTCAGAATAATGTATGGTGGGAAAGGGTGTTTTTTTCCCCTGTGCTTCTAACTTGTTGCCATGACATTTACTTCTTCCTGGATGCCCTGAAAAGCAAACGAAAACCCTGAGACTTTGGGTCACATTTAGGATCAGATGTTACAAAGGAGAGATTATGTATTATTTCAGATTGTGATAGGGTTGGGTTTTTGAAAATATTCAAATGTATCAATTCTTATGTTCAGCCTTTCTTACCTCCCCCTCACCTCCCCTGCCCAATAAATCAAACCTTCCCCCCCCCCCAAAAAATGCAGTACAGTGGTACCTCAGGTTACATATGCTTCAGGTTACAGACGTTTCAAGTTACAGACTCCGCTAACGCAGAAATAGTGCTTCGGGGTTAAGAACTTTGCTTCAGGATGAGAACAGAAATCACGCAGCAGCGGCGCAGCAGCAGCAGGAGGCCCCATTAGCTAAAGTGGTGCTTCAGGTTAAGAACAGTTTCAGGTTAAGAATGGACCTCCGGAACGAATTAAGTTCCTAACCCGAGGTCAGTGGCGTAGCGTGGGGGGTGCAGGGGGGCCGGCCGCACCGGGCGCAACATCTGGGGTTAGGGTTAGGGGGCGCAAATCCACAGGTTAGGGGGCGCAAATTACTTGCCTTGCCCCATGCTACGCCACTGCCCGAGGTACCACTGTATTTCATAAGGAACAACAGGACAGGTAAGGATTATGGCCAATGTTGAACAGACACCACTTCCCAAGCCAGTAGCGGGAGCCCCTAAATGCAGAATGTGGGCACCCTAAATCTGAATGCACCCTAAATGGGAATGTTAGCACAGCCTTAGGTTCAAATCCCCAATCTGACAGGACAAATTATGTAAAAAAACACCACCACCACCATCAAAACCGTTAGAGAGAGTTCAAGCCAGGAACAAACAATTAAAATATCCACAATAAAAAGCACACAAGGTTAGGTCGAGAGGAAAAACATCCACGTAACCGAATGCTATTAGGAAAAAAGCAGAGAAAGATAAGGTGCGAGACCAGAGACCACCTTGGCTTTGATGTTCTGGGCCAGCCATGGTGGAGCCCTGATGCAAATCAAATACAGATTATTTTTCCCTTCCAAAAGCCGAACTCCTTTAGTTATTAGCGATTGGCACAAGCAATAGCATCTGAGCTGGCTTCCAGTTTATCTCGCAGGCAGGGCAATAATAAACATGTGTGCCTGTGTGGAAGGGAGATAGCCAGCTAGCCTCAAATCAACCCTGAGCCCGTATTATTAAGACGCTAACCCCAGCGCCCCTGGTGCACTGAAAAACAGGGCGAACCTTTTCCCCATTCTGTGCACTCTTTTGCATTGCAATCCAGAACAACAAGGAGGAAACAGTGGGAGGCGGGCAGTGGGGAGGGAGAGAAAAGAAAGAGAGAGAAAAGGGGAGAGAGAGAGAGGGAGAGAGAGAGAGAGAGAGAGAGAGAGAGAGAGAGCTCAGCATCTGCCAGGGAGCTGGTTGTATTACCAGGAACACAGATGAAAATGAGATCCAGCAGCTGGGGAGACAAAGTTCAGCTGATGAGCAGGATGAATCACTGGTTTGATGGACTAGGGGGTAACACACACAAAAAAAGTATGTTTGTGTGTAGACCGAGGGCCTTCTGGCAGTTCCCTCACTGCGAGAAGCCAAGTTACAGGGAACCAGGCAGAGGGCCTTCTCGGTGGTGGCGCCTTCCCTGTGGAATGCCCTCCCACCAGATGTCAAAGAGAACAACAACTACCAAGCTTTTAGAAGACATCTGAAGGCAGCCCTGTTTCGGGAAGCTTTTAATGTTTGATGTATTATAGTATTTTAATATTCTTTTGGAAGCCACCCAGAGTGGCTGGGGAAGCCCAGCCAGATGGGCGGGGTATAAATTTGTTGTTGTTGTTGTTGTTGTTGTTGTTGTTGTTGTTGTTGTTGTTGTTGTTGTTATAGAGACACACACAACCTGGGCACGACAACAACAGGGTTAGAAAAACAGAATCATAAAACTGCAGCGTGGAAGGGGCCTCAGGGGTCATCTAGTCCAGCCCCCCGCAATGCAGATGTTTACCGACACGTGGTAATTCTAAATTGGAAAAAGAGGGGGAGGGAAGCAGGGAGAGAATTCCCAACATAGTACGGAGAAATGCTCATGGAAATAAATATTCCTTTTAGGCTTATCTTGTTTGTTATGGAAAAAATCTAGGTGCGAGGCTGCTCAGTCACCCAGCTCGTCGGGCAGAGCCCGTGGGTCCCTGAGAAATAAAGGAAGGAGTCCAGCCACCAACCGGAGCAAATAGCTGTTTATTGTGCAACAGGTTCAAAGAGGAATTTTGAACCCCGAGGATGGGGTGACAAGGACTTTTAAAAGTTTCTATCTTACCCCAGCATACAGTTCATTAAGCATCATCACTACATCATTGCTACATCAGAAAAGGGGAGGGTTATATATGGTTAAGGGACGCAGGTGGTGCTGTGGGTTAAATCACAGAGCCTAGGACTTGCTGATCAGAAGGTTGGCGGTTTGAATCCCCACGACGGGGTGAGCTCTCATTGCACGGTCCCTGCTCCTGCCAACCTAGCAGTTCGAAAGCACGTCAAAGTGCAAGTAGATAAATAGGTACCGCTCTGGTGGGAAAGTAAACGGCGTTTCTGTGCGCTGCTCTGGTTTGCCAGAAGCGGCTTAGGGGTATAAATAATAAATTATTATTATTATTAACCACATACATGGAGGTATAGAAATATTCTTATGAACAAGGCCTTGTTGTGAGGTTGAGCTCTACCCAAGCCGCCTCTCTCGCAGAGGAGATTGCCTTGGCTGCCTGATTGATATCCTAGCCCGACAATTAGCCTATCGCACAAACACTGAGCTTTTCCAGGAAAACATGAGCTGTCCAGCAGACTGGGGGGGGGAGGGGATGGTGTCACCGTTTTTCTCGAACCTTACCTCAGCGATTCTCCCCACCCGCATGCGACTCAGAACTGGTTGACCTCATTGCTATTGCTGTCCTCCTGCATCAGACTGGAACACAAACATCCAAAACCCAAGGCTGGCATGTCCTCTCTGTTACAGAGTCACGGAGCCCTTTTCTCCCCACCTCTTCAAAATGCGACCGTCGCCCTCGCTCTTCCCTGCCTCCTTTCCCCCTTAGCTGCTTCATATTCCAAATCTTTGCTTTTCCAAATGCCCGGGCAGAACTGTTTCAAAAAGATCTGAAGAGCTGGTTGTTAGATTTCTTTGAACTTTTGAAAACACGCAAGGAAAAGCACTGCTGGATCATGGCAAAAGTTCCAGCATCCCATTTTCACGACAGCCAAACACTTGCCTCTTTGCGAAGTCCTGGGACCCGAGTGCAACAGCCAGTGCCAGATTTACATATAAGCTAAACAAGCTATAGCTTAGGGCCCCACTCTCTTGGGGGCCCCCAAAAAAATTAAAGCGGGGAAAAAACCTGGATGTACATTCCAAAATATAAGATAAAAAACAAATAAAATAAAACCTACATATAGCAACAGTGTTTTGTGCTGTGTAGTCTCCTATAAGTCAGGCATAGGCAAACTCTGGCCCTCCAGATATTTGGGACTACAATTCCCATCATCCCTAGCTCACAGGACCAGTGGTCAGGGATGATGGGAATTGTAGTCCCAAACATCTGGAGGGCCAGAGTTTGCCTATGCCTGATATAAGTAATGGGCCCCGCCTGCTAGCCTGCTCCCTAAAAAAATATCACTGGTTTGCTCATTTCTATATACAGTGGTATCTTGGTTCTCAAACTTAATCCGTTCTGGAAGTCTGTTCCAAAACCAAAGCGTTCCAAAACCAAGGCACGCTTTCCCATAGAAAGTAATGCAAAACAGATTAATCCGTTCCAGACTTTTAAAAACAACGCCTAAAACAGCAATTTAACATGAATTTTACTATCTTAATTGTACTTCAGTTCAACAATTACTTTGATAAAAATAAAATACATATTTTGTTTGTTTATGTGCAATTGGCTTTCAATACCTATGAGGTCCATAAATTACCATATAGCATATATTCCACACACAAAAGCAGTGACAATTTGTTGTTGACAAAGGACAGCTGGACATATAAAGGGCCCCATTACTTTCAGAAGCTTAGGGCCTCTTCAAACCTAAATCCGGCCCTGGCAACAGCAACTCGCCCCACTTGTGATTCATTGCCACCCCCCACCACCTGCCGCCTAAGGCCATTGCCTCATTGTGTCTAATGGCAGGACCGGCCCTTCACCCATTTGTAGATCTATGTTTCCCCAGTGCTTCTTCCATCCTTTTTCATACTGCAGAAAGTCTGTCACTTTTTTTAGGAGGACAGTGGGTATCATGATCTCCATAGCTATAGCATGATGCTTTTTAATAATTGTGTGTTCGATGTGAGCAGTGACGTATTAGGCCAGGCTTCCTCAACCTCGGCCCTCCAGAAGTTTTGGGACTACAACTCCCATGATCCCTAGCAAGCAGGACAAGTGTTCAGGGATGATGGGAATTGTAGTCCCAAAACATCTGGAGGGCCAAGTTTGAGGAAGCCTGTATTAGGCAAGCGAACCCATCGCAGCTAAGCACACGTTCGCTGTAGGTTTTGTGGTAGTCGCACTTTTATCGCCATGTTCATTTTTTCCCTAATAAAATAAAATAAAACCAGTCTCTTAATGAGAGCGACAATACTTTTCCGATTAGAATTGTTATGAAAATATTGGTGGAATGCTGCTTAAATTAGCCAGTGTTACAGTGCTAAAACACTATATCACTAGTTGAAAACATACGGTGGGGGAAGGGGGGGCACAGTTTCCAGTCACTACCATTTTAGCGCTGCAATTTTTAATTAAACACTTCCAGACTACACTTCTGATCCAAAACAAACACCAAACACATTATTTAAAAAAGAATGTATATACAGAGAGAGAAATACATATTTAATGGGTAGCAATGGACAGTCACATTTAAGTTAATAAGCACTTAGCGCTAAATAAATTTTTTTTTTTGTAAGAATCACTCTGAATTTTTACTTACGCATTTCAGAATAATAATAGTATTTTTTATTTATTTATTATTTATTTATTTATTTATACCCTGCACAGCCAATCAGAAGCCGCGCTTTGGAAGTCGAACGTTTTGGAAGTCGAACGGACTTCCAGAACGGATTCTGTTCGACTTCCGAGGCACGACTGTATTCTGAATATTGCTTTTTATAGAAGAGTTTGAAGAAGGGTTTGGATTTGATATCCCGCTTTATCACTACCTGAAGGAGCCTCAAAGCGGCTCAAAATCTCCTTTCCCTTCCTCCCTCACGACAAACACTCTGTGAGGTGAGTGGGGCTGAGAGACTTCAGAGAAGTGTGACTGGCCCAAGGTCACCCAGCAGCTGCATGTGGAGGAGCAGGGAAGCGAACCCGGTTCACCAGATTACGAGTCCACCGCTTAAGCTGGGTCAAAATCAAAAGCCAAAATCCACACAAGCACACCAACACTCTCCCTTCCAGGGGTTTCCAGCAGCTGGTATTCAGAAGCATTTAGTGTCTCTAACTATGGAGGCAAAGCATAATTGTCTTGGCTAGTGGCCATTGATACCTTTACCCCAAAGCCATGCTCTTTTAAAGCCATCCAAGATGGTGGCCACCACTGCTTCTTGTGGCAGTGAGTTCCACCGTTCGGCCAATTGATGCATGAAGAAGTACCTCCTTTAATCTGACCAGGAAGTGCCAGTGTTATGAGAGAGGGAGAAGAACTTGCCACCCACTCCTGAGTGGTAGGGGGCACCCCACAGCGGTGGGGGATTTTTCAGGTGGCCAAGAAGAAGAAGAGTTTGGATTTGATACCCAGCTTTATCACTACCCAAAGGAGTCTCAAAGCGGCTAACATTCTCCTTTCCCTTCCTCCCCCACAACAAACACTCTGTGGGGTGAGTGGGGCTGAGAGAGTTCAGAGAAGTGTGACTGGCCCAAGGTCACCCAGCAGCTGCATGTGGAGGAGCGGGGAAGCGAACCCAGTTCACCAGATTACAAGTCTACTGCTCTTAACCGCTACACCACACTGGCTCTGCACAGTAGGGTAAGGATGGGCTCACAGGCAGAGGAAGAGGAGTGGGGGGGAGAGCGCACCACCCCCGGCAGCACGATCCTGGTGGGGTGTCATTGTGGCTGGACCCTGCCCACGCTGGGTGCCATACCCCCAGGACGTGCACCATGCCCCTGTGGGCAGTGCGCCATGCTCCAGGGACGTGCACCAGCCCTGAAGCTCCGCCCCTGGATGGGCTTATGGAGCCACGGAGTGGTGGCCCCCAAATCTTGCGCCATCAGTAATCTGCACCCTTGGTCTACTCGGATCCTGGTTCCTCCAATTCTGAGATGGATGGACTTCTCCCAAACATTTAATGAAGGTTGAAAGGTTGCCTGTCCCTGAGAGCTAAGCCCCCATTTTAGGGTGGAGCCTGGGCTGAAGTGGGTGGGCGTGGCCTCCAACTCGAAGGGCGGGTCTTTCTGCACCAGGGGGTGGAGCCAGAGCACCAAAGGTCCTATAAGAAACTGAGCCCCAAATTGTGCCCACCCTCGCCAACTGTGCTGCAGCTGGCAAGGGAAGGCTCTCTGTTTTGCCAACAGGAACCTGTTCTGTCCTCCTTCCTGGTCTCTGAATTATTTAATGTCCTGGCTGAGGAGCACATGACCCCAGCCGAAGCCGGCTGTCAGAGGAGTAACAGCCTTCGATGCAGTAATTGGAAATTTCCATTCTTCTGCTCAGAGAGACTTGCAAGGAAGGAGGGGGGTGTGGAGAAGACACACAGAGAATCAAAACAAAAGAGAAGTGCTCAGAAAATCGCTTTCCTCGCCCAGTAAATTTCCATGCTGGAAAACTTTAATCAGTCCTCCCCAGTTTGGAAGAGATGCAGGTGGAGAAGGAGCTTCCGGGCTGTCGTTAATTTTTTGCGCGGCTGCTTTTGATTTCGATGTGCTATTTAAAAAACAAAAACCTTGCACTTGAATGAAATAAGAGGTAGCGCTGGATATAAGTCTCAGCTGGCTGGAGGGAGCACATTCCCTCCAATATTTCTCCGATGAAAATAGGGCCTTCCTAATAATAATAATAATAATAATAATAACAACAACAACAACAATAATAATTCTTTTCCCTGGAAAAGACCCTGATGTTGGGAAAGATGGAGGGCACAAGGAGAAGGGGATGGCAGAGGACGAGATGGTGGGACAGTGTCCTCGAAGCTACAAACATGAGTCTGACCAAACTGCGGGAGGCAGTGGAAGACAGGAGTGCCTGGCGTGCTCTGGTCCAGGGGGTCACGAACAGTCGGACATGACTAAATGACTAAACAACAAATAATAATTAATAATAATAATTAATAATAATAATAATAATGCCCCACCATCTGACTGGGTGACCCTGCTCACTCCAACATATATAAAAACATAATAAAACATTAAACTTTTAAAAACTTCCCTATACAGGGCTGCCTTCAGATGTCTTCTGAAGGTTGTATAGTCATCACTTATATCCTTGGCTCAGGGGTTGCATAACTCCATACCCTCCATCATTTATCGGATGAAAATAGGGACAGCCTACCATACCCTCCAACATTTCTTCAATGAAAATAGGGACGTCCTAAGGAAAAGCAGGACATTCTAGGATCAGATCAGGGCTTCTGTGAATCTGGGACTGTCCCTGGAAAATAGGGGCACTTGGAGGGAGTATTATTAGAATCATGCAGTGTATATGTGCTCTATGCGGGGTTACCTTTGAAGATGACCCGGAAACTACAACTAATCCAGAATGCGGCAGCTAGACTAGTGACTGGGGGCGGCCGCCGAGACCATATAACACCGGTCCTGAAAGACCTACATGGGCTCCCAGTACATTTCCGAGCACAATTAAAAATGTTGGTGCTGACCTTTAAAACCCTAATCAGCCTCGGTCCAGTATATCTGAAGGAGCATCTCCACCCCCATCGTTCTGCCCAGACACTGAGGTCCAGCGCCGAGGGCCTTCTGGCGGTTCCCTCACTGCGAGAAGCCAAGTTACAGGGAACCAGGCAGAGGGTTCTACCTGACATTTATAAGACATCTGAAGGCAACCCTGTTCAGGGAAGTTTTTATTGTGTGACATTTTTAAAAGGTAAAGGGACCCCTGACCATTAGGTCCAGTTGTGGCCGACTCTGGGGTTGCAGCGCTCATCTCGCTTTATTGACCAAGGGAGCCGGTATACAGCTTCCGGGTCATGTGGCCAGCATGACCAAGCCTCTTCTGGCGAACCAGAGCAGCGCACGGAAACGCTGTTTACCTTCCCGCCAGAGCGATACCTATTTATCTACTTGCACTTTGACGTGCTTTCGAACTGCTGGGTTGGCAGGAGCAGGGACTGAGCGACGGGAGCTCACCCCGTCGCGGGGATTCAAATCGCTGACCTTCTGATCAGCAAGTCCTAGGCTCTGTGGTTTAACCCACAGTGCCACCCACATCCGATGTGTGACATTTTAATGTATTTTTAATCTTTGTTGGAAGCCGCCCAAAGTGGCTGGGGAGACCCAGCCAGATGGGCGGGGTATTAATAATAATCATCATCATCTCATCATCATCATCATCATCATCATTTTCCTCTCATTCCAACAACCTCGCAATGTGGACTCAAGGCGGCAAGACTCCAGCTGCACAAATCAAGATTCCAGCTGCCTTGGCCGTCTCTGAGCTTTGTCGCTCGCTGCCCCAGAACAGTTCTGCTTGCCCAGCTGAGTCGTGAGTTGGTGGTGCAATGAGGAGGCTCAGCCGCTTGTCTCCCTCTTCCCTTCCCACCCGGGGTTTCTGTTCTGTGTCTGCTTCTGGAGCCTGCCCGGATTGCCTTGCTGATTTCCTAGCCTTGGCTCCTGCTCCAGCCGAGCAGCTGACTCACGATTCCCAGTGACGCAGGCGAGTAACTCCATCTGCGGCCCTGTCACTCAGAGGCAGAGAGACCCATCCAGCACACGCACAGCCTTCGCTCGTGCTCAGCCCCACGACTGCCAAGTCTTCAGGGTATGAGCTGGAGACTCAGCATTTTAGCGGTCCTTGCAAGGACTCCGAGGAAAGCGGGGTCCGTAGGGTTGGGGAAGCTATTTTTTCCGCTGTGCTTGAGAGCCTTAGACGTTTATAAAATACACAACAATACAAACAATCAAATAAAAGACTTCCTTTATCCTGTATCTGTTGTGTGTTATGCTTATTGTATGTTATGCTCACGTTTAATGAAGGTGGATTTCTGTATTGGGCGGTGGGGTGGGGGTTATGTTATGTTGCAAATAAAATTTCCAACAAGGATTTAAATATTTAAGAAGTTTAAAAATGAAGCAAGGTGTTGAGAAAGGAACTAGAGAGAAATCCTGTTTGTTTTCTTTCTTTTCTTTCTTTTATTAATTAAAAATTACAAACATAATAGCCTCCACACACACCCAAAAGAGGATCAAATATTTAAACTATAAGGCATCACAGCCTAGAAGGACAAAAGGACAAAGATACATAGAATCGTAGAACTATAGAGTTGGGAGGGACCCTGAGGGTCATCTAGTCCAACCCCCTGCCATGCCAGGCCACGGTGAGAACAGGATGCTGGACTCAGATGGGCCATGGGCCTGATCTAGCAGGCTGGTTCTGAAGAACGAGTAGTTGCAATTTTACCTTATGTTTCCCCCCCAAAAAGATATTTATTAAGGTTTTTTAAGATATAACAATGAAAAAAGAAAAAAAAGAAAAAGAAAAAAATTCAAAATACAACATAAAAACAGTTAAAAAACAAATAATTTTCCATAACATATCTTCCTTACGCTTATTTCCCCAGACCTCCTCATACCTCCCTTCTTTGTATTACACTTCAATTTGTTAGTTCACCAAATCCTTACCATTAAGCTTTTACCCATTTATAAACCCTTTTTTTCGTATCTCCTAAAGCATTACAGCTGGAAACCCCTTAGTTCCTATCCAACATCCTTCTAACATTCATTAATTTTACAATATTTCTGTAAATAGTCTTTAAATTTCTTCCAGTCTTCTTTCACCAACTCTTCTCCCTGGTCTTGGATTCTGCCAGTCATTTCTGCCAATTCCATGTAGTCGATCACTTTCATCTGCCATTCTTCCAGAGTGGGTAAATCTTGTGTCTTCCAATACTTTGCAATTTCACCTTATGTCCACCTGCTGTGGTGGTGCTACAGCTCAGCAGAGACCGAACTGGGAGCGTGGGAACTGGTCCCGGGGGTAACCCATGAAACACCATCCAGGGCCGGTCCAGAATCTGAATGTATTCTGGGAGGAGTTCTCCTATTCTGTAGGAGTCAGTCCGGCAGGGCCAAGGCAGGAAACCAGGCAAGGACAGGTGCAGGATCTAGCATACAGCAATGTTGCTCCCGCAACCTGGGGCGAGGTCCATCAGCCTTTTATCTTTGTCAGGGTAGCAGCCGGTCCTGATTCCCCAGCGACTCACCTCCCTGTCTCGCCCGAAGGCGAGCACTCCTCCTGCGAGTACTCAGGTCTCTCCTTCTCTCAGACATCAGTCTCTGCAGCTCGGGAGATGTTGGTGGGTTACTAGGCCCAGAGGCTGCCTCAGCCTCCCCTGACCCAATTGGTAGTGGAGCAGCTGTAAGTGATGGCCCAGCTGAAGGCAACGAGGTAATCCCCGCATCTGGAGCCAAGGCAGGCTCAGGACCCTGACTCGGCCCAGCTGGTGCTTGTTGCAGGGGAACCTGTGCAGACTGGGACTTCAGGATCAGGCCCCAGACTAGGTTCAGATGATGCCGAGGCAAAGGATCCGGTGCAGACTGAGACTCCTCTGGTTCTGAGTCCGAGCCCGAGTCCCAGGCCATCACAGCGTCTACCTGCTCTTCCAATCTGCCATGACAGTACCAAGAGAGGACGGTCTGCGTCCCACTGCCCAAGAGTCTCCCTTTTGAGACCCCTAGCACCTTGCACAGTACAGTCCCCCCCCCCCACACACACACCTTGACACTGCTTCACTCTCAGATCACATCCCAGGGTCATCCAGTAATGAGGCTGTTCCTTGTCTCTGGTTAAATCGAGATACAAGCCGGGGGACGGATGGACGGACTGTCAACGTTGTTTCTCGCTCTCCAAAATATCACACTGTCCTCGCTGCAGAACGCGAAGAACAGAAGGTTCCTCCAGTCCAATCACTTGAACAACCTTTCCACATAAGCAGCTTGCTTGCCAAAATGTGAGGCATTTCCACAAAAACCTGAACTGCCTCCCTCTGCTAAGTTGTTGTCGTCAGTGGTGTAGCGTGGGGGGTGCAGGGGGGGCCGGCCGCACCGGGTGCAACACCTGGGGGTTAGGGTTAGGGGGCGCAAATCCACAGGTTAGGGGGCGCAAATCCACGGGTTAGGGGGCGCAAATCCACGGGTTAGGGGGCGCAAATCCACTGGTTAGGGGGCGCAAATTACTTGCCTTGCCCCTGGTGCTGACAACCCATGCTACGCCACTGGTTGTCGTCATCCCCCTCCAAATCTCGAAAAGCTAAAAGGTTTTTCAAGGGAGCAGTGCTGGAAAGAACAGAAGCATCCTCATGGAATCTCTGGGTTTTTGAGGTTGCCTGTCATGAGCAGCCCAGACACCGAGGCCTGCAGAGGAGGAACAGATTGAGGATCTTGAGGAAAAGGCAGGTGCCCATCTTAATTTAATCGAATGCTGAGGATCACCCTGAAACTCGCTGAAGAACCCTTGTATCACAGGAGGAGCCATCCCCAACCCTCTAGAACGCCAGGGCGAAAAGGTCTAGGCTGTACCCCCAAAGCCATGATATCAACTGTTTCTACAGGCCTTCATCCATGAGGGAGGTTTCTCCTCATGGGTAAGGAATCCCTGAAACTCCTTTATCACCAGGCAGGGCTGTCCCAAGACATGTTGGCTTGTGAGGCCAGTGGTGGACCTACATTTGGGGGCCCCTGAAGCTCGAATAATAATAGTAATGATAATTTATTATTTATACCCCGCCCATCTGGCTGGGTTTCCCCAGCCACTCTGGGCAGCTTCCAAAAATTAATAATAATATATTATTTATACCCCACACATCTGGCTAGGTTTCCCCAGCCACTCTGGGCAGCTTCCAACAGAATATGAAAATACAATAGTAAATGTTTACAATAGTAAACATTAAAAGGTTCCCTAAACAGGCCTGCCTTCAGATGTCTTCTAAAAGTCTGGTAGTTGTTCTTCTCTTTGACATCTGGTGGGAGGGCATTCCACAGGGCGGGTGCCACTACAGAGAAGGCCCTCTGCCTGGTTCCCTGTAACTTGGCTTCTCGCAGCGAGGGAACTGCCAGAAGGCCCTCAGCACTGGACCTTGAACTGTCATGGGGACCACTTCGCAACCAGCAATGAGGGCTGGGTGACCGCTGTCATCTTCTTTGATGGTGTTGTTCCTTGACAGATCAACACGCCTTTGCAACATCTGCTCTACCAACTCTTGAAACTTTGGGATTGTTGAAATTTAAAGTAAAGGTAAAGGGACCCCTGACCATTAGGTCCAGTTGTGGCCAACTCAGGGGTTGTGGCGCTCATATTGCTTTATTGGCCGGGGGAGCACATGACAGCTTCCGGGTCATGTGGCCAGCAGGACTAAGCCGCTTCTGGCGAACCAGAGCAGCGCACGGAAACGCCGTTTACCTTCCTGCCAGAGCGGTACCTATTTATCTACTTGCACTTGGATGTGCTTTCGAACTGCTAGGTTGGCAGGAGCAGGGACCGAGCAACGGGAGCTCACCCCGTCGCGGGGATTCGAACTGCCAACCTTCTGATCGGCAAGTCCTAGGCTCTGAGGTTTAACCCACAGCGCCACCCGTGTCCCTTGTTGAAATATGGACGGCAAAAATTATCCTTTTGAGTTGTTCCACTCAAATTGGGTCTACTAGACCCCCCAAAAAATTAAGCAACGTGGACTAAATTTGCTCCCAGGTTAGGGGCCCTGAAGCTTCAACAGTTTCGCAGCACACACACACACACCCCGCCTGAGGTAGACCCAAAATGGTAGCCCCCTTCCACACCAGAGGAAATAAGCGTTAGGGAAAACCAACATCCGGCACAAGGGGTGAAGGGGGGGAGGCAGGAAGAAAGAATGAAATTAGGATCTGCTGGTCCAGGTGGACAGTCTGAGGCCATCGCCTCTTCTCTCCTCATAGGTGTGCTGGTCCTATCACCTGCATCTGTGGTTTGTGTGTGGCCAGAGAAGGTAGTCCACCTCTTCAGCCTTCCAGTTGCTGGACACAACACTAGTTTCTGTGTCAACTGAAGCCAAGGGCATACAGTGGTACCTCGGGTTACATACGCTTCAGGTTACAGACGCTTCAAGTTACAGACTCCGCTAACCCAGAAATAGTACCTTGGGTTAAGAACTTTGCTTCAGGATGAGAACAGAAATAATGCGGCGGCGGCACGGCAGCAGCGGGAGGCCCCATTAGCTAAAGTGGTGCTTCAGGTCAAGAACAGTTTCAGATTAAGAACGGACCTCCGGAACGAATTAAGTACTTAACCCGAGGTACCACTGTACAGTGCTTTGAATACACTATTATAACACCTTAAGCAGTCATGGCTCATTCCCCTCA
Organism: Podarcis vaucheri; assembly: GCF_965113315.1. Taxonomy (NCBI): domain Eukaryota; kingdom Metazoa; phylum Chordata; class Lepidosauria; order Squamata; family Lacertidae; genus Podarcis; species Podarcis vaucheri. The sequence continues at coordinate 66,684,010 of NC_138748.1, read as the reverse complement.
AGAATCCCAGGAGCAGCAGTTTGTTCAGGATGCTGTTCCCCTCAGAGAACTACAGTTCCCAAAGTGGTTCGACAACCAATTCCTTTTCCCACGGAACTCTGGGAATTGTAGCTCTGGGTGAGGACTAGGTTGGTCAAGCCCGTCGGGTGACACGCTGCAAATCCCTTGCTTTCCTTCCATGTCCCTCAAGGCCTGGTTTTGTCATCGCTGCTCGGCAGAAGATTTACCAAGGTGTTAAGTTTTCGCTCCTTACTGGAAGAGCGGAAGCTTTGTAGCATTACCTCATTCTCACATGAAGGCAAGTGGCGGAGCTCTTAAAACGAGGGGAGAAGAGAAATGTCATGAAACGAGAGCGGGGCAACTCGTACATAAACCTCCCGATAAAAGAAAATGGAATTAACCAGGTAGACTGTTGCCCAAACGGTGGGATGAGAGAAATTAGACCCTCCCTCTGCGTTCTACGTCTAAAGCAGAATGATACCACTTTAAATAGCAAAGGTTTCCCCCAAAGAATCCTGGGAGCTGTAGTTTGTTAAGGGTGCTGAGAGTTGCTAGGAGACCCCTATTCCCCTCCCAGAGCCACAATTCCCAGAGTTCCCTGGGAAGAGGGATTGACTGTTATACCAAGCTAGGCCCCAGGGAATGCTAGGATCGTACCACTGTGTAGCTCAGACAGGGACTTACACAGATGGCTTTGTTTCAACTTAGCAGCTGGATAGCTCAGTTGGTTAGAGCGTGGTGCTCGTAATGCCAAGGTTGCAGGTTTGATCCCAGTAAGAGACAGCTGCATGTTCTTGAATTGCAGGGGGTTGGACTAGATGATCCTTAGGGTCCCTTCAATTCTATGATTCTAGGGTTCTAAAGTCCTAGTCTGACATGCTAGCCATTAAACCACACTGGTTACACATGGAGATTCTTCTCTTGTTTCCCCCTTTGTGCTTCCCCCAGAAAGTTCAGAGGTTTCCCAAGCTCAGGCTCGTTCTTCTTCCTTTCTCTTACTGAGCAGTTGCTTTGCTTTTAACGCCCTTGTTCTTTTCCACTTCACTAACTTGAGCCGACTCCTGGAATGCCTCTCCCTGGCTTCATATGCCACATTGTTGTTGTTGTTTAGTTGTTTAGTTGTGTCCGACTCTTCGTGACCCCCTGGACCAGAGCACGCCAGGCACTCCTGTCTTCCACCGCCTCCCGCAGTTTGGTCAAACTCATGCTGGTGGCTTCGAGAACACTGTCCAACCATCTCGTCCTCTGTTGTCCCCTTCTCCTTGTGCCCTCCATCTTTCCCAACATCAGGGTCTTTTCCAGGGAGTCTTCTCTTCTCATGAGATGGCCAAAGTATTGGATCCTCAGCTTCAGGGTCTGTCCTTCCAGTCAGCACTCAGGGCTGATTTCCTTCAGAATGGATAGGTTTAACAGAAACGCCGTTTACCTTACCACCGCAGTGGTACCTATTTATCTACTTGCACTTTGACGTGCTTTCGAACTGCTAGGTTGGCAGGAGCAGGGACCCAGCAATGGCAGCTCACCCCATCTCGGGGATTCGAACCGCCGACCTTTCAATCGGCAAGCCCTAGGTTCAGTGGTTTAGACCACAGCGCCACAGGGGTCCCTCTTCTTCTAGTGCCATGTTATAAATGAAGAGGCTTCACGGAAACTTTGCATTCCTCAGAGAAGACTCAAAGAGCCTATCTGTACAGCTTACAAAAAGCCACCACAAAATGGCTGCAAAGCGTTTGGTCAATAAGTATACGATGGATATTGACAGGCTGGAAGTTGTGTAGAGGAGGGCGACCCAGATTATCAAGGGTCTGGAAACCAAGACTTATGAGGAACGGTTGAGAGAGCTGAAGATGTTCAGCCTGGAGAAGAGGAGAACTCTCAGTCTTAAAATGAAAACCCCACACTGATAAAATATGGCAAGCGATAGGGTAGCCATCTTCAAACATCTCAAGGGCTTTCAGATGGAAGATGGAGCAAGCTTGCTTTCTCCTGCTCTGGAGGGGAGAATCTGAATTGACAAGAATTGGAGATGTCTGACAAAATATTGAGAACTTTCTGACAGTAAGAGCCGTTTGACGGTGGAACAGTCTCCCTCAGAGATGGTGGCCTCTTTTGAAACGGAGTTTGGATGGCCATCTGTCAGGGATTCTTTAGGTGTGATTCCAGCATTGCAGAGGGCTGGATGAGTTTTACCTCAGGATCCCTTCTGGCTGTGCAGTTGTATGATTCTAAGACAACCTGAACTAACATGAAATTAGAATTAGCTGTGTAATAAACAAAATCGGCCCCCGTTCCCTTATAGAGTCCTTTGTAGGTTCTCCATCGGTAGGAGAAAATAACAGAGGCCAACCAGAGAATATTACGAAGCAAAGCAGCTTGTAAGCCTGATCTTTATTGATCTGTTGCAACAGGGTGCTCCCCTCACACGCAGGAAAGGAGGAGGACCCAGAACAAAGGTGTGCCTGCCCTTGTATAGACTTTAAATTGCCTTCCCCGGAGCTCAAGACCACTCCTCCATACATCATACCTACATCACAGAAGGGGTGTAACACAAGACCACCCGCCACAAACATCATACCTACATCACAGAAAAGGTGGTCTACAACAGAAATTTGAATGTTGTTGTTTTTCCTGTCTGTCAGGTTATCTGATAGTGTCTTATCTGATTGCCTTTCCTGGTAGTCTGGCCATTCCTTTGAGATGGTGATTTCCCAATTCCTGAGACAATGGGAAGGCTCCCTCACCCCCTCCCTCCTTGCAGAGAAAACATTTGGTCAGTTTGGGAGTCAAAATGGTTTCAGGGCGGTCTTGCTGTTCTGCTCCAGACATGTGGTCCACATTTCCATGTACGCGCCTGGCCGGCACATTTATGAACATTATATATATATATTATATATATATATATATATATATATATATATATATATATATATATATATATATATATATATATATATATCTGTGTGTGTGTGTATAGCTATATATATGTGTGTGTGTGTGTATCTATATATTTATGTGTGTGTATATATCTATATCTATATCTATATCTATATCTATGTGTGTGTGTGTGTGTGTGTGTGTATCTATATGTGTGTGTGTGTGTGTGTGTGTGTGTGTGCGTGCGCGCGCGCATATATGTATATATCAAAGGTAAAGGGACCCCGGACCATTAGGTCCGGTTGTGGCCGACTTTGGGGTTGCGGCGCTCGCTTTATTGGCCAAGGGAGCCGGCGTACAGTTTCCAGGTCATGTGGCCAGCAGGACTAAGCCACTTCTGGCGAACCAGAGCAGCGCACAGAAACGCCGTTTACCTTCCCGCCAGAGTGGTACCTGTTTATCTACTTGCACATTGACGTGCTTTCTTACTTCTAGGTTGGCAGGAGCAGGGACCGAGCAACGGGAGCTCACCCTGTAGTGGGGATTCGAACCACCAACCTTCTGATCGGCAAGCCCTAGGCTCTGAGGTTTAACCCACAGTGCCACCCGCGTCCCTATATATTAAAATGACCTTAATTTTTTATTTCAGCTGTTTTGTCCCTCCCTCTTTTTTGTTACCCTTTTCACACGCACAGCAGTTAAATATATTTCCTCCTTTCCCTTGCTCTGTTTTCTTCTTTCCTGGATCCTCTTCTAAGTTTCCACCTGCACTTCTCACTTTAAAGGCCTTCCTGTGTTGAAGTCTTTCCCATTGTCAATCTTCTAGCTTCAGCTGCACTTTTCCCATTTACAAAATGGCATCCCTGACTGCCTTTTAAAAAATAAAATCCAAAGGGTTAGAATGCTCTGAGTTAATTACGGGCTGTCATAATGTGTGTATTATCTGGTATTGATTTTATAATATTTTTTTGTTTGGGCCACTGTGTCTTAGAAGAAGCTAAACTGGACTCCGTGCTGAGCAGAGACGGAGACGTTGAAACCTTTTGCTGGTAGTGACAATTTTCGTCTTTCAGAAGCCCAGAGACTTCGCAACTCCTCTGCCTTTTCCCCAGCAGAGAGACGTCGCAGCTTGCCTCCTACTCCTCTCCGCTTTAATCGCTGCTATTTTAAGATGAGATATTAGACTCGCAACACACGCATACACACGCAGGTATAAACACATTTGTTTTGCGGTCATGGATAACCCAGGTGTGCCCACAGATTGCAAGGAAGGAAGGATTGACTGCAGCAGCAAAACTAGTCTCTGAATTGCAAACTGTTGGGTAATAAAACAAAGACAGACCCCAGAGTTTGCAGCAGTGGGTCCTCAGGTGGATAGAAACCATGAAACAGACTTAGCAAGTCGTTTGTCTGATTTCGGCGCTCACACTTTGAGCATCACAACAGGTGAGCATCACAACAGGTGGGCTTTTGTGAGTGATGAGCACAACCACACCACCTGAAACCAGCTCTTACCCTGGGACTGCAGAGCTGAAGGAATGGACACAGGATGATGCCTAGACTAGGGGCCGGGGAGTTCAGGGTTCAAATCCCTATTCAAACACAAAACTCACCAGGTCGTGTGAACCTCTAAAGTCCTTCTGGCAGAGGGTATTTGCAGAAATAACCTATGTTGCAGGTCAGCCTGTGGAATGTACCCCGTTTGGGACTGTTAACTAGTTTTAAAGAAGGGCAACCTGACCTTTGTTATAAAGAGATAATTCATTTTCTTTTAGCAGCAGCACGCCTACCAGTGGCACAGAATCAGAAAGGATTGGAACATCTGTGTATATCTCGTTGGAAACAGAATGTATGGTCTATTTCTGCGTCAGAACAATTAACAAAGAGATTGCATGCATTGAATGAGACAAATGATGTAGATGATTTTGTTGAGATATGGCATCCTTAAGGGGGAAAAAACACTTTGCTGATAACCCTGAAGAATGGCAGCTACCAAAATCACAGATTGGACTTAATTGGATGGATCCGTCCTGGAGGAGAGCGAGTTGAGATTTTGTTTCTGTAACTCTTTTGTGTGTGTGTGCGTAATGGTTATATAGTAGGGACGCGGGTGGCGCTGTGGGTTAAACCACAGAGCCTAGGACTTGCCGATCAGAAGGTCAGCGGTTCGAATCCCTGTGATAGGGTGAGCTCCTGTTGCTCAGTCCCTGCTCCTGCCAACCTAGGAGTTTGAAAGCATGTCAAACTGCAAGTAGATAAATAGGTACTGCTCTGGCAGGAAGGTAAACGGGGTTTCCATGCGCTGCTCTGGTTCGCCAGAAGCGGCTTAGTCATGCTGTCCACATGACCCGGAAGCTGTACGCCGGCTCCCTCGGCCAATAAAGCGAGATGAGTGCTGCAACCCCAGAGTCGGTCACGACTAGACCTAATGGTCAGGGGTCCCTTTACCTTTACCTAATGGTTATATGTCGGAAATTTTAAAAAAACTATCTTAAAAAAAGAAAAGAAACTCACCTGTGATCTTGGGCCAGTCCCTGCCTCCTAGATCAACCTCACAGGCTTGTTGTGAGGATAAAATAGGAAGGAGGCGAGAAGCCACACACACCACCTTGAACACCTTGGCGTAAAGGCAGACTAACAATGGAATACATAACTAACGGATGCTCAGTGGTGTAGCTTGGGTTGCCGGTGCCCGGGGCAGGGCAAGTTTTGTATCCTCCAGATGGACTGGGCAGCTAGGGTGGGGTTTTGCGTCAGAGGGCCCGCACGGAGGGTGAAAGGAGCCCACCTCTAACAGGCTCCTCACCCGCTGCCTCCGTCCACCTGCTCACTAGACCAAACTGCCCGCCACTGCAACTCAGGATCTGTGCCTGTCGTGGGGGCGCCTGGTTGCGCCCCCTCAAAAATGTGTGTCTCTGCAGACACTGTAGTCCAATACACCTGGAGGGAATGGCAGTGGCGTCTCCTTCGATAAGTAAGTAGAATGCAACAGATGGCTTGTGTTTCATGGGTAAACCAGGGGGGTAAACCAGCAACAGTATCCCAGAGTGGGGCAGGATGCTATGTTAGCCTTGGAGCCGCTTCAAAAAGTGACTGAGCACTTAAGTCACCCAGCAGGGAACCGGTCATTATTTCCCCCTTATCAGTCCTGGATAGATGGAAGCTGAAACAGCCCTGCGCTCAGCTGTTGCTGCGTCACTTTAGGAATGAGAAGGATAATCCCTGCCCATTGCATGTAAACAGAGCTTTATTTGACTTCATTGTTGACAGCCTGCTGGAAAGAAAGGCACCCACAGTTCCCCCCTTCCCTAAAATCCTTAGCTGTGACCTCCCACATCACAACTCGTCTTGCTCCCCACATCTTCTAGACGCTGGGGAGGACCCTATTTTTGTTTTGAAATATCGTGGGGACGTGGGTTTTCATTTCTGGTTCCTGCGCACCAGGCATTCTTTTCCTTTGCTGCTCCCTGTTACGTGGCTGCCAAGATGTTCCTGCTACTCTGAACTGCCGAGGCAGAACATGCCAATCTCTCTTCCAGGCATCTGTGGCACACCCTCCGACATTTCACTGAGGAAAATAAGGGCACCCTATTTAATAATAATACAGTGGATGCTCGGGTTGCGAACGTGATCCGTGTGGGATGCACGTTCGCAACCTGCAGTGTCCGCAACCCGCAGCGGCGCATCTGCGAATGCACGGGTTGCAATTTGGCGCGCCTGCGCATGCACAAAGCACGATTTAGCTATTCTGCGCATGCGCGAACGCTGAAACCCGGAAGTAACCCGTCCCGGTACTTCTGGGTTTCAGCAGTCCGCAACCAGAAAAAACGCAACCTGAAACGTCTGTAACCCGAGGTATGACTGTAGTAATAATAATAATAATAATAATATTCCACCCATCTGACTGGATTGCCCTAGCCATTCTGGGCTGCTTCCAACACATATAAAAACATAACAAAACATTAAACTTTTTTTTTAAGCCTTCCCTATACACTGCTGCCTTCAGATGTCTTCGAAAGGTTGTATAGTTACTTATCTCCTTGGCTCAGGGGTTGCATAGCTCCACAGCCTCCAACATTTCTCTGATGAAAATAGGGACGTCCTGTAGCACCCTGCTTGTGGTGAACGCTTAGCTGGAATGAAATATTCAACGCAGCAATAGAGAAATTAAAATAATTATTTATTTGTCAGACAAATAAATGAGAGGCACAGTGGTATATGGTTACCAAGCTCTGGCCTGTCCTCCTGCCATTATGGCCAGCACTTATATTCCCTTAATCCAGCCCCCTTTGCTCCTCCTGTGGCTGCCTCTGTCCAATCAGCCTGGTTGAAATTCCTATTGGCTGATTGCTAGAACCAATCACAAAAAGATACACCCATATCCTCCTGTCCTTATATGGAACACAAAGAGCTATATTTTGTTACATCTATAAATGACAAATAAGTAGTAATATATCTTACATGTGTCTCAACAAGGAATCTTAATTACCAGCTCACCTCTTGCCCTCCTTGCCCTATTGCCTTCTAAAACAAATGGTTAATCTTAAATTTTTATCTTAAACATATGTCAAGGATCTTGAGTTTCACATCAACATTGAAAGATCTCCTTCATTTGAAGGTTTCTAAACAAATGTCTGACAACTAATATATCAGGACTGCTCAGGACTGCTTGGATGGCGTCTTCCTGTCTGGCAGGGCTAGGCTGGTGGCTGACTTAATTTCAAAATACAACTCTTACAACTATATGAAATCTAGCATTTCTTAAATCCTTTGCATAATTACATTTAAGCCAATATATTTAATACACAACACAGATAGCCTCTTAAAAGGAATAAGGCCTTTTGTAAAGTAGAAAAGAAACTCAGTAAAAAGGAACACAGTAAAAACCGCTTTAAAAGAAGCCTCTTCCCCTGTTTACACTCCCCCCCTTCTCCAGCCAGTTGCTTTGTTTCCATGTGCTCTTCCCAACATTTATTGCCCTCTAACTTTCTCAGTTTAAGAAAGAAACAGCTTTAAAAAAAGACTTGCCAGCTAGATGCTTCTCCATTTGGTCTTTAACCTTGGAAAGAAGATCTGGCTCATTTTACTGGGAGGCACATTGGCATTATTTTACTATTTACTCATTCCTAATTATATTTATTTCTGCCTTTTTTATCTTCTGTAACATGTAGGGTCAGTGTCCTCGTTCTTAGCCTGTAATTTCAGCTTTTACGACTTTGAGAATTGTTTTCTGCTATCAATCAAAGGGGCCCCTTTGTCTAGGAAAAACATTGCCAGTGTTTTCTTAAGCAGCTGGTCTGCCTGGCATGAAACTTTTGAAAATCTAAGCTCTCTCTTTAATATACAAGTCCTGATCAAACATTAATAAAATGTAGGCTTATGCCTGATGCCTCATTCCCATTCTGTTGTTGTTGTTGTTGTTGTTGTTGTTGTTGTTGTTTATACCCTGCCCCTCTGACTGGGTTGCCCCAGCTACTCTGGGCAGCTTCCGACATATATAAAAACATAAAGGTAAAGGTAAAGGTACCCCTGCCCGAACGGGCCAGTCTTGACAGACTCTGGGGTTTGTGCGCCCATCTCACTCAAGAGGCCGGGGGCCAGCGCTGTCCGGAGACACTTCCGGGTCACGTGGCCAGCGTGACAAAGCTGCATCTGGCGAGCCAGCGCAGCACACGGAACGCCGTTTACCTTCCCGCTGGTAAGCGGTACCTATTTATCTACTTGCACCCGGGGGTGCTTTCGAACTGCTAGGTTGGCAGGCGCTGGGACCGAGCAGCGGGAGCGCACCCCGCCGCGGGGATTCGAACCGCCGACCTTTCGATCGGCAAGCCCTAGGCGCTGAGGCTTTTACCCACAGCGCCACCCGCGTCCCAGATATATATATATATATAATAAAAAAAACATAATAAAAACATAATAAAACACTAAACATTTAAAAACTTTCCTACACAGGGATGCTTTCAATTGTTTTCTAAAGGTTGTATAGTTACTTATCTCCTTGGCTCGGGGGTCACATAACTCCATTCCCTCCAACATTTCTCTGATGGAAATAGGGATGTCTTAGTCCATAACAACAACTTTATTATTTCTAATCTGCCCATCTGAGTTGCTGCAGCCACTCTGGGCGGCTTCTAACATATATAAAAACATTAAACATTCAAAAACTTCCCTATACAGGGCTGCCTTCAGATGGCTCGGGGATTGGATAACTCCACACCCGCCAACATTTCTCCGATGAAAATCGGGATGTCCTAAGGAAAAGCGGGACATTCCGGGATCAAGTCAGAAACCAGGATGGCTTCTGTAAATCTGGGACTGTCCCTGAAAAACAGAGATACAGTGGTACCTCGGGTTAAGTACTTAATTCATTCCGGATGTCCGTTCTTAACCTGAAACTGTTCTTAACCTGAAGCACCATTTAAGCTAATGGGGCCTCCTGCTGCCGCCGTGCCGCTGGAGTACGATTTCTGTTCTCATCCTGAAGCAAAGTTCTTAACCCAAGGTACTATTTCTGGGTTAGCAGAGTCTGTAACATAAAGCGTATATAACCTTTAGCGTATGTAACCCGAGGTACCACTGTACCTGGATGGTCTGGTTAGGCCAGAAAAAGTTGGTACCCAACAGAGCACTTGTAAAAGTGAAGCTACAGTGATACCTCCGGATGCGAACGGGATCCGTTCTGGAGCCCCATTCGCATCCTGAAGCGAACGCAACCCACGTCTGCGCGTGCGCAGGTCGCGATTCGCTGCTTCCGCGCATGCGCGTTACGTCATTTTGAGTGCCTGTGCATGCGCAAGAGGCAGAGCGCAACCCGAAAAGGCTTAACCTGATGCGACTTCAACCTGAGGTATAACTGGATATACTGCAGCATCCAGGACTTTCTAAGGGGTTGGAAACTTGGACACCAAGACTCAAGTACTCTTTGGTGGGAGAATCCCACCTTGCCTCATGGGTGGGCCTGAAGTCCAGGACCCCATTCTCACAGGGGCCAACCAGATGTCTATAGGAAGCCCAGAAGCAGAGGTGGAACGCAACAGCGCTCTCGCTTTGACACACTGGTATGAAAAGCAACCACCCAATATTTTGATTGGGAGTGTCCACCGAGACCACTTAACACCGGTCTTGAAAGACTTACACTGGCTCGCTGTACGTTTCCGAGCACAATTCAAAGTGTTGCTGCTGACCTTTGAAGCCCTAAACGGCCTCAGGCCCAGTATACCTGAAGGAGTGTCTCCATCCCCATCATTCAGCCCAGACACTGAGGTCCAGCGCCGAGGGCCTTCTGGTGGTTCCCTTGCTGCGAGAAGTGAGGTTACAGGGAACCAGGCAGAGGGCCTTCTCGGTAGTGGCGCCCGCCCCGTGGAACGCCCTCCCATTGGATGTCGAGGAAATAAACAACTATCTGACTTTTAGAAGACATCTGAAGGCAGCCCTGTTTAGGGAAGTTTTTAATGTTTGATGTTTTATTGTGTTTTTAATATTCTGTTGGGAGCTGCCCAGAGTGGCTGGGGAAACCCAACCAAATGGGCGGGGTATACATAATTTATTATTATTATTATTATTATTATTATTATTATTACTACTACTACTACTACTACTTTGTCATTAAAAATGTTTCACATCAATTAAAATGTAAGTAAGTCCTTGGCATCAGTCATGGGTTCCCCGTGCACAGACTACCAGCCAGCTGTTCAGAATGAAAATAAAGATTGTGATCTACTACACGTCAACATGGTTGTTGTTTTTCTCCTCCAAGGTCAGAATAAAAGTGTTTAATGAACACCAGGGTGGAACCTTGTATTTCTTTTCAAACCCCATAGGATCAAGGAATCCTTTCTTTTTATTTCTATATTCCTGCATCATGCCCTGCTGTTTCTGTTTTATTTTATGCTGTTTGTTTGAAGAATTTACCGTACATGCCACTTAACTACAATCATCCCTTCGCCGTGTTCGAGAAACACAATATAGGAAAAGGGTTGAAAATATGAATGTCAAACTTCGGCAAAAATGCCTGCTGAAATAAGCTCTGCAGCAGGCAGTGGAAGTTCAACCGGGAGTGCCATGAAGTTGGACCCACAATCCCAATGGATATGAACCGTACATGGGGGAATCGCCAGCAATAACTCCTCTGAAGATCCCAGCGATCAGGCAGAGAAGTAAGGGATTAGGTGGTCCTTGAGGTATCCTGGACTTGTTGTTAAGGGGCCTTGTAAACAACCTTGAATCTCACCTGGTACAATTTGGGCAGCCAGTGCAAGCTTTTGAGCACCAGAATTATTGAGTTAAGAGGTTTCACCTCCTCCATGGGAGCTGGGGCCACCAGACCTCCAGATTTTATTATGTCTCCAGGTTTACCTGACCCACAGCCCACCTTCGGGTGGCAGGCAGAGGGCTTGACTCAGGGGTCAGCAAACTTTTTCAGTAAGGGGCCAGTCCACTGTCCCTCAGACCTGGTGGGGGGCCGGACTATATTTTGAAAGAAAAAATAATGAACGAATTTCTGTGCCCCACAAATAACCCAGAGATGCATTTTAAATAAAAGCACACATTCTACTCATGTAAAAACACCAGGCAGGCCCCACAAATAACCCAGAGGTGCATTTTAAATAAAAGGACACATTCTTCTCATGTGAAAACACGCTGATTCCCGGACTGTCCGTGGGTTGGATTGAGAAGGCGATTGGGCCGGATCCTGCCCCCGGGCCTTAGTTTGCCTACCCATGGCTTGACTCTTCAGGTGGATATATAATAATAAGACACAGGTGACGCTGTGGTTTAAACCGCTGAGTCTCTTGGGCTTGCAGGTTTGAATCCCCGCGACAAAGTAATAATAATAATAATAATAATAATTTTATTATTTCTACCCTGCCCATCTGGCTTCCGTTACTCTGTCCCAGCTCCTGCCAACCTAGCAGTTTGAAAGCATGCCAGTGCAAGTAAATAAATAGGGAAGGTAAATGGCATGACGGGAAGGTAAATGGCATTTCCGTGCGCTCTGGTTTCCGTCACGGTGTTCTGTTGCGCCAGTAGCGGTTAAGTCATGCTGGCCACATGACCTGGAACGCTGCCTGTGGACAAACGCCGGCTCCCTCGGCCTGAAAGCAAGATGAGCACCACGACCCCATAGTCGCCTTTGACTGGACTTAACCGTCCACTGTCCTTTACCTTTTTATATATATAGTATAATAAAAATGATATAGACATTATGTACACAGCTTGCAAGCTTCAGCCCAGCAGGAGCTAGCTGCAAATGATAGCAAAACATTATATATACACATTGCAATTATTTGCAAAACTGCTTTGGGAATTGGGGGCTGGTGGGGAAGAAAGTGCTGTGTTGGTGATGTCCCAGATGCTAGCCAGTCCCCATGGTCCTCAGCCAGGATTTCTCCAGATCAAATCTGAAACACACCCAAAAGCTACAGAGCAGGTTTTCTGTTTGTTTGTTTCTGAGTTTGTGCCCGGAAGAAGTTCCATTTGGAGTAGATCAGGTGAAACTAGCCTTAACAGATCTAGAGAGATGTTACACCTGTCTTAACACGGTTGTCAATGAAAGCCAAGGCACTGTTTGCTTTTCTGTGCAATGGCTCTGCAGTCATTCATATTATCTTGCTCTCATTCTCTCTCTCTCACACACACACATGCTCTCAACCGTTTTCAGTCTCTGAGTAACCTTTGGTCTTGTAAACACCATCAAAAGTGGACATAACTCAGTTATTGCAGCATAACTGATAATGTAAACAAGCCCCAAAGTAGCTTGCATGACTCTACCAGGCAGAGCGTGTGATACACTGGTGTCCCCTTTCATGATCGGAAGTTCTTGCCAAAACATACAGATGAGTTCAGCTGTCAGAAAGGGATCGAATATCCCTACTAGGAGGGTGAGACAGAGAGCATAAAAGCAGCGTTTCATCCTCACCTCCTCCCTGAAATGCTATTTTTCTAAGTGCAAATAACTTCTTTTAATATAGAGGAGGCGCATCTGGTTGTGCAAGTATTTATTTATTTTATTTTATATTTCTTCTTTTTTAAAGATTTTTATTGATACAGCAAGAAACAAGAAAAAAACACAAATACCAAATTACACACGGGAATAACCATAGACACATAATTTTCTTAGCAAACAATAAAACATATATTGGTCTTAACACTAAAGACCCAACCTCCCGTCTACTCCATATTTCATATTAAAAGGTAAAGGTAAAGGTATTTCATATTACTTATTGCCAATTCACACTTTTATCATAATTAAACTTTTTCTTAATATATCTAATTTCTTATATCTACCTTGCAACTATTACTGAAGTTCCTCGAATGCTGCAACAGAATTTAAACTACTTATATTTATTTTTCAGATATTCTTTGAAAACCTCCCATTTTGAAACAAATTCCTGTTTTGATTTATTCTTTATTTTTTCTGATAGACCGTCTAATTCGGCATATTCTGTCAGCTTTTGGATCCAATCTTGTATAGAGGGGATTTCATGACTCTTCCATTTTGCCGCGATCAGAACTCTGCGGTTGTGCAAGTATTTATTAAGCAGCACAGCAGAGCTGCAGGTTTATTAACTCGGCGAAGACCACTTTCAGGCATCAGGGGGGAAAACCGTGATGCAAACTTCCCAGGCTGACAGATTTTGGTTTCCTCAAACGACACCGGTGGAAGGCAGAGGGTGCCAGGAGAAAAATGCTCTGGGAAGGGGACGTCTCTGACATTAAAGGAAAACCGAAGATGAGCTTAACGCCATACTCTACAGGAGTATTTTCTGTAGCTGAAACCTCCTTGTACACACCTCTCGCCTTCTCCTAGAAAAACAGCTTAAGGCAGGGCTCCAGGACATATGGCTCTCCAGCAGTTGTTGGGGCTTCAACTCCCGTGACCATCAGCCATGTTGGTTGTGGATGATGGGTGTTGGAGTCCCATTAACATAGGGAAGGCCAGAGGCTCCCTATATCTTGGGCAAAAAAAATGAGAGGCACAAATACAAGATGGGTGACACCTGGCTTGAGAGCAGTACATGTGAAAAGGATCTAGGAGTCTTGGTTGACCACAAACTTGACATGGGCCAACAGTGTGACGCGGCAGCTAAAAAAGCCAATGCAATTCTGGGCTGCATCAATAGGAGTATAGCATCTAGATCAAGGGAAGTAATAGTGCCACTGTATTCTGCTCTGGTCAGACCACACCTGGAGTACTGTGTCCAGTTCTGGGCACCACAATTCAAGAAGGACACTGACAAACTGGAACGTGTCCAGAGGAGGGCAACCAAAATGGTCAAAGGCCTGGAAACGATGCCTTATGAGGAACGGCTAAGGGAGCTGGGCATGTTTAGCCTGGAGAAGAGGAGGTTAAGGGGTGATATGATAGCCATGTTCAAATATATAAAAGGATGTCACATAGAGGAGGGAGAAAGGTTGTTTTCTGCTGCTCCGGAGAAGCGGACACGGAACAATGGATCCAAACTACAAGAAAGAAGATTCCACCTAAACATTAGGAAGAACTTCCTGACAGTAAGAGCTGTTTGACAGTGGAATTTGCTGCCAAGGAGTGTGGTGGAGTCTCCTACTTTGGAGGTCTTTAAGCAGAGGCTTGACAACCATATGTCAGGAGTGCTCTGATGGTGTTTCCTGCTTGGCAGGGGGTTGGACTCGATGGCCCTTGTGGTCTCTTCCAACTCTATGATTCTATGATCTCACTGTGTTAAAGACACACAAGGGCAACTCCCATTCACTTAAATGAAGGACAAGATAAGTTCGCTGTGGACACTGGGCCCCTTGTTAACCAGCGGAAGGGGCCGCCACTTGGATTTCCCAGCACCTCAGGCTTCAAAATATCTTGGGCCAGGACTGTACTGTGTTGAATCCATGACTTTTGAGGGCCTCGTGGCACAATTTTCCAGATTTCTCTTTTTTCCTCTGGCTTCTGACTCAACACTTTTCCAGGTAATTTGTTTTCTTTCTTTTTTTTCGCACCGCCACTGAGGAAAGAGGAACGCAACTAAATAGGCTCAGAAGGCAGGGCTGAAATGGTTTTATAACAAGCCCTCTTATTTATTTATTTTATTTTTGGCTGCGGAGGGGATGGCAGCAACAGCAGCAGCAGCAACAACAACAATCCGTCCAAGAGCCTCCAAAACACTGCGAGCAAAAGGGGGGAAAAAAATATCCAAAACGAGATTCTGTTTTTTCTTTTTCTTTTAAAGGGACGCATTGTTTTGTTTTCCTCTTTCCCTTCTTGGCTGAAACCTGAAATGCTTTGGCTTGAGAGGATAAGATAAAGCTGTGCAGATCAGCCGGCGAAGCCCTGGCTATGAATCATTTGCTGCTGCTGCTGCGGCTGCTGTTGCCTTGCTCCCTGCCAATCTCCCACCATCCTAGGGAAAACTCAGGGAGTCCTAGAAATCACAGCGTTGTCTCTCCTCTCTCTCTCTCCTCTATTGAAGTCCTCTCGGCAGCAGAAGCACCCCTGGAGCACCTCGAAGTTCATCTGGGCTGCCGGCTGTCTTCTCTCTGGCTGGCATTTCTTCCGCCACGCTCTAATCCTGCACTGATCTTGTGATCAGGTAATTCTCTCCTCTGACCACTGGATATGACGCAGCAAAATTATTGAGAATGGGGATGTGGGAAGCAGCTTTGGCCTGGCTGTGCTTCTCCAAGGCTTAATTTGCTTTCGTGACCTTGCTTAAGGGTGTTTTAAAAGCCTCCCATTTAAAAGAACAGAGAGAGAAGATGAATAAGCAACTTTGCAGCTTCCCTTTCCCTTGTCGTCAAGGAAAAGCTGAACAGGCAGCTATCACAGAACGATAGGAAATTCTCCCTTACTGCAGCGCCTCGAGTTTCAAGACCCAGTGGGCCTTTCCAAACATATCAGCATGTTTACATTACATAACACGGTGAATTCAATAATAATAATATTATTATAATTTTTTATTTGTACCCGGTCCTCCCTGGCTGGAGCCGGGCTCAGGGCAGCTAACATCATAAAACTAACACAGTATACAAAGAACGTAAGAACATAAGAACAGGCAATCAATTAATTAAAATACATCTTAAAATTAGTTCAGAGCAAATTAAAATCTGGACAGATGGCAGTGCATGGGTAAAATTGAGAGTGGTTAATATTCTCTAGGGCCAGCTGTTACCACTGGTCTTATAAAGGACCTGTGAACTTGCTAGGAGGCCTCTTTAATTCTGGTTCTTATACAGAAAGAAAAGAATCAGACTGAACCCTGACCAAAGGCCTGGCGGAACAGCTCCGTCTTGCAGACCCTGTGGAAAGATGTCAAATCCTGCAGGGCCCTGGTCTCTTGTGAGAGAGCGTTCCACCAGGCTGGGGCCACGGCCAAAAAGGCCCTGACTCTGGTCGAGGCCAGTCTAATCTCCCTGGGGCCTGGGATCTTCAGGGTGTTATTATCTGCAGACCTTAAGGTCCTCCGTGGGGCATACCAGGAGAGGCTGTCCTGTAGGTACGAGGGTCCTAGGCTAGGAAAATGAAACTGTCATCTGCCATGGATGCTTGACCATCTGCTATGGATGCTTGAGCTGAGATTTCTGCATTGTAGGGGGGTTGGACTAGATGACCGACCCTCGGGGTCCCTTCCAATACAATTCTGTGGTTCTAGTTTAACCATCTCGGTTGTTCCTCCACTACCTGGGGACAAGATGGAGCCTTGAAGAACTTTGCTAGGGGGAACATAGATGCTCTGCAGAACTGCCAGCCGTCCGCACTGTGATGGCCTGGGACTTGGGCTCGGACTCGGAACCAGAGGAGACTCAGTCTGCACCAGATCCTTTGCCTCGGGCATCATCTGAACCAAGTCTGGGGCCCGATCCTGAAGAGTCCCAGTCTGCACAGGTTCACCTGCAACAAACACCAGCTGGGCCGAGTCAGGGGCCTGATCCTGCCCTGGCTCCAGATGTGGGGATCACCTCATTGCCTCCAGCTGGGCCATCACTTACAGCTGCTCCACTACCGGTTTGGTCAGGGGAGGCTGAGGTGGCCCCTGGGTCTAGTAACCCACCAACGTCTCCTGAGCTGCAGAGACTCAGGTCTGAGAGAAGGAGAGACCTGAGTACTCACAGGAGGAGTGCTTGCCTTCGGGTGAAACAGGGAGGTGAGTCGCCGGGGGATCAGGACCGGCTGTTACCCCACAAAGATAAAAGGCTGTCGGACCCCGCCCCAGGTTGCAGGAGCAACATTGCTGTATTCTAGATCCTGCCTGAGATCCTGTACCTGTCCTTGCCTGGTTTCCTGCCTTGGCCCTGTCGGACTGATTCCCAGCAGAACCTTTGGATTCTGGACCGGTCTTGGACCTCATTTCACGGGTTACTCCCGGGCGCAGCACTTGCATGCTCTAGGATTGCCCTTCGAGGACAAAACAGAACCACACACTAGTTGGTTCTATGAACACCTGCTAGGCCACCTAGCTGCATACCCAACACCTCATGTTCTGCCAACCACAATGAAAACCACTGGAAGTTCCAACTGGATGAACAGAATACAGTTTCCCACCAAGTGCAGATACAGACTCTAGTAAAAAGCAAACTCTCTGTTTACTACCTGACTGCAGGAGAAATCGGTCTTCTTCATCTGGGCCCAGGATGTCAGTAATGCTTAGGCTGGAACCTTCTCCAAATTGTTTGGGGTGGCAAACCATTACACACTTATCTGGGAATTAGTCTCATTGAACTTAGTGGGACTTATTTCTGCTGAGGCATGCATATGATTTTGTGCTGCTAGTTTGGTGCAAATTATTGAAAACAATTCTCCTGAAATGGGTGGGGTGAAAATTATACTTTTTTTTTATAGGTGGTGCATACACCACAGCAGAAATCATCACAGGGAAAAATGCATTCCCTGTCCCGGTTTAAGGAGAAGTGGATTGCAGGAGAGGCAACTATCTGTTAGTCCACATTGCATCAGGTAAAACCATACATATCTCTGGCTCTCACACGCTTCCCAAATCTAGTATGTTCCAGATGTTGTTCAACTTAATATCTGAGCATTTGCTATGCTGCCTGGAGCTAATGAGAATCTGA
The DNA here is from genome assembly GCF_965113315.1 of Podarcis vaucheri. Classification (NCBI taxonomy): domain Eukaryota; kingdom Metazoa; phylum Chordata; class Lepidosauria; order Squamata; family Lacertidae; genus Podarcis; species Podarcis vaucheri. The sequence continues at coordinate 66,666,097 of NC_138748.1, read as the reverse complement.
GTCCAAAACCCATGAGGGGCACCACGTTGGGGAATGCTGATCCTAAATGCTTTTGTGGAAAAGATTCAGGGATTAAATGTAGCACCTACAGTCCAATCCTATATATGCCTACTCTGAAACAAGCGCAATTGAACTCAGTGAGGCTTACTCCCAGGTAAATGGGTAAAGGGCTGCAAACTTGGGGTCACTCTTTTGCTGTAAGGAGATGGGACAAAAATGGTTCTTCCCTCTAACTGTCCAAAGTCCAGCACTGACTCGTGTTGAAGAAGACCGAATATCTTAATAACTGTCACACGATGTAGTTTTTCTACAGCCATGCCTGCCAAAAATATGAAAAAGTCATGTAATGTGATAGTCTCATTTCTCCCACTAATAACATACTTAGTCTTCCTCAGTGCCAACCGCCAATACATCTGCCATAATGTATACACATTTTAAATTGAAAAATAATGACGTTATTTGCTGCCACAGGGGCGCAGAACGAGGAATCTTGCTGATAGGGTTCAGCATGGTTCTCTTCATGAGGTTTAATTGTGTGTATGTGTTTATGTGTTGTTATGTGACTCGATGCAATTAGGGTTATGGGCTGAATCAACACGAAATTTCCCGACCTAGTTCCACTTGGCCTCTTTGTTTGCTCAGCAGATATGGGGTCAAGTCAATGCAAGCAGAACATTGGCGTGGTAGAGTTGAGAGCGCGATCCGAGATCTCTGCAATGGCCTTCCTTGCAGCTTTTGAGGCCTGCACAATGGCAGCCTCTTTGCTTACGGCCCAGCAGCTGAAGATCTGGAGGGAGAGAGAGAGAGATTCTGACTCCACCAAGCAGTTTAGGAAGTGGACCACCTCTCCCCTTTCAACACATTATTTCAGCAGAGCAGAGTCAACTTCAGCACCACTGTAGGAACAGCAACAGCGCGACTGATCTCCCGCACAGATCAGCCGACCCTCGCCCCATACGCTTTCCGCAGCACAGGGATTTCGGCAAGCAAGATTTCTGTCCGCTGTGTTTCCCAAGCTTTTGATACTTGGGGCATTTTTTTAAAATATGGAGGAAAATTTGAGGCATGCCTACGCTCAGAAAGATGCACGCAGATTTTCCTCAACCCTCTCTCCTCATCCTTGTGACTAGGGGAAAGTTGTCTTCTCCTTACTAATCAGTCAAGGCTCAGGGACGAGGCAGTGCTTTCTGGGCAGGTGAGATGCTGCCGAGATTCTCTCATGCCTTTCAGTTGCACTGGAAATCCAAGTGACACTCCCCATATACTGGCAAGAGGCTAGGGAGGGAATCAGTGTTGCACCAGGCCTAGCTTTTCCAATGATCATACTGCTGTGGGTGAATTATGACAAGCCAGCTTAGTTTTTCAAGTCACATTTTTTTACTCCTCTTGCATCTCTGAGTTCCCCAGCACAGAATTTGGGAATGGGAATGTCTTAGTGGGTGCGAGAGAGTGTGCTGGGTGCTTGGAAAAAGTAGGGTTCAGAAATAACAATACGTTAAGTGGAAGGGGTCAATACATTAATTGGAATGGGACGCGGGTGGCGCTGTGGGTTAAACTAGGACTTGCCGATCAGAAGGTCAGCGGTTCGAATCCCCGCGACAGGGTGATCTCCCGTTGCTCGCTCCCAGCTCCTGCCAACCTAGCAGTTCGAAAGCACACCAGTGCAAGTAGATAAATAGGTACCACTCCGGCGGGAAGGTAAACGGCTTTTACGTGCGCCGCTCTGGTTTGCCAGAAGCGGCTTAGTCATGCTGGCCACATGACCCGGAAGCTGTACACCGGCTCCCTTGGCCAATAAAGCGAGATGAGTGCCGCAACCCCAGAGTCGCTCACGACTGGACCTGATGGTCAGGGGTCCCTTTACTCTTTACCCTTTAAGTGGAAGGGAGACATTTTGTTTCAGAAGCGTCACTGAACCTTCCAGCTGCCTGCTCAGCGCAAAAGTCTAATTAGCTAAATAGCCTCATTGTGGGAACTTAAAACACATTGTGGAGATGGAGAAATTTGGATAAACAAGAGAGGTATTAACCTAGTACTGAAACAGGTTGTTGTTGTTGTCGCTGTGATCAACAGAAAAAGTCTTACAGTATGAGACAACTCATAGAATCCAATAAACAAACAGCAGCTTAGGAATTTAGGCTTACATCACATGGGACCATAGTAAACACTTATCATCAAATTAATATTTTTGCATAATGCAATGCATTACTGTAACCCTTAACAGTTTGTAATTTTGACATCGTTTCCCCAAGTCTCGATAACGTGGCACTTTGCTGTTGCCCATACTCTTACAAAACCCTTTTATTTTTTGTTACATTTCCAAATGTGATTGCTAATATTTCTCAAAGGCATGAGAGTTAAATAATATAGGTCTGCTTCAAAATATTTCTCTGGGATAACATATTTTACATAGTTTAACAGAAATATTAATGGGTCCACATTTTCTAGGGACCTGGATAATGAAGTTCTGATTATTTGTTTATATCAAGAAACCAGGTATTTCCTCAAGCTTATGATAAGAAGATGTTTGGTGATTTAAAAGGATTTCCAAACCTCTTACTGTATATAGCATATGTGCAATATAAAACCAATGCCCATTAAAACAGAAAAACAACAACCTAAAATAATAAAGCAATGGTACAAAAACTGATAAAAGTGAACAAAACAAAACCAGAAGATTCAAACACATAAAATACATCGTTTTGATCTTAAGGGTCAGGGAAAGCCTAGGCTAAAAAACAAGCCTTTACTAGACCCCTGAAGCAAGTAATAGTTGCAGCTTCATTTATGGCAAAGGGAAGGGCAACCCACAGTACAGAAAATGAATGTTTTGGGGTCACTACCCTATGATATTCTGTGGGGTGCGGTGCCACAAGCAGAATTTCCCTAGATGTTCTAAATGATTTTACAGGCAGCATCTAATTGATGGCTCATATAATTAGTCCCCATGCTACCACTCCGAAGTAGATCATGATTCCCATTTTACATCAAAACAAGGCTGAGACTGGGAGACAGGTTCAAATCCATGAAACAAACCCATGGCTGTGTTGGGACTGAAAGATAGTTTCTCCATGCCTATATGGCTTGAAACCGAACTGATTGGCCTCATCACTTGCATCAACCAGTGAGCATTAATGTGTGAGCAGACAAGGACGAAAATAATTTATGCTTGATGTGGGCTTCCTGTAGGCATCCGGTTGGCTGGACTAGATGGGTCTCTTAACCCAATCACACAGGGGATATTAATGTTCAATCCATGGTTTTAATTGTGGGCTTGCAAAGACAGACAAACAAGTCATCAGTTGATGCTGAGAGCATATGTCTGAAGTCTCTAAACCAGAGACAGCCAAAATGATGCCTCCAGATTATGCCCCTCTAAACCATGGGGATAAACCAGGTTCAAGTTTCAGTTCAGGTCTATAAACCACGCACCGGATGGCCCAGAGAAGAGAGGGCACACATTTCTTGACTTTATGAGCCTGCATTAAAACAAAACTATCGACTGCGAGATGCATTCTACAGAAGACGTTTTGCGGAGCACATCTTCCAGGTCCCATCTGCTTCAGGCTGTAACTTCTCTCCCCCTTTCTTTCGACACAAACAAGTTTTTCCTCCTTCCTCGTTTCTGCTTCTGTCAGCACTGCAAAGGCCCGAGACAGCTGCGGAAGAGCGAAGCTGCATTTTCTTTATGCCAGAAAGCACCTTTTCCCGAGTTGCTCAGAGGGGCTGTGCTGAGACCCTGTGCAAACCCTGTGGCAAACTGAGTGATGCTGATACCTAGCAAGCAGAACCCAGACAGGTTTTTGTTTTGGGTGAAAAACAAACAACCCATTTACTCCTATTTCCCATCAGTTGTTGTTGTTATGGTAATAACCATTATCATCATCATCATCCTCATTGCATTACTCCACAGGATAATAATGCATTCTCCCCCATCAATTCCGTTTTACTTGTTAACTTTTGGGGAAGCTATTCCTGCTGCTTAAAGAGACCCCCTAGCATCCAATTCTCCAGGTGCCCCCCCCTTTTGCAAATGTGCTTGCTCATTACTGTACACCAGTGGCGTAGCGTGGGTTGTCAGCACCCGGGGCAAGGCAAGTAATTTGCGCCCCCTAACCCGTGGATTTGCGTCCCCTAACCCTAACCCCCAGATGTTGCGCCCGGTGCGTCCGCGCCCCCCCGCACCCCCCCCCCCGCTACGCCACTGCTGTACACCTCTTCTCTTGCTTTTTGGGAAAGGCACCTGCGCCGGATTCCTCCTGGTGCCTCTCCTGTTTCTGATCTCGGTGTGGTCCCCCCCCCCCTTGTTGTTGTTCCTTGTTTTCCTCCGGACAAAACTTGGTGATGCCGGTGGTCTGTTGCAAACAGCCCGGCGTGTTGCGTCGGCGGGGGTTAGGCGAGATGATGGTGTGGTTTGGGGCTTCTGGGTTGGTGTTTTGGCTTTTTCCTTTTTTTTTTTTTTTGGCTCGCTGCTGCTGCCGCCGCTGCAGAGTCACGTGGGAGTCCCCGAAGTTTCCATAGCGAGGCCTCTCGGCGTCACATGATGGCCACGATATAATGAAACAACATTGTAGCGAGGGAAGCAGTGCCCGAGCGCCGGGCGGCGGCGAGAGAGAGGCGCGCGGGGCGCCGCCGGCGCGCACGGGGAGGCGGAGAAAGTTCTCGGGCGCGCCGGCAGCAGCAGCAGCCCTGGGAACCCGGTGCGGCTTCGGCTGAAGGGGCGTCGCTACGGGTTAAAAGGCAGCAAGCAGCAGAGCCGGCCAACCCCGCTTTCTTCCCAGCCCGGAGCGAGAGGAACTTTGCGCGCCAGCCTGCGTGGGAATTGCACCTGCTCCGGGCCGGAGAGAGTGCGCGCCTGGCCATCATAGGATTGGAAGAGATCCCGAGGATCGTCTAGTCCAGCCCCCTGCAATGCTGGGAAAAAGGGGTCCGCGTGGGTTTGGAAATTTTTGCTTGGGGGGGGGAATTATTTCCTTCTCTCTCCCCCCCCTCCTTTTTTCATCTTCTTTGGGAAGAAGAAGAAGACCCGCGCCTGGATCGCGAATGTGAGTTTATTTATAGGGAGGATTTGTTGTTGGGGGGGGGGGGCAAGGATTGAGGAGAAGGCAAAGATGCGCATCCCCGGGCAAGGAAGGATGGCGCTCGGCGTTGGGTCCTTTTCCGAGACGCTGCGTTTTCGTTTCGCCGCCTCTTCTTGGCACTGCCCGGTCCCCGTCCCCCCCGGCTCTGCTAGGAAGGCAGAGCGAAGGCCGGGCTGTTCTTTTAAAAGAATTCTCTTTCCTATTTTTGTTTTGTAAAAGAGGCGATCGCGCCATGGTGGCGGTGGCGCTGCTCGGCGGGCGCTGCTTCCGCGCGGGGCTCCGGGCGCACCGGGCTCGGCGGGCGCCCCTCCTGCGGGCGGCGTGGCGTTCGTGCGTGCGCCTCGCCCCCCCCCGCGATGTCCGCATTCCAGCTAATGTTGCGCAGATAAAATTCAAACTTGAGGTAAACAGAGGAGGAGGAGGGGCGGGAGGGAGGGAGGTTGTTTCCATCCTTAGATCCCACCTCCTCCTCCTCCCAGGCGGAAACACCTCCCGGTTCAAGAGATGAGAACAGTCCCCAGATCTCCTCCAACCCCATCCATCCCTAGATTCCTTCACTTCTTAGGTGGGCAAGGGCTCCAGCTGATACCCGGAACTCTCCACCCAGGGGTGAAAGAGCAGGTGTCTTTGCAACGCCAGGTTTAACAAGTTTAACAACCCAAGACACCTCCAACGTTGGGCTTGCTTTTTGTTTACCATTTGGAAAACGCCATGCTCCTATCCCGGTTAGCCGCAAAACATCTTTTCTCCAAGGAAAGGGGTATTGCAACCTCTCTAACCTCCCCATATTAAAACACCCAGGTTTTATAATCAGCCAGAGCAGTGTTTTTGTACAGGGGAATGGAGTAGTCAGTAGGACTTGCCGGCAGTTATCTTGCTTGCACTCCTGACAACAACCTTGCAGGGTACGCCAGTGTCGCTGTGCTTGCGTTGCAGTTCGGTGTGGAGGCGGTAAGAGGGGAGGGGGTTGTCCCTGAGGCCTACGGGTGAGTTTCTAGTAGAGGAGGAAACGCTCCCTCCTTGCTTCATGGCACAATCCAGGGGCGAAACACGGCTTTATTTCACCCAGGTCAAAGACTCCAGTTTGGGGGGCACCCCCCCATGTACATCAGCGTACATGCACAGGCTGGGAGCCTCAATGGCGCCCCTCTGGAAGCTTCACCTGGGGCAAAAATCCAGCTAGGACCCTTCCCCCCCCCGCCCCATAGCTATGGCCCTGGCAGAATCCCTATCACTACCTCCTCTCCCGTTTTTGCTTGGGCTCTTCCTTACCTAAAAAAAAGCTCTGTGTGTATGTGTACACAGGAAGGGCAGAAAAGGAAATCCTGTATGACCCTCTTACCCACTCTTGCCCCAGGAAATCCAGGGCTTAAGGTGCGCTTCTCATTTTGCTCTTACAATACCGCAGCCTTGCTGAAAGCAAGAGGAGCGGTGCAGTGGGGAGTTTTGTAGTAGTGGAGCTTACATCTGCAAAGAGAGGGTTGATGAACGTAGGAGCCAGTGGAGGAACGCTGGGCTGGTGGGTTGTGTGGTTGTTTTCGCCAAACTTCTGGGCAAAGGAGAGAGCCTATGGGGCGTTCGGTGGGTGCTGCTCTGTAGACCTTTGCTGAAAGACCCTCCCTCTCCCAGGCACCTGCAAGGAAAGTCACGGGAGCCTTGCTCTCTCCTTGGCCTCTGGTCCTCTTAAGGCTTCTGCAGTTTCGGGCATATCGCTCATGACATGCAAAACGCTGTAATAACAGGGTGGAGGTTTGTGGGGGTTTGTGGAAGCGACAGCTGGGCGGGCGTGAGGTTAGACGGTGTTGACAGCTGGCTGCGTATGTGGCTCAGCGGTGTTGGTGGAAAGAGGAGAGCGAATGGTAGTAGTGAAGGGGCAGGCACACAGGTAGTGTGCGACCAGCGGTGGTGGTTTTTGTGATGTGCTTCCTGCGGGGGGCTGGGGGTAGGAAGCAGACGGGTGTTTTTTGCCCAGTGGGATGCTTGAGGCTGTGTTGACATGACTTGAGAGAAAACTTCCCCTCTGCCCAAACCGCTTGGAGGGAGGTGCAGGCGATGGATTGGTTAACTGTGGGTGGAGATGTTTCGGGAAGTGCTTGTTGTGTTGAATAACAGGCTAGCTGTTAAAAGAGTGTTGCATGCCTGCCTGGTGTCTGTGGTTGTTCCTCCGCCGCCTCCCCAGGCCTCCTTGCCTTCCAGGGTAATACTTAGCAACTTCGCTGTACGTTTTGCATCCAGAGAGAGCTGCCTGTGCAAACATTTCACTAATTAATTGATGCAAGTTTCCCCTCTGCGAATGTTCTCTGGTGGCAGGGAACAGCTTGCCTCCAGTGGCATGCAGAGAGAGAGAGACAGAGAGACAGAGAGACAGAGAGACAGAGAGGGTTAGTGAGGAAGCCAGAAGCTGGAACATTTAAATAAACAGTCTTAAAGGCATATTCATATGCATACATAAGTCATATTTTTTCTCTCTCTCTTTGTCTTTTACACACACACACACACACACACACACAGACAGGCACACACACGATTGCCTCCTAGAAGCTCAGCTCAGTTTGGGTAACAACATGTTATTTAAAACTGTGGCAACGAAACCAGAGAAGTTGAATTATGAGGAAGTGATTAGGCTTTTCCGGCATTTTTCTTTGGTAGAAGGAAAATAACCTAGATTCCTCTCTTCCCCCCGTGGTGAGACGTCTTCTTTTATTTAATAAAACCCTTTCTAAGATATTTGTAGTACTAGGTCCCACCACAACCTTCCCTCCCCCCCCCTGCAAAAAACACCCTTTAAAGCTGGGATGAAGGTAGGGTTTTGCAGATTAGCCGGTTAGAAGAGAAGGCAGGCTTTAAGGCTGTGGCGGTGCTGTCTGACCGATGTGTGCGTGTGAAGCATTTGAGAAGGCAAAAAGTAGGAAATATGCCATTTCCCTGTGCGCATGGAGCGGGGCATTGGATGTTCACAGGGTTGCCTTGGGGTAATCTCAGGATAAAGGAACAGGAGTCCCACACGAGTACGTATCACCCACGTTAAATCAGCTTGCAACTACCGTGGTTTCTTGAACTTCACAGATGAGTTAAGGGGTCTTTATTTGCTATGGCAATAACAGTGTTGGTATCTTTAGATTAAAGACCATATATGTATTTATGGACAAGGAGTTGATTCTTCTAGGTAACACAGCTTAATTAGGAGTATGAAGCCGCCCCCCCCCCCACAAAAGAGCCTGGGGGAAATTTGGGGCCATTTGTTTTCTGACTGGCTTAGGCTGAATGTAAAAGGGCCTTTGGTCTGATTGTGTGTGTGTGTTTTTGTGTTGCTGGGAAGCCTCCTCACACTGCTGTGCATGTTCCACGGCAAATTGGCCCGTGTGTGTATGTGTTTTTAGCCTAGCACTACTGACCCACAGCTAGGATGGTTTGTGGCAGAGTACAAGATGTTCAGTCCTGTGCATGGGAGAGAGCTTGCAAATAACCAGCTCACTGCAGGCTGGGAACCAATGCATACAGATTCCAAGCTGCTGATTTGTGCCTGGCGATGGTGTGAAACGCTGCTAAATGAGGGCAAAGGGCCGGTTTGTTGTGTGTGTGTGTGCCTCATTCTGGGGAGAAAGAACTCTCTTATAGAAACCAGAGGTCTCTCCATAGGGGAAGGTGGCTAATTTTATTCGGATAGGTTCTGAGGGTACAAACACAGGCTATGTTATCACAAATATATGCTTTTTAACGTCTCTGAGCCACCGTGCTTTACTGGACTGACTGAAAAGCAGTTTTCGTAAGAAAAAGGGGGAAAGTAATCTGTATTATTTTGTATCGAAAGAGGGTGTGGCTGTGCCGGATTAATTGATGCGTACGATCTTCCGTACGGAACATGGGCTGTTGTGCGTTGCGGGCTCTGTGTTAAGATTCGAGAGCTGCTCTGGGGAGTGGTTTGTGAGTCCAGGGTTTTTAATGGCATAGGTAATGATGGTGTTACAGAACAAAGCAGAAATTGTGGGGCCTGGATGCGGCCGGGGAAGCAACAGAAACAGCAAATGGTTACCAGAAATGGAAGGGGGTGGGCGGGAGGTGATTCGGCTACCTCTGTGCATGAACACAGGGCAAACATGCACAAACTCTTATAGCACATCTGTACACACGAAGACATGAGCCTTGTTCTAGCGTGGGGTCCTGCAGAGATTGCAAAAGTGCTGTTTGCTTCGAACCGGAACGGATGCACATGGTGCTGCCATGTGAAGATCTGTGCCTCGATAAGAGGTTCACGGAGGTGGCCGGCGCCATTTTTGCTAGGCTGTGGTGCGTGGGGATCTCGTATCTGCTGCATAAAAACTAGCCGATGGATGGCATCATCATCCTCTTGCTCCTTGATCAGCGCAAGATATGTGGGCCGCCGTAAATAAGCAGGTTGAGAGGGAGGCTCCAGATCCCACAGCATGGCCAGATACGCTTCAGAAAGACGCGGGGAGTGTTCCTCTCGACAAAAACATCATTTTGCACATGTTCACAGGGATGGTACCCAGATTGGTTTATGGAATCCTTCTTAGGGGGCAAGCTGTGCCCAAAAGCACCCTGCCTTTCATGGCATGCTTTTCAGAAACCAAGTACTGGGGTTGTGAAGAGGTTTGCCCTGCTGTGTTGTCTTGTTTTGTGGCAGAGAAAGAGAGAACAGATGCTGTGAAGAGGTTTCATTTTGCTGCTTTCTAGATGGAAGGAAGCCCTGGTTTTGTTTCGTTTCTCTTGCATGAGGGTGGCATTAAAGTCAAAAGGGCATTTTTGTAAGGGGGGGGCAGATGTTGCAGTCCCTGATGTATTCTCAGTTTGGGGCATTTGTTTTGTGGAATAACGGGAAGGTATGGATGCCAGGAAGGTGTTTGCTTCCAGCATTCCTCCCCCAGAACAAGGACAATGCTTCTTGGCTCTGTGTTGGGCTGGAAAGTCCTTCGCAATTTAGGCTTCCCTTCACGTCTTTTGTGGGATACCTCGCACATTATAAATATATATATATTTATATTTATTTTATATTTATATATATATATAAATAAAAATTCCAAGCGGGCAGCCTTGTTAGTCCGCTTCACGCACGCACAGAGCAATATCTATCTGTTGCCGTTAGGGGGCCCGAGACACCTTTCACGCGTTGCGAGGTTCACACGTGCACCCGAAATGAGGCAAACTGCTCTGGAACTGCGAGTATCAGCCTCCTCGGATTGGCTCCCTTTCTGCGCCTGCCTGTCCTGCGCCCCGCGAACGCGGGTTTGGCTGCCTGACGCGTAACATGAGGAATGTTGTTGTTGTTATTGTTATCATTTTGTGAGGGGAGACTTTTGTGTGGGGAAAGTGTCGGACTTGTTTTCAGGCGCGTCTTGGGAACGCGCGGCTTTCGCGTGTCTGAGGAGAGAACCGTGTCTCTTCCTCCGTGTGAATGTGTATGGGTCGCCTCAGGAGTTTGTTTTGACAGCCGGGCTTTTCCTCCCTCCCTCCTCACAGTGACGTGTCAAGCCCCGCCCACCCCGCTGCGCTCCCCAGCCAACACGAACACGAACGCAGCTCCCGCTGCCAAGCAGCGGCTTCCGCCCTCAGCCTCCCAAACCCGGCCGGCGCCACCTCGCACTGACTGCGGCACTGCCGCCGGCGAGCCCGCCCACACACTCGCGGCCGCCTAATCAAAACCCTGCGCTCCTCCCTCCGCACCGTTGCCAGCCAATCACAGCCTAGCGCCGCTGCCTTCCAGCCACGCCCTCAGCTTCCCCCCTCCCTCCCCCTCCCTGGCGCTCTCCCCCGCGCGTGTGCTGATTGGCTTCTCCTCCTCAAGTACGTCTCTCGCTCTCGCTCTCCTCCGCTCCCTCCCCTCCCTCCCTGCCTGCTTCTCCAGTGTTTGTTATGGTCCGGCCTCGTGCCGCCGGCTCATTTTGTCACGCGGCAGGGCCTCGCGCCGCCCTTGTCCCCGCCCCTTCTCGCTCGTTCGCTCCCTTCCCTCGTGCTTAGCTCCCTCTACCCCCCCCCCACCCCGAACCTTGTGGCGACGAGGCTTCTGATTGGCTGAGAGGAAGGCGGGAGGGAAGGAGGGGAGCTAAAAAGCGTTTATGGCGTTTTACCTCAGACATCCTGGTCCTTGAATTTTATTGGATTTTATACTAAATGCGCGCGCGCGCGCACGTAGATCTATTTATATTTAGGCATACACACACGTATATAGATTTACATACGTACATCTCTATGTATATCTACATATATCTATATAATATATATGTAGATATACATTTATAAATATGTGTGTGTGTGTGGAGAGAGAGAGAGAGAAGTTTGTATATCTACATATATAGCTATATTTCTATGACATATATGTAGCTATACATTTATAGATATATATGTGTGTGTGTGTGTGGAGAGAGAGAGGACACTGCCAACAATAATGGCACTGCCTGCTCTTGGGTTCCTTCTTACGCATGGACGAAATTGTGAAGAAGAGAAATAATCCTCATGTTTATGAATAAACGTTTAGTTTCTGTCAGTGGGCTCCTGTTGTCAGAATAATTCAACACCAGTTTTATTCTCCCACAAACCCTTCAAGCTGCGTGTTCAGTCGCTGCAGCAGGTAGAAGTTCAACAGGCAGAAATGGCGGCCGTGGCTTTTGTCTCTGCCTCAGGGGAAGCTGCACCTGGCCAGCACCCGCCTGCCAGCTGTTTAATGCAATATGGCCGAGAAGTTCCCTTCGCTGCCAATTGGACCCCCCCACCCTCAGCTTCAGGAAATGCTGTGTTATTTCAACACCATGGCTGCGGGAAGAAATGTTGCAGCGCTAGCTGTGGGAGTGGAGCCCAATGATCCCTGAATTCTAGCAACTCGTAATATAAATATAATAATACAGTGGTGCCTCGCAAGACGAAAAGAATCCGTTCCGTGATTCTCTTCGTCTAGTGGTTTTTTCGTCTTGCGAAGCAAGCCCATTGACGGATTAGCGGTATTAGCGGCTTATCTGCTGATCGGATCAGCTGATAAGCGGCTTAGCGGCTTAGAAAAAGGGGGGAAAGGAAAAAAACCCCGCAGGAACTCGCAAGACATTTTCGTCTTGCGAAGCAAGCCCATAGGAGATTCGTTTTGCGAAGCACCTCCAAAACGGAAAACTCTTTCGTCTAGCGAGTTTTCCGTCTTGTGAGGCATTCGTCTTGCGGGGCACCACTGTAATAATAGTAGTAGTATTGTGTGCAACATTTGTTATGGCAAGAACAACTTGCTGCCTTTGTGAAGAGGATCGGGGAAACTGCCCTTACATGTACTGTTATTAGGACTATAGTTCCCATCGTCCATTGCCATTGGCCATGGTGTCTGGGGCTGATGGGAATTGGAGTCCAGCAACATCCGCTCACACCCTGATACAGCCCAAGGGCCTTATTGCCGCCTGGGCCACCTTCTGGGGGCCACATGCCAATGATAGGCAAGGGCCAGAGCCACAAGTGGGTGGGAGCAGCTGAGGCAACATCGATACTTGCACAGAATTCTTACTATGAGTTAAATTTATATACCGCCCGTTGTCCAGAGAAAATTACAGGGCAGTTTTACGGCATCAAAATGCAAACCCCAAATGCATATCATAATCGCAACAACAACCGATAACCGCCTCGCTCCCCCCAAACACAATTAAAATGGCCATAGATGTTTTAATTAATCGCCTGGCTATCGAGTTACTGCATAACAGAAGTATCCTTTCTGAATCCCGTCCCACACCCTTCTCTGTCTTCCATTCAGGCAAGCAGGAGGCATTATCGGATTTCAAGCCAAACAAAAGTACGCAAGCAAGGTGAGGCTGCAAGGGGATCTGTGCAGCCAAAGGCCCAGACGTGATCCTTTGCATTTAAGATTTTACAGACTTCGTTTAGGGAATGCTAGTGTGTTTTTTCTCCATGCTGGGCTGAAGCATTGGTTTGCAGTCTCCGTCTCGTACTCGGGTGGGCTATTGCTGGCCAGCCAGATTCCTTGCAGGAACCTCAGTAGATGTTGCCAAGATTATTAAAACAGCCACCACCAGGTAGCTCTGCCGCCGCTGATTCGGCCCTGAAGGTTTCCATTATACGTCCCCCCCTTTTGCTTTTTTTTCTTTTGCGCGGCACCAAAATAGCCGACTGCAGGCTGGTGACTCATGAGAAAAACACCAGTTTGGTCACATTTGAGCGGAGCGAAACAATGCGGCAGGTAGGCAGGCGGGCAGCTGCGAAAAGGAGGATAGTGGGGTTTCTGCACAGAGGAGGAAATTTTGGAACGGAGGAAGCTTCTCTGTCTAGATCGGTATTTTCTGCACTGAGTCACAGTGGCTCTCCAAGGTTTCAGGGCTGGGAATGTTCCCAGCCTAACTTGGAGCTTCCAGCTATTGAATCTGGGACCTTCTGAATGCAAGAAAGTTGCTCTGAACTATGGCGAGAGAGGTTCCAAACTCTGTCTTTTGCATCGTTGTTAAAGCTGCAGGAGTCTCTTAGGCATCTGTTCTGCATTTGGCCACTGTCGTGTGAGGATATTTATTTGTTTAAAAGCATGCATAAGTGCCTCAATATTTTGAATATCTCTAAGATATAATCTGGACACTGGATGTTAGCTGCCTCTAAATCTCCAGATTCAGCAGGAGTCAAAATGACCATGGCTTGTCCCATCCAATGTTCAAAATTTCCCAGGCGCATTTTGCACCTGGTTATCAGCTATTGGGACCAAGTGAAAATGCCTGGGCCTGACACCATCTGGAGGTACATGTTTTTGCATGGGTCTTGCCTGTTTTCACACACTAGGAACACACCCTGTAGAATCCTGTCCGTTATATTTTATCTGCACAATCAGAATGAATTTCTGGAAGCAAAAAGTGATGTTGAGAAGTATGTTTACATTTGTTCTGCATTTGAAATCATTCTTCCTGTGCCCCTTTCCAAGGGAGGTGCTGAGGGTGGCGACATGAGAATGGGCCTTTTCAGTGGTGGCTCCCTGTTTATGGAATGCTGTTGCCGGTAAGGCACACCTTTCAGTAGCTGCTTTTAGGTGCTGGGCAAAAACATACCTGTTCGCCCAGGTCTTTGGAACTTAATTTTAGCAGGGTATGGTGGAGTTGTATCTGCTATATCTGTGTGCATCTATCTGTATCTTACTTACGTATTTTAGGTTGTGTTATTCTCTTTTTATATTTGTTTTTTAACGTTTCCTTTTTTTGTAAGTTGCTTGTGAGTTTCATTTATTTTTGAAAGAAAGCAACTAGAATAATAAAATAATAGAACTGTACAGTTAGGCACCGCAAGAATCATCTAGTCCAACCCCTGCAATTCAGGAACCTTTTGCCTAGTGCGAGAAAAGTCTTTCTTGAATAAGAACATTTTCAAAGGGCAAAAGGACAGGGACATAATAGACTCCCCCAGGAAGGGAATTTCACCACCTTGGCACCAGAAAAGGCATTGCAACCAGTGTCTGGAACTGAGGATATGACAACCTCAGCTGATGTTACAACTAGAGAAATTATTGATGTCGCTTTGCAATCCTAGGTGGTCTACTTGGAAGAAAGTCCCATTAAGTTCAATAGGACTTTCTCCCAGCCAGGCTAATGGGTATAGGATTGCAGCCTTAGCCATTTTCTCTTTTGAAGCAGCTGGCAGGCTTGCTAGCACACTAATAACATTTCCAGCTATTTGTGGGCTGCCTATCGGATAAAATTATTGCGAGGATATGTTATCCTTTCCTAAAACACATTTCTGCTAGTAAAAAATAGTACCCTTTTTGATATCTGCCTTGCTGCTGCTTTCATTAGTTTTATTGAATTGATATATATTTTTTTCTAACGTAGGAAAATTATTTCTTTTTTGAACCCGGAATTCTGTCCACCTTTCCAAATAAGGGGAAGGGCATCCTGTTGTTATGGTGTCCCGAAGCACAGTTTGTACTGTACTGTTTTATGGAGCAGTTACGATCATGAATACGGAGGGTAAATTTAAAAGGCCCATGACGGATAGCGATTATTCCTTTGCTTTGTGCAAGTATGTAAAAAAATATCTATTATTCTCCTTATGCAAGAGATGCCTGTGGCTTCACATCAAGAGCTAAGGACGTGCCAAGTTTTCAGAAGTTTCAAATTCAAACTCCTTACTTTTTAAAAAACAAAAGTCGGAAGAATTCAAAAGGCATCTTAAAAGGAAATGGCTAATGCATCATCAATCCTACAGTACACCGTAATTCGGCTTTTTAGAACTTGAATAACTTGGCTGATATTTTAACCAATTCCATACCAAGAACGGTAAGACCATAATAATAATAATAATAATAATAATAATAATTTATTATTTATACCCTGCCCATCTGGCTGGGTTTCCCCAGCCACTGGGTGGCTTCCAACTGAATATTAAAAACAATACAGCATTAGACATTAAAAACTTCCCTAAAGAGGGCTGCCTTCAGTTGTTTATTGCCTTGACATCTGCTGGGAGGGCGTTCCACAGGGAAGGCGCCACTACCAAGAAGGCCCTCTGCCTGGTTCCCTGTAACCTTACTTCTTGCAATGAGGGAACCGCCAGAAGGCCCTCGGCGCTGGATCTCAGTGTCCGGGCTGAATGATGGGGGTGGAGACGCTCCTTCAGGTATACAGGACCGAGGCCGTTTAGGGCTTTAAAGGTCTGCACCAACACTTTGAATTGTGCTCGGAAACGTACTGGGAGCCAATGCAGATCTCTCAGAACCGGTGTTATGTGGTCCCGGCGGCCACTCCCAGTCACCAGTCTAGCTGCCGCATTCTGGATTAATTGCAGTTTCCGGGTCACCTTCAAAGGTAGCCCCACGTAGAGCGCATTGCAGTAGTCCAAGCGGGAGATAACCAGAGCATGCACCACTCTGGCGAGACAGTCCGCAGGCAGATAGGGTCTCAGCCTACGTACCAGATGGAGCTGGCAAACAGCTGCCCTGGGCACAGATTTGACCTGTGCCTCCATGGACAACTGTGAGTCCAAAATGACTCCCAGGCTGCGCACCTGGTCCTTCAGGGGCATAGTTACCCCATTCAGCACCAGGGAATCCCCCACACCCGCCCGCCCCCTGTCCCCCAAAAACAGTACTTCTGTCTTGTCAGGATTCAACCTCAATCTGTTAGCCGCCATCCATCCTCCAACCGCCTCCAACTCACACAGGACCTTCACCACCTTCACTGGTTCTGATTTAAAGGAGAGGTAGAGCTGGGTGTCATCTGCATACTGATGAACACCCAGCCCAAACCCCCTGATGATCTCTCCCAGCGGCTTCATATAGATATTAAAAAGCATGGGGGAGAGGACGGAACCCTGAGGCGCCCCACAAGTGAGAGCCCAGGGGTCTGAACACTCATCCCCCAACACCACTTTCTGGACACGGCCCAGGAGGAAGGAGCGGAACCACTGTATAACAGTGCCCCCAGCTCCCAGCCCCTCAAGACCAAAATGCCACTGAGATTCGATAAAATGCCTGTAACAGTACAAAATGTGATAATGAACTAAATTTTTGATTTGCTCATGATTGCACACTGAGATCTAGGGGCCATGGGGGGGGGGACGGGTAATCCTATATACCATGCCATCTTTATCCTGGATCCACCCGTGAGTGGAAGCAGACAGCTGTCAATCACCCTACAAAACCACCAACCAGCTGATTGGAGGTTAAAGCATCCCCCTTTGAAGTTGCTCCATCAGCGCCAATCAGCTGATTGACATGGGGAGTGTCAAAAGGAGCGTTTGCCTGCTAGAGGCTCCATGTCATATAGAGTTGGAAGGGACCTCAAGGGTCATCTAGTCCAACCCCCTGCTGCAATGCAGGAAACTCAGCTAAAGCATCCTTGACAGATGGCCATCCAACCTCTGCTTAAAAACTTCCAAGGAAGGAGAGCCCACAATACCCCCATGGAGACTCTTGAACAGCTCTTACTGTCAGAAAGTTTTTCCTGATGTTTATTCGGAATCTCCTTTCTTGTAACTTGAAGTCATTGTTTTGAGTCCCACCCTCCAGAGCAGGAGAAAACAAGCTGGCTCCATCCTCCATGTGACAGCCCTCGAGATATTTGAAAATTGCTATCATATCTCCTCCCAGTCTCCTCTTTTTCAGGCTAATGTTGTTATCCTTTGCTAGCTTGCATGGTTTTATGTTTATTATTAACACCATATTTTATTTTATTTTTTCTTTCATTCTCCTTTTCGGCACCCAAAATCAGGTTTACCCATTCCCCCTCACCCTGGCGTAGCTATTCTGCCTTTGAAAAGTGTGTGGCAGGCAGAAATTCAGCAGGTGAAGTTTCGCTTGCTGCTCAGAGGCACCAGAGACCCTGTAAAAAGGCCCAACAGTCCCAAGCGAAATGTAAACAACCCTAATCCAAATTCAGGGAACTGTGCTGCTACTGCTCATATATTTCAGGGTTGCTCTCTGTTTTGGGCATAGACCCTCCATGCATTTAATAGCTGCATGACAGCCAGAAACTTAACAGATGCAGCTTTTTAATTCCTTCCTCCTTGTGTGTGTGTGGGGGGGGGGGAAGCTTCCACAGTGGATTTCTGCCTGTTATACAGCTGTTGGAAAATGCAGCGCCTCACCCAGCGCGGAAAAGAAAAGCTGAAATTACTCTACATAGTGCCTTGCCCCTGCAAAATTCACAGAGGGAAGGGAAGAAGGGCAGAGGCCCCAACTGGGAGAGCTGAGAGAGAACACAGCCTTTGAGATCACTGGGAGGGGAATTTACCTACTAGGAACGAACTGTTCTGCGTTTCTTCCTGTGCGGTATATACGGGGTGCGGGGGGAAGGAAGGGTGTGTGTATTCCCTCGGTAGATGGAAACCACCGACTTCTGATGTGTATTTCCTGATGCTAATGGTCATAGACAGGGACCTTGGTTTATTGCACATCAGAACTCAAGAATCCCAGAGAAGGAAAGCCCAGTTCTCTCAAACGGTGGAGGCTGCTCCATTAAGAATGCAAGGGCGTAAGAAGAAGGCTGCAGGATCAGGCCAGTGGCCAAGCAGGTCCCTGTGCGAAACCAGCAAGCAGGATTTGAGCACTCTCCCTTCCAGTGGTTTCCAGGAACTGGGGGGGGGGGAGAGAAAAAAAAGGCAATACCCAAATATAAGCTGCTCCCTTAAAATCAGGTTACAGGCTGAAAATCACTGCGATTGGTCGAATTGTAACTCCGGGCCAGTTTAAGCCTTTGATCTTGCAAGCCCGCAAAAGTTAAAATCGCAAATCACTATTCAGTTGCTGCAATTCCGATGACCCCCGCCTTCCTACAGCTCCTCCTCACCCAGTTCTGTCCCAAGCACTGTGAGGCACCTTCATCTTTTCTGGCTTTCCTCTACCCTCTTCATGCGTCTTTCGATTTGGGGAGACCAGGGGGGGAGAAGAGCTGCCTGTCGCAGGAGGGAGAGGGCACCCTGGATTCTTCACCAGCCTGACTCATCTCTGCCTCTCCTCTCCAGCCTCCTCTCCTGCCTCTGATTCTGGGCTGCTCTCTGGCACAGCCTCTCCCTGCTCACGAAGCCCTGTTGCCTCTTCAGCATCCGACACCTCCTTCCCCCAGTCTTCTCCATCTTCTCCCTCTGACCACTCATCGTTGTTCCACCACCAGTTCCCGGGCTCTGAGCCTCCTTCTCTTGGGAGTTCCCCTGCTGGTTCCTCCCACCATTCCTCTGCGTCCGACCAGTTAATGACACTCAGTGGCCTCTTATCACTGCAAGTTACTTTCTGCATGGCTTTTCCTGTTGTGTGGTGAGCCTCCCCAGTCTCACACCCAGCGGTGTGGCCTGGGGACTTGCGCGATGGGGGGAAGTCATGCGACGAGCATGATCCCCACGGCAACCGTGATGTGTGTTCCTGCCAGTGATGGCGTGGGAAGGAATGCGTCAGTCATTGGGATGGATGTGCTTGCATGGTGTTATGCAGCTACGTTATGCCATCCTGTGGGTGGCACCGCAACCCAA
The DNA here is from genome assembly GCF_965113315.1 of Podarcis vaucheri. Classification (NCBI taxonomy): domain Eukaryota; kingdom Metazoa; phylum Chordata; class Lepidosauria; order Squamata; family Lacertidae; genus Podarcis; species Podarcis vaucheri. Next base: position 66,647,081 of record NC_138748.1, on the reverse strand, counting down.
GGACGCCATGGTCTCCATTGTTTAGATAGCTGCTCTCCTGTTCTTGTAGATCGTATTTTCTTCCCTTGATCTTTCAGATAGCTCTTTCTGATCATGGCAGAAGTATGTGTTCACAAATTCATTTTTCTTTGTATTTACCCTTGTGTTTTTAAATAGCAGCTGTGGAATGCGTATGGGATTAACTCTTCCACACCTCCATGCCATGGTCTTAATGTTAATCCCTGCCCCCTCCTTATTGCCAGTTATTTGTTTATAAAAGTATTCCTATACAGTACCTCCAATCCATACGAGGTGGTATACAGCAGTGTATACAGGGACACGGGTGGTGCTGTGGGTTAAACCACAGAGCCTAGGACTTGCCGATCAGAAGGTCGGCGGTTCGAATCCCCGCGACGGGGTGAGCTCCCATTGCTCGGTTCCTGCTCCTGTCAACCTAGCAGTTCGAAAGCACGTCAAAGTGCAAGTAGATAAATAGGTACTGCTCCGGCGAGAAGGTAAACGGCGTTTCCGTGCGCTGCTCTGGTTTGCCAGAAGCGGCTTAGTCATGCTGGCCACATGACCCGGAAGCTGTACGCCAGCTCCCTCGGCCAATAAAGCGAGATGAGCGCCGCGACCCCAGAGTCGGTCACTACTGGACCTAATGGTCAGGGGTCCCTTTACCTATACAGCAGCATATACAACAAAACCACCACAAAAAGGTCCAAAATTATTAAGATCAGTGGCAGACAATATTAAAGTAGTTGCATAGATCTGCCTACAGAAAAAAGCTCTTGGAAGAGTTGAAAATAAAAAGTGAGGGTGTCTGCTGCATCTCTGCTGGAAGCGTGTTCAGAGCACGGGACCAGCAACACTGAATGCCCACTAGGAGGCCAGTCCAGGAAGGAAGCATGTCTTCATGCAAATGGCAGGTTTGGAGGTGCCGGGTGATTTTCATTGAGACCACCAAGCGGGGGAAAGGGTTAAATCCCCTTCACCTCTATCACAGCAGGTCCCAATCCAGATCAGGGCCCCTCACAGCTGCTATCTGAAAACAACAACAATAAACACAAAGGACGCCGTCTTCATTTATGTCTGGTTTGACCCTCACTGTTTCATTATTTTTTTAAGAGTCTCTTCGAACTGAGCATATAAGCAAGCCCATTGCCTTGTACCAGTAAAGACATTCATTAAAAACTTAGTTACTTGAAGAGCAAATTTCCAGTAACAACTGTAGTTGAGCAATGGGAGGAATTCCCATCGCTGTAGTCTGCGGGGCGGATTAGATGACCCTCCCTTGGGTTGAAGCACGCTGTGTCCCCTGGAAGGTTTGGCAGATGGGGCTGGCTTAGGATTCACTTGTAAACTTCATAGCTGTGCAATTCTCAGGGGCCCCCTCGTGCGGCTTTATAGAACCCACCAAGAAATTAACAACATATGAACGCGCAGCCGAAGCACAATTTATTAAAGCAGATTGTGCATCGGTATTAAAAGCAAACAGAGATGAAAAGTCAACAGAGAGACAGCTCCGCTGCACTTGGCTCAGAAGCACGTCTTTCCGAAACAAGCCTGTCTCCACTCCAACGGAAGAAGTGCGAATCTTGATTAGAAATTAGAATGGCGGGGCAGGAAGAAAGGAAGCATCTCTTTGGCTGGACAAATAACAGAACGTGTGCCAAAACCAACAAGGACGAACAGATACAAAGATGGACAGGGCCCATGAACCTTTAACGCTTGCGTAGATTAGAAGAAGGACTTTTCGTGGTGGTCCCCCTCTCCTCCCCATGTGTGTAGGAAACCTGCCAAAATTTTCTCTCCTGCATGCTTACTGAAAGTAGAGGAGCTTCTGTTCTCCTTGGCGATTCATATTTATCCATAACAAGCCTGGGGTGTATACCTGCATCCCATAATAATAATCTTATCTGTCTATGTCACCTGGTTGCCCCAGCCACCCTGGTCAGCTTCCAGCAAATTAAAACATATTCTTGAGAAGCCATTGAGAGTTGTCGTGAATGCCTTTAAAAAATCACCTTTGGCTAATAAAGAGTCATTCCTTCTCCTCTGACAGATGGGACTATGCTTTGCTCATTCATGCTTCTGTACCATCAAGCATGGTTCCTGCAGTGTGCCAGGCATGGCGCTGCCCTTGAAGTTGACTCCAAAGCTTCAGCTGGTGCTTCAGGCCTTCTGAAGCTGGGATGGAGAACCTGTGGTCCTCTGGACCTCAGTTGGATCACCACTTCCCATCATTGCTGACCATTGGCTATAGAATCATTTAATCATTGGCCAAAGCCCATTTAAAGTACATGGCTTGCCCCAGAGAATCCTGGGAACTGCAGTTTGCTGGAAATTGTAATTCTGTGAAAGATAAGTTATGGTTCCTGGGATTCTTGAGGGAAGCCATGTGCTTTAAATGAATAGTGTGAATGTGTTCCTGGTAACACAGGCAGAAGCACAAGATGGATGGGCGTTTCTTGGCAAGCAATGATGAGATGAATGGCAGGGGGTGAGTCTGTGGTGTCATGTAGCAGCTAAGAAGGTTTATGTGGTCTTTGGTCATAGAATCATAGAATCATAGAGTTGGAATAGACCACAAGGGCCATCGAGTCCAACCCCCTGCCAAGCAGGAAACACCATCAGAGCACTCCTGACATATGGTTGTCAAGCCTCTGCTTAAAGACCTCCAAAGTAGGAGACTCCACCACACTCCTTGGCAGCAAATTCCACTGTCGAACAGCTCTTACTGTCAGGAAGTTCTTCCTAATGTTTAGGTGGAATCTTCTTTCTTGTAGTTTGGATCCATTGCTCCGTGTCCGCTTCTCTGGAGCAGCAGAAAAGAACTTTTCTCCCTCCTCTATGTGACATCCTTTTATATATTTGAACATGGCTATCATATCACCCCTTAACCTCCTCTTCTCCAGGCTAAACATGCCCAGCTCCCTTAGCCGTTCCTCATAAGGCATCGTTTCCAGGCCTTTCACCATTTTGGTTGCCCTCCTCTGGACACGTTCCAGTTTGTCAGTGTCCTTCTTGAACTGTGGTGCCCAGAACTGGACACAGTACTCCAGGTGAGGTCTGACCAGAGCAGAATACAGTGGCACTATTACTTCCCTTGATCTAGATGCTATACTCCTATTGATGCAGCCCAGAATTGCATTAGCTTTTTTAGCTGCCACGTCACACTGTTGGCTCATGTCAAGTTTGTGGTCAACCAAGACTCCTAGATCCTGACTGGGAGCTGGTAGAAGTTGAGTGCTCAACAGCAACACCCACGGACCCACAGGGTCACTATCTCTGTTGTAAAGTGTGGACCGTTTCAGCTGTTCTGGGACAGTTACATTGGTGGCCAGTTTGCTTCCAGTCCCAGTTCAGGCTGCTGGTTTTAACCTTTGTTAAAAAAGCTGGGAATAGGTAATCTGTAGCCCTCCAGATGTTGGATTCCAGGTTCTATCGGTCCCAGCCATCATGTTTTAAAGACTTGCATGGCTTGGAAACTTCAACCCTTAAGGTAGTATTTCCCAACAGCTTGGAGCAAGGCTTTTATGGTGACATCTCTGAAACAGGAATCTCTCTATCATGTATGATCTAGTTGAGATTCCTGCACTGCAGGGTCCCTTCCAACTCAGCAATTCTATGAAGTAAACCCCTTTGAAATATGAAAGAAAAATGTATTTAATGAACTAAATACTGTAGAATCTGGCAATTAGGGTCAAAAACCCAATGCACCACCATTTTATATAGTGACATCACTGTACATAAAATACTGCTTTTTCTAGAGCCTTATGAGTCAATAGCATTAAAAAGGATAGCAGCTTAATAACATCCGCTTGGCAACCGATAATTTGCAGAGGACAGTTTTATATTTTTCGAAGCACATCCAGATTAAATGCACCACTTTATGACAGCTAAATGGAAAGAGAACCGGCAGTCTGTTAATCTACAGCAACCATGGGTAGCCTTGGATGATGGGAAGAGTCTTGTAAAAAGAAAAAGAAAAGAGAAACACTTTACAGCTTGCAAGCCAGAAGATTGCTGGAACACGTCCATTTATAGTAAGATTCAAGAGAAGATTTAATAACATTTGACTTTAAGCTTGTTAAAGACCAACTTGGTTTGGCTGCCAAGTTTATTAGTCTAATGGCAACAAAATTAATCACCAAACAGGAAAACAAAGGTCTTTTTGCAAAGTCCGGGCATTTATGCTCTGACCAAAGAGCTGTAGTGTTTGTGTGTTGACCTAGGAACCAAAGTGTCTCTTTTGTGCTTTCAAGTTGGACTCTTCCCATTGGTTTTCTCTCTATACTAGTGTTGCACCAGTCTGTTATCACGCAGTCCCATTGAGCTCCCATTGGAGGATCTGGAATGCCTTTGGAGTACCCTGGATATGAATGAGGTTAGGATGGAGTAGGCAAAAGCAGGCTGTATCACAGCAGTGGCCATGGCGTGGGAGTGAGAAGGGAGAGACACTGAGGGGGGGGGGGATGGTTTCAAACAATGGGAGAGATCTGAAAAGATTGGGAACAGAGGAACACTGAGGGATTCTTATTATTATTACTACTACTACTACTAGGAAAAATAGTGGAGATGGGTGCAATGCAGAAATCAACTCTGAAAAGCTAACACAGCAAAGCCTTTATCACCTCCCCTATCACTGCATTCAGATCTTAATTTTAACCATCACGATCCCCCTCTGTGTTTTACGTGCTCACTCTACTCAAAACTTCCCTGCTGTTTAAAACCATCGCTTCCCACCCTTACTGTCACTGCTTTACTGAAACCTCTGCTGTTGCTTAAAACTGCGGCTTTCCTCCTCCATCGCTGCTTAACCCAAACCTCTGCCATTTTTTAAAGTTGTCTGTTTCCCTCTCTCACTGCCTCACCACCTTTGCTTTACTCAAACCTTTCCCTCTTCCATTCCTCAGCTACCTTATGCATGAGAGACAAGGTAAAGGTAAAGGGACCCCTGACTGTTAGGTCCAGTCGCGGACAACTCTGGGGTTGCGGTGCTCATCTCACTTTACTGGCCGAGGGAGCCAGTATACAGCTTCCGGGTCATGTGGCCAGCATGACTAAGCTGCTTCTGGCGAACCAGAGCAGCGCCCGGAAACGCCGTTTACCTTCCCGCCAGAGTGGTACCTATTTATCTACTTGCACTTCCTGCTTTTGAACTGCTAGGTTGGCAGGAGCAGGGACCGAACAACGGGAGCTCACCACGTTGCAGGGATTTGAACCGCCGACCTGATCGGCAAGCCCCAGGCTCTGCAAATACCGTTTCACTCCTGGTGCCGTCTGTTGTCTTCTACACGAAGATCCAGATTCAGTGCAATAATTTAGAACAGGTGTTTTGTTAGCAAGCAAACACCCACGTTTGCAAAACATCCTTCACTGAACGTTCTCTAGCTGAACAAGCTTACGGCGCATAAGATTCCTGGGGGTGGTCTGTTCGAGGAAGGATTCAGGTAGAATTCTGGTCACTTAGTGGCTGAAGCATCAAGCGGCAACTTGCACATGTGATTGTGGCATGATGGATATAATAACCCCACTAAGATAGAAGATGCATTGTACAGTTTTTCAAAGGAATCATTTCACGTGTCCTGCTATAGGCATCAAGCGCTGAGAAATTGCATTAAGCTTAGATATGTGTGATTCGCTCGTCTACCAGTGTCATCCAGGATTTTTGGTTCGGATGCCTTGGAAGCTCAGAAACCGAAAGGTCAGACGGCAAGAAGTCTACATATGTGTAGTTCCTCTGCCATGCAGAACAGCATGATATACAAATATCAAGAATGGTAAAAGGTCATTGGCTTCCGGTATGAGCTTGTTTCCTGAGCAACTCTCTTTCTCTCTCATCAGAGTAGATCTAAAAAAAACACCCAGTTTCTCAGAAAGAAAGAAAACACCCACACAGCTCTTTCATTTTTCCTGCCTTGATGCAAAGAGTTCATCTTAGGCAAGGGTCAGCAAACTTTTTCAGTAAGGGGCTGGTCCACTGTCCCTCAGACCTTGGGGCGGGGGGGGCGGGGCGGACTATATTTTGAAGAAAAAATAACGAATTTCTGTGCCCCACAAATAACCCAGAGATGCATTTTAAATAAAAGCACACATTCTACTCATGTAAAAACACGCTGATTCCCAGACCGTCCGTGGGCCAGATTTAGAAAGCGATTGGGCCGGATCCAGCCCCCGGGCCTTAGTTTGCCTACCCATGGTCTTAGCTGTCCATTTTTGTTTAGCAAAAAAGTGACCGCAAGGTGGGGAGGCAGGATAGAAGTTCAGGACGTGAGAGAGGCTATGCATTATCATGGCGAGAAAATGGAGAAGGCACGTACAAATTGTGGTAGCCAAGCATCGGTATCTGCTAGCCAGCTATGAAGTCCGTTTGCACCATGCATTTAGCCGGTGTTAGAAACTCAGATTTATAAGCTAGGCCTAGGTTATGGTCGCCGCAGCAGAATGTCTATTCACCAGGGGGTTGGACTAGATGTCCCTTAGGGTCCCGTCCAACTCTACAGTTCTAGGATTTTGTAAGACCTTGGGGGAACTACGATTCTGTGATCTCAGCTACAGTGCTTGACTTTAGCTTGCTCTTACAACTTGTCCCAGTATGGAAGAAGGAGAGAAACACAGTGGAAATGGAAATGGTATCAGATATGGACTAATGCAGGGGCTTTTAAACTGTGGTCTGTGAGTTTCATTTGGGTGGTTTGTGGAAAGGCTGCAGCTCCGTCCAATATCTCTGTGCTCCACCCTGGAATTACTTTCCTTGGTGTGACGATGAAGGACTTAAGATGCCCAGCAAGGGGTCCACAATTTGCGCTGCAGTGCAGAAGCACAAAAGGTCTTTTGCACAAGACGGCTGGCTCGGTGGAGATGTGAAGTCGCCAGCCTGGTGCCAAGAAATCTCCACGTCATTGCAATTTGACCTGCACTCAGCGCCCAGGGAATTCCAAATACTGCATTTATTGTATGCAGTTAGCGCAGTGGGACCTGCTTCTTAGCAGATATGTGAAAATTTAGGAAGTTGGAAGTTGCCCTATACAGTACTGCATCAGACAGTTGGTCCAACAAACTCAGTATTCTCTACACTGCCAGTCAACAGCACCATTCACCAGAGAGCCAGTGTGGTGTAGTGGTTAAGAGCGGTGGACTCGTAATCTGGTGAACCGGGTTCGCATCTCCGCTCCTCCACATGCAGCTGCTGGGTGACCTTGGGCCAGTCACACTTCTCTGAAGTCTCTCAGCCTCACTCACCTCACAGAGTGTTTGTTGTGGGGAAGGAAGGGAAAGGAGAATGTTAGCCACTTTGAGACTCCTTAGGGTAGTGATAAAGCGGGATATCAAATCCAAACTCCTCCTCTTCTTCTCCGCTTCTTCCCCGCATAACAAAAACTGTGAGAAAGATGTTCAAAATGTTCAAAAGTAGGAGTTACATGGCTTGGCTTTTGAAAAATAAGGGATCCACAGTAGAACTGGGCAATATATCGTCCAAACCTGGCTTGAAGTCCATATCGCCATAATCGGTTTCATAATTTTTGACCTGGCAATATATCGCGAATTACGATGCGTGTGTGTTCTATGCCAAAACCACGATGCAGGGAAAACCGCGAAGCCAGACAGTGCCTCCACCCTTATTCCAGACATCGCGATGTATCGGTATATCACGATGTTTCACTGGTGATATATCACGATGTTGAAAAGCAGGTATCGCCGCGCCCTACTGTTTTCCTACTCATAACTCCACCCTTATTTCAGATATCGTGATGTACTGGTAGATCGTTTTCCTGGTGGAAGGATGTCAAATTTGGCAGAGCTGCAGTGCCAGGTAGCTATCACTAGGTGGACACAAAGACCGCAGCATAGCAGCGGTTGGTACAGCATTCTCTTATTTCCAAGCCCTCTGCTAACCACCCAAGTAGCCAAAGGCACCGTTTGCTTCATTTGTGAAGACAGGGTGAGCCTGCTGCGATCACATATAATCAGTGGGGAATTTGGCCCCGTTAAAGTGTTGGTGCTGTTACTCATTTATCCCGTTCATACCCTACATTTCCTCCCGAAAGAGCTCTGTTAAGAACATTTTTGCAAGTCAATCCGTGCAACAAAGGATCGCCTTGTCCCTTACGAACTCTGCAGTCCCCTTCAGATGATATTCAGAGGCCCTTTTCTGCTATCCTCCACAGCCGTTTAGGTCCCAAAATGGAACTGTGTTGTTTCCCCCCCCCCCCCAGGGGTTTGGTGAGTCTGCCAGGAAGGGCTGAAAGCACCTAGGTCTGCTTAGCCTGGAAGAGAGGAGATTTGGGGAGGGGAGTGACAGGTGTCTTCAGGTATCTGAAGAGTAGGGTATGTTCTCAGATGCGCCTGAGAACCACTAAGTAGAAATATCGGGAAAGCAGGTTTTTGGCTCAACATTAAGGAGGGACTGTCTAACAGTTAACAGAGTGCTGGGACCCCCTCTGCTGGAGATATCTTAGGAGACGGTGGCTGTCAGAGATGCTGTAGCCCATGGGTAGGCAAACTAAGGCCTGGGGGCCAGATCCGACCCAATCGCCTTCTCAATCCGGCCCGTGGACGATCCGGGAATCAGCGTGTTTTTACAAGAGTAGAATGTGTCCTTTCATTTAAAATGCATCTTTGGGTTATTTGTGGGGCCTGCCTGGTGTTTTTACATGAGTAGGTTAAGAGACTGTGACTAATTCCAAGCTCACCCCGTGATCTTCATGACTGAGTGAGACTTCGAACTCCGATCTCCCAGGTTCTAGTCCAGCGCTCTAACCACTGTACCATATTAGCCCACTAGAGTTCTCCTGCTATGGGGCAGCTGTATACCGTATTTTTTGCCCTATAGGGCACACTTTTCCCCCTCCAAAAATGAAGGGGAAATGTGTGTGCGTCCTATGGGGCGAATGCAGGCTTCAGGAAGCTATCCACAAGCCTTGCAAGCCCGGCGGGAGTAAATTTTTTTTATTCATTTCCGCCCCAAAAAACGAGGTTTGTCCTATGGGCCGGTGCGCCCTATAGGGCGAAAAATACGGTAAATCAAGTAGGTAAATAAATATGGGGAAAGTAAAATGTCCCTTAGAGAAGGATCTGAAAATATTTTCCTTAATGTTACTTAGTCATAGGGGCAGGTTTGCAATATGGCAGACATTCTTGTGGCTGCATTGTCCGTAACTGGTTTTGCTTATGAATCCATTGAATTAAAATGAGGTATGTACTCCTCCCCCAAATGAATATTTACTTTTGCTGTTTTTTGTTTTAATGCTGATAAGTGTTGGCAAAAGAATTCAAAGGCGAAGGAAAGGACTGCTCTCCTATGGAAGGGCTTCCCATTCAAAGTAGTGACCAGATGTGTACAGTGAATGACAGTGAGCATTAGCAGTGGAAGGAAAGTGATAAGGTCTGCATGGAAATGGTTTTTATTGTGGGGTGGGAGAGACTGGAGGTTGCCCCCTCTTTTCTACAACTTCGGCCATTTTTGGCTAAAAGTCTCATCTCACCCGTGTCCTTTGACTCTGGTAAAGGTAAAGGTACCCCTGACCATTAGGTCCAGTCGCAGACGACTCTGGGGTTGCGTGTTCATCTCGCTCTATAGGCCGAGGGAGCCGGCGTTCATCCGCAGGCAGCTTCTGGGTCATGTGGCCAGCATGACTAAGCCGCTTCTGGCGAACCAGAGCAGCACACGGAAACGCCGTTTACCTTCCCACCAGAGCGGTACCTATTTATCTACTTGCACTGGCGTGCTTTCGAACTACTAGGTTGGCAGGAGCAGGGACCGAGCAACGGGAGCTCACCCCGTCGCAAGGATTCAAACCGCCGACCTTCTGATCGGCAAATCCTAGGCTCTGTGGTTTAACCCACAGCGCCACCTGCGTCCCTTGATGCTGGTAGAAGCCTTAAAATCCAGAAATGTCCTCTGCCTTCCGCATTCTGCAGAAGAACAGCTTTCCTCAGCCTCGCTGACTGGAGATGATGGACCTCCCAGTCCAAAACATCTGGAGGGAACCAGCATAAGGAAGGCTGTCATAGAGTCATCAGCTGTGTCCCTTCCAACCCCACAATTCCATGATTTCTGTTACACATTTTCCGGATATCTCTTTGACCGTCTTAGGAACTTCAGTCTCAATGTCGTCACTGTTGTTTTATTTCAAAGACCGCAGGTTCCAGCCAATACCGCTGGACCGATGGCAGGTGCAGTCAAACATCTGGGAAGCCACAGGTTTTCCAATGGCCTCCCACCTGTTTTATTTCTGTACACCAACCCACACCCAACCAGGTGCCATCTCATTAATTTTGGACTCCCAACATGACTATGTTGGCTTGGCCAGGTGTAGATCCAAAACATCTGTAGGGAGAGTCCCAGTAGTCTCCAGCGAGCTGTGATGGTTATTTTTAAGAGTGGCCTGCAGATTTTAGACTGTGGTGCATGCGTGTGTTCCCTCACGTATAATTGTGTCTGTCTCTCCCTTTCAGGTTCAGGGACCGCTTGGTTTGAGGTTCCCCTCACGTTGTTCTTCATTTGAACGCTCTGTCTCTTCGTGAGGATGCATCATCAGTTCACGTTGGAGGGAAGGATTTCATCCCGGCAAGCAGAGAACCCCATGGTTGTTTCCTAGGCAACCACTCGCAGAATCATTTCGAAGGCTAAAAACTGTTGCACGAAGCAACAGGTTGTGCTAACATCTCCCATCTTCCCCTCCCCGGAAGACCACTTCCACTATCCTCGTGTCGTTTCCAGTGGTGATTGTGGGTCGCTCTTTTTATACTGGTCTGGAACATAAGGAGATCACTGCTGGATTTGGAAAATAGATTCCAGGTGATGGATGATTCCATAGCCACACCTGAACAATCCAATCCAGCGATGCACCAGTTCAAAAAATGTTGATGTCCAAGCTGAATGTTTTTGATGCAATGTGGGCCTGCTATATTTGTTGTCTACAGTAGGCCGAAGAGTCTTGTCTCTTCCCAATGAAACTCGCCCCCTGCTCCTTTGGACTTCTCTTGCTGTGGCTCAGGAGCAGAGACCCGTCACTTCCACCTCCCATAGTGATGTGGCCTCCACTGTGGGTAACTGATGCACAAGTGTGCCTTAAAAAACACACACATAAGTAACCGCTTTCAGCTCATCAGAGAGACGGGCACTGTTTGGGGTGTGAATACGCAAGACCTCGGTCCACGACTGTTGAGGAGATTACATGTTGGAAGTCCCATCGTTTTCTGCCGTGGCGCAAACGAACCAAAGGTAGGCACTGAGAAGGTTTTGTGCGCCAGGTGTGGGGGAATCGGAGGTTGAATTGAAGGGGAAGTTGTAGGAGCAGTCAGGAGCCAGGTGGTTAATAAATTCTTACTCCACTCTTCCTCCTGAAGGACACAAATAATAAGACATCTAGGAAACGATGGCAATGCAGATGTAGACTGGGAAAGATCCTTGCTTAAAAGGCTTGTTGGATGAGGCCTTCAATAGGTTTCCAGTAGGTCATGGTAGCAAGGTAAGAGAACTGGGGGGAGGGCCACATCAGGCCACCAAAGTGGCCCTTTAGGGATTACATGGGTCGAAGTGTCTAAAAAGCCCAGGACACAAATTTTCACAGCCCTCTTATCAGTTGTGGCGGCTCAGTTACCAGAAGTACAATGGCACCTCTGGTTGCAGATGGGATCCGTTCCGGAGATCCGGTTGGATCCCAAGGTTTCCACAACCTGAGGACCGTTTCTGCGCATGTGCAGCCCTCTTCTGCACATTCGCGCATGGTGAAACCTGGTAGAATGCTTCCGGGTTTGCCGCACGCACACCCCAAAGTTTACCTAACCAGAGGGTTACGTAAACGGAGGTACGACTGTAATGTATTTACCGTTAACTCTGGAAGTATATCCTTGATTCTGACCAAACAAAACCTTCTGACATACATTTTGCTCTAGGAAGATACCGAAAACCCTTCCGCTTTGGATAGAGCAGCCAGCCTTGCCCCACTGCTTCCCAGCTGCTGGGATTCGAGGTTCGGATTATTTTGCCCACTGGTTACCCTTCATTCCTGCTGAAATCATTGGGACCAAAGTCGCAACTTGCTTATCCCACTGATTTCAGTGGGGCCAAAGCGCAGTAGACGTAACATCACTCCAATCCAGCGGTTTCCCAACCTTTTTGAGGCCTCCGGCCCCTTGGTTCTGTAAACTCATCTCCTGTGGGGCCCGCTCCCCCCCCCCAACTTATAAAAAAGCATTATTCAGAAGAGCGGTTTGCACGACCTGCAGGAGAAGTTGACAACACAATAAAATCCAAGCAGTGGCCATTAATTGCACATTTATTCAAAATCCAATTGAAGCAGTTTAGTTTAATTCGACAGAAGGGATGGTTTCGATCCAGCTTTTCAAAGTCTGGCAGTCATTTGCATCTCCAGCATCCCTGCTTGCTTCTTAGTCCCACTCCCTGGGGGGCAGCCCTGCCCACTTTGTGAACCAGTCCTCTCCTAGACTTGGGTCTCCAGCTGTTTCCAGACTACAACTCCCATCATCCCTAGCTAGCAAGACCAGTGGTCAGGGATGATGGGAATTGTAGTCTGAAAACAGCTGGAGACTGAAGTTTGGGAAACTGCTCTAGTCCAATACATTCAAGGTCCTTCTTCAACCTATTTCGTCTGCCCGGACACTGAGGTCCAGCGCCAAGGGCCTTCTGGCGGTTCCCTCGCTGCGAAAAACCAAGTTACAGGGAACCAGGCAGAGGGCCTTCTTGGTAGTGGCACACGCTCTGTGGAACGCCCTCCCACCAGATGTCAAAGAGAAGAACAACTACCAAACTTTTAGAAGACATCTGAAGGCAGCCCTGTTTAGGGAAGCTTTTAATGTTTAATAGGTTTTTGTATTTTAGTGTTTAGTTGGAAGCCGCCCAGAGTAGCTGGGGAACCCCAGCCAGATGGGCGGGGTATAAATAAAAAAATATTATTATTATTATTGTTGTTATTGTTATTATTGCAACTTGAAAATGGGAAGCGTGGAAGTAGAATGAATTATGGGGGGAAAACAACAACTAGAGATGTGCATTTATGGAATCCCTAGACTGGCGAAGGCCCAGAGAGCTTTCCCAATTGCTTGGCTGACTGCCAGTTCTGCTTTTCCTGGGTTTTGTTTTGTGCAACGTTTCCTGGTTTTGTTTCTTGGCCTTTTTGTTTCATTTATTCTTATGCAAGTATTGATTTCTGTGGAAAGGCAGCCGGTCCCTCTGAACGCTAACAACAAAGGCAATCATTCTGAATGCGGATTTTGACGCCTGTGACTCAGAATGTGATGTGCTGGGGGACTATTTATTCGCTTGCTAGTTTTCCGGGGAGAAATCTCAAACCGGTACAGGTCTCAGGTGTGCATACATTCCTCCTGCTGTCCAGGGAGAGAAAAGTAGCCGCTGTGTTGAAATATGCAGTGTTTATTTGAGCATGCTGTCTCCTTGATCACCCATTCGAAACCTCCCTTTCTTTCCAGGGACAGTTTGTTCTTATTTAATAGTGAAGACAGAATGGCCATTGGGAGGTGGCTCAATAGTGCTGTCCCTGCCCTTCAAACAAACAAACACACACACACACATCTCTCTGCTCTGGGTTGTATTTAAACATGCAATATTGTGGGCTCTTAGCAACTTGAGGTGGTGAAAAAACATTGTGTCAAGGTCCTGTTGGCCAGCGTCTGTGACATCACCAACACAGCCCCCCCTCCATCTTTAGAGCAACTGTTTTTAGAATACTTGGGATTGTGTGCGCGTGTACTGTAAAGGATGAATATATATGTGTGTATAACTGAGGACAGTGGTACCTCGGGTTAAGAACTTAATTCGTTCTGGAGGTCCGTTCTTAACCTGAAACTGTTCTTAACCTGAAGCACCACTTTAGCTAATGGGGCCTCCTGCTGCCGCCGCGCCGCCAGAGCACGATTTCTGTTCTCATCCTGAAGCACAGTTCTCAACCCGACGTAATATTTCTGGGTTAGCGGAGTCTGTAACCTGAAGTGTCTGTAACCTGAAGCATATATAACCTGAGGTAGCACTGTATGTGATATTTAATTACCATATTGGCCCGAATATAAGCCACACTTTTCCCCAAAATTCCGACCATGAAAAGTTAAAGTGCGGCTTATATTCGTGACCTTACGGTATGCAGCCAGGAGCAGCGAGGAAGGGAGCGGCTTATATTATGGTTTTTTTTCTTTTTTGCCCTCCAATTTTAAAGGTGGGGCTTATATTCGGGCCAATACGGTAAGAAAATAACAAGAGACCTGTGGCCCATCTAGTCCATTATCTTGTTCTCACAGTGTATACCTAAGGGTGTAGGTCCGTATACAAATTTAATACATAATAATAAATAAAAATAAGCAGGTGTCTATAGCAAAACACGTAAGCAAGACCTGAGCACAGCAGCCACTGAGATGCACTGTCTCCGACAGCCGAAATAGAACGCAACCATTATGGCTAGCAGCCATTCATAGCCTTACCCTTTGTGAATTTGTCAAATCTGTTTTTGAAGCCATCCCCCCTACTTCTGTGAAGGAGGACGTGAAGCTGCTTCTCTTCCTTTCTGTCTCTCTGTGCCACGTAACGGACCAGCACGGACACGTCTGAACTCGCTCCAAGTTCAGACTGCATGCTTGAAACTGCATTCTGTATTTTGCACCCAAGAGTATTCTACCTGTGTTTTCCTTGCTGCTGCATGGAGCAATGCATAGACAGACCTTTGGGGTTTGTAAGTAAAGCTTTTTAAACTTACTTAACAGTGTGTGGTCTGTTCATTGCCAGGGGCTGTAAGCAAACCAAGCAGGATCTGAAAAAAATTCTAACAACCTATATTCCATGCTATACTGCTGTTTAATTTTGAGAAAGTTTTTAAGTCTGCCGGAGGCTCTCTCCCACTGAAGGGCGTGCAAACCCCATTCTTTTGAATCTAGGTGCCTAGTCGATTTTTTAAAATTAATTACCCACACATGGGTTAGATCTATTTTCCACCTCCACATAAACATGCGCCATGTTGCACAGCTAAGTCTCCTTGTCCAGCTGGGTGCTGCTTGCAAACAGGACCAATTATTCCGACACAAAAAGCCACAAAAACAGAAACCCAAAAGCCGCAATATGGTTCACTCACTGTGAAGAACCTTTCGCTTGCCATGAAGATGACACCTCTGGCTTAATACTAAAGTGATTTATTGCTCCGCTGCTTCTGAGCATCTTTCCGACGGGAGACGAAAGCTTCTTGTTCTCTTCCCTTTCCTTTTTTAAAGAAGATATTAGACGGGCCCTTTTAAAAGGCAACAGAACGTGTATGTTGCAATGTGCAGTGAGTGTTTAATTTACGATCTCCTGCTTCTTGCAGCAGTTAAACAGTGTGAGTGGGTGGGGGAGACATATCCTCAGGAGGAAGAGGGCTGCTAAATCATTCCGACTGGTGTAGTGATTCAGTCTGCTGGCGACTTGTTGAAAGTCTTCTCTGCACGCTTGTTTCAGCTTACGAGAAATCGATCCCATATGCACGAGTAAACCGTCTCTGCAACAGGAGAACAAATGCTTAAGATACGGCTCTGTGTACTTTCCCTCTTAAACAGAAGCAGCCCCTGCTCTCTGCAGAAGAAAACACAAGTCACTGCAGCGGGCCTGATCTTCCCCACTGCGCCTCCGTTAAAATCCATTTATGAGCCACTGTGGCCTGCTGGATACAGCTTTATGTTTGGTCCAAGAGTAGGGGTGGGCAAGCTGTGGCCTCTCAGAGTTCTTGTGCTCCAATTCCCATCCGCTTCGGTGTCAGGAATAAATCGCACAGAGCAATTGAAGTCACTCGTTTTTAGAAGAAACAAGGTCTGCTCAGGAGTGCCAGGCCTACTGAGCACAGCAAGTCTTCTTGGTAGGTCTTGCCCCCATGAGGTAGTTGTGGAGCTGATGGTCCCTGCCTCCCCACAGCTGCCTAAATCTCTTCCTCCCCTGGGCCCTTCCCAAGCAATCTGAGACTCCGCCACTGTGTCTGTCTCTGCTCTTCCCTCTTCATACCTCTCCTGGTCCTGGGAGGGAGAGCAGCTTGTTCCCGGGTTTGATCTCCATCATCTCCAGGATGCCTGAGAATGTCCATTACCTGAAATGCTGGAGAGGTGCTGCCAGTCAGTGTGGTCCGTACTGAGGTGGATGGGGCCAGTGGTTTGATTTAATATGTTCCTATTACGACAGGCTTTTGCTCAAAGAGTGCCTTCTTGACTGTCCTATGTGTGCACCGAGTTGAAATAGCTGGGAGATTCCTTTTGGATGATCCCCTTACAGTTGTGTGACTCACTAGGAAAAGTTCAACCTGGAAGAGTGCACTTTCTGGAGGAGCTACAAAACATGGAGCTAGTGTTGAATGACCTGGATTAAGCAGGTGTGAGGTAACAGTTATATTTTTACTTCTGTGCTTTGTTCTTGGTTGTTGTTGTTTTTTAAAGGTACTCACCTGCCCTGAGCCCTTGGCAAGGGGCAGGATGCAAAATGAACGAAATACGATTTGTCACCTTCAATTCATATCAGAATGATTGGGCTAAGTCATGGGGTTGTAGACTTTGGCCTGGTTCCCACATAAAAGCAAGCCATGGTTTAGTGTTACGGGGCAAACCACAGTGAGCTGTGGGCTCCCCCACCCATCTCTGGGGGAGATCAGAAGCTTCTGTTTTGAACTGATCACAGTTCAGTATTGTGTTGAACCCTGTATTGCAGGTTCTCTGTAACCCCGATTACAGAAAACAAGCCAGCTTTGTAAACCATGGTTTGATGTTAGCTTGTTTCGACTAACTGTAATGAAGGCTAACCACGGTTTGCCTGGGTTTGGATTAAGATGGCAAGCCGTGGTTAATCTAAAATTGAAGCAAAAGCTTCTGAGCTCTTGGGGAGGGGAGCTCACATGAGCTTGAGGCTCACTGTAGCTCATCCTTGTAATTAAAAAACCATTCAACTTTATGCAGCCATAGCAAGCTTCGATCTAGGTTTGGGGTTCTCAAAACATTTCAGAAAACCTGACTGTTCTGAAACAAGCAGTTCAGATGTGGCTTGTCAAGTGTGCAAGATTTTCATCATCCCGCTCTTCCAAGATGTTCTGGTTCTTCAAAATATGTCCTTGTGCGTACGGCATTCAGCGTCATAAGCGTGTGTTTGTGTGCGTGGGCTTGCACATGGTACGCAAAGTAACGAACCCATCTAATCTTCGCAGTTGTGCTTTGAAGATTGATTCCTGAGCAGCCTCTTTTGGCGACTGCGTACTACTTGTCTCTTGAAGGATGAGGAGCACACGTATAGAAATGTCACGGGTTCTGTAAAGTGCTGCGGATTATTATTCGGCGTGTGAGTTGCCGTTTGCGTTCCCAGCCCCCAGCCCACCCTGCCCCTGCTGAAGTGTTTCTCCCCCTCCTCAAAAGGCTGAGGTGAGATTTGGAAGGGGGTTTCTTCCCCGCGATAAATGAGATTTATGGAGTTGTTCTGGTTAAACTGAAAATCGGGGGTGCGATGGCACCAGTGTGTATGTCTGTGCGCACGAAGCAGCGGGGATGAACAGCTCATATTACGCCAGTTTGTGTGTAATAAAATGGTTCTTAGGGGTGGGTGAGAGAAATCAAACACTCTGTCCATGAGGCCTTGAAGGGTCAGTTCTTAGGGTTACTAAGGAGTGCTTCAAATGACCCTATGTGCCGGCTTTGAAAACGGACACAGGTGTTCCCTTGATCTCTCAACGCATGTCTCCTGTTTAATTGTTGCATTGTTTTAATGGGATTGATTTATCACACATTTTAATTCTGGATGTTTGCATTTTAATGTTTGTTTCGTTGTGTATTTCAACTGTGGGTATTTAGTGTTTGTGTAACTGGTTTTTTAAATATATATATGAGACCAGGGCCCTGCAGGATTTAACTTCCTTCCGTAGGGCCTGCAAGACAGAGCTATTCCACCTGGCTTTCAATTTGAACTTAGCGTGATCTTTTCTTCCCCTTCCCTCCCTCTCCCCTTTTTACGAAGATTTTATGAAGATCTGGATGTTGTTGGACTCCAACTCCCATCAGCCCCAGCCAGCATGGCTAGCTGTCAGGAATGATGGGAATTGGAGTCTAGCAGCACTTACAGAATCATGCAATTTGAGGATCACCTATCCCAAACCCCTGCAATGCTTAAAAACCCCCAAGGAAGGAGAGCCCATCCACCAGTGTTCGAAACTCCCATTGTTCTAGGTGCATTTTGCGACAGGGAATTTCATTAGCGCGAGCAGTTTCTTAGCTCTGGGCGCAGTACTGCGTCTAAGATTTCAGATTAAAACTGCAGAGGACCTTTTTCTGCCTCCCCAGCCACCCTCTGAAGACTAGAGAAGAGATCCACTTAAGAATATTAGGAGGGCGGGCAGGCAGGGGAAGGACTTTGTTGTTGTTGTTTAGTCGTTTAGTTGTGTCCGACTCTTCGTGACCCCATGGACCAGAGCACGCCAGGCACTCCTGTCTTCCATTGCCTCCCGCAGTTTGGTCAAACTCATGCTGGTAGCTTCTAGAACACTGTCCAACCATCTCATCCTCTGCCATTCCCTTCTCCTTGTGCCCTCCATCTTTCCCAACATCAGGGTCTTTTCCAGGGAGTCTTCTCTTCTCATGAGATGGCCAAAGTATTGGAGCCTCAGCTTCAGGATCTGTCCTTCCAGTGAGCACTCAGGGCTGATTTCCTTCAGAATGGAGAGGTTTGATCTTCTTGCAGTCCATGGGACTCTCAAGAGTCTCCTCCAGCACCATAATTCAAAAGCATCCATTCTTTGGCGATCAGCCTTCTTTATGGTCCAGCTCTCACTTCCATACATCACTCCTGGGAAAACCATAGCTTTAACTATATGGACCTTTGTTGGCAAGGTGATGTCTCTGCTTTTTAAGATGCTGCCTAGGTTTGTCATTGCTTTTCTCCCAAGAAGCAGGGGTCTTTTAGTTTCGTGGCTGCTGTCCCCATCTGCAGTGATCATGGAGGCCAAGAAAGTAAAATCTCTCACTGCCTCCATTTCTTCCCCTTCTATTTGCCAGGAGGTGATTGGCCCAGTGGTCATGATCTTCGTTTTTTGATGTTGAGCTTCAGACCATATTTTGCGCTCTCCTCTTTCATCCTCGTTAAAAGGTTCTTTAATTCCTCCTCACTTTTTGCCATCAAGGTTGTGTCATCAGCATATCTGAGGTTGTTGATATTTCTTCTGGCAATCTTAATTCTGGCTAGGGATTCATCCAGCCCAGCCTTGTGCATGATGAATTCTGCATATAAGTTAAATAAGCAGGGAGACAATATACAGCTAGGACTATACCATGTGAAAAAGGAACATGATATTTTAGCTGAAGTTCATTCATTTTCAGCTTTGTATTCTTGTTATAAAATAAGCGTGCCTAGACATTCCGTTGTTGTGCCCGTAACCTAGGTTTGAGTTGCCATTTAGCTCCTAGCTTTCATATCTCTGTTTCTAACACTGTCTACCACCTCCTGAGAAAGACTGTTCCACTGCCGAACATCTCCTACCATCAGAAAGTTCTTGTAACTTTAAGCCATTGGTTTGGGCACAGCGTGGGCTACCTCCCATCATGGAAGTTACGACAGGATACAGCTGAGGATCAAGGGAAGGTGGGGGAGCCAAATGAGCTGCAAGGATGCCCTGTTCTAGTAGTCCAATGCCAGATTCCATGAAAGAGGAGGCAAGGCTGGTGAGAAGTTTCAGCACTACGGATAGCTCCAAAGGAGCCACTTGCTCCAGCAAAGATTATGAGAAGCCTTTTTGATTTCCTACTCTCAGACTTCCTCTCTCACACTCCACTTCACTCTAGATCAGCCTTTCTCAACCTGTGGCTCCCCAGATGCAGAGCTGTCAACTTTCCCCTTTCCTTGGAGGAATCCTATTCGGAATAAGGGAATTTCCCTTAAAAAGGGGGAAACGTTGACAGCTATGCCCAGATGTTGTTGGACTACAACTCCCATCACCTCTAGCTAGCACGGCTGGACTGCTGAGGTTCTGGGAGAGGCATTTGGTTACTCCTGTGCAAGGGAAGATGCCTGTGAAGTCCCAGATTCTGGCTCTACAGATATAGGAGGTTCTTCTGGGGGCTCTTGTTCCTCAGTCTCAGCTGTCTCATTTATTCATATTTATTCATTTATTGCTTTTCTATCCCACTTCCTTCTCTGAGGTGCTCAAGGTGGGGTACATAGTTCTCCGCCTGCCTCGTTTAATTCCTCACAACAAACGTGTGAGGTAGGTTAGACTGATGGAATGTTATGACTGGCCCAAGGCTCTGGGTGAATGCCTCTTTTATTTACTCCAGAGTAAAGCATACAAACCACAGTGCTTGCCGATCAGAAGGTTGGTGGTTCAAATCCCCGCGACGGGGTGAGCTCCCGTTGCTCGGTCCCTGCTCCTGCCAACCGAGCAGTTCGAAAGTGCAAGTAGATAAATAGGTACCGCTCCAGCGGGAAGGTAAACGGTGTTTCTGTGCGCTGCTCTGTTTCGCCAGAAGCTGCTTAGTCATGCTGGCCACATGACCCGGAAGCTGTACGCCGGCTCCCTCGGCCAATAAAGCAAGATGAGCACCGCAACCCCAGAGTCGGCCATGACTGGATCTAATGGTCAGGGGTCCCTTTACCTTTATCATATCTCCTCTGTCTCCTCTTTTCCAGGGTAAGATAAACATACCGTTAGACCCTTGATCATCTTGGTTGCCCTCCTCACATGTTCCAGCTTATCAACGGCCTTCTTAAACTGTGGTGCCCAGAATTGGACACAGTATTCCAGGTGTGGTCTGAACAAGGCAGAATAGAGTGGCAAGTCTATTGCAGCCTATGATGAATCACTTTCAGGTGAAATTATACGTGGACATATGTAATGATATTTGGAACATATTTGTTGAAACCATAGTGACCCATGGTTTCATGGGTCTTGAGCGAAACAATTAGTTTATCCATTTACATACTGTATAGTTTTGTAACAGTAACTATATTTGGCTGTTATTTTGTTTTTGCTGTTTTCCTGTGTTTTTAAATTTTTTTTAATGTGTCCTCTTTTTCCTTTTTCTGTTTGTAATATACTTTAATTTACTATAATAATCTCAATAAAATATAAACATTAAAAGAAGAACAACAGCAAAACTCTTGGCAAAGAGCTGGAAGACTGGAGTGACACACGTCTCTGAGCTTCTGGTGCCAAACTGAAAGCCACATTGGGAAATCCTCTTGAGTCAACTGAGTCATAATTGTTACCACCTGCTTTTCCCACTCCCAACCAGCGTCATGTTGATGGTCCAACTGCACCTTGTTGCTGTCCCCTTCCTCCTCCTTGGTGAGCTATGAAAGTAATAATGGATAGTTCCGTTCTAAGAACAAAGGAACCCACGATTCATGTTTCACTGGTAAAATATTCATAATGGTAATGGCTTAGATTACTCTTTCTTGATGGTTCTCACTTGAATGAGAAGAATTTGTATGTTATCTGGTTGAGTGTGGGGTTTTTTTTTTTTAATCGATGCCAATAAATAACTATGACTCAAGGTTCTTCTTAAAGCCACAGCTTTCCTTAGCAGGAGTGAGTTTCCCCAGAGTAGGTGTGAGCGGTTGGCTTGAGATGATGACCTCCGTGATCTCCCTTTTTTCTTTGTGGTTGCATGTAAGAGCCATGTTTATCCCAGGTAGTTCTTCATATATATATATATTTCATAAAATTTCTGCACCGCTTCATGTGAAAAAACAACAACCAAACGCCTTGAAGCGGTTTGCAAAAAGATAGAACAATAAAACCGAGGAGAGAATTGCAACGGTGGTTTAGAACATACAAAAAGTTCAGTACTAAAGAAACATCACCTTGCCAACAAAGGTCCATATAGTTCAAGCCATGGTTTTCCCAGTAGTGATGTATGGAAGTGGCAACCGGGTCAGACGGGCACGGTAATAATAATAATAATAATAATAATAATAATAATAATAATAGAATAAGGCTTCACTATTTTCATCAGAGGAACGTTGGAGGGTATGCAAGACACCCCCTCCAAGCACCATTTGTGAGTACCCAGAGGATGACCGCCTAAGAGAGAGAGAGAGAGATAATGCTCAACTGAATGTATTTACAGTGGTTGGCATCCGTTAATAATAGTAATAAGGATGATGATGACGACGATGATAATTTTTTTACTTATACCCCACCCACCTGGCTGGTTTTCCCCAGCCACTCTGGGTGGCTCCCAACATACCGTATTTTTCGCTCTATAGGGCGCACCTTGTTTTAGAGGGGGAGAACAAGAAGAAGAAAAATCTCCCCCTCTCTGCTCAGTGCCTCTTCAGCGAAGCGGCAGGAGAAACGGAGCCCCTTCCATTTCTCCTCCCGCTTGGCCGAAGGGGCGCTGCGCAGCTCTCCCTCTCGGCTGAAGCCGGGAGAGGGGGGAAAGTGCATCCTGTAGAGCGAAAAATACGGTAATTAATTATACTGATAATAAAGCGATAGAATATCAGACATTAGAAACTTCCCTAACAGGGCTGCCTTCAGATGTCTTCTGAAAGTCAGATAGTTGTTTATTTCCTTGACAGCTGATGGGAGGGTGTTCCACAGGGTGGGTGCCATCACCAAGAAGGCCCTCTGCCTGGTTCCCTGTAACCTCACTTCTCGCAGCGAGGGAATCGCCAGAAGGCCCTTGGAGCTGGATCTCAATGTCCGGGCTGAAAAATGGGGGTGGAGGCGCTCCTTCAGGTATACTATCACGAGAGCCAATGGAGAGTGCTTCTAGGGGTGAATCCAAACAACTGCGTTTGGAGTACCCAGGTGAGCTCCCCGGGGCACAAGCCTGGGCATTGTGTCTGGAGATCCTGGGCTGCCCAGGTGGCAAGACCCCCCCCCTCTAGACCTCCAATGGAAAGCAGAGCAATATGTTTGCCCAGTCTCATCCACGGAGCGCCAAAGCCCTGGACCACAGACGATGTGTGCAGCACGTTACTTTAATCGGAGAAGTGTTTGTGGTTCTGTGAATTCCTGTTCCTCAAAACACGTGAGAGCACAGAAGCACATGTACGCTTTGGTAGCTGGGGAACGTCGCTTTGCTTGCAGAGAGCCCGTTTCCATGGCGATGGAGCCCTCGATGGAGTTGTAATAAGCTGAACACATCTTGCTCCCACCTCCTTTATTTGCTGTTAATCAGGAACGGCGACTTTGCCAGGAAGGTCCCCCCCATCTCTTTGCATGCTTTTTTGGCGGTGGTTTCCATAGAATTTCATCCCATCTCTTTTCTCCCAGCCTTTTCTCTCTCCCCTCCCCGGCACCCGCTGCCCATGTCGGGTTTCGGTGTCGGCACTCAAGTGTTAACGTGGCGTCCAAAAAAAAACGCAGCCTAATTGAAATTCCTTCTCCCTGTTTTGCCTTTTGCTGTGTCAAAAGAGATGCTTAAGGATTCCGCAGGCGTTTCCCCCCCTGCAAGAAAAGTGTGTGTGTTTGCATGTAGAAATCTTTGCATACTGAGCGCCAGCTCCTGATTCCAGTTTATATCCCGTTTCACTTAATGGGGTGGGGGGAGATGTAGAGTCCAGTTTCCCAGCATTTATATTGAGATAATATTTATTTTGATTCATACCACCAGTCGTGCCCTCAAAGCACTCGCCCTCTGGCGCACCTGTGCATGTCAGAACTGAATGCATGCCTTCGTGCTCATGGGCAAAATAGAATTCTGAGTAAAAAAGAATTCTGGCATGGCTTTCCCCCAAGTTCTGAGCAAGGCAGAAACTGTCGTGATAGAACCAGCCTCTGCTTAGACTAGGAAACTTGTGGTTAGTTGGGTTCGGGTTTACATGGCAAAATGACGGGACTCTGGGGATCCCACACTGCTTCAGGTGGGATTCAGATTTGGGGTTGTGTGGTGACGGTAAATTCAGAGCTCTTGCACAAGAAACCCGATTACGTCCCCCTGCTCCAAGCTGGACTTTTTGCAGTAAGGAAAGTAGTGGAGAAACGCGCTGGGAAATTGTTGTTGTTGTTTGGTCGTTTAGTCGTGCCCGACTCAAAGGCCTGGAAACGATGCCTTATGAGGAACGGCTAAGGGAGCTGGGCATGTTTAGCCTGGAGAAGAGGAGGTTAAGGGGTGATATGATAGCCATGTTCAAATATATAAAAGGATGTCACATAGAGGAGGGAGAAAGGTTGTTTTCTGCTGCTCCAGAGAAGCGGACACGGAGCAATGGATCCAAACTACAAGAAAGAAGATTCCACCTAAACATTAGGAAGAACTTCCTGACAGTAAGAGCTGTTTGACAGTGGAATTTGCTGCCAAGGAGTGTGGTGGAGTCTCCTACTTTGGAGGTCTTTAAGCAGAGGCTTGACAACCATATGTCAGGAGTGCTCTGATGGTGTTTCCTGCTTGGCAGGGGGTTGGACTCGATGGCCCTTGTGGTCTCTTCCAACTCTATGATTCTATGATTCTTTGTGACCCCATGGACCAGAGCACTTCAGGCACTCCTGTCTTCCACTGCCTCCCACAGCATGGTCAGACTCATGCTGGTAGCTTCAAGAACACTGTCCAACCATCTCGTCCTCTGTCGTCCCCAACATCAGGGTCTTTTCCAGGGAGTCTTCTCTTCTCCTGAGGTGGCCAAAGTCTTGGAGCATCAGCTTCAGGATCTGTCCTTCCAGTGAGGACAGATCTGTCCTTCCAGTGAGGTCAGGGCTGATTTCCTTCAGAATGGCTCGGTTTGATCTTCTAGCAGTCCATGGGACTCTCAAGAGTCTCCTCCAGCACCAGAATTCAAAAGCATCCATTCTTCGGCGATCAGCCTTCTTTATGGTCCAGCTCTCACTTCCATATGTCACATATGTCACTGGGAAAACCATAGCTTTAACTATACGGACCTTTGTCGGCAAGGAGTATGTCTCTGCTTTTTAAGATGCTGTCTAGGTTTGTCATTGCTTTTCTCCCAAGAAGCAGGCGTCTTTTAATTTCATGGCTGCTGTCACCATCTGCAGTGATCATGGAGCCCAAGAAAGTAAAATCTCTCCCTGCCTCCATTTCTTCCCCTTCTATTTGCCAGGAGTTGATGGGCCCAGTGGCCATGATCTTCGTTTTCTTGATGTTGAGCTTAAGACCATATTTTGCGCTCTCCTCTTTCACCCTCATTAAAAGGTTCTTTAATTCCTCCTCACTTTCTGCCATCAAGGTTGTGTCATCTGCATATCTGAGGTTGTTGATATTTCTTCCAGCAATCAACGTCATGTGACCTCCCTGCAGGCAGATCAGAATGAATGCTCCATAGATAGTGCAGATGAATGAGGACGAATGATCAGTAAACAAGTTGTCTGGGCCCAGCCTAGGACACTTGCATTTAATTGCTTTGGGATAAATCAGGGCCCATTTCCATGGCAAAATGATGAGAATGTGGGTTGCCTTTCTTCTTGTGGTCAAGGTGTTGTGATACATATTTCTCCCCCCAGCCCTCTGTGAGAATGGCACACACTCTTGGTATGCCCCACAGAGGACCTTACGGTCCACAAGTAATAATACCTTGGAGGTCCTGGGTCTCAAGAAGAAGAAGAAGAGTTTGGATTTGATATCCCGCCTTTCAGGAGTCTCAACATGGCTAACAATCTCCTTTCCCTTCCTCCCCCACAACAAACACTCTGTGAGGTGAGTGGGGCTGAGAGACTTCAGAGAAGTGTGACTGGCCCACGGTCACCCAGCAGCTGCATGTGGAGGAGCGGGGAAGCGAACCCGGTTCCCCAGATTACGTGCCTACCGCTCTTAACCACTACACCACGCTGGTAGACTAGCCTCAACCAAGGCCAGGGCCTTTTTGGCCATGGCCCCAGCCTGGTGGAACATTCTGTCACAAGAGACCAGGGCCCTGCGGGACTTGACATCTTTCCGCAGGGCCTGCAAGACGGAGCTGTTCCGCCTGGCCTTTGGTCGGGGCTCAGTCTGACGCCCCCTTCTTTTTTGTTATAAGATCTAGTATGTAAGTGGACTCCCTAACCCTTTCCACAGGCTCCCTAACTCTTTCCACCGGCTCCTATAAGAGCAGCACCAACAGTTGGGCCTTGGGTGGTACAGTGGTACCTTGGGTTACATACGCTTCAGGTTACACATGCTTCAGGTTACAGACTCTGCTAACCCAGAAATAGTACCTTGGGTTAAGAACTTTGCTTCAGGATGAGAACAGAAATCGTGTGGCAGTGTTGCGGTGGCAGCGGGAGGCCCCATTAGCTAAAGTGGTACCTCAGAACAGACCTCCAGAATGAATTAAGTTCTTAACCTGAGGTACCACTGTATTGACCCAGACCTACTGCTATACCTGCCTGAGTATTTTCTGGCCTGCCTGCACAACAGATGCTCTACCACTGATCTTTGACCCTTCCCTGTAAAAGCAAAAACCAAAAGCCCAATGCTTTTGCCTTCCCTTGCACTGATCATTCTGGTTGTCCCTCCCAAACACCTTTTAGCCCCGCGAGCTAACCCCCTCCTCTTGTGCTTCTGTGTGAATGGCTGTTCTTAAGTGTGTCTTTCGGTTTGGGAGAGGACAAGCTCAGAGCAGGGACTCACTCAGAGACAGAGCAGGCAGGCTCCCAGTCGCCCAGTAACTTTGCAACCCAGCGCCGGCGTGCTTGTACACACAGCTTGGGACTCTGTGGTAGAGGCTGATGAGTCACTGCTTGCAGTCTAGGCTGATACGAAACAGCCCCAGTCATTGTTAACACGATGTTCAGGCGGCAAACGGCTCTGTATTCAACTCAGGAACTTTTTGTTTGACAGCACTGTCTTTCTTTCTCTCTCTTTTAAAGAAAAATACTTTCGAAATCCGAGCGGTAGTTTGTTTTCGAAAAAAGGAAAACCACAAGCTTCTTTTAATGAGGAGCACTTAGAGAAGCACTTTAGTTTCAAATAGAGATTGAGATTTGTTTTCTGCAAAGATGGGAGAGGGGGGGGCATCGACTGTCAAAAAGCGCCGCTTGCAAAATCATCTGTTCCTAGTAGCTGCCGTGTCGTGTTCTGAGCATATTTGCAGGGATGATTGTACCCTGAGCTAAAAATATTAGTCTTCTGCAGCACGTTGGCAAGCCCAGATGCCGAGAAAAGGAGGATTCTGCAAAAAAAAAGTACTGTTTGCTTATACTGTACCCTCTCCTTTTGCATAATACATTTTGAGTTACGGAGAAGGAGAGCTACTGAAGTGTAGTCATCTAGTCCGACCCTGTGTAATGCAGGAATCTCTTCCCCAACGCAGGACTCGAACCCACAACTCTAAGAGAAAGCAGAGTCCTCCAAGGATCAGTATTGGGACCTGCGCTTTTAAACCTGTTGTGCGTCTACACCCCGCAACCACCCCTCGTTGATGAATAAAACACACTAGACACAGATATTACGTTAATGTTATTGGGCAAATTTTGGCCACAACTTTATTGATTACAGAATGTGAGCGGTAATTGGCTTAGGCATTGAATGGACCCGACTATATCTGACTCCTTCCCGGCGTGCAGGGAGTCCGGTAAGGATAAACCACCAGAAGGGGAAGCCCTGTCGATGCAAACCAACTCGAGCTCCCACGGGTATTCCCGACGGGGTCGTGTCATGGCCCTAGTCCCCGATCCGGGCTTTGGACAAGATCCACACCCCCAGATTCCTTTAATGGAAACTCTTAAGCTTGGAGGGGCAGGTGATGGCCCCACCTCCCCTCCTCCATCAAAAGATCCAACAGTGGCTAACTGCAAAACCTTACAAAGTTGTGACGGTTGCTACGATATAAGCGAAAACCAAATGGCCTGTGCCAATTTGCCAAATGGAAAAATTCCTACCAGGCCCCTCGATGGCGGCCAATCAAGGTCCATAGCAAGGCCTGTGAAAACCTGCAAAAAAGGGAGGGAGGGCCGGAGATTGAAGGAGGAAGCCCTCCGGCTCGCGCCTCCATTTAAATGGTCCCGGCCATGCCCCCACCAGCTAGTGGGAATTGTAGCTCTCTAAAGCACCCTAACAACTCCCAGCACCCTTTACAAACTACCCTATTTTTTGCTCCATAAAACCCACTTTTTACCTCTTAAAATCTAAGGGGAAATGTCTGTTCGTCTTATGAAGAGTATGTGTGGTCCCTGGGGTTGGGGGGGGGAGAATTTCTCCCCCCCCCTTGTTCTCCCCCTCTAAAACAAGGTGCATCCTATGGTCGGGTTTGTCCTATAGAGCGAAAAATACGGTACATCTCCCAGGATTCTTTGCGGGAACCCACGACTGCTTAAAGTGGTATCCTAGTGCTTGGTAAAGGCTGTTCTCCAATTGGAGCACTCACAGGCAAGTGTTTCCCAGTTGTCGGTGTTTATACTACATTTTTTTAGATTTGCCTCGAGACAGTCTTTAAACCTCTTTGGTTGACCACCAGCATTACGCTTTCCATTTTTAAGTTCAGAATAGAGTAGTTGCTTTGGGAGACGATAATCAGGCATCCAAAAAACATGACTAGTCCAACAAAGTTGATGTTGAAGAATCATTGCTTCGACACTGGTGATCTTTGCTTCTTCCAGTACACTGTGTCATTAGTTCGCCTGTCTTCCCAGGTGTTGTGTAAAAATTTTCGGAGACACCGTTGATGTAATCTTTGGAGGAGTTGGAGATGGCGTTTATAAGTGGTCCATGTTTCACAAGCATGCAGTAAGGTTGGTAGTACAAGTTGGTGATATATCACAATCTTGAAAAGCAGATATTGCTCCCTGGACATGGTAGTACCTGGATGTCTGTGTACAGATTCAATAAATGTCTTCTCATTCTGGGGCAGTTGCTACTTGCCCCAGGGTTTGTAGGATGTGCTGAAGCCTCTTATAAAAAAATCAGAACTGTTTTCTTTGTTGAAGGGTATGGCTTAACCCCAAACTGTAAGATTTGCCCCAAATTGGGACCGGACACACAAAGGAGATAGCTTTTTCCCCAGGGGGATGCAGGGAGCATAACCACAGAGGTGTCGGTGGCGTATAAAATAATTCAAAGGTTTGCAATCTGCCCAATTAGGCATGGCTAATTTCATCTCCGACTTAACGGGGGGAACAAAGTATTTGCTCGTTGTAACAAAGGCCACTCGTTTGAAACAATTAGAGGGAATGTGTGTGTGTGTTTGATGCGGCACATAATTAAATAGTGCAGCCGTTTTTAGGACTATTTAGCAAGCGAAATGTTTTGTAAAATTCAAGGCAGATAAAAGAAAGCGCTTTGTGCCATGCGTGGTTAAACTATGGAACGTGTGAGGCAGGGATGCCCACCAACCTAGAGAGCTGTCAAATAGGGGATTGGGCAAATTCCTGGAGGAAAGGGAGATCGATGGCTACTAGCCATCATAGTTATGCTCTTACCCCTGCAGTCGAAGGCAGCAATGCTTGTGAATACAGGTGGTGGAAACCGCAAGAGCAGTGTTAGAAATTAGCCAGGCGCCAGGCACATGTGACCATGTGGAGATCTCTGGATGCCAAGTTGGCAATTGAAGAAAGCAAAGTGTCATTTAGAGAAGGATCTGAAATATTTCCCTTGCAGCTTGAATTTCTTTTCTTCTGGGTTGTTTTATTGGATGTTTTAAAACAGCTTTGAGATTTGTTCTTTAAAAGATAATGCAGTATCGAAATGCAAATACTACTACTAATACTAATAATAACAACAATTTTATTATTAGTAGTAGTAGTATTCCATTGGTGGGAAATGGCACTTAGACATTCCACTTAGACATGTTGTTGTTTAGTCGTTCAGTCGTGTCCGACTCTTCGTGACCCCATGGACCAGAGCACGCCAGGCACTCCTGTCTTCCACTGCCTCCCGCAGTTTGGTCAAACTCATGCTGGTAGCTTTGAGAACACTGTCCAACCATCTCGTCCTCTGTCGTCCCCTCTCCTTGTGCCCTCCATCTTTCCCAACATCAGGGTCTTTTCCAGGGAGTCTTCTCTTCTCATGAGGTGGCTAAAGTATTGGAGCCTCAGCTTCAGGACCTGTCCTTCCAGTGAGCACTCAGGGCTGGTTTCCTTCAGAATGGAGAGGTTTGATCTTCTTGCAGTCCATGGGACTCTCAAGAGTGTCCTCCAGCACCAGAATTCAAAAGCATCCATTCTTTGGCGATCAGCCTTCTTTATGGTCCAGCTCTCACTTCTATACATCACTACTGGGAAAACCATAACCTAGGTTTAAGGTGCCATTTGGTGGTTAGCTTATATATCTGAGTTTCTAACATTGCACAGGAGGGAAGATTGTTGCTCTTGTGTTCAAATCCTGCTTGCAGGTTCCCCACAGGCCATTGCTCTTCTCATGTTCTTATGCACTCCCGTGTATCTGAAGTTGCCCGGTCCATTACGCTACCTGAAAACTCCCATCGTCATCTTACTCCTTTGACCATTGCAAATCCTATTTGACCATCTCCTCCCACTATTCTACCAGGCGTTGCCCACTCATTTTCAAACGGTTGTGCTATTATTATGCTGTTCACATGGTACAAGGCGCTTTGCTAAAATACCCGGTGGCAGGTGCCTGCCCCAAGGAGCTTACGTACTAGAAACAGGCACCAGGAAAGCAACAGAGGAAGGCGATTGAAAAGGACGTAGGGGTCAATTGGAAGATTATATAAGTATTCTGGCTCTGCGTACTTTGGCTCAGTCTAAATAAGTTACTGGGAGTTGGTGTTATGTACTGAGTTGAACAGGATCCAAAATGCAGCAGTCTGATTGGCCCTAGAACAATAGGGTTCAGAATGCAGCAGTCTGATTGGTCCTAGAACAATAGGATTCAGAATGTAGCAGCCTGATTGGTCCTAGAACAATAGGCTCCAGAATGCAGCAGTCTGATTGGTCCACAGGACCCACCCAATCCAGCTCCAGGTAGAAGTAAATCCGCGACCTGATTGGCTTACAGGAGAATCCCGGAATTAGCCAGTCACGTGGGGCCCATTGTGTAAATAATGTATACAAAGCAGACATTCTGGAGGAACTTCCATTCCTCCTCACCACTATGAGCTGAATAAAGAGCATGAAATCCACTCTCGACTCCGAGTATATTTCAGAGTGGATGCCAAAGGTGTAATGGAAAATGGTGGTTTTAGGGGACGAATGTGGAGGAAAGGACAGAAGGGTGACCTGGGAGCTGGCTGCTGGCGCCAGCGGCGGCTACCTGGCCGCAAAGATAAGTTTGCAAGGTCTAGAAGCTTGCCCCCCCCTTTAAAAAACCCCAGAAAAGTCAGAGAGATTCTCAGGATGCTTCTTTCCGTTCCCGTGAGCACATTTCTTATTCCTGCGCTGCACAAAAGTGCCACGTGTACAAAGCGCTTGTCCCACTCAGCCGGCGCTGCGGAGGGAAGCACTGGCTCTTAATCTTCCCGGTGGAAACAATATTGATCCGCTTCATGAGGCCGCTAAGAATGAACACAAACTGGATTGCCAAAGTGCTTGAAAGAGAGTTACATAATGGAAGCAGCAGTGACATGTGCAAACAGCCTCCTCTGCGTATCTTTCCCGGCTCCCGAGTCCTCCAAGCTTTGAAGCGTTACTGTAAAAAAACCAAAAAAACAACTCCCTAGTTCTTGACGCAGTTCCTTTTAAAAATAGGCAGACGACTTCTTGTTTTGCAGTTCCTTGTTTCAGCATTTCTCACACATATATATAATCTTTAGGGAGGGCCGTATCCTGGCACGGCTTTTCTCCCGCTTCAAACCCACCCAAGGCAATGAACGCTGCTGTGTTTCTGCTCAGAACCTGCCAGCCTCTTGGGAGTGACGCTTGCTGCCCTTAACTTCCTGGTTGCTTTGCTCAGTTTGTCCCAGGCAGGCATAAATAGCATTTAAAAAAAATAAAATATAACAAATAATTGCCAGGGTGCAAATTCCTGTCTCCCTGTGGGAATTGTGTGTGTGTGTTTTGAGGCCTCTCTCCCCAAGAACTTGAGTTTGATCAGGGTTGCAGGGGTTTTTTACACGTCTCCTCCCGTTCCGATTTTGACCTGAACTTTGCTTTCGTTATAAAGGGAACATGCAAATCGTGCCCCCCCCTTTGGGCGTGCTGCGGGCTGCAGCCTGGAACTCGTCCTGTCATTTGGATTACGTGCTTTTCGTCGGCTGGGTCTCCTCTGCTTTAACAGCTCAGGTCGTCAAGTGCATCTCCACAGGTACGTGTTTTCATTTCTCCAAAAACCGAGGTTCCTTCTTGTTTCTACTTTCCCGCCCCGCCTCCTTCTCCTTGTCTCTTTCTCTCTTTATAAGAAGTAGAATCCGGTTTCGGGCGACGTCTGTTCCACACCTTAACTCGGAAAATAAGACGCCAAACACTTTGCGAGGAGGGTTTTTAAAGACTGCGACAATTTCTGATTCCTCTCCTCTCGTGATTGTAACGTATCCCAAGGTTTCCCTGCTCTCGGCAGCGGTGAAAGCGATTGAAGCCGAGGTGCTTCAAGGTCAGTTTGGTAGGTTCCTCCCCAGCACTCCTTGAAAGCAATTTTGTGGTTTAGGCAGTCTCATGGCAGAGATGAGCATCTTGCCACGTCGATCTCGGTGCCTTTCAGAGTGAGAGAAGGCTCATGGCGGTTTGGTTAGACAGCAGGTATTTCTCCCTGGAGGAGAGCTGTTTCGGCTTCGTAGATACGCCTTCTGTTTCTGCCTCCTTCTCCGCCGCCGGTTCTTACAACTCCCTTCGGAGCAATTGGAGGTTTCTGAGCAAACATATGTTTCCACGCAGACGAGCTGTTCAAACTTGAAGCCCATCGTGGCCTCTTGGATGCCTTTGAGAATGCAAACTTGCCCCTTGATCTTACGAATCGCTTTGTAGCGTAGTGAGATGGTTTTATTTGGAATTGCCAGGTTCACTGAAGGTGAGGGTGGGTGCCGCCTGATTCAGACATGTACAGAATTGCCGTTTCTTGGAAAACTGGGAAGGAAGGTTTTTAGACCTTTATGGGGAACCTTCTGGGGTATGTTTTCCCCATTTCGGTACAAAATTCAAAAGCTCAGGAATTAAGTATAAATAAGTATCATAGTATTAATGGAAAACAAGGTTAAAATATGTTAAGATAATCACATGACAGAAAATAGAGAAAGATGGAAAGGATTTGCTGAAATAATTAATAGAAATGGAATACAAAAAGGGAGGTGAGAGGAGGTCGATGAAACAAGGGAATGAAAGAGAGGATATTGAGATGGTATGATGTGTGTTTTTTGAACTGTTTTTGCTTTCGTTTTGTTTAACGTGTTAATGTTAATGTTGTGTTGTGTATTGTTTATACATTGTACTGTATTGTTTTTTATTTTGCTTTTCTTTTGCTTTTCTATTTCTTTTCTCCTTTTTGTAAGGTTTAAATGTAATAAATATTATTTAAAAAATAAATAAATTCAAAAGCTCAAGTGTAGGATAGGAGAGGCTGAGGTCTCTGGAGCCTAGAGGAAGTGTCCCTGTTTGTCTTTAGCTGTCCAGGGTATCTAAAAGGTGTTCCACTTTATCATAGGCTACAGTACTTTCTTGCAAAATGTAGCTTTTATTTCATTTTTACACTTTTTTACACTTTTAGCCCAAGTATTCGAAAACTTGAATGCTGCAGATTATTTTCTTGCAAAATGTAGCTTTTATTTGATTTTACGCATTTAGCCAAAGTATTCAAAAACTTGAACGCTGCAGATTATCATAGGCTGAAGTACTTTCCTGCAAAATGTAGCTTTTATTTTATTTCCGTGCTGTATCTTGTGGGTGTTGTTGGCTTCCCTGGGCTCTGTAATGAGGAAGGGCAGGATAAAATTAACGGTGATAGTAATTAATAACAGGCTGGCTGCAATACACGTAAAAAAACAAACTTCCAGGTGCATTCGTTCTGGGGTGGGTGACCTGTGCCTGCTTATTCCCACCGCCCTCAGGTTGCTGGATGTCAACGGCCAGGCGCAATGGGAGTTATAGTACAGCAGCACCTGAAGGCCAGCAAGTTCCCCACGGCTGCTTTAGTTGATTGCAATCTGAACGTGAGCCAGCCGTGAGAGGCAGCTGCTAAAAAGGCTAATGTGATCTTGGGCTGCCCATAGTGTCCGAAGCATGGGAAATAGTAGCCGCACTCTGTTCTGCACAAGCCAGGCCGCATCTGAAGTACCGCGTCTCGTTCTGGGTCCCAAATGTTCAGTAAGGAAATGGACAGACTGGGGGATGCCCCCCCCCCCCAAGGAGAAAGTGACTCGGAGACTATCTGCAGAAATACTGTGAAATTAATGAATGTTAAAAAGACGTTGGACTGAAAATAAGTGGTTTTGGTATTAAGGCTAATAAGAATATGTAAATATAGATAGTTATATGGATGAAAATTTATAGTTATAATAGGTTAAGAATATAGAGTAAAGATAAATGGAAGAGGGTAAGGATTTGCTGAAAGGATTTAATAAACGGGAATACAAAAAGGGGAGGTGTGAGGAGGTCAAGGAAATAAGCAAATGAACCTAAAGATATTGAAAAATTGATTATTTCTTTTTTCTTCTTTTTCTACTTTTTTAAATGTCTATTTTCTTTTTGTATTTTTTATCATACTGTTTTTCTTTTGTGTAAAATCTCAATAAACATTTTATATATATTTAAAAAAAAGTGACTCGGATGGCGGAGAATCTGGAAAGAGCTGAGTATGGTTAGCCTAGAGCAGTGTTTCCCAACCACTGTTCCGCGGCACACTAGTGTGCCGCGAGATGTTGCCTGGTGTGCCGCGGGAAAAATTTAAAAATTCGAAAGATTATTTTTTTTAAAAAGTAAAATTTTCGATTGGGGCGCCGTCACTAGATGACCCCTGGGGTTCCCTCCCTCCCTCCCGCTCTGTGCCTCCCTCCTCCTCCTCCTCCTCCGAGGCCCTTCCTGGCTCTCGGCCAAGGCTTGGCGGCTGCCACTCACTCACTCACTCGCTCGCCCACCTGTCCCTCCATCCCTGCACCCGGCCTCTCCCCCTCCGTCCCCGGCGCGGGGGCTGCCGGGATCCGTAGTCCCCTCGCCCTTGGGCTCCGCGCCCGCGCGGGGTGCGCGAACTACGTTTCGGTCCAGCCCCAGCTGCACCCCTTTACTTTTCTCCTGTTCGAAAGGATGGCATCAAACGCAGTTGCAGAGGCAGCGAATAAACCAGGGGAAATTTTGGGTCTCCTTTGACTCCGCTGCCCCAATCCAGCACACCCGGTGGGGCCCTTTTTCCAGGGGAGAAAAGAATATTGACTCTCCGCACATCACAGCAGGGAACCTTTAGCTTTTCAGATTTAGGGAAGTTTTTAATGTTTGATGCTGTGCTATGTTTTTTATATTCGGTTGGAAGCCGCCCAAGGTAGCTGGGGAAACCCAGCCAGATGGGCGGGGTAGTATTATTATTTTTATTATTTATTAAATAATAAATTAATAAATAATAAATAATAATAATAAATTATTATTACTTATAATAATAAATAATTAAATTAAAGACTGGGCTCAGGGCGGCTAACACCCAATATAAAAAAAATTGATTGAAATACAACTTAAAAACAAGATTAGAATACAACATTAAAACTAAAATACAGCCTCATTTTAGTGGAAACTCAAATCAAAAACTCAAATTTTGGGGATGAAAACGCCAGGTCTTCACCAAGGCTAACTTTCCAGACTGGTCCTACATGGGCCAGAAAAAAGCCAGGGAATTTTTTATTATTATTATTATTATTATTATTATTATTATTATTATTATTATTTATTATAAAGATGCTGTTGGAAGCAACTTCCATCACTCCTGACCATTGGCCATGCTGTCTGGGGCTGATGGGACCCCCACCTTTGCCTTAAGCTTTCCTCTGGTTATGGGGGGGGGCAGATAGAAGCCCCTTCACCAGTGGCGTAGCGTGGGTTCTCAGCACCCGGGGCAAGGCAAGTAATTTGCGCCCCTAACCCGTGGATTTTAGCACTGGAGTCTCTTCCGCGCCCCCCAGATGTTGCGCCAGGTGCAGCAGGCCCCCCTGCACCCCCCACGCTACGCCACTGCTCCCACCACAAGTCTTCAGGACAGCCTTCCGAAGGCTGGCGGCGGGAGAAGGTCTCTCCGACCCACTGCCAGGCTTCGGAGCATCCTTCCGAACCCTGGCGGCGGGAGGTGGTCTCTCCGCCCCACCGCCAGGCTTTGGAGGAGGTCCGAGGACAGTGGGGTTCCTGCTTCCTCGAGGAGGGCCGGCCAAACGCACCCCCCCAAATGTTGCGCCCGGTGCGGCCGGCACCCCTGGCACCCCCCACACTACGCCACTGCCCTTCACATCGCTGCTTCCCCTCCAACTCCCTCTCTGCAGGCAAAGCAAGCATCTCAGTAAGACTCCACAGCTTCATTTTTGCAGCAGAACTAGGAGCTCAGATCTTGCAGGGAGGCATCGATCAGGCACGGCCATTGAGGCAGGAACGATGCCGGCTGCTCGCCATTGTTCGCCCAGGAAATGTGGAGAACTGGGGGCGAAACGAGTCTTTCAGGAGGTGCTTCTGGCCAGCGAAGGGCACACCAGTTTTTTTTTAACAGTCTTGGCTGTCCCAGTAGAATGAATTCCCAAAGTGTTACATGGAAGAATGGGTGCCTTTTTCGGACTACTTAAATATTATAGTACGGAGAACTTGCGAGCAGTTTTTGAGCAACAGAAGTAACTAGATTATAGCACAGTTGTTAGGATTTAATAGATGGAAGTAGGGGTGCAGCGGAAGGGAAAAACAACAACTCCATGGAAAATACACCGTATTTTTCGCTCTATAAGACGCACCAGACCACAAGACGCACCTAGTTTTTGGAGGAGGAAAACAAGAAAAAAAAATATTCTGAATCTCAGAAGCCAGAACAGCAAGAGGGAATTGCTGCGCAGCGAAAGCAGCGATCCCTCTTGCTGTTCTGGCTTCTGGGATAGCTGCGCAGCCTGCATTCGCTCCATAAGACGCACACACATTTCCCCTTACTTTTTAGGTGGGAAAATGAGTCTTATAGAGCAAAAAATACGGTATATTCAAAAGTTACAGTACAGTTGCAATAAAATACATTTTCAGTCAGTATATCAATTGCACATGTGTAAAACGTTGAAACTTAATAAAATATAATTGGGGAAATAGCGAATTTCAAAAATCAGCTTGCGTCGCCGTTGGGGAGCTCCACAACCAAGCTTGTAGTCCCAGCCTTCGGCAATGTGGAAAATTGAAATGGTGGCTGCTGCTGTGGCCTGCCACTCCTTCAGGAGGCAGTGAGCTCTCCATCCTTGGGGGTCTTTAAGCAGAGGTTGGATGGCCATCTATCATGGATGCTTCAGTTGAGAATCTTGCATTGCAGGGGGTTGGACTAGATGACCCTCAGCAGTCCCTTGCAACGCTACGATTCTGCGATTCCTAGCGCAGCAAAGAGCCTGCTCAAATCCGGTGGCAAACATTTCCCTCACAGAAATGTCCTGAGGAAGACGAACGGCTGCAAAGTCTGCGTTAAGCCAGGGGTGCAGGCAGCCCTAATAATTCAGAGTTTTCAATGAGCTTTTCCAGTGCCGCTAATAAACGAGCCCTTTGGGAATGAAATAGTCAAATATTTAGATTGCAGGTGCCAAAGTTTTGTTGGAACCTTTTTGCAAAGGCCTTCAGTATTACGAAGCTTAATTGGTTGGGAAACGAAGATCTGTTCTAGGACAGGCAATCAAAAGATTCTGGGGCAGGTGTGTGTTTTAATTGCAAAGGTTTTCGCTGTCTTATGCTTTGCCAGTAAGTGCCGGAATGAGCCCCAAATGCGAAAATAGTCTCTGCTTCCCTGCCCACATGCATTGCTTTTTTGGGGTTTTTTTTTTTCTGGGGGTGGCAAGGAACCTGCTCAGGAAGAACGGTTATTTGCCTTGGCTGTCTGAGCGGCTAGAGTAAGAAGCTCAGATAAATATCGCGGCACACAATCCGCGGCGACATTTTGGAGAGGACGTGGGGAACCCTTTCCCTGGTTTTGAACGCCAAAGTGTCCGCCGGAGCGAAAAGGATTTTAAGCACGCTCCATGACTCGGGGAGCGCATGCAAATTGTTGCTCACAAGCAGGGCAATAATAAAATTAATAAAATGCCACAGTGAGAAATCGGCAGCTCGTATCTGTTTTGGTACGAACTTCTCAGCAGTGGGGTCCGGATGAGTAAGATGCTTAGCTGCACTGCATGCGAAATGTCCCAGTTCCCATTGGGACCTAAGAAAAGCCTTGCAGGATTAGGCAAAAATGTTCCAGGATCCTGTTCTCACAGTGGTTTGACTCTGCAGAAGGCAGCTTCTTCAGTTGCTGTGCTGCTGTCAACTCTGGAGAGCTGCTGCCAGTCCGTGTCAGCAGTACTGAGCTGAGATGGACCAACGGTCCTGCCTTTCAGGGGGTTGGACTAGATGACCCTCGGGTCCTTTCCAACGCTACAGCTCTATGATTCTGTGACTTGGCAGAAGATGGCTTCCTACGTCCCTGGATGTATGTATCATCATCATTTTTTAATTTGTATACAGTGGTGCCCCGCAAGACGAATGCCTCGCAAGACGGAAAACTCGCTAGACGAAAGAGTTTTCCGTTTTGGAGGTGCTTCGCAAAACGAATCTCCTATGGGCTTGCTTCGCAAGACGACAATGTCTTGCGAGTTCCTGCTGGGTTTTTTTCCTCCCCCCCTTTTTCTAAGCCGCTAAGCCGCTTATCAGCTGATCTGATCAGCAGATAAGCCGCTAAAAGCCGCTAATAGTGCTAATCCGTCAATGGGCTTGCTTCGCAAGACGAAAAAACTGCTAAACGAAGAGAATCACAGAACGGATTATTTTCGTCTTGCGAGGCACCACTGTACCGTCTTTCTATCTTACAATACTCAAGGCGGTTTACAAGCTGAAGAAACAAAAAAATGCACATCTTATAACAATCTAATGCAATACGAAAATGTGATAATAAAACTTTAAAATAGGCAACCTACATCAAAAAAGTGTGGCCTTCCCTGTCCTTTAAGGGGCAACCCAGCCAGACGGGTAGGGTATAAATAATAAAATGGTTGTTATTATTAAGGTTCACCAAGGGAGCCACAACCGTGCCGTCGCCCCTCCGGTAATAATCACCATATTTTTCGCTCTATAAGACGCACCAGACCACAAGACGCACCTAGTTTTTGGAGGAGGAAAACAAGAAAAAAATATATTCTGAATCTCAGAAGCCAGAACAGCAAGAGGGATCGCTGCGCAGTGAAAGCAGCAATCCCTCTTGCTGTTCTGGCTTCTGGGATAGCTGCGCAGCCTGCATTCGCGCCATAAGACGCACACACATTTCCCCTTACTTTTTAGGAGGGAAAAAGTGAGTCTTATAGAGCAAAAAATACGGTAATTTCCAATGGGGACCGAAGGGTTGAATAAGGCTGGGTTCTTATCGGTCAGAGCCAACGGTTGGTGGGGACAGTCCAGGTTTGGTTCATGGTGCCAAAAGTTGTAAATGTGGAAAAGAGTACACATTTTATTATCGGCGAGAGGGTGCATTGCTCCAGAACAGTGACTCAGGGCTGAGTAGGTAATCAGGGTCACACTGTTCCATCTCGCTTTGGGAAGGGAGTTTTCATGACCAGTTCACTGATTAGCAAATTCTTTTCTTCCCAAGGCTAATCTCACCTGTAGGAGAGATTAGAAAGTTCACTCGTAACATTTTAGATCTTTTTTTAAAATTAAAATTCGTGACCCGCTCTTTAATCAGATTACGTCGCCTTACAGTAATACACACTTTTATTTTTAAAAAAGAAAATCCGCGTTAGAAATAAGTCAGAAATAGCAACTCTATGAGCAACTGCATTAAGCAATACAAAGCCAAATAGATCATTAAAAAGGCTGGCAGCCGACCTGGGGAGAGATGTTTCCCCCTGGAACTGGAAATAACTTTAAAGGGCTAAAAGCTGCGGCGAAATCTTATTTGGAGACATCTAAGGAGTTACGTGCCCTTCAATCAGGCAAATTATGGGCTGCCGAGCTACTCATCTTCTCAGTGAAGTCTTCATTGCAAAGGCAGCATAATCACAGGTAAATGGTCATGTTGTTTAAATTATTTCAATTAAGTATAAAAGGAATTTCCATTTTCTGGTCGCCCCGGGGGAGACCTGCAGGTTGGGTAGCCGTTCGACTTCATGAATAAGAAGCCCGAAGGGCCGTTTAACTGCAGATCTTTTGCAAATTTAATTAAAACAAGGACAACCGGGGGTTTAAATGGCAGGACATCTCAATTCGCTCCAGTCTGTAATAAAATGCTGTTATAGGGCCACCTCAATCTCTGCCAAGGGACTTAGTTGGTAGAGCACGATGCTTTTAATCTCAAGGTTGTGGGTTCGAGCCCCTTGCGGGATGACCCTCACAGTCCCAAGTCTAAATAAAAAAATTCCTTCCAGTAGCACCTTAAAGACCAACTAAGTTAGTTCTTGGTATGAGCTTTCGTGTGCATGCACACTTCTTCAGATACCTTCTTCAGTGTGCATGCACACGAAAGCTCATACCAAGAACTAACTTAGTTGGTCTTTAAGGTGCTACTGGAAGGAATTTTTGTATTTTGACTATGGCAGACCAACACGGCTACCTATCTGTAACTAGTCCCAAGTCTGTGATTCTGTGATACTCTTCAAATGTGGCCCAGGCATTATCCCTGCTCACTGTGGGCCCTTCAGGGGACGGGAGCGCATAGGCTGGAAGGGTGCAATAAAACACATTTTAACAAATAATAGAGCTAAATGAAATAAACGTGTTTGCACAGGCATTTGGTGACTGTGAGCAGGAGGAGCAAAGTGAGTTTGTTGCCATAGCTGCTGTGTGTTCAGAGGATGTTTTTAGTAGTGTTTTAATAGTGTTTGTGTGTGTATATATACAGAGAGAGAGAGAGCATGCGCTATTGTTGCTTTTGGTTTTGTAAGCTGCAGGCCAGGGCAGGGCGTTTGAAATAAATAAATAGAAAGCTGGTTGTGCGGACTTCAATGCAGAAGTAGGATAGATCTTATTTTGTTCCACTTGCTGCTTTTTTCGGAACTGAAGGCGATCTCTTTCCACAAATAGGTCTCTTGTGCAACAAACACAGGAGTACATAGAGGAGAAGGAGGAGAATCTTGCTTGCTAGTCCCACCCTCTGACCCCATTGCATTGAATGGCCCCAAATTTCACGCATTGAGCTGAAGATGGAGATTTGATTTATATGTGTTTACAGTAAGTACAACCTACTTGTTTGTGCCTCCGGTTCACCTGTCAAACGCTGGCAGTATACATGAGGTCAAGCGTGTGATCATCCAGCACGATCCTGTTCCCCTGTATTTGTTCACTAGACGTGTGGAGTGTTGGTTGGAAGAGAGGGCTCTTGTATTCTTCGGTTTCAGAAAATACAGATGTTTCCCTTCCTCCATTGACCTTTCCCATCCCCTGATTCTGTGACCAATGGCTCAAACCAGTTTTCACCCCGGCTGATGCCGCTGCAGTCAGTAGGATTCATCTCTGCATAAAACTACCGGCTTGATGATTTTGGGCACCTATTGGACAGCACCAGTGATGTCATTAATGTTGCGAACCGCTCTGACATCTATGGGTATAGGTAAAGGTAAAAGGACCCCTGACCATTAGGTCCAGTCGTGACCGACTCTGGGGTTGCGGCGCTCATCTCGCTTTATTGGCCGAGTGAGCCGGCGTACAGTTTCCGGGTCATGTGGCCAGCATGACTAAGATACTTCTGGCGAACCAGAGCAGCGCACGGAAACGTCATTTGCCTTCCCGCCGGAGCGGTACCTATTTATCTACTTGCACTTTGACGTGCTTTCAAACTGCTAGGTTGGCAGGAGCAGGGACCGAGCAATGGGAGCTCACCCCGTGGCGGGGATTCAAACCACCGACCTTCTGATCGGCAAGCCCTAGGCTCTGTGGTTTAACCCACAGCGCCACCCGCGTCCCTTATGGGTGTAGGGTGGTATACAAATTTAACAAAAACAAATTACAGTGGTACCTCGGGTTAAGACCTTAATTCGTTCTGGAGGTCCATTCTTAACCTGAAACTGTTCTTAACCTGAAGCACCACTTTAGCTAATGGGGCCTCCTGCTGCTGCTGTGCCACCGCCGTGCAATTTCTGTTCTCATCCTGAAGCAAAGTTCTTAACCCGAGGTACTATTTCTGGGTTAGCTGAGTCTCTAACCTGAAGCGTCTGTAACCCGAGGTAATACTGTAAAGGTGAGAAACACATCCTTCCCTTCCATTCTGCATTTTACATCTCGTCTTTGCACCCCAAAAGTCTGGTTTCGTTTGTGATTTGCATTTTAGTTCCTGTGTGTTTGCTCCTCCTGTGGTTGGAGCTTTGATGCAACAACGCAGAGGTACGCTGGTGTGTGCGTTTTCAAGGAAGCGAGTTTGTGTGCTGGTACATAGTGTAATCGCAGCAATTACACAGAGGCAAGAGGTCACATTGATCTGCGAGCACAGTTCCTGGGTGAAGTCAGTCCTGAACTCTGGCAACCCCCTTGGGCGCTTGTTGTTCTGTCGAAAGTTGCCGGCTCAGAACAACCTTGAGAAGATTTGAGAAACACATTTGTCCACCTGAATCTTGGAGGCAAATTGCCTGCTGATTACTCTCTCTGAATTGTCCCCTTTACTTAGGACTGGTGGTACATTCAGCTCCTGGCTGCTGCTCACATCGCCGGCCTTTGTCCTTTTTTAAACCTCCCACCATTCTCTCCCCTCCCCATTATTCCCAGATTGCACAATTGTTCAAGAACAGCTTTGGACTGGGTGTTTTCGAAAGCCATGCCTGTTTCCTCCGTGAACCGCTGGCCTTCGACCCATTGTCTCGTAAGTCCTTCTGCCAATGGTATTTTTGCCGCCGCTCATGTACTTTGTAGTCCTGACCTCTGCCTTGGGACGGAAACTTAATATCCGCACTGCCGGCTCCTACAGGAACCTGCCCACACACTGAGATTATTGTTATTTAACACTTGCAAAGCAGCCGAGGCGGAGGCAAGGGACCTTTTTCATCCAGAGGCAAAAGTGGGCAGCGAATGTAAAATTTTATCTCTCTACACAGTCAGGCAAAAGTGCTCCAGGAAGATGCAAAGCACAGCTGAGGTGTGGCCTGTGGAGAAAGGGCTTGGCTGGGGAGAATCCTGAGGGCCAGATGGAGAGGCTTGGAGGGCCTCCAGTCTTGGGATTCCCCATGTTTGAACATGCGCAGAGTTTTAACAGATAATGTTGTTGTTGTTTAGTCGTTTAGTCGCGTCCAACTCTTTGTGACCCCATGGACCAGAGCACACCAGGCACTCCTGTCTTCCACTGCCTCCCGCAGTTTGGTCAAACTCATGCTGGTAGCTTCGAGAACACTGTCCAACCATCTCGTCCTCTGTCATCCCCTTCTCCTTGTGCCCTCCCTCTTTCCCAACATCAGGGTCTTTTCCAGGGAGTCTTCTCTTCTCATGAGATGGCCAAAGTCTTGGAGCCTCAGCTTCAGGATCTGTCCTTTCAGTGAGCACTCAGGGCTGATTTCCTTCAGAATGGAGAGGTTTGATCTTCTTGCAGTCCATGGGACTCTCAAGAGTCTCCTCCAGCACCAGAATTCAAAAGCATCCATTCTTTGGCGATCAGCCTTCTTTATGGTCCAGCTCTCACTTCCATACATCACTACTGGGAAAACCATAGCCCTAACTATATGGACCTTTGTCGGCAAGGTGATGTCTCTGCTTTTTAAGATGCTGTCTAGGTTTGTCATCACTTTTCTCCCAAGAAGCAGGTGTCTTTTAATTTTGTGATTGCTGTCACCATCTGCAGTGATCATGGAGCCCAAGAAAGTAAAATCTCTCACTGCCACCATTTCTTCCCCTTCTATTTGCCAGGAGGTGTAGTCTGTCTAATAGCATTGGCATCCATCTGTCTCGAGAGACTATCGAGTGCACCTCCGGAGGTGAAGTAAAACTGCTGTGTTAGCAGCACTGAAGTGACCTCCCCAGGGTGCAAACCAGGGCAGTGTGTGTGGAGGTCATGGGCTACCCAGACGACAAGACCCCCCTCTCAGCCTCGCCGATGTAGTCCAAAGGAAAGCAAAGCAAAACGTTTAGCACCAGCTTGGCTGCAGAAGTTGCCGGAAGGAGGCATACAAGGCGCAATCTGACCGTCTTAGGTCCGGATTTGTGCAGGGCTTACTCCTCAACCTTTCCCCAAAAATATCCCACAAGGCAGCAGAGATTTTGGATAAGGCTTTTCCTTTTTCTAAATGTTTTAATCATTTTAAACTCTTTAAAAACCATTCTTAATTGATAGCTTTCATATTGCTCAACGGCTTAACTACAACCAAGCGACGTGCAAATGTTGTCATGTAAAAAAGGTCAGATTTGCGCATTCCTGTTCAGCAGCAACTTGTAAAAGACACAGACCCATTTTGCTTTTATTAAGCGAGTTTGTCTTAATTTGAATTTCTTGGCACAGAATTGCAATATCAGAAAAGCACAAGTTGCGCTCTTCGTGTGATGGGTAGCTCGGTCGGTAGAGCATGAGGCACTTAAATCTCTGGGTCGTGGGTTCGAGCCCAATGTTGGGCGGAAGATTCCTGCATTGACAAGGGATGGACTTAAATTATGGGTAGGCAAACTAAGGCCCAGGGGCCGGATCCGGCCCAATTGCCTTCTAAATCCGGCCCACGGATGGTCCAGGAATAAGCGTGTTTTTACATGAGTAGAATGTGTGCTTTTATTTAAAATGCATCTCTGGGTT
This sequence comes from Podarcis vaucheri, assembly GCF_965113315.1. Classification (NCBI taxonomy): domain Eukaryota; kingdom Metazoa; phylum Chordata; class Lepidosauria; order Squamata; family Lacertidae; genus Podarcis; species Podarcis vaucheri. The sequence continues at coordinate 66,602,456 of NC_138748.1, read as the reverse complement.
ATTTATGGGGCCTGCCTGGTGTTTTTACATGAGTAGAATGTGTGCTTTTATTTAAAATGCATCTCTGGGTTATTTGTTGGGCCTGCCTGGTGTTTTTACATGAGTAGAATGTGTGCTTTCATTTAAAATGCATCTCTGGGTTATTTGTGGGGCATAGGAATTCGTTCTTTTTTTTTTTCTTTTCAAAATATAGTCCGGCCCCCCACAAGGTCTGAGGGACAGAGGACCAGCCCCCTGCTGAAAAAGTTTGGTGACCCCTGAGTCTTAAATGATCCTCATGGACCATTCCATCCCTACAATTCTCTGTTTCTGTGAATAAAGGATGGTGCAGGAACGCAGGGTTGCAGGACATCTGTGGCTCCCCAGATGTGCTTAAACAAGGTGGCTGGATGTTGTTGCAAGGGACCTATGGGAATGCGGATTAAACCAACCATTTGCTGCTCAGGAGCCTGTGGTGGCACTGACCAACAGGAAGTCAAGATAAAACCAGCGTGAGGATTCACTGCGAAGCAAGGAAAGGAATTTCCCCCAAAGTCAGGGGAGAGCCGGGAATAGAACCCAACACCTTGTGACTCTCGGTCAGATGCTTCCAAGCTCCCATCATCGCGTTCATCTCTCTTCAAACGGAAATCTTAAAAATGATTCATCTTTTGAAAAGTGAGTGCCGAAGGGAACAAAGCATGAGACATCGGAGCCAGACTTCAAAAACCGTTATAGAATAAGTCCTGGGAAAGGGCAGGGTGGAGAGGCTGGATTATTTGTTTCTATCTTGCCTTTACTCCCGAGGAGTTCAGGGTAGCTTTCTGTCCTCACAACAACCCTGTGAGGTAGGTTAGGCTGAAAGACTGCGGCTGGCCCAAGGTCACCCATTGGGCATCAGGCTGAGTAGAGATTAGTCCTCGTATTGGGGAAGGGGAGAGACTGGTGGATAAAATACTGGGCTAAATGTATCAGTGGTAAGACAGCTTCAAACTGCTCAGTGTGGTGACTGGGTGGTCTGTTGTTTGTTTATTTTGTAGAACTGTAGATTTGGAAGGGACCTTGAGGGTCATCTAGTCTAACCCCCCAGCAATGCAGGAATCACTGCTAAAGAAGAATCCCTGACAGATGGCCATTCAAGCTCTCCCAGGATAGTTCTTGTGAGCACAATTCAAAGTGTTGGTGCTGACCTTGAAAGCCCTAAACGGCCTCAGCCCAGTATACCTGAAGGAGCGTCTCCACTCCCCTCGTTCTGCCTGGACACTGAGGTCCAGCGTCGAGGGCCTTCTGGCGGTTCCCTCGCTGCGAGAAGCCAAACATTAAAAGCTTCCCTGAAGAGGTCTGCCTTCAGATGTCTTCTAAAAGTTTAGTAGTTATTTTTCTCTTTGACATCTGGTGGGAGGGCATTCCACAGGGTGGGTGCCACTACCGAGAAGGCCCTCTGCCTGGTTCCCTGTAACTTGGCTTCTCGCAGGGAGGGAACCGCCAGAAGGCCCTCGGAGCTGGACCTCAGTGTCATGGCAGAACGATGGGAGTGGAGACGCTCCTTTGGATATACTGGACAGAGGCCGTTTAATGCTACCCTCCCTTAAAAATAACAGACACACCTTGTGTCACAATAAATCTTTGCAATGTACAGTGTTTTTCCAGTGGAAAACCAGATGATGTGAACATCAAATGTATGTTGCATAACACCCACATAACACAAATGGCAAAATTTGTGTGAATCCATTCATTGCAATCTCCCTCACAACCCTATTGGGTTTTAAACAGTCAGCATTAGAATAGATGCTGATAAATGGCCTGTCGCTAAAATTCAAGCTTTGCGAAATGGCCTATATTTATCATATTTTTGGTAAGCAGTTTGTTTGGTCAATAAAGTGTGTGGGGGGGAAGCAATACAGTGGTACCTCTGGTTAAGTACTTAATTCGTTCTGGAGATCCATTCTTAACCTGAAACTGTTCTTAACCTGAAGCACCACTTTAGCTAATGGGGCCTCCTGCTGCCGCCGTGCCGCCGGAGCACGATTTCTGTTCTCATCCTGAAGCAAAGTTCTTAACCCGAAGCACTATTTCTGGGTTAGCAGAGTCTGTAACCTGAAGCGTATGTAACCTGAGGTACCATTGTACATGAAGGGGGAAGCAGTAAGCCTGTATTAACCAGTCTGACATCATTGTCTTTCGTTTTGCTTTGGTCACTTATTAGATTTCCAGAATCTTCAGAAATAGAGAGGGATGTGAGTTGTGTGTGCTTAAAGCAGGTATGGGGAACCAAGGCCCTCCAGATTCTGTGGAACTGAAACTCTCATCAGCCGCAGCAAGCCTGGCCATAGAAACATAGAGTTGTAGAGTTGGAAGGGACCCCTGAGGGACATCTAGACCAACCTGCCGTAGTGCAGGAATCAGTGGTCAGAAGTGATGGGAGCTTCAGTTCAGCAACATCTGGAGGACCCAAGTTTCCCCAAACCTGTGCTTAAAGCATCAAACACAACTTTGCTGTCTGTCCTGGAAGGATGCAGTTAGTCACTGAAATAAATAGGATTTCAGGGATCAACATGACATAGATACCAGTTTCTTAGACCGAAAGGTTTGGACAAGTTTTGTAGCTTTGGTTTTCCCCCCCACAACAGACCTAACACAAACCCTCTAGAAGTTGTATGTAAAAAAATAATAATACTGCACAACAGTTCTCCAACCAAATCATTGCAGCATCCCTTGCGATTTATCCAGAGGCCTTTTCGGCGATTAATCCTAACCGATTCCTCAGCTGCGCTAGCTACAGGAAAAGAAGGCGTGGAAGAATTGCGTTAGGAATGCTCATGTGTTCTTCTCGTAAGACCAAGATTAGGCCGATAAACCACATTTAAAAAAAGAGTCATGCTTGTTGCTCCTTGTTACTATAACCATCCGCTGGTGGTTTGTTTTTTTTAATCAATTCCTGGGCTTTGGAGTGTTAAATAAATGGCCAGAAGCTAAGATTTTCATCCCACAGCTTAGTTTTGGGTGCGGTCTCCTTGCCTCTCTTCCGTTTGGCCAGTCGGCTGAAAGAGGCTGGAGAATTGACTCTGGTTCTGCCCCAGCAGGTTTGCAGGAATTCGTTTAGGAAACATTACAGAGCCGCTTGTTTGTCTCTTCTCAACTCGGCTGATCGCTGCTCTTGTGTGTACCGCAAATAACATACGTTCAGAAAGGCTAGCTATATATCCGAAGGGCACGGCGGAGCGGAAGTTGTTCTGTAGTTTCATTGGAATTAATGAGGCATGTTGTGGCTAATTGCTTGTTGCACTCATTTCGTGGGGGATATGAAATTTCCTTTTCACTGGGGAGGGGGTCAGAACTTGCAGCCTTTATCCAGCGGGTCTCCTGAGCACATGGGTGCAACGTGAACATTCGTACTAGAAAACATGGCTTCGGTTTACATGGTGGATAGATGGGACTGTTTGCAGGTCTCACGGCTGCAGAGCTCAATTTAAAATGAGAAGAGAAACAAAACAAAGAAGGATGAGGAGCAAAGATACCATGAGACTTAATCTCAGGGTTGTGAGTTTGAGCTCCACATTGGGCAGAAGATTCCTGCATTGCTGTTGTTGTTTAGTTGTTTAGTTGTGTCTGACTCTTCGTGACCCCATGGACCAGAGCACGCCAGGCACTCCTGTCTTCCACTGCCTCCCGCAGTTTGGTCAGACTCATGTTGGTAGCTTTGAGAACACTGTCCAACCATCTCGTCCCCTTCTCCTTGTGCCCTCCATCTTTCCCAACATCAGGGTCTTTTCCAGGGAGTCTTCTCTTCTCATGAGGTGGCCAAAGTCTTGGAGCCTCAGCTTCAGGATCTGTCCTTCCAGTGAGCACTCAGGGCTGATTTCCTTCAGAATGGAGAGGTTTGATCTTCTTGCAGTCCATGGGACTCTCAAGAGTCTCCTCCAGCACCAGAATTCAAAAGCATCCATTCTTTGGCGAGGGGGTTAAACTAGATGATTCTCGTGGTCCCTTACAACTATGCAGTTCTACGATTCTAACGGTGCATCTCTTTACGTAACTACTCAAAAGCAAGCCTCGTCAAATGCAATGGGGCTTACTCCCAGGTAACCAGGAATCAGTGTATGATTTCCTCCTGCAGGAGTGCAGAACCTGAGGTTCTCCTGATCTTGTGTGAATACATCTGCCTTGGTCAGGCCACACCTGCTAAAGCATCCATGACATATAGCCATCCAACCTCTGCTTAAAAACCTGCAAGGGAGGAGAGTCCACAACCTCCCAAGGGAGACCGTTCCACTGTCCAGCAGCTCTTACTGTCAGAAGGTTTTTCTGAATGTTTAGTCTGAATCTCCTTTGCTTGTAACTTGAAGCCACAGGTTCGGGTCCTACTCTCCAGAGCAAGAGGAAACAAGCTTGCTCCGTCCTCCATGTGACAGCCCTTGAGATATTTGAAGATGGTTATCTTATTTCCTCTCAGCCTCCTTTTCTCCAGGCTAAACATCCCCAACTCCTTCAACTGTTCCTCATCAGGCTTGGTTTCCAGACCCTGGATCACCTTGGCTGCCCTCCTCTCCACACCCTCCAAGCTTGTCAACATCCTTCCTCATTTTGTTGCTCAGAATTGGCAGAACAGAGTAGTGCTATTACTTCCCCTGATTTGTACACTAGACTTCTGTTGATGCAGCCTAGAATAGCATTAGTGTTGTTTTTTGCTGCTGCTGCTGCTGCTGCATCACCCAGTTGACTCCTTCCAGTATCACCTTAAAGACCAACTAAGTTAGTTCTTGGTATGAGCTTTCGTGTGCATGCACACGAAAGCTCATACCAAGAACTAACTTAGTTGGTCTTTAAGGTGATACTGGAAGGAATTTTTTTATTTTGACTATGGCAGACCAACACGGCTACCTATCTGTAACTGGAACCAGTTGACTCCTGTTAAGCGTGTGGTCCACCAAGACCCCTAGATCCTTTTCACATGTATTGTAAGAATAGGTCTAAATCCTGATATTTTTACAGATTCCAGGAGTTGCTTTGGATCTGTTGTACAGTGGTACCTCAGGTTAAGAACTTAATTCGTTCTGGAGGTCCGTTCTTAACCTGAAACTGTCCTTAACCTGAGGTACCACTTTAGCTAATGGGGCCTCCCGCTGTTGCCGGCCGATTTCTGTTCTCATCCTGAAGCAATGTTCTTAACCCTAGCTACTATTTCTGGGTTAGCGGAGTCTGTAAGCTGAAGCATCTGTAACCTGAAGCGTCTGTAACCTGAGGTAGCACGGTAAGACATTTATGAGCCACTTTACCATATACTCCCCTCAGTGCGCATGTTGGAAGTCATAAAAGTAAAGGACCCCGACAGTTAAGTCCAGTCGCGAATGACTCTGGGGTTGTGACGTTCCTCTCACTTTACTGGCCGAGGGAGCCGACGTTTGTCCACAGATAGTTTTTCCGAGTCGTGTAGCCGGCATGACGAAGCCACTTCTGGCGAACCAGAGCAGCACACGGAAACGCCGTTTACCTCCCCGCCGGAGTAGTACCTATTTATCTACTTGCACTGGTGTGCTTTCGAACTGCTAGGTTGGCAGAAGCTGGGACCGAGCAACGGGAGCTCACCCCATCGCGGGGATTCGAACTGCCGACCTTCCGATCGGCAAGCCCAAGAGGCTCAGTGGTTTAGACCACAGGGCCACCTGCGTCCCGTTGGAAGTCATAGAACCATAGAATTGTAGAGTTGGAAGGGGCCGAGGGAGGAGCGTTGGGTTCTTTCTTTTCCTAGTAGATTTCCACAGCATATAGCTGCCAGGATTCAGGACTTCCTCTTCCTGCTTGGCAAAGACCTGGCATTCCACGAGACTCCGGCTCTGAAGTGGCTCGTCCCACCCTAATCCCTTGGTAGATAATTGATCACATCAGCCAACGCTCGGCAACTTTGCCACAATTGGCAGCCGTGGCTGCTTGTGGGAGTTCCAGGATTGGCGTGGCCAAGGGAGGAGCAGGCCAGAGGGCATTGGTGGAGCTGGGGCAGAGAGAGGCGCCCGCCAGCCGTCTCCATCTCTGGCCCACACAGTCAGGGCTTTTGTCCAAGGACACAGCGAATACTCCAGGGCACGTTAATTGCAAGCGGGGAGAAGCAGAGAGGCAGTTGCGTGGGCAGGAGGCAGTGGCGGGAAAGAAGGAATTGCAGAAGAAGTGCAGGCGTGACCCGCTCAAAGCCAGGCTTGAAATTAGGCCCACACCCTGCCCTACAAAAGTGGAATCTGATGCTTGAGTGTCCCCCCCCTCCCCTAGAGATGGGGAAGAAATACCATTTAAAGGTGAGCCCACCTGACTCACGCTTTCTAAAGTAGCATGTGGGACAAAGCACCGCCATTCTTCAACATTCAAGTGGTACCTCAGGTTACAGACGCTTCAGGTTACAGACTCTGCTAACCCAGAAATAGTACCTCGGGTTAAGAACTTTGCTTCAGGATGAGAACAGAAATCGCGCGGTGGCGGCGGGAGGCCCCATTACCTAAAGTGGTACCTCAGGTTAAGAACAGTTTCAGGTTAAGAACGGACCTCCAGAACGAATTAAGTTCTTAACCCGAGGTACCACTGTAATGAGAAACAAGCAAAAAGGTATATACTGCGGTAAAGCGTGCCTAAAAATGTATGTATCACAAAAGCAACATTTGGAATCATAGAGTTGTAGAGTTGAAAGGGACCCTGAGGGTCATCTACTCCAACCCCCAGCAATCTAGGGAGTCGCAGACGAAACATCTTTGACAGATGGCCACCAGACCTCTGCTTAAAAACCTGTAAGGAAGGAGAGTCCACAACTTCCTGAGGGACCTTTCCACTGTCAAAACAGCTCGTACTGTCAGAAAGTTCTTCCTGATGTCCTTTCTTGTAGTGTGAATGCATTGGTTTGAGTTCCCCTTCAGAACAGCAGAAAACAAGCTCATTCCCTCTTCCATGTGACAGCCCGTGAAATATGTGAAGACGGCTATCACATCTTTCAGTCTTCTCTTTTCCAGGCTAAACATACTCAGCTCCTTCGACCGCTCCTCATATGGCTTAGTTTCCGGACCCTTGATCATCATGGTTGCCCTCCTCTGCACACCTTCCAGCCAGGGGTGGAGGAAGGGGGTTGCGTTCGGTGTGGGCCACCCCGGGTGTCAGTACTGAGGGGGGTGGCAAAATGCCGGGCCGCTCTCACCGCGGGGCCTGAAGTGCGCTCGAGTCATGCGTCTCTCCTGGGAGTGACACGGTGGCTTGGGCGCGCGCAGGCTCCGCGCTGCCCAAATGGTCCACCCGCTGCCTCCCCCCACAGCTGTAGGGCGGCTGAGTGGGAGGAGGCAGGCAGGCTTTGGAGGCCCCAAGGTGCACCCCGCCCCTATGGGCAGCTCGCCCCGACCCTGGGCACACCGCCATGCGCCCGCATGGCTTCCTCTGCCACTGCTTCCAGCTCGTCAACATTTAAAAGCATGCATTTTATCAGGGATCTTTCTTTGCAAAAAAAGATGTCTGTATTAGGTGAAGTTATATTCAAACACGAGTATATTAGGAGAAAATGCTGATGAATCGCAAATTGATGTAGAGAACTGAACCTTCGATGGGGAGGGACGGGACTGAGAAAACCCAACACTGACAAATTCACCAATTGTTTCGCCGTGTCAGCGTTGCAAAAATGTTTCACCCTGTGCAGCAAACACTATCCTCTCTGCTTTATGCCTTCTGATGACGAGGGAAGCAGCCGTTCTGTTCAGTTTACACAACTATTTTTGGACGGAGCTGTATCTCACTTTTCAGCAAAAACGCATTTCCTTGTTAACTGTAACTTTGAGGGCAACTGCAGGGGGGTTTCTGCAGGTGAGAAGGATGGTCCTTATGCATTCCACACCTTCTGCTTCTCTCTCCATCCCGACAACCTCCTCCCTTGCTTATTTCCAGTCTTAAGAGGCAGCTTGGGGGGAAAGGGAAAGCAGCCAGGGAGGCTGCTGGGGAGAAGGAGCCGGTGGGCAAAGGGTTAAGCGCTCCCTCCCTCCTACTGCCTTTCACCTGCCTGTGCCCTTTCCATCTCGGCAAGGCAAACAGAGGGGTGTGACGCCTGTTGCTTGTGAAATTCTGCCCACTGGCATTGCAGTGAATCAGCATGTTTTATTCTTTTCTTTATCGTTGTTGTTTTTTTGCAAGGTGAACGGCTTCGTAGCCGCCGAGGTGGCAGCTCGCACAAAATTTTGGGCTGAAACGAAGGTGGGCGGAAAAGCCACATTCCTGGCAGGTTGACCTTTCCTGAGCTTGGCATGCAAAGTATGCGCTCAGCGTGGCAGAAAGGCACCTGGCCTAACCCTGTGCCTCTCCCCACACTGCAGGGTTGAGGAGTCCTTTTTAGCTCCACATTGTCTTCTGAGGACCACATGCCAGTACGGGTTAAGTACTCAGGTTAAGTACTTAATTCGTTCCGGAGGTCCGTTCTTAATCTGAAAATGTTCTTAACCTGAAGCACCACTTTAGCTAATGGGGCCTCCTGCTGCTGCCGCGCCGCCGGAGCATGATTTCTGTTCTCATCCTGAAGCTAAGTTCTTAACCTGAAGCACTATTTCTGGGTTAGCGGAGTCTGTAACCTGAAGTGTATGTAACCTGAGGTACCACTGTACTGGGCAGGACCAAAGTGGGCCGAGCGACGAATACACCTTTTACCTTTGCACAGTGGGCCTCTGTGAGGAGCGAGCCAGCAGTAAATCACACCGTTCAAGTTGGTGTTAACTCTTTGTTTGCAAGAACAGGATCTGCAAAGACTTGGCAGGGTGTCAGGTCTAATGAGCTGTTAGGTCTTGCCACCATGGATCAGACAGCCCACAGCCGTCTTAGTCCCCTCCTCTCCAGTGTTCCTTGAGCAATCGAAGACCTTGCCTGCATGCAGCCAACCTCTCCTCCGCCCTTTCCATGCCTCTTCTGGTTCTGGGAGACCTGGGTGGAGGGCAGCTTGTTGCAACAAGAGGGGGACACACCTGTGACTCTTCACCAGTCAGACTCCTCTCTGCCTCTTGGCCTCTCTCCTCTCCTGCTTCAGCTTCTCTCCCGTCTCTCTGCCACACACTCTCCCAGCTCATTAAGCCCTGTTACCTCTTCAGCTTCTGACACCTCCTCTTCCTCCTCACAGCTGTCCATGGAGGCGCAGGTCTGTTCTGTGTCCAGGGCAGTTGTCTATCAGCTCCACCTGGTACGCAGGCTGAGACCCTACCTGCCCGCAGACTGTCTCGCCAGAGTGGTGCATGCTCTGGTTATCTTTTGCTTGGACTACTGCAATGCACTCTACGTGGGGCTACCTTTGAAGGTGACCCAGAAACTACAACTAATCCAGAGTGCAGCAGCTAGACCGGTGACTGGAAGCGGCCGCTGAGGCCACATAACACTGGTCCTGAGAGATCTGCATTGGCTCCCAGTACGTTTCCGAGCACAATTCAAAGTGTTGGTGCTGACCTTTAAAGCCCTAAACGGCCTCGGCCCAGTATACCTGAAGGAGCGTCTTCACCTCCATCGTTCTGCCCAGACACTGAGGTCCAGCTCCGAGGGCCTTCTGGCGGTTCTGTGTGCTGCTCTGGTTCGCCAGAAGCGGCTTAGTCATGCTGGCCACATGACCCGGAAGCTGTACGCCGGCTCCCTCGGCCAATAAAGCGAGCTGAGCGCTGCAACCCCAGAGTCAGTCATGACTGGACGTAATGGCCAGGGGTCCCTTTACCTTTACCTTTAAACAGATTTAAGATTTGTTCTTTACAATACAAAGCACTATAGAAATGAAATGAACAGCAGTAATGATGAATTCCATTGCAAAACAAAAAACAGCACCTAAACATTTCCATGGTGGCGACTGCAACTTAGGTTTAAGGTGCCATTGGCTGCTCTGGACCATTTGGCTCGGTTTGCATGCAGCTCTCACCTGACCTGTCAAGAAAACACACCTGCGGGCTCTCTGCTGCTGCTAGGAGCACCCAAGCAGGAGAAGTCACCACATAGCTGTTGTGTGAACACCTTCAACCCTGCCTTCTCGCTGTGTTGTGCTTTGCATGCCACAAATGACCTTGGTGGCAGCTAATCAGAAAGCTTTCCAGTGTGGCTGCTTTGTTGACCGAAGTTGTTCTGGCACCTGTGAACATGCACTTCCAGCTGCTTGCAAGAGAATTCTTCAGCATGAGAGAGCTTGTTCCCACGGTGGCCAGGCAGATGTGTTTGGGGAGTCTTGCAGCAAGGGCGATAGCTCAGGTGGTGATTAAGCACATTCTTTGCATGCAAAAGTTCCCAGGCTCAGTCGTGGGTGTCTGCAGCCCGGGCTGGAAAAGACCCCTTTCCTGAAACCCTTGGAAAGCTGCTGCCAGCCCTTGTTGGCAGTAAGGAGCAAGGCAGACCAAATCTTCTGGCTTTTGGTATAAGGAACCACCTCCTGGATGAGGGATGCGGGTGGCACTGTGGTCTAAACCACAGAGCCTAGAGCTTGCCGATCAGAAGGTCGGCGGTTCGAATCTCCGCAACGGGGTGAGCTCCTGTTGCTCTATCCCAGCTCCTGCCCACCTAGCAGTTCAAAAGCACATCAAAGTGCAAGTAGATAAATAGGCACCGCTCTGGCAGGAAGGTAAATGGCGTTTCCATACACTGCTCTGGTTCGCCAGAAGCGGCTTAGTCATGCTGGCTACATGACCCGGAAGCTGTCTGCGGACAGACGCCGGCTCCCTCGGCCTATAGAGCGAGATGAGTGCCGCAACCTTCTGGCGGTTCCCTCCCTGCGAGAAGCGAAGTTACAGGGAACCAGGCAGAGGGGCTTCTCGGTGGTGGGACCCGCCCTGTGGAACGCCCTCCCGCCAGATGTCAAAGAGAAGAACAACTACCAGACTTTTAGAAGACATCTGAAGGCAGCCCTGTTTAGGGAAGATTTTAATGTTTGATGCATTACTGTATTTTAATATTTGGTTGGAAGCCGCCCAGAGTGGCTGGGGAAACCCAGCCAGATGGGTGGGTTATTAATAATAATAATAATAATTATTATTATTATTATTATTATTATTATTATTATTACCACCTACTGGAGGGGTGGGATTACATAGTGGGGTGCTGAGAGGCAAAGGGGCAATGGGGGAAGGGTGCTGGAGGGGTCAATGACCACCAGACTTTGAAACTCTGGCATCTCTGGCAAAATCCACCCATTTATTTCAATTAATTAAACTAAAAAGTTTTAACTGGATTTCGAATTAACTGGTCCTTTTTGAATTTTACTGTGTCCTCTTCCTTAGTGGGCTGTGGAACTGCTAGTCTGAATGGTGCTTTTAATTTTATTTATTTATCGCATAAAATTTACACACTGCTTGATTGCATAAAAGCCTCAAAGCGGTTTGCGAGAAGACAGTAACATCAAGAAAAATTCATGACCCTACTTTGAAACATACAAAGTTAAAGCACTGAAACTTTAATCCTAACCGTCTGGGTCAGCTTGTCTCAACAAGAATGCTTTTAGCCGGCCCTGATCAGAGTACAGTGAAGGCACCTGCTTGGTCTCAATCGGAAGTGAGTTCCAAAGTGCTTTGCGCAGCGGGAATTCCCTGGATCGCCCTAAATCTGACGCCAAACACCTTGAACTTTGCCTGGGAGCAGATTGGTAACCAGTGCAGATCTCTGGGCACTGAGCTTTTTACAGGGTAGGGGGGCACTGGGGATCGGTTTATGGAACCAAGCGGGTGGCGGCTAGAAAAAGGAAATTGCTGGTTTAAGTCAGCTTCCTATATTCCTGAGCCCAGAAGCAGTTGCTGCCCAGCAGCCGACGTTCAGGCATATGGAACTGAAAGTTGCAAATAAAATTCAGTAGGGCAAAGGAACTGCTATGGATGTGTGTGCTATGACTGAGGGAGGAAACAGAGCGCTGCTCCCTCGCTCTCCAATTTCTGCAACCCCCCCCCCCCCGGTGCCAGGGGAGAGCAGACCCAGGTCCCGTTTTCTCCCTAGCAAGGAATAATCCGTCTTTGCGATGGGAGTAGCTGGAGTGCTGGACTTGGAGATTTTGCCTATCTTCCATGTGTTCTGTGCTACAACTCCCAAAAGCTGCAGCTGGCACAGTCCCGGAGTGGTTTTAACAGCCAACCCCCTTACCCAGGGAGTTTTGGGAATTGTAGCTCAGGGGTGAGATAGGGGGCCTCCTTACACTTCTCAGCACCCTTAGCAAACTACAATTCCCATAATTCTTTTTTGGGGGGGATGGAGAGTCATGACAGTTCACAGTGCTTTTATGCGTGGTGTGAAAGTGGCCTGACATGAAGACCAACTTGTGTTTCAGTTTGAGTGTGGTTTCGGTCGGCTCATCTTTGAATGTGAAAGGAGTCAAATTGCTATCCCATTCTTTGGAGAAAGAGAGAGAAAGAGAGAAAGAGAGAAGAAGGCATAAAGATCACAAAGCCCCCACAATTGGTGCTCCCGTCATAGAATAATAAATAATAGAATTCTAGAGTTGGAAGGGACCCAGTTCAGGAATCCTCTGCCCAACTTGGGGCTCAAACCACCCTAAGATCAAAAGCCTCGTGTTCGACCAGCTGAGATATTCTGCAGGGCTCTCGACTCCCCTTCCTAGACAAATCCAGATTTTTTTGCCTCGTCACTTTTGACTGCCAGCGCGGCAACATTGAGCCATCCGAAGGGGAGTCCGCAGGTGTTGCGGAAGAATGCTAGGCTCCCTGCCACGGCAAACACAGCTTACCTCTGCCCTTGATAATCGTGGGTGGGTGCTGGAAGTGACTTGCATTTCTTCCTTCTTTCCCCCCTCCTTTCTCTCAACCAGCTTTTCAAACCCTCCTGCCATCCCAGGAACGCACCGTGAGCGGCAGAATTAAGGGGCTTGGGAGAGGCTGGCTTCTGGTGGGCAAGGGAAGAAGGGAGGGTTGAATTGCAGGTAGATCTGTTTCAGGGTTTGTTGTGCCACTAAGCTCAGAGGGACACGGGTGGTGCTGTGGGTTAAACCACAGAGCCTAGGACTTGCCGATCAGAAGGTCGGCGGTTCGAATCCCCGCGACGGGGTGAGCTCCTATTGCTCAGTCCCTGCTCCTGCCAACCTAGCAGTTCGAAAGCACCTCAAAGTGCAAGTAGATAAACAGGTACCACTCTGGCGGGAAGGTAAACGGCGTTTCCATGCGCTGCTCTGGTTCGCTAGAAGTGGCTTAGTCATGCTGGCCACATGACCCGGAAGCTGTACGCCGGCTCCCTTGGCCAATAAAGTGAGATGAGCGCCGCAACCCCAGAGTCGGTCACGACTGGACCTAATGGTCAGGGGTCCCTTTACCCTTTACCTTTAAGTCTGGGGTCGTTTGGTCCGGGGTCCCTAATGGTCCGGGGTCCCTTTGTTGCATATAAGAACAATTTCTGGTCATTCTTAATAATGTCTTCTCCTACCATTCCCAACAAGAATGCCTCTGGCTTTTTCAAAAACGTATATCTAAATATCTTCTTTAATTCATTATCTATGTTTTCCCAATATGTTTTTACCTTATCACATGACCACCACATGTGAAAGAAACTACAAGGGCACTATTTCAGATTTCTTTTGGGACTCGGCTGCCTCTGGCTAAGCCAGGTCTGCAAAACAGCCAAGTAGAAGAACTGGAGTTATTAATAACTCTGCTATTAATACAGGTAAAATTAGCAGGGGGGTTTCTGTTTCTGCATGCGCACCTGTTCCCATAAGCCTGTTTTGTTATTTGTTACGGCAGGTAGAGGGACACTCGGCAGGACAAGAGATACGGCTGCGTCGGAATTCTAAAACTGAATTTACCTGGGAGTAGACGCGGGTGGCGCTGTGGGTTAAACCACTGAGCCTAGGGCTTGCCAATCAGAAGGTCGGCGGTTCGAATCCCCACAACGGGGTGAGCTCCCGTTGCTCGGTCCCTGCTCCTGCCAACTTAGCAGTTCAAAAGCACACCAGCGCAAGTAGATAAATAGGTACTGCTCCAGCGGGAAGATAAACGGCGTTTCTGTGTGCTGCTCTGGTTTGCCAGAAGCGGCTTAGTCATGCTGGCCACATGACCCGGAAGCTGTACGCCGTTTCCCTCGGCCAATAAAGCGAGATGAACACCGCAACTCCAGAGTCGGTCACGACTGGACCTGAGGTCAGGGGTCCCTTTACCTTTACCTTGTCTCTCATGCATAAGGCAGCTGAGGAATGGAGGAGGGAGAGGTTTGAGTAAAGCAAAGGTGGGAAGGCAGTGAGAGAGGGAAACAGACAACTTTTAAAAAATGGCAGAGGTTAAGCAGCGATGGAGGAGGAAAACCTTAACTTCCAAGCAAATGTGCAAAGGATTTCGCTGTTCATTGAATAAATTTGGATCCTGGATGATTCCCCTGACACATAACCCAGGGCACAGTTTGGATGCTGGGAGGTTGGAATATGTGAAGTAATGATTGAAGAGAGTTTCCCTGGGCATGAGCTAAGTAGTTTTCATTCATTTCTACAGCATCGCCAATACTACAAGAAGCTCAGCAAACAGGCATCGTAGGATCCTAGATTTGGAAGGGATCTTGAGGGTGCAACCCTCTGCGATGCAGGAATCTCAGCTAAATCTCCAGGAAGTCTTGCCTAGCTGTAGAAAAGAAAGCACAGGCCGAATTGCAAATGTTCAAAAGTGACAACAGATTGATGTCCTAATTCATGCTCAATGTAACATAATATGTTTTCATCATTGATGCTCTGTATTGTGTTTTTAATCAGCCCTGGGATCTTTTGATAAAGGGCGGTATATAAATTGAATAAATAATAATGTAGTGAGATGGAGACAAATAAAGTAGTATACGCACAGAAATTATGAATCTGCAAATTAGTATGGTGATTCAGACTGCTGTTCTAAATTCACAGAGGAACGTAACTCTTCGGTGGGTTGCTGTTGTGGATCTTTTTCGGTTAAGACAAAGGGTGCTTCGCCTGCGGCAATCCTGATTACTTCTTCCCCGTTTTCCAGACTTTAAGCTTGCACCCACCATCCTGGGTGCATCCTGGGTCCCCTCTTCACCCTGATTTTAATGGGGGTAATTGAAGTTTCTGGATAGACTCGCTTTTGGATAATCAAGACACATGGCTTGGTGTGAGAGGATCTTTGCCCTGGTTTTGACTTGTTTGTTCTCTCAGATTGTGGTTTTATGGCAGGAAGCTCTAGAACCCTCAGTGCTGGGGTTGGGTAGATGAAAAGCAGGGCTTTCAACTTACAGGATTTCTTCGTCTTTTTCTTCTTCTTTGCAAACAAGGCTGCATGTAGCAGGGAAGGTGGCAGACCGCTTTGCAGAACACTTGCACTTAATTTTTTATTGGAAGCCGCCCAGAGTGGCTGGGGAAACCCAGCCAGATGGGCAGGGTATAAATAATAATAATATATTATTATTATTTTGCATTCTTCGCAGAAAAAGCCCTGCACTTTCTTTGAAGGTTTCCTGGGAGTTTTTAAATGCTCTGCGCGGCTGTTTTCTGAAAATCTGTTGGCTTCCGCATGCGTTTCCTTTGCAGAGATGGAATCGTAGAATTGGAAATGACCAATGACCCACGGGTCATCTAGTGCAGCCCCCTGCTTTTATAATTCTTGATGAACCTTGCAAAATATTTTCCAGAAGGGTAGCCTTCTTAGTAAAATCAGCCAAGCCTTTCGGCACCCTGACGATTAACCAATTTATTACGGCACAAAGTGGCAGGTATATACACCAACAATTTAGGTTGGTGGCCATCAGTGTCCCTTGTGGGAGAGAGTTCCAGAGGTTATAACTATGCTCTGCATGAAGACGTTGTTTGTTTTATCTTTCCTGAATCTTTTTATCTTTATTTTTTTATCTTTTATTTTATCTTTCCTGAATGTCCACAAATTCTAGTGTTATGAGAGAGGGAGAAAACTTTTATCCAGCCGCTAAGTATAAACTAACAAATACATTGAAATCTGGCCCATTGATTTCAGTAGGTCTTCTCTGAAGCAAAACTCTGAGTAAAACTTAGTTGAATTCCTGCACTGCAGGCGGTTGGATTAGATGTTCCTTCCAACTCTACAATTCTATGATTCTGTGAATGCCACCTGCAGATTAAAAGCCCCTCAGTGCCTGGGATCTATATACAATGGTACCTCGGGTTAAGAACTTAATTCGTTCTGGAGGTCCGTACTTAACCTGAAACTGTTCTTAACCTGAAGCACCACTTTAGCTAATGGGGCCTCCTGCTGCCGCTGCACGATTTCTGTTCTCATCCTGAAGCAAAGTTCTTAACCTGAAGCACTATTTCTGGGTTAGCAGAGTCTGTAACCTGAAGCGTATGTAACCCGAGGTACCACTGTATCTCAGAAGGAGACCCTCCTCATATGAGTGGACAGCTATTTGTGTCCTCTCTGCTAACGTAGAACAATTTCACTAAACATTTTAGTTGAGGGCACAGGGGGATTTTCTGCACACTCCAAATTCTGCACAAAAACTGGAGAGAGGGAAGTACCTCTGCTGAAACGTGCCCTGGGGGGAAATCCTTTCTTCTGGAAAATTAATTCTCGTCAAGTGCTTCAAAAACATTTGTAATGCCGAAAAAACGCTGCAGTGAGTCTCCTGTTTCTCTTCTCTAAAATCAACATCCTTTTCCGTTCGTCAAGTATCAATGACTGGTCCAAATAAGGATTTATCTCTGTGGCAGGTGTGAGTGAAACGGCGACTTGCGGCGCTGCTCACTCCCCTTAGTCAACGAGGCTGACATGAATCTGATCTGAGTAATAAAAGATCTGAATGTTTTCACCCTGCCAGAGCTACATTCCTACTGGTCAGGTCATCCACTGGAGGCAGAGACAGGAGGGTTTGGGGGAAGAAGGGGATTTTGATTGTCGGTCTTGTTTCCCTCCCAGAGAGCCAGAAGCAGCGTGATTAGAACTATTAATGCCAGGGATATAGCTTCATCCCACTCTGGTCTCTGCCGATTTCACAGAATGCATTGGGAAAGACACCGCCGGCCATCTAGTCCAACCCTCTGCAGTGCAAGGAACCTTGCAAAACATTTTCCAATTAGAAAAACCAACCGGGCCTTGTGGCGCCTTGAAGATTAACCAATTTATTATGGCATAAAGTTTGGGGAACTACGGTCTGCTTTCCGACCACCACCCATTCTGAATTATCCTGAGCGGCAGGTACATAGGCGCATAGGTTTGTGATGCTGTGGGCATTGTCCGCAGTGGGATCAGAGGCAAATGAAATCAATAATGTTCGGAGACAGTGATAACTATGCAGCTGATAGCGGAAATTCCCAAGACGGTCATTGGTTTGTTTGTTTGTTTTTTAATTAAAGGTTTTCTTGTTTTACAGAAGTATGTGTAATGTCTCTCGTATTTTTTCCATGTAACATTTTTACAAATCAGTTTCATTTGTTGAGACATTGGGGGAGGAAGGGGGGGAGATGGGTGGGTCTGGTGGCAATATTTCTATTTTGCTTAATGTATGTAGGACTTGGTGTCAGCGTTGCATGTGCTGTTCACTTGTGTTCCTTTGGTGGTGAGAGAGGTTGGGGTTGGCCTAGGGTGTGGTTGTTTGTTTGTGATTGGCTGTGGTGATCTTTGTTTTCGTGTGTGAGTGAGGTGGGTGGGTGTTTTGGATCAGGTTAGCCTTATTGATTAGTATGCTGTTGGTGGATTTTGTCATTGTTGGGCTGTGTCTGTGATAAAGGGGAGCCATACCGGCGTAAAGGTGTCTTCTTCTGTTTGTCTCCGTGTCAGTAATGAACAAGACAGTGGTTGGTAACGCTGACAGCCCAGCAGTGGCAATTAACGCATTTCGCGTGTTAAAAAACCGCACTGTCCACATGGGTGAGCATTGATGAACGTTCAGTGATTTCCCATTGCAGTTTTTCCTCCGATGCACCTTTGCTCAGGTCTTCCCAGTGGATCAGTTGCAGAACATTTCGTGAGGCCGAAATGCCCCCTTCCTGCATTGGCTTTCAAATGTTGCTGTTTCGGATGTCCGATCTGTGTCCGTTTGTCCTTTGCGCACAGGTCCTGACCTGTCCGTCCTCTCTAGGATGCAAAACAATGACTTATTACTGCAGTGGAAGATGAGAAAGTGAAGTAACCCCTGATGCTAAGGATGACATTATTAGGCTATTTGGGCAAAAGGTATTGGGGTGGGGATGCACTGGAAGCTGCCTTATACAGTGGTACCTCAGGTTAAGTACTTAATTCGTTCCGCAGGTCTGTTCTTAACCTGAAACTGTTTTTAACCTGAAGCACCACTTTAGCTAATGGGGCCTCCTGCTGCTGCCGCCCCGCTGGAGCACGATTTCTGTTCTCATCCTGAAGCAAAGTTCTTAACCTGAGGTACTGTTTCTGGATTAGTGGAGTCTGTAACCTGAAGCGTCTGTAACCCGAGGTACCACTGTACTGAATCGGTCCATCTAGCTCCCTGTTGTCTACCCTGACAGGGCTCTTCCAGATGACCTATTTATGCAGAAATCTGGCATGGAGGTTAGATTATATCTGCTTGTTCTGATTTGTTTACAAGGCGGTTATACAAGCACCGGCCTTCCCGCCCTGTATTCATCCAGATTTGCTTGTGGAGTGTTTCTTCATCTTCCCGTTAGTCATTCTCTCATCTCACACACTTGCTGGTGCTTTTGTTTCTCCCATCACTTTCCAAAGCACAGCGAGTTACGATTTCTCTTCTTTTTAACGTGGATTTGTTATGTCAGGGCAACAGAGCCGTTCTGTCCATTTTCACCGAGGAAACCTAAAGTTCTGGTATGCTCTTGAATCCGTCCCGCAAGAGAACGGTGGTTGCTGGCATCTTGTCTGTCTCGAGACACAATGGAGTGTGCCTCTTGGCCACAGTGATCCATGCGACTGTCACCTCCAGGCTTGACTACTGTAATTCGCTCTACGTGGGGCTGCCCTTGAAACTGTCCCACAAACTCCAGCGGTTGCTTACGGGGTCCTTGCCACGGGATCACATTCACCCTGTTCTTTACCAACTGCACTGGCTCCCGGTGGAGTACAGGGTCAGGTTTAAGGTGCTGGTTTTGACCTTTAAAGCCCTATGCGGCCTAGGACCCTCGTACCTACGGGACCACCTGATATGCCCCGCGGAGGACCTTAAGATCCACAAATGACAACATTTTGGAGGTCCCAAGTCCCAAGGTGGTTAGATGGGTCTCAACTAGGGCCAGGGCCTTTTCAGTACTGGCCCCGACTTGGTGGAACGCTTTGTCACAAGAGACTAGGGCCCTGCGGGACTTGACATCTTTCCGCAGGGCCTGCAAGACAGAGCTGTTCCGCCAGGCCTTTGGTTTGGACTCGGTCTGACCCTTATGTTTCCCTCCCCTTATGGTTTTGATCTATGGGCTACTTTTAAAATGAGGCTGCATTTTAAATTGCATTTTAACTTGTATTTTAAATTGGTTTGTTTTTTCCTATTGTAATTTTACTGGTGTTAGCCGCCCTGAGCCTGGCTCTGGCCAGGGAGGGCAGGGTAGAATCATAGAATCATAGAATCATTGGAAGAGACCACAAGGGCCATCGAGTCCAACCCCCTGCCAAGCAGGAAACACCACCAGAGCACTCCTGACATATGGCTGTCAAGCCTCTGCTTAAAGACCTCCAAAGTAGGAGACTCCACCACACTCCTTGGCAGCAAATTCCACTGTCGAACAGCTCTTACTGTCAGGAAGTTCTTCCTAATGTTTAGGTGGAATCTTCTTTCTTGTAGTTTGGATCCATTGCTCCGTGTCCGCTTCTCTGGAGCAGCAGAAAACAACCTTTCTCCCTCCTCTATGTGACATCCTTTTATATATTTGAACATGGCTATCATATCACCCCTTAACGCATAAATAAAATTAATAATAATAATAATAATAATAATAATAATAATAATAATAATAATAATTGGTGTGAGGCCAAACCACTGCATTAGCAACACCTAAGTGACCTCCCTGGGGCGCAGGCCCGGGCAGTGTGTCTGGAGGTCATGGGCTGCCCAGACGACAAGACCCCCCTCTCAGCCTCACTGTTGTGGTCCATAGGAAAGAAGAAGAAGAAGAAGAAGAAGAGTTTGGATTTGATATCCCGCCTTTCACTCCCTTTAAGGAGTCTCAAAGCGGCTAACATTCTCCTTTCCCTTCCTCCCCCACAACAAACACTCTGTGAGGTGAGTGGGGCTGAGAGGCTTCAAAGAAGTGTGACTGGCCCAAGGTCACCCATGTGGAGGAGCGGGGAAGCGAACCCGGTCCACCAGATTACGAGTCCACCGCTCCTAACCACTACACCACGTCTGGCACCAGCTTGGCTGCAGGACTTGCCGGAAAGAGGTGTACAAGGTGCCATCCAACCATCTTAGGGACTCCACTCTGGATTTGTGTAGCGTTTGCTCCTTAGCCCTTCCTGAAGATACCCCACAAGGCTTCTCCAAATAATTCTGAGAACTGTAGTTGCTTAAGGTGGGCACAGGCAAACTCGGCCCTCCAGATGTTTTGGGACTACAACTCCCATCATCCCTAGCTAACAGGACCAGTGGTCAGGGATGATGGGAGTTGTAGTCCCAAAACATATGGAGGGCCGAGTTTGCCTGTACCTGGCTTAAGGGATCTCAGAGTTCTTATGTGACCCCGATTCCCCTCCCAGAGCTACAATTCCCAGAATGGTTTAACCATCAATCTGTCTCCACGGGGAGCTCTGGGACCAATCCGAGCCTTGATCAGACCCAGATGTGGCAGCAGCTTTGTGTGACTTCAGACCACACCTTGGGACCACACATATGGTCTACAGTGTATGCCTAAGACAACTGAACTGCACATGGGGAACAGTATCAGAATGATGTTAAGTCTCCCATTTCCACCCCAACACCTCTGAGGTCCATGAATAATCATAGTTTAGAGGTCCCGGGCCCTAAGGAAGTCAGATTATCCTCCACCAGGGCCAGGGCCTTCTCAGTGATGGCTCCGACCTGGTGGAATGCTCTTTCCCATGAGACTAGGGCCCTGCAGGATTTAGCTTCCTTCCGCAGGGCCTGTAAGACAGAGCTTTTCTGCCTGGCTTTCAATTTGAACTTAGCCTGATCTTTTATTCCCCTTTCTTCCCTCCCCCTCGCCTTTCTATGAAGATTACCCGCTCTGGGATCCCACAGCTAATTCTCCCCTGGTCTCCTCGCTGGCCCAAACAGGACTAATTTAGCCAGCTAGCCCTGGTGATCTTCTAATGTTTATTGGATGGATTTCCCCCCTAAATTGATTTTTGAATTCTGCATTTATTGTTATTCACGTTTTATACTGTATTTTATGCTGCTTTTTGTTGCATTAATTAAGTGTTTTAAATTTGTTGTTAGCTGCCCTGAGCCCGGTTTTCTGAGCCGGGAAGGGCGGGGTATAAGGAAAAAAAGTAGTATTATTATTATGAGGGCTGTGGCTCTGTCCAGGTTTTGTTGGTCTCAAGACATTCCATCGGCTCAAGCCAGCAGGTGGTCAGGGATGATGGGAGCTGGAGTCCAAGACCACGGACAATCGCAAGTCTCTGTTCTGGTGTTTGGAGGCTTTCTTCAGAACTTGTTGGCCTTTGTTAGAGGGTGCTGTTGCTTTTGCTACAGAAGATGAACCCATCTACCATTCTGGAATAGGAGGAGTGTGCTTGTGTGCATGTGCAGAGTGTGTATGAGAGAGAGAGATCCATGCAAAACAAATGATTGCTTTTTCCTTATCTTTTTGCTCCAGTGGCTGTCCCACCCACCTGAAACTGCTAGGGAAGCTTCCCTTCCTGGAGCAAATAGCAGCTGTTCACAGAGAGACGGCTCTCTTAACAGGATGCTCTGGGAATCAGCCCCATTCCCACTGTCCTAGCTGCAATCTCTCCCCTGGCTGCACCTGCCGCTTAAAAATAAAGCAAGTGTATTGAAGACATCTGAGGGACGCGGGTGGCACTGTGGGTTAAACCACAGAGCCTAGGACTTGCCGATCAGAAGGTTGGCGGTTCGAATCCCCGCGACAGGGTGAGCTCCCGTTGCTTGGTCCCTGCTCCTGCCAACCTAGCAGTTCGAAAGCATGTCAAAGTGCAAGTAGATAAATAGGTACTGCTCTGGCGGGAAGGTAAACAGTGTTTCCGTGCGCTGCTCTGGTTTGCCAGAAGCGGCTTAGTCATGCTGGCCACATGACCCGGAAGCTGTACGCCGGCTCCCTCGGCCAATAAAGCGAGATGAGCACCGAAACCCCAGAGTCAGCCACGACTGGACCTAATGGTCAGGGGTCCCTTTACCTATGGAAGACATCACATTTCACACATCTAGTTCGACCACATTAAAAGCAGGTTGTGGAAAACCAGCGTTGGCGGTGGAGGCCAACTTGTGCAAGCATGTCAGAACCAGGGTGTTCTAATCCCTTGTGCAGTCCTCTCCACTGTGTGTGCTGTTACTTTATTCATTTATTCCTCATTGCATGTCTATCCAACTTTCCCTCCCAAGTTGCTCATGGTGGCGTATGTCATTCTCTCTTCTCTCCCCCCCCCCATTTTATCCGCACAACAACCCTGTACGTCAGGCAGAGAATGAGTGACTAATGCAAGGCTTTGTGGCTGAGCGGCGCTTTGAGCCCTGGTCTCCCAAAGCTCTAACCACTACACCACACCACCTCTGGTTTGGTCTATACGTAGCAGCTGCACAGCTTTGTAGGCCCGGCTTTTGTTTCATAGCCTGCCCACTGTCTCCCTCAAGATTTCCGCAAACACCTTCCAGGTGTGCTAGTCGTCACAGCATCACCACAGTCACAGGTTGTCCGCTCCGCCTTTCAGCAACCCACTTAACCATCCCACGACACTGAGTTAATTCACCCCAAGCTTTAGTCTTCTTTCCCCCCCTTATGCGAACCTGAAAAGAGTTAACCTCAACACCAACACCAGCTTCCAGTTTCATTCGCTTCTTTCCGTTGATTATTTTTCTAATCATGCACAGGAGAGCTACAATAATCTTTATTGTCATTGTCCCATACAGAACAATGAAATTGAAAAATATACATCAGACATTCAAAACCCAACAAGCCTGCTATCCCAGCTATCCCAACCTAGTTAGCCCCTAAAAACTGATGCCCCATTTTTAAATACAATATATTCCCATACAGACTCCTTACAAGGCGTTTAAAACCAAAATTGCATTTGGGTAGAAACTGTTTCTCAGGCGGCTAGTCCTAGTTTTTAAAACCCTGTACCTTCTTCCAGATGGGACGCGGGTGGCGCTGTGGGTAAAACCTCAGTGCCTAGGACTTGCCGATCGTATGGTCGGCGGTTCGAATCCCCGCAGCGGGGTGAGCTCCCGTCTTTCGGTCCCAGCGCCTGCCAACCTAGCAGTTCGAAAGCACCCCTAAGTGCAAGTAGATAAATAGGGACCGCTTTATAGCGGGAAGGTAAACGGCGTTTCCGTGTGCTGCGCTGGTGCTGGCTCACCAGAGCAGCTTCGTCACGCTGGCCACATGACCCGGAAATGTCTCCGGACAGCGCTGGCCCCCGGCCTCTTAAGTGAGATGGGCGCACAACCCTAGAGTCGGACACGACTGGCCCGTACGGGCAGGGGTACCTTTACCTTTACCTTTTAACCTTCTTCCAGAAGGCAGTTGCTGAAAGAGATCATTTCCGGGGTGTGCACTATCCTGCACTATCTCTTCAGCTTTCTCATGGCACCTGGAAGCATAGATTTGATCCAAGGTGGGAAGAGTGCAGCCAATTATTCTCTCCGCAGTCTTTACAACCCTGGACAGCATTGTTTTTCCCCTGACCGTGCAGCTCCCAAACCACACACACAGACCATAATAAGTTAATACACTCTCCACAGTAAAATGGTAAAATGCCATCAACAGGTACTTTGAGAGATTGTTTTTCTGGAAGACTCTCAAATCTCATTTTGTGGGGTGACATTTCTCTCCCCCAATAATACTCTCCCCTCTGTTGATTACTGCACCGGCTCCAAAAGCAACTTCTTAAGCGTGGATTCCAGCACAGACTTTTTGCAGTTCGCCCTGTTCGCTCTCTCCCTACCCTACCCTGCCTCCCTCTTTCCCCCCTTTCCTTTTGGTCTTCCCTTCTCTCTCTCTCTCTCTCTCTCTCTCTCTCTCTCTGTTTGTGGAATTTTCCTGTGCTCTGGGCGTTGCCAGGATCTTGCTTTTCTCGGAAGCAGCGTTGCACGAGAGCCTGAGCAGCTACTCACTACGAAACACGCGCTGCCTGGCCCCTGACTAATATCCTTCGGTGTATAGCTGAGGGCTGACTCAAAGCGAGGGGCTGGCAGCTGGCCGCATCATTACGGCTGCAGAGTGCAACCCGGGTTGGAATTCCCATCAGCGCATGGCGGTGGCTCAGGGTCCCCCAGCGACACTCAGTAACCCCAGGCAGGAGGGGGTGGAAGGGAGAGGAAATAAATGTGCAAGGAGTCATCCTATGGTCAGGATGATTCAGGAGCTGGTTCTGTTAGTGGTCAGCGAGGCACGTGGCCAGTTTCATGGCTTTTGTATGCTAATCGGAGGCCAAGTCATTTTCCCTGGGGAATCTGCGTTCGTCCCGGCGTTTTGCCAGAGAACCCATTTGTTTGCCGGATTCAGAAAGCTGCGATTGTTGTTTGCAAGGAGAGAGGGTTTCTTTTCACATATGGCAGGCAGGTTTTCTAGATGGGGGTTTTTCTTTCTTTTCGTCGTTTGCCTCTGAATCAGAGCGAAACTTTCAGAAGCAAAAAAAGAAAAATGAAAGTTGCATGCTGATCTGCTGAACCACACACACAGAGAGAGCTCGATTGAAGTGGCTTCATTTTGAGACAGAAGCAGCCCTGGTTTTTAGAAACCGAGGATGGATTTTGTGGAGCCCAAAGGTGGATAAGCGTAGGAACGATCCTGTTTGCCCCGTGGGAAAGAAAAAGGAGCGTTTCGTTCTCTCCTGCTCCATTCCCAGGACCATCTCGCCGAATCAGCCGATGGAGTGCTGAAAGCTAAGATGTAAGTTTGGGAACGTGGCAGCTTGCAAGTGTGTTTTGAACTAAGTTTAGGATTCCTTTGAGTGGGCTGTGTGTGTGTGTGTGTGTGTGTGTGTGTGTGTGTGTGTGTGGTTATCTTGTTTTGTGCCTAACCATCCTGCCATATGTGTTTGCCAGTTTATGCACCAGGGAGGGACCACTGAACAGCTGAACACCTGCTTTGCAGGCAACAGGTGCCAAATTCAGTCCCTGCCCTCTCCTTTCAGGAGGGCGAGGGAGGGGGTGATGAGAAAGACCCTCCTCTGCCCAGGAAAATACCAAGCCTTATGAGGAACGGCTGAGGGAGTTGGGTATGTTGAGTCTAGGAAAGAGGAGACTGAGAGGAGATAAGCTAGCTATCTTCAAATTAATCTGAAGGGTTGCCACACAGAGGATAGAACAAGCTTGTTTTCCGCTTCTCTGGTAGGACTCGAACCCATGGCTTCACGTTACAACAAGGGAGATTCCGACTGAGAACGTTCTGACAGTAAGAGTTGTGGAATGGACTTCTTTGGAAAGTGATGGACTCTCCTTCCTTGAAGATTTTTAAGCAGAGGTTGGGTGGTCATCTCTCATGGATGCTTGAGTTGAGATTCCTGCTTTACAGGGGTTTGGACTAAATGGCTCTGGAGTTCCCTTCCAACTCTGCAATTCTAGGCTTCTGTAAGACCTTGGGAGAATTGCTGCCAGAGTACAGAAACCTGGGCTAGATAGACAAATAGCCTAAGCTGGAATAAGGCACTGCCTTATAGTTTTCAGTTATTTTGCTTATAGGTGCATTTGATGCTGGGCATGCAGGCGGAGGTACTAAGATCCCCAGTTCTGGCACCTTGCATTTTGTGAAACCCATCCTGGCCCAGGGTGAAGGAAGCTGAGCGCACAGCAAATGAAAAGGACTGTACGAATCATGATGACAGGAACCTTAGGAAGCTGCCTTATACTGGACCAAAGCATTGGCCCATCTGCCCCAGCATTGCCCACACTGGCTGGCAGCTGCAGGGTGTCAGGTCTCTCCAGCTCCTACCTGGAGATTCTGGACGTCGCACCTGGGACCTTCTGCAGGAAAGCCATGTGCTCCAATGCTGAAGTGCATAAGAATTGCTTTGTTCTCAAGCCTGGGGTCTGGCCAGTTCTGCTGCGCAACTATGGCCAGCCAGGCACCTCTGGTCATTTTTCCTCCTCTCCTCCTCTCGCCTCTGGTACCCAGAGATACAGTGCCTTTGGCTGTGGAAGTTCCACTTAAGCACGGATAGATTTGATGCAGAGACCCACCTGTCCGCGAATGTTGAGGTTTGCAGCACATTGGGACCATAGGACCTGAGCGCTGCTTAATTTCTCCACTGTGAAGGATTCATAAGCCCACAAGGAGGGTGCGCATTGGCAGCCGAGGAGAGTTTCCTGCGAGCTTCTCCTCACAAGCCCGTTCTGCGATGTGTGTGAGAGAGAGAGTCGCCAGTTAGTCAAGAGCCTGTTATGAAACCAGATTCAAGCAGCTCCTTGAATCAGGCAGCGGGGAGAGGAGGCTGCCTTGTGCACACAGCCAGGGGTGGTGTGTGTCCACCACGTTCCGTAATTTGCATGTGGAGTACAAACGGTTCGTGGTGGATGGCGCCGCACTCCGCTTTGGGGGAACGGAAAGGGAGTGTGCGGGAATCAGGCAATCCGGAATACAAGCATGCGCTGCCAGTTTGGGAGGTGCTGGCTGAAGGTGTGCCTTGCTTTCGTTTTGGAGGAAATTTTTGTGCATATCTTATCTCTCTTTCGCCTCTTGGCTTGCGTCTCCAAACTGCACGGTCCTGGGCCCTGGCAGCTCAGGCAAAGATCAGCTTCTACGAGAGCAGCCACTGGCAAAAAATAGGCAGCTCTTTCAGCGGAGAGGAAGAGGAGGATGGGGAATTAAGGATAATCTTTGCAGAGTGTTTGCTGCCGGTGGATTCTTGACCTACTGGCTCAGATAGGAGGAGGGGTCACAGACAGAAGTCTCACCGTGGTTCCTCCTTTCCCTTTCACTCGCAGCAGATTTCGGGAGTCGTCTAGGAGCACTGCCAGGAAAAGGAGAAGAGGGGGCTGCTGCATGCGCACGGATTTGGTGCCTGAGATGAAATGAACTTGCTGCCTTTGTCACCACGAGGACTGCCTGGGATCCCAGTCTCTTGGAGAGGGTGAGTAAGTCAAAATGCCATTTTAATTCTGGGTTGAGAGGCTCGTGGGTTGGTTTTCAATCATTTCCACTGCGTGCTTTCAAGACGCTTTGCAACCTCGCTGGCATTTCAAACAGTCTCTGCGAGGAAGCTTATCTCTGTTCCCATTTTAGAGGCGGACAACTGAGGCTGATAAGTAGGGTTGTCTGTGGACAGCAGGCTTTCTCTCCTCCCCCTCTCCCCCGTCTTCCTCTGCTGCTGCAGTGCGACTGGTTTAGCTCACAATCGTAGACTTGTAGAGTTGGAAGGGACCTCCGGGGGTCATCCAGCCCAACCCCCTGCAGCACAGGAATATTTTTGCCCAATGTGGGGCTCGAACCCACAACCTTAAGATTCAGTATCTCGTTCTCTGCGGACTGAGCTACCCTGAAGATGGAGGAGGAAGGTACATCAAGGAATAGCATGCTTTAAACATTGGGGTGAGTGTTGCACATCAGGTCCAGGGACTAAAAGAGACCTCTAATGTAGAACCACCACCAGCCTGCCATAGATTGCTTTTTCTGGTTTTTCCTAAAATCAGAACCCGATTCCCACTTGGCTTATTTTCTAACGACAACACTGACAACAGGGCGGTTTGGTTGCCTTTGTTCTTTTCTCCTTCCTGGCTTGAGCTGAGCATCCCAAATCATGTTGCATGATTCTCACCACAACCCTACAAAGGCTCACAGTGTCTGTATTGCAGATGGAAGATTGTGGGGGATGAGAGAGCAGCTGCGGAGAGATCAGGGCTTACCTGCAGCTTCCTAAAGGCATAATGCAAGATTTGGACCTCAGTAATAAAACAATAGGGGGGTGCGTTTCGCTCTCTGTAGTTTGCGGCAGATGCTTCCCACATGGAGGGCTCATCGCGATAGACCGGCTGGCTTTGCATGTGGAAATTTCTGGCTGTTCCCAGTGCAAGGGGGCAGGAAGAACTGTCTTCTTGGTACCCAAGAGAAATGCTTCTGCTGTTGCTCAGTCAGTCCTGGGCAAGACAGAGCAATGCTCTGACTAAGCAGACCTTCATGTGACCATGTGCTGATTAGGTTCTACATCATGCATCTTCCTGGCCATGACACCCCTTCGCTCATTTCTCCTTTCTCCTTCTGTGGGATGTTCTGACTTGGACAGTGCAGACTAATCTGCTGTCTCCTTTGCACATTGCAGCTCCTAGATATTCAGGATATACTGAGTATATCTTTTTTGCAATCTTCACATTCAGTTCTCCACCGTTTCACACTGGTCTGCAATTTTTTTTAAATCATCGTGAAAATTCACCAGCTTTTATGTGCGCATTTAACGTGCACGTTTTTTGTATGCAATTTTTGCCTAATATTCACAATTTCACAAAGCAAATTCCCGCTAATGCAAAGCATTTCTTTGGCCTGCTGTTTTTGCTAACACATTAATGCAGACTTTACCCCCAATTTAGGCATTTTTGTAACCATTGCTTTGCTGGAGAACTGCATGGCGAAATTCAAAGAAGCATGAATTTCAAAGGACAGTTGTGTTTCGAGTTTCTGTATCATTTGGGGAAGTGACTTAGACTGATTCACTTTTAAATGTGAACTGAATCTAATTTCTCCCACTAACATTGAGATAGATTTTGGTTCAAGTCTGTACAACTTCTTTTGTTTTTATGCATACTGTCTTAATTCGGGGCCATTTTAAGTTGCGTCTTGCACTCTCGGTTATTGCTTTATATCTGAGCTGAAATGCAAAAAAATTCTGAAAAGCCAAAATTCTGCTCTGCAGTTTCAGCCTCGAAAGAGTTTCCAGGAATTGTTTAACTAATACAATTTTCCAAGTATGTACTGTATAGTCTGCTCTATAATTTGCCAAATAATTTTAATATGACCTTGAAATCCTATGATGCTCAATTCCAGTATTAGGCAAGTGCCTTCATTGTACTGCTTTCCATGCCTGCTAAAAAGGCTTTTGTTTAGACAAACCTGCACAGGCGACAAATATGAATGATTATGCACATTTGGTTTAAAAACCGTTGGTTTTAGCTATATTTTGCTAATTGCTTTATATCTTTTGTTTTTTAAAAAAGTCTGTTGATTTTATTCAGTATTTCCTTATGAATATTTTATATTACTTTAGCTTAATAGCTTAGAGGTTTTATTTTATTGTGGTATGTATATCTTGTTAAATAAATGTTTGATGCTTATTACTGGATATTAGGCAGAAGTTGGCATTTCACAGTATTTGCTGTCTGTTAGGACTTAACAGAGACTTACTGCGTTTGATAGTGACATGCAATGGCACTTAGTATTTAGAGTTTAGTCCTCGGCTATATTTGGCATATGACATCTTAAGGAGATCTCAGGTTTGGTGCACTAAAAATCCAGATAGCCTTTTCAAATCTTAAAAAGTACACCTGCTCCAGTATTGTGACCAGCCAGATTACTGTGAGAAACTCCCAAGTAGGACATACAGGAAACTGCCTTTCTGTCCCACCCACCCCCCCCCAAAAAAAAACCACAATTGGCCTTCAGAGATATACTGCGGAGGCTCTGTTCTCCTAACCAATAATAATAATAATAATAATAATAATAATAATAATAATAATAATAATAATAATAATTTATTATTTGTACCCCGCCCGTCTGGCTGGGTCTCCCCAGCCAATCTGGGTGGCTTCCAACAGAATATTAAAATACAACAACCTCTTAAACTTTAAAAGCTTACAGGGCTGCCTTCAGATGTCGTCTAAAAGTCTGGTACAGTGGTACCTCGCAAGACGAACGCCTCGCAAGACGGAAAGCCCGCTAGACGAAAGGGTTTTCCGTTTTGGAGGCGCTCCGCAAGACGAATTTCCCTATGGGCTTGCTTCGCAAGACGACAGCCCATAGGGAAATATCCGGGACAGCGGGGAAGCGCAGCGCGTCTTCCCCACTGTCCTCGGACCTCCTCCGAAGCCGGGCGGTGGGACGGGAACGCCTCCTCCCGCCGCCGGCGGGCTTCGGAACGCTGCTCCGAAGCCGGGCGGCGGGGCGGCAACACCTTCTGAAGGCGGGCGGGGGGCAAAAGTCTTTGTCCCCCCTGCCTGCCTTCCCAGGGGCTTTTAAATCGCCCCAGACAGCGGAGAAGTCCTCTGCTGTCCCGGGGCGACTTTAAAATGCCGCCCGCCAGCATTTTAAGATCGCCCAGACAGCGGAGAAGTCCTCCGCTGTCCCGGGGTTTTTTAAAATGCTGGGGGTGGGAAGAAAAGCCCTTGTCCGTCCGTCCCCAGCCTTCAGAAGAGGTCCGGGGACAGACTGTCCCCGGACCTGGTCTGAAGGCGGTTTCCCTAGGAACGCATTAATTGATTTTCAATGCATTCCTATGGGAAACCGTGCATCGCAAGACGAAAAACTCGCAAGACGAAGAGACTTGCGGAACGAATTAATTTCGTCTTGCGAGGCACCACTGTAGTTGTTTTTCTCTTTGACATCTGGGGGGAGGGCGTTCCACAGGGCGGGCGCCACCACCGAGAAGGCCCTCTGCCTGGTTCCCTGTAACTTTGTTTCTCGCAGGGAGGGAACCGCCAGAAGGCCCTCGGTGCTGGACCTCAGCGTCAGGGCAGAACGATGGGGGCGGAGACGCTCCTTCAGGTATACTGGGCCGAGGCCGTTTAGGGCTTTAAAGATCAACACCTTTAATGCAGCCCATAGTTAAACTGTGGAACTCTCTCCCACAAGAGGCAGCGATGACCTAGATGGCTTTAAAAGAAGTTTAGAGAAGTTCGTGGAGGAAAGGGCTGTTGATGGATACCAGCCACAATAGCTATGCCTTGTCTCCATGGTTGGAGGAGGAGAGTTGCTCTTGTGTTCAGATACTTCCAGGCATCTGGTTGGCCATTGTGATAACAGGATGTCTGACTAGATGGTATAAAAGTAAAGCTAAAGGCCCCCTGGATGGTTAAGTCCAGTCAAAGGTGGACTTAGCCTTTGGGTGTGGCACTCATCTCGCTTTCAGGCCGAGGGAGCCGGCGTTTGTCCGCAGGCAGCTTTCCGGGTCATGTTGCCAGCATGACTAAACTACTTCTGGTGCAACGGAACACCGTGACGGAAACCGGAGTGCACCGAAACGCCGTATACCTTCCTGCGGCAGTGGTACCTATTTATCTACTTGCACTGGCCTGCTTTCAAACTGCTAGGTTGGCAGGAGCAGGGACCGAGCAACGGGAGCTCACCCCGTCACGGGGATTCGAACCGCCAACCTTCCAATCAACTAGAGGGACCATGGACTTGGCCCAAGCAGCCTTTTCTTATGTTTTTATGATAGCCTGACCTGATTTTTTTTAGCTTCCTGTACTTCTAAGGATGTGGCCTACAGCAGTGGCTCTCAGACATTTTTCTCTGAGCCACCGTTTCAGAAGAAGAATCTGCTCACACCCACAGCAAATTTTCTAGTGGTGAAAAACAAAAAATACATTGGAAAACACACCCAGTGTTGTCTTCAGTGTCACTAGAGGCTCTTGGAAAAGAGATGATGGTGATGATAACAATAATAATAATTTATTATTTAAACCCCACCCATCTGGCTGGGTTACCCCAGCCACTCTGGGCGGCGTCCAACAGAATATTAAAATACAATGATCTATTAAACATTAAAAGCTTCCCTAAACATCTAACTATACAGGCAACTCCCCATTCATGTGTGTTCTGTTTGCTCGCAACCACACACACACACACACAGAGAGAGAGAGAGAGAGAGAGAGAGAGAGAGAGAGAGAGAGAGAAGGGGAAATGGAGGGCACCTGGTCAACCGAGCTTTGCTGTCACAGCCGACACAAGCGGGGAATCTTCTTCCCCTCGTGCGAGCAGGAGGACAGAGGAAGACTCTCCTGGGTGCTCCCCATTTTACGTAACTCAGCGTACGTGCACAAGGGCCCGTTACAGAACCCCTGCATAAATGGGGAGTCACCTCTATCCTGCAAATAACTAAAAAAATGGAATCATAGAATCGTAGAATTGGAAGGGACCCAAGGGTCATCTAGTCCAACCCCCTTCCAATGCAGGGGAATCACAGCTAAAGCATCCATGACAGATGGCCATCCAACCTCTGCTTAAAAACCTCCAAGGAAGGAGAGTCCACCACTTCCCGAGGGAGACCATTCCATGGTCAAACAGCTCTTACTGTCAGAAAGAGCACCTTCCTGATGTTTCGTTTCAATCTCCTTTCTTGTAAGTTGAAGCCATGGGTCCGAGTCCTGCCCTCCAGAGCAGGAGAAAACAAGCTTTCCCCTGTTCCATGTGACAGCCCTCGAGATATTTGAAGATGGCTATCGTATCTCCTTTCAGTCTCCTCTTTTCCAGGCTAAACATGCCCGGCTCCTTCAACCGTTCCTCATCAGGCTTGGCTTCTGGACCCTTGGTCCACCTTGGTTGCCCTCTTCTGCACATCTTCCAGCTTGTTCCAGTTACAGTGGTACCTCTGGATGCGAACGGAATCTGTTCCGGAGCCCCGTTCGCATCCTGAAGCAAATGTAACCCGCGTCTGCGTGTGTGCGGGGCACAATTTGTCGCGCACGCGCATGACGTCATTTTGAGCATATGCGCGAGCAGCGAAACCCAAAACTAATGCACTCCATTACTTTTGGGTCGCCGCGGAGCACAACCCGAAAATGCTCAACCCGAAGCTACTTCAACCTGAGGTATGACTGTATTTGGATACTGTTGTTGTTGTTTAGTCGTTTAGTCGTGTCCGACTCTTCGTGACCCCCTGGACCAGAGCACGCCAGGCACTTCTGTCTTCCACTGCCTCCTGCAGTTTGGTCAAACTCATGCTGGTAGCTTCGAGAACACTGTCCAACCATCTTGTCCTCTGTCGTCCCCTTCTCCTTGTGCCCTCCATCTTTCCCAACATCAGGGTCTTTTCCATGGAGTCTTCTCTTCTCATGAGGTCGCCAAAGTATTGGAGCCTCAGCTTCAGGATCTGTCCTTCCAGAGAGCACTCAGGGCTGATTTCCTTAAGAATGGACATGTTTGATCTTCTTGCAGTCCATGGGACTCTTGAGTCTCCTCCAGTACCATAATTCAAAAATAATTCATAATTCATAATTTGGATACTATGCTATATTGAAATGTTTAAACGTTTCTTTGTCCTTGAATCTCCCTGCCACACTCGCCATCCTCTGCTGCCAGGCCAGTGTGGCACACATGCCCACAGCCTTTGAGAGCGACTGAGCCAACGTTTCTAAGCAACATGAATTAGGTGCCAAGTGCAACTTACAGTTTGCCCCTCCTGCTCAACAATATCCTTTTAGCCGCAGGAAGATTTTTGTTGAGCTTCGGCACGTTTCTCTATTTGCATTGGCAGCCATCAAACGGAGATCCGAATTGAAGGCTCGACATCTCCATGCCTTCATCTTTATTATAGCTTGCAGCTAAAGAAATACAATGGCTACTGTTAGCCACAACGGCTATGACCTACCTGCAGGGTCAGAGAACGCCTGCTTCTGAATCAACAGTAGAAGGCTATTGCTCTTATCTCCTGCTTTGTGGCCGCCCTGTTGGGGCATCTTGTAGATGATCTCTCTTGCCCTGACCTAGCCACTGTGATCCATGCAACTGTCACCTCCAGCCTTGATTACTGTAACTCACTCTACGTGGGGCTGCCCTTGAGACTGACCCAGAAACTCCAGTGGGTGCAGAATGCCGCGGCGAGACTCCTTACGGGGTCCTCGCACAGGATCACATTCACCCGGTTCTATACCAGCTGCACTGGCTCCTGGTGGAGTACAGGATCCAGTTTAAGGTGCTGATTTTAACCTTTAAAGCCCTATACGGACTAGAACCCTCGTACCTACGGGACCACCTCTCCTGGTATGTCCCACGGAGGACCTTACGGTCTTCAAACAAAAACATCCTGGAGGTCCCGGGCCACAGGGAGGTTAGGTTGGCCTCGACCAGAGCCAGGGCCTTTTCAGTACTGGCCCCAATCTGGTGGGACGCTCTGTCACAAGGGACTAGGGCCCTGCGGGACTTGACATCTTTCAGCAGGGCCTGCAAGACAGAGCTGTTCCACCAGGCCTTTGGCCAAGGCACAGTCTGACCCCCTCCTTTGGTAATCCTCACAGAACTCTAGCCCAATGGTCGCCATGAATTTGATTTTAAAATGAATTGATTTAAAATGGTGTGTTACTTTTATTGTTGTTAGCCTCTCTGAGCCCGGCTTTGGCTGGGGAAGGCGGGATATAAATAAATTATTATTATTATTATTATTATTAATGATCGCAGAGATCAGGGCAATGGACTAGACTGGCCTTGGCTCTGGTCCAATAGCGAGAGAGAGAGTTGTGGATTTTTTGCTTTGCAAGGCTGAGCGCGAACTGAGAGTCCAGACATGTCCTTTGCAGTCTCCTGGACCTGAGACCAAGGTCTACAATAGCAGTAATGGCCATGGAGGTTTTTTTTTATAAGATTGCACAGGAAGAGGCAAAGCGTCCCACGTTTTGGTTCTTCGTGAGACCTGCCTCCGCCGCCCACAAAAACACCCCCTGATCTTTGGGGATGAACATGTAAAGAGCAAGTTTCAAATGAGCGGATCCTCTGAACGGCGTGGGTGTCAAGGTCACAGAGAAAGCCACTTTTGCTGCGGTTTCTGTGCAGGCGGGAAAAAGCCCAAGAAAAAGGAAAGGGTGGAGGAAACCAATTTACTCGAATTCAGCAAATAAAGGGGTGTGGTTAGGCAGAGGACCAGATTTCTTAATTTTAATTGTGCATTAAAAAGAAACATTGTTTTGTCGCTGCCGCCGCTGCAGATCCTTACATGGGCTAACCCAGCCCAGATTTGCCAGCCTTGCTCCTTCCAGATGCTCTGGGTGCTGGGAGTTCTAGTCCAAAAACATCTGGAGGGAATCAGATTGGCAAAGGCCGGACTAACCCCGTAGATCCAGAAAAGGCCCGGCTCTTATCGCAGCCAGATTCTCAAGACATTTCCAAGGAGTCCTTTGCCAGCGGAACGGCAGCTCAGCACCCCTTATCTCAAGGAGGAAGCTGTGGGTTTTTATAGTTTTCGTGATTTGTAACTGCCAGGTACGAACTGGGATCCGAGGATCAGGTTTCGCCAAGGGTGATGCCAGCAGGAACATTAATTTGCCGAGGAAGTCAGAGCCGGCTGTGTGTGAAAAAGACCTTTCTTCCCATTCATTGCTGCTTACCTACCTGCGTGGTGCAAGGGGAGAGATATCACTCCAGGTTCATTTATTGTGGCGGTTTATTTATTTATTTATTTTCAATTTTTTAAAAATTAATTTTCCAGAAAAAATTTTAAGACAAACAAACATACATCCTAATTGTGATTATTTTTTTTAAAAAATATATTTTATTAATTTTCCATACATTCATACCACATTACAATTTCTATTAGATTTTCCATTTTTGACTTCCTTCGGCTTCTCTGCCAATCATCCAAATTCTAACTTCTTTAATTGCGCATTTCCAAATTTTGCTATTGCCTTTATACCTAGCCCCCACTTCTATTTTGCCTTTTTACAATATTTCTTATGCTATTACAGAGCTTCTCTAAATGCCACTAGCGTTATTCCATTATCACTTATACATTCCCAGTATTCAACTAATTTTCCCCAGTCCTCGATAAACTTTTGATCTCGTAGATATCTGATCTTCCCAGTCAGTTTATCCACTTCTGCATAGTCCATCAGCTTCATTCTCCACTCCTCCAACGTTGGTATTTGTTCTTGTTTCCATTACATCCTAATTGTGATTAAACCAATCTTAATAACATTGTTAAGTGACTTCCTCAAATCCCCCTGGTTGAATTTCATTGTAAATCATTTTAACAATTTTCCAAAATCAATCTTCTCAGAAAGTTAACTTGATCCCTTAGCATCTTTCATTCTTTCTAATCTAGCTTTAAACATCTTAATTCCTATCCTTACATATTTAAATCCTAAGCCTATCTAATATTTGCAAGCTTTTCCAATTAAGTTATCTTAACATATTTAGCTAAATAGTCTTTAAATTTTATCCATTCTTCCTCCTCCTTCTGGTTGCGGACTCTTCCAGTCAGGTCAGCTAGCTCCGAAAAATCAACCATCTTCATCTGCCAGTCTTCCACTGCTGGAACTTCTTGTGTTTTCCAGTTCTTCGCTAACGAAATTCTTGCTGCGGTTGTGGCATACAAAAGCAATTTAACATCTTTCTTGGGCAACTCCAAACCTCTTATTCCAAGAAGAAAGGCCTCTGGTTTCTTAATAAATGTATATTTCAACATTTTTTTCAATTCATTATAAATCTTCTCCCAGAAGTCTTTCACCTTGGGACAGGTCCACCACATATGATAAAAGGTATCTACTTTTTCTTTGCATTTCCAACATAAATTGTCACTGTTATGATATATTATTGCGGCGGTATAATCGTTATTACTTATCCCAAACTGATGGGCCCCTGCTGGCCAAGATACTCTCTCTGTATTGAACACTACTCAGCAGGGTGGATTTGATTTAAATCAAATCGATTTAAATCACTAATCAGTAAGACTTGATTTCAGCCATTTTCCCCCTTGCTGCTATAATCTTAATATTTACAACCAGGTGAAGGTTTCAATTTTGGAATAATAAATTTTCAGAGTAGTTTTTACACTCGCATCAAAAACGACTGATTTGGTTATACTATTAGAAATACACAAGACAGATAATTATGAAATTATCGTGAGGTTTAATAAATTAACTGTTTATATTTGGACAACTTTTCTGCTGCACTTTATTAGAAGGAGAAAAATAACTGTTTCCTTAATAACAATTTAAACAACTTATTTAACTAAAACAATAACATTATAGCATATGTATCCATGTTTGTTAACTGATGTGGTTAAACAATTTTTTTTCAAGACGGAGTTTTAGCACACATGAAAAACTTAAAACAAATCCTTATTTCCTGATGAATAGCCTTTGGACTATAATGTAACTTAAGTAGAAAACTATCTTGAGAAATATTTTTCCTCCTAAAGCATTTTATTTTTAAAAATCCGATTTAATTTTTTTAAAGAATCTGATTTAATTTTTTTTAAATCAATTTTTTTTATTTTTTAAGAAAACATAATTGATTTTTATCCACCCTGCTACTCAGACAAAATATAGCATTGAGTGGAAGGTCTACTCAGACAAAATATAGCATTCAGTGGGGGGGGGGGCAGGCTGTTGAGCTTTTTTTTAGGGGGGCAGAGTTGTTGACCTGGCTCTCCTGGCAGACTCCAAATCTCAGCCCTGGACTCTCAGCCTGGCACTCCTGTGAGCCTGGTGCCTAGGTGCCCCGTACCCCTAGTGCCTATGGGTAAGCCGGCCCTGGCGAGGTCTGCCATGAAAGCTCACCAGAGTCGCTCGATCTCATCCTGGCCAACTCACAGGGTTGTAGTTAGAAAGCACTAAGGACCCCAGGACTGAGCCTCGGTCCAGTATACCTGAAGGAGCGTCTCCACTCCCATCGTTCTGCCCGGACACTGAGGTCCAGCGCCAGGGGCCTTCTGGCGGTTCCCTCCCTG
Source organism: Podarcis vaucheri (assembly GCF_965113315.1). Taxonomy (NCBI): domain Eukaryota; kingdom Metazoa; phylum Chordata; class Lepidosauria; order Squamata; family Lacertidae; genus Podarcis; species Podarcis vaucheri. The sequence continues at coordinate 66,564,864 of NC_138748.1, read as the reverse complement.
CGAGAAGCCAAGTTACAGGGAACCAGGCAGAGGGCCTTCTCAGTGGTGGCACCCACCCTGTGGAACTCCCTCCCACCAGATGTCAAAGAGAACAACAACTACCAGACTTTTAGAAGACATCTGAAGGCAGCCCTGTTTAGGGAAGCTTTTAATGTTTGATGTATTACAGTATTTTAATATTTTTTAGGAAGCCTCCCATATTATTAATAATAATATTATTATTATTATTATTATTATTCTAGATGGACCAGGGTATGTCAGGCTGGAGCTTGCCATGCTCATAAACCCAAATAAGAATCGCAGAGGACCATGCTACTTTCCCAGATGCTAAGAGATGAAAGGTTAAAAGGGGGAAAGGATAAATAAATAAAGGTTTCGTGGGGAGAGGAGGGTGCGGTGAGAACTTTGGGTATTTCCAGGCTGTTGGCGTTTTGCAGGTAGGATTCCATTGCATACCTGAAAACCCAGGTAGCGTACTTATTGAAGTGTGGATTTGACGCACTCAAGCAGCAAACCTGTTCCCTGCCCGCGCCTCCTAAATACCTGAGTTTCGGAGATTTAAAATAAAAGTGGCAGGGAATTGTGGGATAACGGATGAAGCATCACATGAACTCCCTGAAAGCAAATCGGAAGGGATGCGCTTTTGTCTCCTCTCTCTGCAGACTTTGTGCAGGCAAAGCAGGAGAAAAGCCTCAAAACTCGGGTTGTCCGGAAGAGACCTTGGTTTAAAATGCGGCGCAGCCAATATGGTAGTTCAGGAAGCTTTGCTGATAAATTAGATTTAGATCGTGTGCTCAATATGAAAGTTGACAGGTAGCATGAGGGCTGCTCTTTGAAGAAGAAAAGCCAGCAGTTCATCAGGTGTGGCACTTATTATTATTATTATTATTATTATTATTATTATTATTATTATTATTATTAATACCCCGCCCATCTGGCGGGGTTTCCCCAGGCACTCTGGGCGGCTTCCAACAGAATATTAAAATACATTACAGTGGTACCTCGGGTTAAGTACTTAATTCGTTCCAGAGGTCTGTTCTTAACCTGAAACTGTTCTTAACCTGAAGCACCACTTTAGCCTCGCCGCCGGAGCATGATTTCTGTTCTCATCCTGAAGCAAAGTTCTTAACCTGAAGCACTGTTTCTCGGTTAGCGGAGTCTGTAACCTGAAGCATATGTAACCTGAAGCATATGTAACGTGAGGTACCACTGTGCTCTATTAAACTTTAAAAGCTTCCCTAAACAGGGCTCCCTAATAATAATAATAATAATAATAATAATAATAATAATAATAATTTATTTATACCCTGCCCATCTGGCTGGGCTTCCCCGGCCACTCTGGGCGGCTTCCAAAAGAATATTAAAATACAGTAATGCATCAAACATTAAAAGCTTCCCTAAACAGGGCTGCCTTCAGATGTCTTCTAAAAGTCTGGCAGTTGTTGTTCTCTTTGACATCTGGTGGGAGGGAGTTCCACAGGGCAGGCGCCACTACCAACTATCAGAACGTTCTTATGGCAAATCCAGCCTTTGACCAGTAAGGAAGGACCAATGGCAGTCCCATGCCTTTTTCACACAGAAGGTGTCAGATCCGACCCTCAGCCTCCTCCACGTGGCTGGCAAAGACCCCCCCCCTCGGAAGTCGCTGCCAGCCAGGCCATGGCAACCAAACAGCCTTTAGACTCGTCAAGGGCGTGACTCGGTGCAAGGTTGTTCCTTACATTCGTAGGCAAAGTGCCGACGTGTGTTCTCTCTGCCGACGTGCTGTCACAGGCTCCTGTCTAAGCACATGACGGTTCTCATTGCCAAAACACTGTCCCGGGCAAGAATGTGCCGTATGGCAGGGGAAATATGTTTGGTTTACGTGGATTCACCAAAACACAGGTGGGGGGGTGGCAATGGGGAGGGAGATAAATTCCAGCGCAGGCAAGCGCGTCTTGTTCTCTCATGTTAGAAAGAGCATTCCTGTCAGCGATGGGTATTTGATCCTTGCAGGATTTGTTTCCCAGGCGGTTTGGCAAAAGGAAGACGAGAATGGCTTATACCAGCATGTGCGTACCCTCGCCCAAGATGCCACTGGGGTCGGTTAATTCCTTCTAAGGCTGTGGCTGGGGGGGGGCGCACCTCTTTGCTGCTGATTAGGGAAATTTGGAAACGGGCCCAGCAGCATAGCAGTCACAGGTGAGTCCCACATTTAGCAGGTAAGGGGCTGGATTGGCTTGTAGTCACCACTAAGGCTGGGCGATACCTGGTTTTCAACATCGCGATATATCACCAGCTAAACCATGATAATATAGTGGTACCTCGGGTTACATACGCTTCAGGTTACATGCGCTTCAGGTTACACACTCCGCTAATCCAGAAATAGTGCTTCAGGTTAAGAGCTTTGCTTCAGGATGAGAACAGAAATTGTGCTCCGGCGGCGCGGTGGCAGCAGGAGGCCCCATTAGCTAAAGTGGTGCTTCAGGTTAAGAACAGTTTCAGGTTAAGAACGGACCTCCGGAACGAATTAAGTACTTAACCTGAGGTACCACTGTATCAATATATCATGATGTCTGAAATAGGGTGGAGCAATAAATAGGCATTGGCTAGCTTCACAGTTTCCCCCACATTGTGATTTTTCGCAAAGCACATGCACATCATGATATGTGATATATTGCCAGGTCAAAGATTATGAAGCCGGTCTCATGATACGGACTTGAAACCAATTTTGGATAATATATCGCCCACCTCTAATACACATCATGATTTGTGATACAGTGGTACCTCGGTTTTAGGACATAATCTGTTTTGGAAGACCGAGTTCTGAAACGTTCAAAAACTCAAAACGGAAATATCAACACGGAAAACTCAATAGGGAAGCCGCGTTTGCGGTTCGACTTCTGAGGCGCATTCGAAAACACGAAGCATTTACTTCTGGGTTTACGGTGTTCCAAAACGTCAGTGGAGACGTTTGAAAACCGAGGTACCACTGTATATTGCCAGGTCAGAAACTATGAAACCAATACAGTGGTACCTCGGGCTACATACGCTTCAGGTTACATACTCTTCAGGTTACAGACTCCGCTAACCCAGAAATAGTACCTCAGGTTAAGAACTTTGCTTCAGGATGAGAACAGAAATCGTGCTCCGGCGGTGCCAGGAGGCCCCATTAGCTAAAGTGGTACCTCAGGTTAAGAACAGTTTCAGGTTAAGAACGGACCTCTGGAACGAATTAAGTACTTAACCTGAGGTACCACTGTATCGGGATCTGGACTTGGAACCAGTTTGGAATGATATATCAATATATTGCCCAGCCCTAGTTGCCACGAAGATTTCACCTGAAGGAAAAAGCCAGGATTAATCTTGTGTGTGTCTCTTGAGTTAGTTCACTCTTGCAAGTTCTTCGCTGGCCGGTTGCAGTTTTCCAAGCAGGTGTAGGCAGACTTCAGAGTTGCTGGCATCTGCTCTGTTGTCCTCAGGGTCACCCAGGGAGAGGCAGGCATGTGGTGTCGAGAATAGGCCTTTACTAAGCCCAAAGGAACAGGGTTCTGAACCAGGGATGGGAAAATCTGCCAATTTCCCTCTCTCACTTCATTTCTCATTCTTACATTGCGTTCCCCATCTTTCCTCATCAGTTTGCTTTTTTAAAAAAAAACCAATGTGAAAATGCATCAGCATTTTAGAGCCAATTCCTCCTAATATCTTTTTTTTAAAAAAAGCCAACAGCCAAAATATTCCCTGCCCCAGGAATAATAGTTCTATTATTGCAGGATTTTTTGCCTCTCTCCTCCTTCCCACCCTCCAATTTTTACTGGGTAAAGGACGGGTATCTTTTATATCAGGCACAGGCAAACTCGGCCCTCCGGATGTTTTGGGACTACAACTCCCATCACCCCTGACCACTGGTCCTGTTAGCTGGGGTGATGGGAGTTGTAGTCCCAAAACATCCGGAGGGCTGAGTTTGCCTGTGCCTGATTTATATTGTTTTAACTATTCTATATGTGGAACTGTTTTTATTTGTCTCCGCACTCGTTTTATGGCTTCAACCGTTCTCTTTTCTTTAAAACTGCTTTGTTTTATTGTTTCAACCTGTCCTGGGATCTTGCGGTGGAGGGCGGGTAAGAAAGCTAACGAAATGAAATTTAAATAAAGATACCACACAAGGTGGACCTGCGGCTGTTCAGGGTGCAAGCCAGCCATGCCCCTTTCCAGGATACTCCATCTCGGCTCTCCATTTCTCTAGCTACCCAGCAGTCCAGATTCTGTGCGCATTTAGCATGCTCAGACATCATTGAGCTGTTTTTGCTTCTTCTAAATATTTTCGGTACTTCCCCCAAACCGGAGCTTTCTCCCCGGCCTGCTGATGCTTCCCATTTGCCCCTGGGTGGTGCTTTTTCACCCACAAAGGAGAACTCACTCCTCTTTGGTATACAGTGGTACGTCAGGTTAAGAACTTAATTCATTCTAGAGGTCCGTTCTTAACCTGAAACTGTTCTTAACCTGAAGCACCACTTTGGCTAATGGGGCCTCCCACTGCTGCTGCACCGCCGCTGCACGATTTCTGTTCTCATCCTGAAGCAAAGTTCTTAACCTGAAGCACTATTTCTGGGCTAGCGGAGTCTGTAACCTGAAGCGTCTGTAGCCTGAAGCGTCTGTGACCCGAAATACGACTGTATACATGGTCCCTTTGCCGCCTACATTCCCTCTTGCTCTAAAGTGTGAAACATCACACCTTGTCCCGTTAGCCATCGTATTAACACAGACACACACCATGTAAAATAAGAACAAAAAAGCCTTCTTCTCATATGGTTTCTGACAATCCCCCCAAACGCCATTCTGAATTCCCAAATTGGAGGTGAAGCACAAACTTCGCAGCTAGCTTCTTAGCCCATTTTGCACACTGTTTAGAAGCTTAAGATACGTAGGAAGAGAAAGAGGCGTGTGTTAGACGCCAAAGGTCCTTCCGGACAACCTGTTTATTGAGCGTTCATCTTGATTCATTTCCACGGGGGTTAGACGGCGTCGCGTCAGAGCAAGTGTTATCCCACTCTTTCTGGCACATCTCAGCACTTGCCATGTATATTGCAAAAGTCTGGTCTTTGGGCGGGGGGCGGAAACGGATTTGTTGTACAACGAGTGCCAAATCAGCTGTAGTTGTTCAGCCTGACGTTTCCATGGTGCGATTGAATCCTACCTGAAAGTGGTGACAGTTCGGGCGCACCGGAAAGAAACAAATGGCTTGCAAAAAAAGGAAGAGGGAAAAACCTAGCACATTCAAATGTTTTCAGATGGCAGAAGCAGTCTGCGCCTCAGCTTTCCTGTGAGAATTTCTCTGGAGTAAAAGAAGCACTTAAAGGAAATACAGAATGTTCCCCGGCTCTCCCTTGTGGTCCATTTTTTTTGGCGGCGGCCTGCAAAGCGTGGTTTCTCCTGCCTCAGCAAATCACCAAACCTGTGTGTGTGTGTGTGTGTGTGTGTGTGTGTACTCTCCCCACCCCTATTTACAAAAGCTCTGGCAAAAGGGCATGCGCACAAGCAAAACCAAGCGCAGCCACAGCTCGGTGGTCCATCGATTGCGTGTTTCTGCTTGCAATCATTCCCCAGCCCACCTGGTTACCCAGATGCGGGACAGAAAGGTGCTTGTGTAATAGTGGGTAGAACATGGATAGGCAAACTAAGGCCCGGGGGCTATATCTGGCCCAGTCATCTTCTAAATCCGGCCCATGGACGGTCCAGGAATCAGCGTGTTTTTACATGAGTAGAATGTGTCCTTTTATTTAAAATGCATCTCTGGCTTATTTGTAGGGCCTGCCTGGTGTTTTTACATGAGTAGACTGTGTGCTTTTGTTTAAAATGCATCTCTGGGTTATTTGTGGGGCATAGGAATTCATTCATTTCCCCCCAAAAAATATAGTCCGGCCCCCCACAAGTTCTGAGGGACAGCAGACCGGGCCCCCTGCTGAAAAAGTTTGCTCACCCCTGGGGTAGAAACTAGTGTCTGCTGCACCAAGGTAAAGCTTGCATCCTTAGCCCCACCCACTTTTGTTTGTGGCCCTCCCCACCCCTAGCCTATGGTCCCTGGAAGATGGTGCAGGAAGGATCTGCTGTGAAGGGTTGCCTCTCTGTACCTGGTCTTGTCTTGAAGGATGCTTTGCAACGGAGCATCAGTTGGGCTTCTTTTCTCGTTGTTTTCGCTGCGCGAGCAAAACTTTTATTGTCGTTCTTCTTATTGTAGAAACTTAATACAGTGGTACCTCGGGTTACAGACGCTTCAGGTTACAGACGCTTCAGGTTACAGACTCCGCTAACCCAGAAATAGTACCTCGGATTAAGAACTTTGCTTCAGGATGAGAACAGAAATCTTGAGCCAGTGGTGCGGCGGCAGCGGGAGGCCCCATTAGCTAAAGTGGTGCTTCAGGTTAAGAACAGTTTCAGGTTAAGAACGGACCTCCGGAACGAATTAAGTTCTTAACCCGAGGTACCACTGTAAATGATAACGATAATTGTTCTGGCAGCCGTTTGCCCTGCCAGGCTGAGTGACGTTTTTACGCGGCAAACCCTCATTTCGGTTGCTTTGATCTGTGGCTTGCTCCTGTCTCCATTTCTGTTTCTCGTTCGTTTGTTTAGTTTGTGTGCTGATTTTCGACTTCGGCACTCCTATTTCTCAATAGCCGCACTGAGGGATGCAAACACGTTGTCGGGGTCTTGCCGTTTGTCAGTGTTTATAAGAATTCGGTGTGTGCGTGTTGCTGCTGTTTCCTTTCACCTTTATTGCTTATTTTATTATGTCCCCTGCCGTGTTTCATGTTTTCTTCTGTTTTTAATCTGTTGGGAGCCACCCAGAGTGGCTGGGGGGACCCAGCCTGATGGGCAGGGTATAAATAAATTATTATTATTATTATTGTTGTTGTTATTATGGTGCCAGTAATTGACGAAGGGTGGGGCATAACTCTTTTAAAATAATAAATGAATACTGTAAATATTCCGAATAAACAAATAAGATGGTGGTGCAGAAACCCCTGCATATTTCTCAAAATTTGCACTCAGATTTTGGCACATTTATTTTATTATAACCGTCGCATGTTACCTTCCCCGCTTCTATCCTGTCCGACGATCACAGAATAACTCCCTGTCGGGTCTCACTTTCTCCTCATAAGAGGCAGGCCAGGCTCAGAGATCGGCTGGCCCAAGCTCACCCAGCGAGCTTCATTGGAGCGGGGAATTGAACCCAGCTTCTCCCCTGGTTCGAATCACGTTGCCCCTTCGTATTGTTTCATGTGCTTTGGGACTACAAATCCCATCAACTAGGATGGCTGTGATAGCTGAAGCTTATCGGAGTTGCGGCCCCAAAATAGCCTTAAGATCTTGGAAAGCCGCTGCCAGCCAGTGCGGACAGCATTGGGCTTAGTGCGTTCAGCAAGCTGGTGAGCTGACTCAACCTGCGCTCACTTTTGCACATGCATGCGCATCACTCGGGACGTTTCTTTGCCAAGAACTCACCATTGAACATGAGAGCCGAGGTTTAAAGCGTTGTGTTTAGGTTCGTTGTTGTTGTTTAGTCGTGTCCGACTCTTCATGACCCCCTGGACCACAGCACGCCAGGCACTCCTGTCTTCCACTGCCTCCCGCAGTTTGGTCAAACTCATGCTGGTAGCTTCAAGAACACTGTCCCACCATCTCGTCCTCTGTCGTCCCCTTCTCCTTGTGCCCTCCATCTTTCCCAACATCAGGGTCTTCTCCCGGGAGTATTCTCTTCTCATGAGGTGGCCAAAGTATTGGAGCCTCAGCTTCAGGATCTGTCCTTCCAGTGAGCACTCAGGGCTGATTTCCTTCAGAATGGATAGGTTTGATCTTCTTGCAGTCCATGGGACTCTCAAGAGTCTCCTCCAGCACCATAATTCAAAAGCATCCATTCTTTGGCGATCAGCCTTCTTGATGGTCCAGCTCTCATTCCATACATCACTACTGGGAAAACCATAGCTTTTACTATACGGACCTTTGTCAGCAAGGTGGTGTCTCTGCTTTTTAAGATGCTGTCTAGGTTTGTCATTGCTCTTCTCCCAATAAGCAGGCGTCTTTTAATTTCGTGGCTGTTGTCACCATCTGCAGTGATCATGGAGCCCAAGAAAGTAAAATCTCTCACTGCCTCCATTTCTTCCCCTTAGGGGAAATAAAATCACTGCATTCCTTTTACCCGTGACAGTCTCTTCCGCACATGCAAGTCTCCTCTTGACTCCGCAAAGGGCTGGATGAGGAATGTGTGAACACCCGCCAAGGACTCCCAAGGTTAGGGTGGAAAGATGGAGCCGGGGGACCTCTTTTCTTTCTTTCTTTCCAGCAGCAGGGGCCTGGCTGGGAGTGTGAAATAATTGCATTGTACACACAGCTGAATAGGGAAATGGATGGAAAAAACGTGTGACTTGGGTGCGTGAGCGAGCGATGATGTGAGTGGGCGGTTAATTAGGTTGGCAAGCGTACGGGGAGCGTACACTCCGATGAGCACTTGGGCGCACATGAATGCAGAGTTGGGCCAACTTCATTAGCAAACATTGTGGCGCCTCCACGTATCGGCAAGCACCAGAAAGGAGCTGGAAAACTGTTCCCCCGAATAAGCAGGGAGCCTGAGATCTTTGTTGCCACCTGTACCCCTCAAAACAGCACCCTAATTTCAGGGAACATGGCATCGCTCAAAGGGTATGTAGTTTGTTTGCTTATCTGTTGCATTCATAAAGGTAAAGGGACCCCTGACCATTAGGTCCAGTCATGACCAACTCTGGGGTTGTGGTGCTCATCTCACTTTACTGGCCGAGGGAGCCAGCGTACAGCTTCCGGGTCATGTGGCCAGCATGACTAAGCCGCTTCTGGCAAACCAGAGCAGCACACGGAAACGCCGTTTACCTTCCCGCTGGAGTGGTACCTATTTATCTACTTGCGCTTTGACGTGCTTTCGAACTGCTAGGTGGGCAGAAGCAGGGACCGAGCAACGGGAGCTCACCCCATCGTGGGGATTCGAACCGCTGACCTTCTGATCGGCAAGCCCTAGGCTCTGTAGTTTAACCCACAGCACCACCCGCATCCCTTGTTGCACTCATACACACCAAAAAAAAGCTCAGTATGGCAGATATGGCTCCCCTCATTATTCTCACAATAACCCTGTGAGGCAGGTTTGGATGAGAATTAACAACTGGCCCAAGGTCACCTTCACGGCTGAATCAGGACTAGAACCCGTTTTCCCCAATCCCCAGTCCAGCGCTATAACCACTGTACCACAAGGGATCTGAACTCATGCCTCAAATAATTCTTGGCTGCTGTTAAATGGAACTGCACTGGGTTTGGATGTGCTTTCTGGAGAGTAGAGGTGTGAGTGTTTTTATGGGGGCTCATATGTGAACGTATAAAGCACTTGATTGGGTAGGGGGCTCCTCAGAAATGCTCACCTTGGCAGCCTTTAGGCACCGAGCAATAACATTCTGGTTTGGCCAAACATTTGGGTGCTAATTGGATCATAGTGCCGATTGATTGTGACTTGCTTTTAGGTGTTCACATTTCACTGGTGTGTGTTTTTTTCTGGGGTAAGAGTCACCTTTTTCATTCTTGTTGATGGACAAACACTTTTGTTATCCTCCAGTTCAGTTCTGCGTTGCAGAGTTTTTAAAGGTTTTACCGTTTTTTTCTTATTACAATATTGCACAAGTTGCTTTGAGCCTTTTCTTTTTTTAAAAAAAAATGATGAGCAAATATAAATAATAGCCGTAGCTCTCTGTTGCTCCTTTCTAGCCCAGCATAGTCTACCTGGAGCGGGGACCTCTCTCCAAGGTTTCAGGCACAGGGAGACCCCTCCCAGCTCTGACTGTCAATGTCTTTGCTTTCAAAATTTCAAGGCTGTGAACCTTCGCAGGGTTGGAACCATTTGTGGAGGAACATAGAATTGCAGAGTTGGAAGGGATCCTGAGGATCACCTAGCCCAACATGGGAATCGAACCCACAACCCAGAGATTCAGAGTCTCATGTTCTATCAACTGAGCTATCCTAGTTTATCACATGTAGAATTAATAATAATAATAATTTTTATTTATACCCCTCCCTCCCCAGCCAAGGCCGGGCTCAGAGTGGCTTACAAGCAATAATAAAAACAAGTTGAATGATTACAACTTAAAAACAAAATTAAAATACAACATTAAAATATTGAAACATTAAAATATTAAAACGTAGCCTCATCGCAGGAGGAGAATGAAAGGAAAAAAGAAAGAGAGGGAGGGAGGGAATCAAATTGGCTCCAAGCCAAAGGCCAGGCGGAACAACTCTGTCTTACAGGCCCTGCGGAAAGAAATCAGATCCTGCAAGACCATGCTCTCATGAGGCAGAGCGTTCCACCAGACCGGAGCCAGTGTTGAAAAGGCCCTGGCTCTGGTTGAAGCCAATCTAACTTCCTTAGGGCCCGGGACCCTAAGGAATAATAATAATTTAATAATTATTAAATGTCCACAGCTGCAAAATCTTAAACCCACCTGAGAGCAAACCCCATTGAGCTCAGCATGACCTCTGAGCAGGTGTGTTCATAGAGACTAGACAACAGAATTGAGACTTGAGGAATTCTATTATTTCTTTCAATCAAGCGGCATATAAACTTCATGAAACAAATTATACGGTGTGACATTCAGCTAGGCCCATTGGAATGAATGAACATGGCTAAATTAAAGCCAGTAATCTCAGTGCGTCTACTCTGAGTAAAGCTTAGTTGCAGGCCACCCATGGTGGCGGACGACAGCCACAAGTATTTTTATTCCATCTCCCAGTTTCCTTTTGATTTCCTTCGGAGCTGTCCCACCCAACAGGTAGCAGATGTGTACCTGCTCACAGGACAGTGTTTGAATACCTGTTTAATAGGGACGCGGGTGGCGCTGTGGTCTAAACCACTGAGCCTCTTGGGCTTTCCAATTGGAAGGTCAGCGGTTTGAATTCCCACGATGGGGTGAGCTCCCATTGTTCAGTCCCAGCTCCTGCCAACCTAGCAGTTCGAAAGCACACCAGTGCAAGTAGATAAATAGGTACTGCTGCGGCGGGAAGGTAAACGGCGTTTCCATGCACTCTGGTTTCCATCATGGTGTTCCATTGCACCAGAAGCAGTTTAGTCCTGCTGGCCACATGACCCAGAAAGCTTTCTGTGGACAAACGCCTGCTCCCTTGGCCTGAAAGCGACATGAGAGCCGCAACCCTAGAGTCACCTTTGACTGTACTTAACCGCCGAAGGGTCCTTTACCTTTTTTTTTTTTACCTGTTTAATAGGGAACGATTTCCCTCAGAAGTTCAGTGATCTTCCGGCACCGAATGTGATTAATCCGTAGATGTTTTTGGTTGTTTAGCTCCCAATGTCAAGGTTACAGGCCTGCCGCCGTGACCTTCATTTAGCGGCCCACAATCGGCCTATTGTTTTAAGAGTTATTGCTACAACATCCTGGTTGGGTTGTATTATTAAGTTACGCACAGTACATTTTGCCAGTTCCGCACGCCCTCCCACCTCGGTGATAAAAGAGAGACCTTTTGAACCCTGGGCAACAGTTTGCCAGAAGTTCATGGAGCAAAAGGGTTTTGTTTTTGTTTTTTTGCAGTGTAGAGCCTGTTCATGTGCAGCGGTCCAAACCACAGATTTTAAAGAAGCAGTGCTGCTTAGTGGTTGGAGACCCAAGTTTGAATTTCTGTGAAGCTCCCTGGGTGAGGCAGTTGCTTTGGGGTCAGCCTACCTCAAAGGGCTGTTGTGCGATGAAACCAGGGCAAGACCATGTGTGCTGCCTTGAGGGCGCCCCAGGGAGGTCACTTTGGTGCTGCTAAACACATCGGTTTGACTTGACCCCCAGAGACTCTCTCTCTCTCGAGACAGACAGATGCCAGCAACAACAATTGAGCGATATACTGGCTCTGAACATGCAAGTTCTGATCAGCTGTGATGGCTGGCTGCTGCTAAATCCCTACCCATTGTGGGTCTAATAATCCCCTTTTTTAAAAAAGAAAAGCCTCTGTATTTTTCATAAAATTATACTTAAACATTATTTTAAGCCAGTCATATACTGTGTTCCAGAAGCTTTTGATTTTTTCACAGGTCCACCAAACATGTATAAGTGCCCCTTCTGTTTTGCCACACCTCCAGCACAGATTAGTTTTAGTCTTATACGTTTTAGCTATTTTGGTAGGTGTTAAGTACCATCTATAAAACACCTTGATTAGGTTTCCCCTCAATACTTCACAGGCTGTAAATTTCCAGTTCTTTCTCCGTAGTTCTTCCCATGCTGTTAAGTTAAGGCTAATCATCCCTTTTTGAAAGCTATCACTACGCCAGAGAAACCCGTACGTTACTTAAGCGCAGGTTATTATTTCCGTCCTCTGAGCGTATATCAGATGGAGATGGGGAACAGAACCGCCGGCCACTCCCTTCATTCCAAACACACTGCCGACCAGGAAAGGAAACGTTCTCTGAACACCGTGTTCCTACTAATCTTTATACGACCTGTAGAGGCAGGTGTTTCGCATGAGAAGAATGGGGAAAAACTGGCGGTTACACAACGAGGCAGAGCTGTGTTGGAACACTCAAACGTGTTCCGGCCGTTAAGGAGGCACAATCCTTATCGTCCTTTCTGGCGTCTTTCGCACACATGCCCGTGCAAAGCAGCTATCGGATCTGAGAGGCAGATGCTTGACCACAGATTTAAGCGGCTGGGCGCACGGCTTGGAAAGCAGCAGGCCCCGAGTTCAGCCCGTGTAAAACCAATAAGGCACCTAACTGGTTTTACTGGTAGATGCTGGGGGTGCGAGAGAGAGAAGGCGATGCAGACTAAACCACAAACACTCAGCGGGAAAGATACTCCTTTTCCTTCCCTCCCCTTCCCTTCCTTCGAACAACTTAAGCAGCTTCTTAACTGGTTAAAAATATTTCTATTCCCCCGAGGCGTCTGATTATTTTCCTGACAGACACTACCTCAGCACCATGGAGTCAATATAAACCAACCACCCTCTTTGGCCTTCCTTTGCTGTGGGCGGAAAAGGCAAGAAGGAAAAAATGTAGGAAGCCACAGGAATTAAACATGGGACAATTTGCCTGTCTCAGGACGGCATCCCAGTGGCTTAGAACAGGGATGTCCAACCGGTTGACCGTGATCGACAGGTTGATCCCTGATCTGCGACAGTGAAAAGCGATGGGGTAAAAGTCCCCACGCCCCTCGTCCGTCGATCTTCTACTCCGCCGTGTCAAATTTTGCCGGCAAGTGAGGAAACGGAATTAGTTGTTCCTGCTTCGTCGTCGTTATAGGCGAGCGATTTCCCTCCCTATTAAAACCCTTTAAAAAAAGGTCAACAACTTTAGCTTTGCCCCCCCCCCAAAGGTCAACAACTTTGGCTTCCCACTTCCCAAAAATGGGTAGATCACTGCCAGTTTTTTATACTGGGAGTAGATCGCAGTCTAATAATAATAAAAATTATTTATACTCTGCCCTCCCTGGCCAGAGCCGGGCTCAGGGCGGCTAACACCAATAAAATTTCAGTAAAAACATAATAAGAAAAAAGAAAGGGGGGGAAGAATTTAAAATACAGGTTAAAATGCAATTTAAAATGCAGCCTCATTTTAGAAGACAAAACCATAAGGGGAGGGAAACATAAGGGTCAGACTGAGTCCAAACCAAAGGCTAGGTGGAATAGCTCTGTCTTGCAGGCCCTGCGGAAAGATGTCAAGTCCCGCAGGGCCCTAGTCTCTTGGGACAGAGCGTTCCACCAAGTCGGGGCCAGTACTGAAAAGGCCCTGGTCCTAGTTGAGACCAATCTAACCACCTTGTGACTTGTGATCTCCAAAATGTTGTCATTTGGGGACCTTAAGGTCCTCCGCGGGGCACACCAGGAGAGGCGGTCCTATTTTAGGCAAATTGTTTCTTTCTGGTCCAGGAATACAACGAACTGTGCAGGCATTGCCCAGTCTTGTGTTTCATAGAATTGTAATGTTGGAAGTGACCCCGAGGGTAGTGGTCCAAGCAGCTGCAATGTATAGCAGTCCCACAGTTTCAGACATCATCATCATCATCATCATTATTATGTATTGAATTTATATATGACCCTTAGATATAGTGGGAGGGTGGGGCGTGGTTTTTCTCAGGAGGGTAGTAGGAGATGGGTGATTGACTCAATGGGTATGATAAACCTCCTGACAACTGTTAACGGCTGCAATTAGTCCTACAGGAAAAAGCAAGGGATAGTTTCCAGATGACCAGAAATAGCTTTCGCATATGTAATGAGACAAAAATTCAATTTCTATATTCAGACCAGGTCTCTCCATAGTTTTCAGTTTAGTGTTGTAGTCGTTTAGTTGTGCCCGGCTCTTCGTGACCCCATGGACCAGAGCACACCAGGCACTCCTGTCTTCCACTGCCTCCCGCAGTTTGGTCAAACTCATGCTAGTAGCTTCAAGAACACTGTCCAACCATCTCGTTCTCCGTCGTCCCCTTCTCCTTGTGCCCGCCATCTTTCCAACATCAGGGTCTTTTCCAGGGAGTCTTCTCTTCTCATGAGGTGGCCAAAGTATTGGAGCCTCAGCTTCAGGATCTGTCCTTCCAGTGAGCACTCAGGGCTGATTTCCTGCAGAATGGATAGGCTTGATCTTCTTGCAGTCCATGGGACTCTCAAGAGTCTCCTCCAGCACCAGAATTCAAAAGCATCCATTCTTTGGCGAGGGGGTTAAACTAGATGATTCTTAGTTAGTCTCTAAGGTGCTACTGGACAACTTTTTAATTTATTAGAACTTGATGTGATTGCAAAAACCGTTCAGTTTGCTTTCATGTTTTATTGTTTACGGCTACTTTTTGATATGTTGTAGCTAGCTCTTTTTCCCATGTTGTAAGCCGCCTTGAGCATGGTTTGAACTGTGGAAGGGCGACGTGCAAATAAAATTACGTATGTACAGTATCTCAAAAGGAGTTGTAGTCCACACAACAGGGGCAGCCACACAGAAGGCCCTGCTCCAAGTTACAGTGGTGTGGGCTTCTGGGGTCTTTGGAGGCAGACCACAATGACCTACTGGGCATATAAGAGATAAGGCAGTCTTTCAAGTGTAGCATTGTATGTTGCTTTCATTACCAGATTTAAGGTGCTGCTTTTGACCTTTAAAGCCCTTCACGGCCTAGGACCCTCGTACCTACGGGACCGCCTCTCCCGGTATGCCCCATGGAGGACCTTAAGGTCCATAAATAGCAACACCCTAGTGGTCCCGGGCCCTAAGGAAGTTAGATTAGCTTCAACCAGAGCCAGGGCCTTTTCAACACTGGCTCCGACCTGGTGGAACGCTCTGTCTCATGAGACCAGAGCCCTGCAGAATCTGATTTCTTCCCGCAGGGCCTGTAAGACAGAGTTGTTCCACCTGGCCTTTGGCTTGGAGCCAATTTGATTCCCTCCCCCTCTTTCTTTTTCCATTTTCCTCCTGTGATGAGACTGCATTTTAATGTTTTATGTTGTATTTTAATCTTGTTTTTAAGTTGTATTCATTCAACTTGTTTTTATTATTGCTTATTAGCCGCTCTGAGCCCGGCCTTGGCTGGGGTATAAATAAATTTTATTATTATTATTATTATTATTATTATTATTATTATTATTATTATGTGGACAGTCCTTCTTTGAAGGTTTGTAAGCACAGGCGTTGGATGGCCATCTGCCATGGATGCTTTAACTGAGATTCCTGCGTGGCGGAGATCTCCAATTGTAGCATCACATCTGTGATGGCAGTCATATTTTTTTAAAGAAGCACCTCGTGTCTTTGGGGTGCCGGGAAGACAGGGGGGCATATAATTACCTTTATACACAACTGCTCTGAAACGCACCTTCTGACGGCTTCATTCTGTGAAATTTGCTTATGTAATTGCCTTTACAAGCAACGAGACAGGCACACCTCTCCCTGCCTGGGAGCTGAATGTGCCTAAATTTAGGACTCCGTCCAACAGATAAATCACTCCCTTTCCATCTAGTCACCCCATCGGCGCATGGTTCCTCTTCCGCTAGCTATTTGCATGTACAAATGTTGCGGGGAGGTCAGTGGAGTAAAGGGACTTGTGTAAGAACCTTGTGCTCTGCGGTGGAAGGACGGCAGTGAGGTCAGGGCTGTTCTGAGCTGTGTGTTGCCGTTGCGCAGAACACTTGTTATGCCCTCTGTATTTTTATTCTTTTTGTGGCTGTCAGCTAGTTAAAAGAAATCTGAGTTGATCACAGGAGCCTTGCATCGTTTATTCGGCAGTCAGTCCTGTCTTGTTCCAAGAAGAATTTGGCTTAGGGTTGCTGCATTCGTCGACTGATGAATCTGCACAGGTTTTGCATATGGGGGGGGGGGGAATTTCTTGTAATAATGGAATACTGAGTGATATAGTTCAGCCTTTCTCAACCTGTGGGTCCCCAGATGTTGTTGAACTACAACTCCCATACCCCTAGCTAGCAAGGCCAGAGCTCAGGGATGATGGGAGTTGTAGTCCAACAGCATCTGGGGACCCACAGGTGGAGAACCACAGATAGTTTCTGTAAAATAGGCAGGGATTTATGATATGTAAAGTGAACCAGGGAAAGATAAGAAGGGAAGCCATTGATATTTGAAGGATGCAAAAATGGGTGCTATAAATTGTAAAACAAAAAACGTAATGAAAATTATATACTATAAGAAGAGAAGAACGTTTCTACAGGAGAAAGTGTGCTGTGCGATTCAGACGATGATTGCATCTGTTATAAAAAGAGAGCTATGGATAGCTCATTGGACTTCTGGCATAGAGAAGTGATTCAAAGGTTGTGGGTTCGAATCCCGCAGAGTTGCATGTTTCTTAAGTCAATAGAGGTAGCTTAGTCAGTAGAGCATGAGACTCTTAACGTCTTCACCTCGTGGGTTCCAGGCCCATGATGGGCAAAAAATCCCTGCATTGCAGGGGTTTGGACTCAATGACACTCGTAGTTCCTCCCAACTCTGCAAGACTTTGATTCTAAAGTAGTGCATAGTGGGACTATGGAACTCCCTCCCACATGAGGCACCACATTGGATGGCTTTAGAAGAGGATTAGGCTAGTTCAAGGAGAAGGAGAGGGCTATCAAAGACTCGTAGCCATGATGGCCGTGATACACTTGGAGGGAGCAATCCTCCAGTGAGGGTAGAGTGAGCTTTTGTTTGGGGCAAACTTGCTGGTTTTTCACATCTCAAGCTGGCCACTGTGGGAACACGATACTCGGCTAGATGGGCCTGTGGCCTGATCCAGTAAAGGTAAGGTAAAGGATCCCTGGACGGTTAAGTCCAGCCAAAGGCACTCATCTCACTTTCAGGCCGAGGGAGCCAGCGTTTGTCCCCAGACAGCTTTCCAGGTCATGTGGCCAGCAGGACTAAACTGCTTTTGGTGCAACATAACACCGTGACGGAAGCCAGAGTGCATGGAAACACTGTTTACCTTCCTACCACAGTGGTACCTATTTATCTATTTGCACTGGCGTGCTTTTGAATTGCTAGGTTGGCAGGAGCTGGGACAGAGCAACGGGAGAGCTCACTCCGTTGTGGGGATTTGAACCTCCAGCCTGCTGATTGGCAAGCCCAAGAGGCTCAGTGGTTTAGACCACAGCGCCACCCGCATCCTTACCCTGATCCAGTAGACTCTCTTAGGTTATATGCCATGTCTAAGGTGGGGGAGGTATATTCCCCTCCTCTTCTCTCACACAATAGTGGACCTCTCTTTTAAAGATGTCTTGAGACATCTTTAACAAATATCTAAAGAGCTGTCACAGGGAGGATGGAGCGAGCCTGTTTTCTCCTGCTCCAATGGCTTCAAGTTGCAAGAAAGGAGATTCCCGACTCAACGTCAGGAGGAACCTTCTGACCACAAGAGCTCTTCCAACATTGGAACGGGCTCCCTCAGGAAGTGGTGGATTCTTGGAGGCCTTTAAGCTGATTTGGTGGCCATCTGTCATGGATGTTTTAGCTGAGATTGGACTAGATTCTGTGATCCTATACCTGGAGTTGCCGGGGATCAAACCGGAGACCTTCTGCACGCAGGAGCTTCTGCCACTGAGCCTTTAGAAGCCTTTAGAAGCAGCAGCAGCAGGTTTTCTGGAAGAAGGCAAGTTTTCTCAAGGTTGCTTCTCGCCTCCCTTGGCGGCACGTACGCAATCCACAGGCAGGACGAATCACACGAGAATGACTTTTGAGGAAGCTCTGTAGCCCGTTGCTTCATTCCTTGGGTTCCTGTGCTTGCCCGCCACCTAGTCTAGATGTTTGTGAAGAAGGGCTGACCAGGGGCGTCTTACCCATAGAAGCTAGTGGCGCAGGACGCCAGGGCGCCAAGTTCTGGAGGGTGCCAGGGAAGAGGTGGAGGCTGGATGCGGCACCTCCTGGCATCAGCTCGCTGCCCGCCTCCTCCAGCCCCGCGGCAGTGCCGTCCTCCCTAAAAAACTCTGGGAAACGGGGAGGGAGCTTTGCACCACAGCGCCAGATATGCTTAAGACGGCCCTTCCGCTTGCATGGAAGAAACTGGAGCCTGCTATGTGAGACTCTGCCCACAAGGCGACTCGGCTGCAACTCGGTACAAGTTTTTTCTCATTTCTGTGAAAAGGGTACTGGTTGGAGTGGCAGCAGACAGGAGGAGGGGCTCAGTGTTTCTGAAGGTGACTAAAGATTGATTGATGATGATGATAATTTATACCCTGCCCATCCCCAGCCACTCTGGGGTGGCTTCCAACAAAGTATTACAATAGTCTGTTAAACATTAAAAGCTTCCCTAAACAGGGCTGCCTTCAGATGTCTTCTAAAAGCCTGGTAGTTGTTGTTCTCTTTGACATCTGGTGGGAGGGAGTTCCACAGGGCGGGTGCCACTACCAAGAAGGCCCTCTGCCTGGTTCCCTGTAACCTCATTTCTCGCAGCGAGGGAACCGCCAGAAGGCCCTCGGCGCTGGATCTCAGGGTCCTGGCAGAACACGTATACCCCCTTCATCCTTGGTGTCAAGATGTGAATGCCTCTTGAATGAGCAACTCACTTTGCTGAACAAAATTGGGCAGAGGAAAGCCAACAAGATTTGTGAGTCATAAGCTTAGTGGGGAGAGTTGTGACACACACCCCCCCAAAAAAAAAACCCTCTATGCATGTAATCAAGCCTTAACATCGGCTCAAAAATCAAAGTCAGATTTGAGGGGTTGGATTTTAGCTGGGTGCAGCAGTGGGAGGGGGCATTTCTGAATCCTTAATTGCATTATTTTGAACCTGTAGGAGGGACAAAGTTGTGGCAGAGCTTTGGGGTGCTTTGCAGCTTGGAAACAGCCGGTGAGGAAAGGGGTTAAGCACCACTCACCCTGTTTTTCCACCCCAAAGCTGCCATTTTGGGGTGAAGAAACAGAGGGGTTTAACCCCGTTCCCTGCTTGCTGTTTCTAAGTGGTTGCCCTGTTGTCACTCAGAGATAATAATGTAGTAGTAGTAGTAGTAGTAGTAGTAATAATAATAATAATAATAATAATAATTTATTATTTATACCCCGCCCATCTGGCTG
This sequence comes from Podarcis vaucheri, assembly GCF_965113315.1. Lineage (NCBI taxonomy): Eukaryota > Metazoa > Chordata > Lepidosauria > Squamata > Lacertidae > Podarcis > Podarcis vaucheri. The sequence continues at coordinate 66,545,357 of NC_138748.1, read as the reverse complement.
AGTTTCCCCAGCCACTCTGGGCGGCTTCCAACAAAATACTGAAATACAGTTGGGCAGATCTGTCAAATTTTGCATGCAGTCTTGCCCGATGGAATGCATTTTGTATGTAATTTCAACTCATATAAACCCCGGCATATTATGATTTACCCCAGCCTGTGCGTTTCTGCACAGATTACTTGGAGGGAGATCTGCACTGCAAAACGCAGAGGAGCGCAGATTTCAAAAGTGTGGCTGTGTTTCAGTTCCCACTCTGTTTCTAAAAATGCAAATTTTACATGCAACTAAGCCCTAAGGCAGGGACACACGTGGCGCTCTGGGTTAAACCACAGAGCCTAGGACTTGCTGATCAGAAGGTCGGCGGTTCGAATCCCAGTGACGGGGTGAGCTCCCGTTGCTCGGTCCCTGCTCCTGCCAACCTAGCAGTTCAAAAGCACGTCAAAGTGCAAGTAGATAAATAGGTACCACTCCAGTGGAAAGGTAGACGCCGTTTCCGTGTGCTGCTCTGGTTCGCCAGAAGCGGCTTAGTCATGCTGACCACATGACTCGGAAGCTGTACGCCAGCTCCCTTGGCCAATAAAGCGAGATGAGCGCCGCAACCCCAGAGTCGGTCACGACTGGACCTAATGGTCAGGGGTCCCTTTACCTTTACTTTAAGCCCTAAGGCTGGGACCTTCACCTCTGCAAGCCCTTACGCTCAGCTACTTTTTCGTCAGTCTCACGTGCCCAGACCCACACACAGCACAGGAGGGGGGCGCAACTGGATGTGCAGGTCTGAAAATGGCAAGTGGGGGGAAAGATTTTGAATTCACCTACCGCCACCTGCTGCTGCTTAGCTTCAAAACACTTCAGAAGCACCTGCTCGGTGGAAGTCTTTCCTTGAAGATGCAATCGTGGCCTAAGAAGAATAGCTGAGCTGGCCTCCTACTTTCCCTGCTCTGTACGTAAAAGTAGTTAGCACAGGAGGGAATCCAGAGGAGAAACATCTGGGTTGTTGCCAATGCAGATTTTGCATTTAACGCGGAGTTTACCTGGAGGAGGGCAACTGCCAGCTGAGAGCCTGAAGGACCCTGCCCTTGCCTCTTTCCACATGGTTTGGGGTTGGCGGCTTGACAGGCTTCACGAGAACTGCAGCTGGTTTTTCGTTTTTATCTGTGTTGTTTGAAATGAGACCATCTTGGCTGTGAGTCCTGGAAGACCTTCCCCCTGCCATTCTGGCCCTTTCCCATCTGGCCTGAGAGAGTGGAGCGCGGACTGACTCCAGCTACAAAAGCGGAAGCTGTTGAACGGATTCTTGGGCTGGAGTATTGTTTACGGAGGGTGTTGATAGAGCTGTGGCTGTTATTGATATTACAGTGGTACCTCTGGTTGCGAACAGGATCCGTTCCGGAAGCCCGTACGCAACCCGCAGCGGCGAGACTGCTCATGCGCAGGTTGCGACCCGCCGCTTCTGTGCATGCGCGTGATGTCATTTTGTGCATCTACGCATGCATGAGCGGCGAAACCCAGAAGTAACCCTTTCCGGTACTTCTTCGTTGCCGCGGGACACAACCTGAAAGAACGTAACATGAAGTGGATGTAACATGAGGTATGACTGTATTGTTGTATCTTTAGTTTTAGATCTTACGATTTACTTGGAAATGGTTTCCATTTGGTTGTGTGCTTTTTGATGTGTTTTATTTATTGTTTATGACTTCTGTTATGTTTGTAATTGTGTAAATCTTGTCTTGTTGTAAGCCGCCTTGAACGTAGTTTCAAATGATGATGATGATGATGAAGGCCAGCTGAGCTTTCAGTGACAGTGATGAATCCAGGAGCTGCAGCCCAGGAAAGTGAAACCCCACCCAGGACAGACCACCTCCCAGACATGAGAACATGGGAGTCATATTTTTTTAAGCAGAGGTTCAATGGCCATCTGTCTTGGACTCTTTAATTGAGATTCCTGTGTTCCAGGGGGTTGGACTAGATGACCCTTGCGGTCCCTTCCAGCTCTACAATTCCATGATAACACCCCTGACTTTTCAAGATTCAGCTTCAGAATTTTCAGCTTTTTTAGGATTCAGCTTGTTTATTAAGTCATGCCCAACCAATGTTAGAAGCTCATATATATATATATATATATATATATATATATATATATATATATATATATATATATATATATTTGCTTTCGTAGATTTTCACGGGTACAGGAATGCAGGTTTTGGTGTCTTCGGGTGTCTTCCCGTGTAAGAGTCGGGGTGTCTGTGCGAGTGAGACCTCGTCGAAACGTCGCACAGACACCCCGACTCTTACACGGGAAGACACCCGAAGACACCAAAACCTGCATATATATATATATATATATACACACCTAATTGCCAAACGTCACCTTAAACCTTGGTTACGGTCACCACAATAGAATGTTTTAGGTGCTGTTTTCTTTTATTTCGCAATGGAATTTATTTTTATTTATTTTTACCGTTCATTGCATTTAGGGCTGCCCCATGTCCGGAATTTCCTGGACGTACCCAGGGTGCACCCGTCGGAAATAGCGTCCGGGCAGAATTTCCGAAAATCGGTAAAAATGTCCTGGAAAGCCCGGGCATATGGCAACCCGTGTCAAAAGTGTTGGCGAATTTCCTGAAAACTAGCTCAAAAAATTTGAAATTAAAGCATCAATCAAACAGTTCCAGAATAAAACAAATTCAAGCTTCAAGGAAAATATTTCAGAACCTTCTCTAAGTGGAAACCTGACATCCAGAGATCTCCCCATGGTTGCAATCGGACCCTTGCCAGTTGCAAAACGCTTTTGGGGTATGTGTGAGCTCCTTATCTTTCTCCTCTGCCTGCCCCCAACACAATTCCTCCTCCCTTTTCTCCAGCTGCTGCTGAAGGGCAGCTTTCGCAACAGGCAGGGAAGAGAGGCCTCATCCTTGCCTGTTACCCATTTTTGACATCTCGTCTGTGGGCAGCCAGCCTTCCTGCTCCGAGTCATACTGCCTGTCTTGTGACTCGAGCATTCATTCCTGGAAGCGTCTGTCAAAACCTCCCAGCTTCCTCTTCTTCCCCCCCTCGGTGCAACACTCGTCCTTTCCTAGAGCACAGCATTTTCCCACAATGCTAAGCGAATCGTGCGCCTGCAGTAATGTGGAGTTTAGAAGTCGGCATCATCATGGCAAACGGTGTTGCACAGAGGACTCTGGCAGTGCTGGTACATCTGTGAAACTTCCCTCTGCTGGAGGTTCTCCAGAGTCCCAACTAAAGCTTATTTTCCAATGAACTTAAGGGCACAAGAAAAAAACCGGCTGCTGGATCACACTAAAGGTCCAGTTAGCCCGTCAACCTGTTCTCACAGCAGCCGAGTAGATGCATAAAAGTGCCTGGCTTAAAACCGTCTATCAAAAACCTCACTCTTGTGTCCTATCCCCACAACACCTACTCACTATGGGCCCCACTAAAGCAAACAGTCTAATTGGTCAACGTCTAAAAGATATCGAGCATCAGAACAACCTGGCCACTATAAGGAAATTCTGCCCTTGGTATGTTCATTTTCCACCTCTCCATTTTGATTCTCTGGCCCCATATCTGCGTAAACTTATTACAGTGGTGCCTCGCAAGACGAAAAGAATCCGTTCTGTGATTCTCTTCGTCTAGCGGTTTTTTCGTCTTGCGAAGCAAGCCCATTGACGGATTAGCGCTATTAGCGGCTTTTAGCGGCTTTTAGCGGCTTATCGGATCAGCTGATAAGCGGCTTAGCGGCTTAGAAAAAGGGGGGGAAAGGGGGGGAAACCCGCAGGAACTCGCAAGACATTGTCGTCTTGTGAAGCAAGCCCATAGGAGATTCGTTTTGCGAAGCACCTCCAAAACGGAAAACTCTTTCGTCTAGCGAGTTTTCCGTCTTGCGAGGCATTCGTCTTGCGGGGCACCACTGTATCCCAAAATATGGACGTGCTTTTACACTTGCAAGACTGGATGTTTTGCCATCTGCGGTACTTGAGGGTCGATTCCAAAAGATCCCGCCTGAGAAACGTCTTTGCCCCTGTGGAGATGGTAGCACCGAAACAGCGGCACACGTCCTCCTGTCCTGTACTCTCTACAAAGACCTGAGGAACGAGATCATCGCCCCACTCGTACTAACCATCCCAGGACACTCAACCACTGCCACAATGACCTTTCATCTATCAGATCAAAATGAGCCGATAACAGCAAATGTTTCCAGGTTCATAGCAGGGGCGATCAGAATAAGGGCCACTAACTGACGGCTGATTCAGGACTTTAAATTGTGCTTTTATATCAAATTTCCTTTTCTGCGTATACTGTAATGTTTTACTGTTGCTATGGCCATTGGCTAATGCGAATAAAGCTTATCTATCAGCCGAGCAGATTCCCCAGGGAAGCCTGCGATCAGGACCTGGGTGCATTGCCCAGCAACTTGCATTCAGAGGCAAAACCGCCCCATTTTTCGGTCTCCAGTGATGTGCTAAGTCACTGTCCCATCAGCACTTCTACTTACGTAATGGGGAAAGCAGCACCCCTCGTTTATATGCACTGGGTGTGCTGTGAGTTTGTCAGAATTCTGCACACCGTTGTGTTAATGGCGGTTGTTTGTCTTCCATTTGCAGGTGGAGGAATAATCCTTCACACACACAAAATCCTGTTTATAGGAAGGTGGCAAGCCGGGGAGAAGGACCCTGCGTCAGTTGTCTCCCCAATGGGCTAGTCTTTCAAGTAAGGTAAAGGTAAAGGGACCCCTGACCATTAGGTCCAGTCATGGCCGACTCTGGGGTTACGGCGCTCATCTCGCTTTATTGGCCGAGGGAGCTGGCGTACAGCTTCCGGGTCATGTGGCCAGCATGACTAAGCCGCTTCTGGCAAACCAGAGCAGTGCACAGAAAAGCCGTTTACCTTCCTGCCAGAGCGGTACCTATTTATCTACAGTGGTACCTCGCAAGACGAATGCCTCGCAAGACAAAAAACTCGCTAGACAAAAGGGTTTTTTGTTTTTTGAGCTGCTTCGCAAGACGATTTTCCCTATGGGCTTGCTTCACAAGACAGAAACGTCTTGCAAGTTTGTTTCCTTTTTCTTAACACCGTTAATACAGTTGTGACTTGACTTCGAGGAGCAACTCATAGAACGCGGTGTGGTAGCCTTTTTTGAAGTTTTTAAAGACTGGTGATTTTTGAAGCTTTTCCAAAACTTTCCCGACACCGTGCTTCGCAAGACGAAAAAAAATCGCAAGACGACAAAACTCGTGGAACGAATTAATTTCGTCTTGCGAGGCACCACTGTACTTGTACTTTGACGTGCTTTCGAACTGCTAGGTTGGCAGGAGCAGGGACCGAGCAACAGGAGCTCACCCCGTCGCGGGGATTCAAACCGCCGACCTTCTGATCGGCAAGTCCTAGGCTCTGTGGTTTAACCCACAGCGCCACCCGCTTCCCTATAGTCTTTCAAGTACAAAGATGGTTTTCAAGTCACTGGGGTAGTGGGACACAGCATGCAAAACTGCAGCCCCCTCTGCTAGAGATCAGAATGGTACAATCTGGGGTAGGGTGAGAACTGCACCCCATAATTCACTGTAGCCCAGTCACTTTTTCATAGAATTGTCCAGCCCTCTGCAATGCAGGAACCTTTTACCCAACATGTTGCCTCGAACGCACAACTCTTGTCTCATGCTCTTCCAACTGAGTTTTCCCAGGAATTTTGCTTTCGTTCTTGAGAATTCAGTGTGCGCAGTACAGTACAGAAGTTTAGCACATGCTAACTTAGTTTCCCCCTTCCCGTTTGCCCACGATGTATTCCAGGAGGAGATCAAAAATCCCTGTGCTTTATTTATTTTTTTAAAAAACTGTGGCCTGCACAAATTATGCAAATTGCAATTATATTGGCACATTTCTGCATTTTTACTACTTTGCATAATTTGTTCCATTTCAGCTAATCATTGGGTGAGATGGGAATCTGCCCTGGGCTTTGGCGACTGGAAAGTTATTCCCTGGCTCCCGAGATCCCAGTAAGCGTTGCTCGCATGCTCTTCTCAAGCTTGATGGCTAGAAACTTGAGCTTTTTAAAATCTCAGATGGAAACAAAAGGGAGCCCAGGCTCCTGGGGAGCTGTCTTCTGCTGCCAGCGCCATGTTCTCCCGCTTTTCTGTGCTTCCGAGGCATTAGCATCCTTGCCCTAGAGAGACCTGCCTTTGTACGGGAGGTGTGGACTGGCATGTCCGCCAACCGTGCCCAGCCGTTTCTGAATGCTGCTGGCAGCGGAGACACGGCCCGTCCAATTAGCAAACCCTTGCCCATGCTCTCTCTCCCGAGAACATCCCCGCGCACGGCTCCCGGGCCTTTCAGAGCTCCGGTGCTAATTATGCACCTCTTAGAAATAGCAAGGGGTCTCAAAAGCCTCTGCTGTCAAGCCTTCACCGCCATTGATCGGAAGCACTTTGCTGGGGGGTTTTGTGCATCTTTAAAGGTCCCAGGGCTCAATTCAGCATCAAAGCCCCTCGGAGCAGCCCCGGACGCACGGAGGACGGGGGCCCTTTTGTTTGTCCCGGAGAGACCTGTGTGGTTCAGTGAGCTCGGATGGTTTTTAATGGGCCTTCTCATCGCTCGTTGCCAACTGGGCTGGGTTCAAAGCTGGCTTGTCTGTTTTCCACCAGCGAGCAGGTTTCAGGCAAGGCAGATTGGCAAAGTGCAAAGGGCCCATTGCAGGACGTGTGTGTGTGTGTGTGTGTGTGTGTTAGACCCTCCGGGGGTCTTTGGCTTGCGCAACCATAGTTTCGATTCATGCATAGCAAGGGAATGAGCATTGGGCACTGCTGTGGAGCAGGTGGAGTTGTTCAAAGGAGCTTGTTTTAGTTATGTGCTGCCCGCACTTTGGTAGAAGATGGAATGGTAGAGTTGGCAGGGACGCTGAGAGCCATCCATTCCAAGCAGGAATCTCAACTCAAGCATCCATAACAGATGGCCATCCAACCTCTGCTTTAAAACCTCCAAATAGGAGAGTCCAAAACAGGGGTCGGCAACCGAAGGCCCATGGGCCACAACCAGCCCATGGGGGCCGTTTAACCGGCCCATGGACCCCTAGCGCCCGCTCGGTCGGCTCCCTTGTGCTGTGCTAAATCGGCACGGAGCAGAGCAGGGACCGGCTTCCAGTTGGCTGCAGGAAGCTCTATAGTAGTTACCTCTGCAAAGCAATTTTTTGAACAGAATGTGGAGTAGTCCCAAATAAGCGGAGGATTTTAGGTATACTAAGAAAAACAGGCCATAATATTTTGTTGGGATTCATTCTGCAAAGAAACAGAAACTTTTGAGAAACATGCACAACTAGTGACAAAATTAGGGATTGTTGTGCGTGATGTATAAATATGTTTTGTATGTATTTAAAGTACTGTTTTGTTTCTGTTTCTGTTTGAATGAGAGGGGGTGTTGGGATTCATTCTGCAAAGAAACAGTAAATATGTTTGTACCTTTAAGAACTGTTTCTGTAAGCTTTGGGCTGATGGGTACAGCTGACCATGACTACAAAAGGAGGGAAAGTTGCAGTTTGACTTTGCCTGCCGGAAAAACACCAACAAGCTTTTTTGTTTGTTCTTTTGTGATAAAACATTTATTTGATTTGGTTTTACACCGGTCTCATGGTGTCATAGCTTCTGTCATAGAATCATAGAATCATAGAATCATAGAATCATAGAGTTGGAAGAGACCACAAGGGCCATCGAGTCCAACCCCCTGCCAAGCAGGAAACACCATCAGAGCACTCCTGACATATGGTTGTCAAGCCTCTGCTTAAAGACCTCCAAAGTAGGAGACTCCACCACACTCCTTGGCAGCAAATTCCACTGTCGAACAGCTCTTACTGTCATCTGCCACCAGCGGAAAAAAACCCCTCCAACATATTTGTGATATTGGCCATGCAAAAATTTAGTTGGAGGGAGAGACAAGAGATGGGGCTGCAGACCCCCTGGGTGGGTTTCATGGACTCCTAATTGGGAACCACTACCCTACAGCTGGAACGCGGGTGGCGCTGTGGGTTAAACCACAGAGCCCAGGGCTTGCCGATCAGAAGGTCGGCGGTTCGAATCCCCGCGATGGGGTGAGCTCCCGTTGCTCAGTCCCAGCTCCTGTCAACCTAGCAGTTCGAAAGCACGTCAAAGTCCAAGTAGATAAATAGGTACTGCTCTGGCGGGAAGGTAATTGGCATTTCCATGCACTGCTCTGGTTCGCCAGAAGTGGCTTAGTCATGCTGGCCACATGACCCGGAAGCTGTACGCCGGCTCCCTTGGCCAATAAAGCGAGATGAGCGCCGCAACCCCAGAGTCGGTCACGACTGGACCTAATGGTCAGGGGTCCCTTTACCTTTACCTTACCCTACAGCTCGTGAGAGCACTGGAACAAGGAATGAAGACCGGGCGCCTAGATTTCTGCCCCTGGTGATGGTCAGCCTCTCTTATTCCTACTGTGCCCCCCCCCTGCATTTGATGTTCGCAGAGAAGGGAGGGAGGCCTGAACTCCCCCTTCATGCACTTAGGGGTCAGCTTCAAGCTGTTCCTTAAATCTAGAGCCCAAGGGTTTTCCTCAAGAGGGCAGGCCTTTGGATTTGGGCGAGGAAGGTGGAAACGCGAGCTGCTCCGGCACCAGCCGGGAACGCCGGCCAAACAAAACGAGTGCCGAAGGATTTCCAAGAGAACCGAGCTGTGTTATGAGCAAAGTACACGCTGTTCTTTCTGGGCCGTCTGCTGTTACGTCACTCTGACTGCTCATGCTTTGGAAGGCTTAAATTTGGGCACAAAATGGGGGGGGGCACACACACAAAAAAACAAGGATGCAAAGGAAGGGCGTGTCCGTGTGGATTTTCTGCTGAACAATTTGTTTTGTTTTTACAATTCTTTAGTTTGGGTTCTGTATATATATATATATCTAAAACCGAGGGAGAAATTATTCATGCCTCATCATGCTCCGTCTCCAAAACTGTGCCAGATTTATGCGCTGGCAGGGGAAGGAGGAAGTTTCCTTTGGAAATTACGTTTGCCCTGAATTCCATAACCAAACCAGATGGATCCTGCAGCTCCCAGGCAGTTAGGAGCAGAGGAAGCGGCTTTAGACTGACTCAAGAACTATTGGTCCACCTAGGTTAGGACTGTCCGCTCTGGCAGGCAGCAGCTCTCCAGGTTTCATGTAAGGCACTCTCTGGAAATGGCAGGGATTGAGCCTGCGAGCTTCTGCGTGCAAGACGGGTGGGCCTTAGAGACCCCTCTGCTTGCTGGCGGAAGCGAGGACGGGAGTGACAGGAGATGGGAGAGCTCAACTAGAAAGCTCTGTCCCCAGAACTCCCATTCCAGGGAGGCTCACTGTTTTTGTTTGGGTGCCTGGTGAAGAAGACCTTAACATTCACCTAGGTCAGTTCCGGGGAATGTTTGACTCTCTAGATATTGCTGAACTACAACTCCCATCAGCCCCAGCAAGCATGGCCAGTGGCCAGGGTTGATTGGGGTTGTCTTTCAGCAAAATCCAAAGGACCAAAGTTCCCCACACCTAGTGCAGGCCTCTTAGATCTGATGTTTTGACTCCCAATTCCTGGTTGCCAGTTAGTATGCCCAGTGGTCCAAAATAATATATATACTGTGGTACCTCGGGTTACATACACTTCAGGTTACAGATGCTTCAGGTTACAGACTCCACTAACCCAGAAGTATTACCTCGGGTTAAGAACTTTGCTTCAGGATGAGAACAGAAATCGTGCGGCGGCAGCAGGAGGCCCCATTAGCTAAAGTGGTGCTTCAGGTTAAGAACAGTTTCAGGTTAAGAACGGACCTCCAGAACGAATTAAGTTCTTAACCTGAGGTACCACTGTGTGTGTGTGTGTGTGTGTGTGTGTGTGTGTGTGTGTGTGTGCCTTTTTCTTTTCTTTTCTGCAGGAAAAATGGTCCAAAATTATTATTTTCTAAAATAGGCACCCGCAAACTTGGCCCTCCAGCTGTTTTGGGACTACAGCTCCCATCATCCCTAGCTAACAGGACCAGTGGTCAGGGATGATGGGAATTGTAGTCCCAAAACAACTGGAGGGCCAAGTTTGGGGGTGCCTGTTCTAAAAAAAAGCCTTTCTTTCTTTCTTTCTTTCTTTCTTTCTTTCTTTCTTTCTTTCTTTCTTTCTTTCTTTGGAAAAGACCCAAACCTAACTGTCCATGGCTATATATACAGTGGTACCTCTGCTTATGAACTTAATTCATTCCAGAGGTCCATTCTTAACCTGAAACCATTCTTAACCTGAGGTACCACTTTAGCTAATGGGGCCTCCCGCTACTGCCGCCACTGCCGCCACTGTGCAATTTCTGTTTTCATCCTGAGGTAAAGTTCTTAACCCGAGGTACTACTTCCGGGTCAGCAGAGTCTGTAACCCGAAGTGTTTGTAACCCAAAGTACCACCATAATTCATTATGACTCTCCTTCTCTTTATTATTAATTTACATTCTTTATGCAAAAAGTCTCAGGTCAACTAAAACAAGATAACCTATGAACGGAGAAAATCAGTTCAAAGCTAGGGAATTCAAATTGAATTCAAATTTCAACATTACGAAATTTGCAAAGTGCTCCTCCGACAGCACATCACCTTGTACATTTCTCTCTCGCGCCTCTCTGTTTTCACAAGTTTCTATCAGCAATCCTGTACCTGCGATTTTTTTTTTTTACATTTCCCAGCAAGTTCCTTTAGTCTTTCCACTTGCAACTCTGGGCTTGAGGCACCCAAACAGGATTAAGAGTAGAGGAGTCCCTGGAACGCCGGCGTAGCCGATTCTCTGTCGCTCAAAATCCCCGCCAGGGGCCTCCTCTGTCTCCACAATGCCACCAAACGTGCGTGAAAAAATCTCCTCTTACATACTGCTTGTGACATCTTTGGATGCTTTCGAAGTGCAGTGGAAACAAAGCAAAAAAAAAAATAATGTATGATTTATCAATGAGGGACAAGAAGCCAAATCAAAACACTCAGTGAGAAAATCTCTCTATTTCTCTTTGAGCTGGAAATGGGGGGGGGAACTGGCTTAATTTCACACTAGAGAAGTCTTTCAAGGCAAAGGATTTCTTCTTGACGCTCCCCCCCCCCCCGCACCAAATGAAGGATGTTCCTGGAAAGGGGGCGGCGGGGGGGGGATGCCTCCAGTTTATTAAATTAGATGAAATCATCAAGTTTCCAGCAGAAGTTACTGGTCAGCACGTACAGGGAGAAGACGGTTGCCCTAAATGGTGGAAAACCTGGATCGGTTTCTGTGCAACGGCCCGAGGCTTGTATCACATAATCTCTCCCAATGCTAATCAAATATTTCAAGCTCATCCTCCCCAACAAAAGCTCAACAATTCTGGTCAATCCAGTGGGTAAGATCACTGCCAGTTGAACAGAGGGATGTTGCAAAAGCAGTTGTCTTTTTGAGAGCCTTGTAGGAGGGCCAGAGTAGCAATTGCTTCCTTTCTGTAAGGAAGCGTTGGGGAAAAGTCCTGCCAAGAGAACCTAGGAAAAAGGTATAAGGAGGAATGGAGGACTTTGGGAGCAGGATACTGGTCTCGACGGAACTTGCTTGCTTGGAAATGTTTTCCACCACTGTCCCGGAGCTCACCAGAGATCGAACCCAGGACTTTTGACATGCAAATGACGCATTGTAGGAATGGCCATTCCTCGGACTCTCTTTTGTGCAAAACTGATATTGCACTCTTTTGTGCAAAACTGATATTGCACAGTTGGAATTTCTGTTTTCTGGGGCTGGGGGGAATCGTCTACTGTCATAAAGACTAGACTCATAGCTTTTCTTTAAAAGTGCAACTAAGGCCAGCGAAAGGCTGTTGTTATTCATGGGCCAGTCCCTCTGCTGTGGGTGCATCATTCCATGCGGACATGTTGCATTATATTTCATTTCTCCTTCCTGCAAACCCCCGGACGGTCTCTCCCGCATATGCATTGGGCGTGTTTATTTAAAGAAAGTGTCTCTCGCGCACAGGGCTGTGTCACTGCACACTTTAATTGGTACCTTTCGTTTATCCGCCCCCGAGCTGGATAATCCGTCAAAGCACTTGACTAATTTTAATTGGCAAAGGGAGCGGGAGAAAGAAAAAGTTGATAGGAGGCTCTGCAAGCTTTGGAACAGACCGGCTTGGTTTCTTTGAAGTTGTTTCGGTTTCTCCGTGCTACTGTTAGGGGGAGAACGTTGCATCTTTGATATATCCTTTCTGTTCCCTCCTAGGAGGAGGAGCAGCTTTTGCTTGTTAAAAACGATGAATTATGCTTCCTGCGGTATCTCAAGAACTCCCCTTTATGGAGGTTTTTCATTCACGTTCATCCAGCCAGCTTAAAGGCAAATGTTTAAACAATTGGCAACTCTTTGCTGGCGTCCCTGTAACTCTTTGGCACTGAAATTTGATCCCACCCTGGCATGATAAAATTATCAGATGTTCAGGGTAGTTGTTTTGGAGAGGTTCGTAAGGCACAGGACTCCAAACTAGGGGCTCCGCCAGCCAGACTCAGGGGCATTGCTGTTGCTCTGCTAATTTGCCACCAGAGGGCGCTGCTGGCCATCTCCCCTGCCCCTCAGCGCCCTATGGTGACCAGAGAGCAGTATTGCAGCTTCCATCTCAGCAAGGACCAGCAGGAGAACTACGTGGACTTGTGAGGTGGTGGGCTCTCCTTCCTTGGAGGTATTTAAGCCGGTTTCAGACGTGGGTAGCACTGTGGGTTAAACCATAGAGCCTAGGACTTGCCAATCAGAAGGTCGGCGGTTTGAATCCCTGCAACGGGGTGAGCTCCCGTTGCTCAGTCCCATCTCCTGCCAACCTAGCAGTTCGAAAGCAGGTCAAAGTGCAAGCAGATAAATAGGTACCACTCCGGCGGGAAGGTGAACGGCGTTTCCGTGTGCTGCTCTGATTCGCCAGAAGCTGCTTAGTCATGCTGGCCACATGAGCCTCGGCCAATAAAGCGAGATGAGCGCTGCAACTCCAGAGTCGGTCATGACTGGACCTAATGGTCAGGGGTCCCTTTACCTTTACCAGGTGTCCATTTGTCATGTATGATCTAGCTGAGATTCCGGCATTGCAGAGGGCTGGACTAGATGCCCCTTGGGATCCCTTCCAAGATACGAGAGCGTGATGGATCCCCAGAGAATGCTTGCATTTCCTCCTTTCCCTTTTGGAAAGCCGCATGTAGAGAAAGAGATCGGCTGGAGACAGTCTCAGCCGAGACATTCCTGCTGCTTTGGGAATTATTTAAGGGCGTCCAGAGGCCCAAAGGAAGGAAGCAGCTTTGGCCTTTGGAAACAGAATTGCCAGCCGTCATAAGGAAACGAGGAGCCTTCAGGATCAGGCCCGCAGGCAGGATTCGAACACAAGAGACCTCTCCCCTCCCGCCGTTTCCAGCAACTGGCTTTCAGAAGTATTTCTGCCTCTGAATGTGGAAGCATAGCGCAGTCCTTGTGGCCGGGAGCCATCAATAGCCCTCTCCTTTGTCCAATCCTCTTCTTAAAGAGGCTGATTCCTTTCTTCCCCCTGCTGTTCCTTCCCTCCCTCTTCCTCGCTTGAATTAAAAAATGAGGGTGAATTAAAAGCAATGAGCGCTGAGGGCTGGAATGTTACTGGCATCCTTTTAATACTAACAGTAATCCCTTTTTATTTTAAGGTGCAGATGTTCGCCTCGTGAGGATGCCGTGTGCCAAAAGAAGCAACGCTGCTAAGAAGCCAGCTGCTACCGAGAAAGATGTGGGGGTTTTTCCCCCCCTTCTTGGGGATCTTCTGCGCAGGATTCGTTTCAGGAGGGCACCAGTGGTTCACTGGTCACAGCGGCCTTTGCCAAGCGGATGCGCTCCAGATGTTTGGACTCCAGTTCACGTCAGCCCCAGCCGGGAAGGCAGGTTGGCAAAAGCTGTGTGATTAGGGTGTTGAAGAGACCCTGAATTTGGGTGTGAGTAGGGGGAGAGGGAGTAGGTCCATATAGTTAAAGCCATGGTTTTCCCAGTAGGAATGTATGGAAGTGAGAGCTGGACCATAAAGAAGGCTGATCGCCGAAGAATGGATGCTTTTGAATCCTGGTGCTGGAGGAGACTCTTGAGAGTCCCATGGACTGCAAGAAGATCAAACCTCTCCATTCTGAAGGAAATCAGCCCTGAGTGCTCACTGGAAGGACAGATCCTGAAGCTGAGGCTCCAAGACTTTGGCCACCTCATGAGAAGAGAAGACTCCCTGGAAAAGACCCTGATGTTGGGAAAGATGGAGGGCACAAGGAGAAGGGGACAACAGAGGACGAGATGGTTGGACAGTGTTCTCGAAGCTACCAGCATGAGTTTGACCAAACTGCAGGAGGCAGTGGAGGACAGAAGTGCCTGGCGTGCTCTGGTCCAGGGGGTCACGAAGAGTCGGACCCGACTAAACGACTAAACAACAGGGGAAGAGAGAGAGGATGTAGACTGTGGTTCAGGGGGAAACTTGGCTGAGGACTAGGAAACGGCAGGGTGATACCCCAAGGATTTGGCCTCAGAGCTGCGACGCAGGAAGAAGAATGCGAACTTAACTTGGAGGCTTCTCTTGAGACGAGAAAGTGACTTGGTTGGATGACTTCATGGACTCAGAACTGTAGAGTTGGATGGGACCCCAAGAGTCATCTAGTCTAACCCCGCCCCCCCCCCCCCCGCAATGCAGGAATCACAACTAAATACAGTGGTACCTCAGGTTAAGTACTTAATTCGTTCTAAAGGTCCGTTCTTCACCTGAAACTGTTCTTAACCTGAAGCACCACTTTAGCTAATGGGGCCTCCTGCTGCCGCTGCACGATTTCTGTTCTCATCCTGAAGCAAAGTTCTTAACCTGAAGCACTATTTCTGGGTTAGCGGAGTCTTTAACCTGAAGTGTATGTAACCTGAGGTACCACTGTAATACCTGACAGGTGGCCATTCAAAACCTCTGTTTAAAAATCTGATCCGCTCGTTTGTTTTGATGTAGGAATCGCTTCGGTTGAACCATCCCAAAGCAATTTTAACACTGCGGAACGTATTTGAAAACCGTTCCGGAGCCAGTACAGTAGTACCTCAGGTTAAGAACTTAATTCGTTCCAGAGGTCCATTCTTAACCTGAAACTGTTCTTAACCTGAGGTACCACTTTAGCTAATGGAGCCTTCCGCTGCCGCCACACGATTTCTGTTCTCATCCTGAAGCAAGGTTCTTAACCCGAGGTCTGGGTTAGCAGAGTCTGTAACCTGAAGCGTCTGTAACCCGAGGTACCACTGTATAGAAACAGACTGAGGTAAGAATCTCCATTTTAAAAGCTGGAGATCACAGGCATTATAGTCCATCAAGGGGCAATTGTGTCTCATCGGCCTGGGAAAGTAGCCCATCTAGGAGAAGGAAAACTCTGACCCTAAACCTTTCTTGCCTTGTGGGGTATCTTTGGGAGAAGACAAGACTAAGGGGGAGGGGAAACCCTTCACAAATCCGAAGTGGAATCCCTAAGACGCTCAGATGGTGCCCTATACACTTCCTTCCAGCAATTTCTGCAGCCAAGCTGGTGCTAAATGTCTTGCTCTGCTTTCCACATGAGCGAGGCTGAGAGAGGAGCGTCTTTTTGACTGGGCAGCCCAGGGCCTCCACACACACTGCCCAGGTTGGCTCCCCAGGAAGGTCACTTTGGCGCTGCTAATGCAGTGGTTGGCTTCACCCCCAGAGCTTAACTCCATTGCCTCTCAAGACAGATGGATGCTAATAAGTCCATCAACATCTGGAGGGTCAAAGGCTTCTCCCTTCCCCAGTGTAGCACAGATGTTGCAGGAGACCGCCCTGCAATCTGCAGACCACATTTGCACATGCACCAGCCCAGGGGTGGGGGAAGCGGGGGGGGGGGAGGAAAGGAACTACGCTCATATTTTTGGAACGCCTCCCTCCAGAAGCACTTCTTCCCCTTCGAGAAACCTCTGCGAGAGGCTGCCAGTTCGGAGCCTTTGTGATTAATCCCGGAGTCACGCTTCCAGAATGCGCACACAGTTGTCCTTTTCACCAGCCAGAGTGAGATGATGGATTGCTTCTCGTTTAGAACTTCCAACCGCAGGAATTTGGTTTTTTCGGGGAGGAAGGAGAAGTGCCCAGCTGTGGAGAGGAGGCTTTGAATTTCCTCTGCTGTTCTTTACGTGTTGGGAGATAAGGAGCCAAAATGGGAGTTAAGAGCCGTGGCGACATGTGCAAACCAATACCCAGAAGATGGCAAAGCTGGGTTGTTTGGATGCTGGAAGGAATTTTGGCCTGGGTTGAGGTGATGCCTTCCCTTCACCTGTTGACAAGAAAACACAGAGCTGAAAGTTTTCCAGCTTGGTAAAGGGACCCCTGACCATTAGGTCCAGTCACGGACGACTCTGGGGTTGTGGCGCTCATCTTGCTTTATTGGCTGAGGGAGCCGGCGTACAGCTTCCGGGTCATGTGGCCAGCATGACTAAGCCGCTTCTGGAGAACCAGAGCAGCGCATGGAAACACTGTTTACCTTCCCGCCGGAGCGGTCCCTATTTATCTACTTGCACTTTGACGTGCTTTCGAACTGCAGGAGCAGGGACCGAGCAACGGGAGCTCACCCCGTCGAACCACCGACCTTCTGATCAGCAGGTCCTAGGCTCTGTGGTTTAACCCACAGCGCCACCCGCGTCCCTTGGTAGTTAAGGGCTGTTAGCCTACCTGGAGCTCGCAGATCTGACTTCCTTCTTCTCCAAAGGTCGGCTGTCCTATCTTTCACACCCAAGAAGGGTTTTCCAGTGTGAACTTTATTTGTCACATACAGTTGTTGGAATGGGCAAATCAGTCTCCCCCTTTCTCATTTTCCCATCCTTTGGTTTAGCTCTCCGCACCTTCTGCGTCAAACAACCTGGTGAAAATGTGCCACCCAATTTATAATATGCACCTTTTGAAAATGCGGTTTCCCACAATACAATGCATTTGTGTGTGTGCATGCATATAACACTGTTTTCACTGATATATATATATACATACTTTGCCCAGTGTGTGCATTTTTGTACACGTTACTTGGCCGGGAGAACTGTATTTCAAAACTTGGGGAAGTTCTAACGTTCCAAATGTTCACATCATCGTTTCCGGAAGTCTGGTTTGGGTGGTTTTGCCTTTGAATGCAAAGTGAATTGTGTTTCTCTCCCCACTAATGGTGGATAAGCTGATGGCTAACATCACATCATTGGCACATAGTTCCCTGTTCCTGATTGCCAGTGGGGCCTATTTAATTATTATTTTTTAGATAAAAGAAAATGCCCAGCCCTTGCGCTCACATCTCTTCTTTCTAGGTCAGGCTGCGGCCTCTTCTGCCGTCGGAGGAAGTCTGTCTGGAGCTCCCTCAGGAAGCTGGTTTCATATGGTGGTTTAGATTTAACTACACGATGTCTAGCACCATTTGAAATCAGTGTTCTTGGGGGAAGGTTGGCTGCACATTCGCCGGACGGGAAGCGACTCTGGTTTGGAGGCAAAGGAAGTGCAAGGCCTCCCGAAAAATCCTTCTGGGACAAACCTCGTCAGAAAAGGAATTGTCGCCTGCACAGACTCACACAGCACGGTAGCAATGTTGAGCAAAGGCCGTAGAGTTGGGGGTCCCAAGAGTTTTCTAGTCTAGCTCCCTGCAATGCAGAAATCACGGCTGAAGGACAGGTGACCATGGTTTGCTTTTTTAGCATAACCCATCAAAATGGTGTCCTCCTAGGGAACTGGTTAAAAAGAGAGATTGAGATGCTCAGATTATTGGAAAGCTGTGTTTAGTAAAGTTTTGAGGGGAGGCGGGAGAACAGAGCAAGGTTTGCTTGGTGAAGAAATAAGTGGGTTGTCAGACACTCAAGAGTTTAGAGCCCATTTAGAATCCCATTTCTGTGTGGGCCTTTTCTCTGGGACGTTCTCTTGATTTATTTAACAAAATCCATATACTACTTGATTGCAAAAGCAGAAACCTTAAAGCGGTTTGCAAAAAGAGTAAAACAAGGCAGATCTTATGCACATTAGTAAGAGTCTTAATTTTTTTTTTGGTTTGCAAGTAAAAGCACACAGCCAGAGACAAATTGGAACGACGATTCAACAAAGCATGTGTAATAAGCAAAAGAGAGGTAGTTTTCAGAATGGCTACAGATAACGCAAGATATGCTGCAACGATTCAAAGGAAACTGAATTGGCTGGTGTAAAGGACACCTGCCATAGCTTTGTCAGTCACATCCAATATCCTATTAAGATGTGAAGGTCTTTAATTAGACTTACACAATGGAATCTTTGCTCGTTCAGCATCTGAACTGAACGTATGCTGTGTTGTTGTTGTTTTGACATATATATATATATATATATACTTTCAATATTCCCAGCACATATTACATTAGCATCAGCATCTACAGATTCCAGTAACCCCTATAGAGGATGACTGATTTCTTCTGGTGTTCAGAGTCTATTTCTCTTTCTAGCACCATTTGAAATCGGTTATAGTGATTGGGGAAGAGCACCGTGTATAAGCTGATCCAAAGTTGCAACTGTATTTCAAATAAATTGTCGCTTCGGTTGGTTGGAGAGCTGGAACTGCAAAAACCTGGGTTTGAAGGTCTGTTTCAAGGTGAAGAGACAGTGTCACGAGGAAGTGAAATCGGTGATGGTCCAGTGGGCAAGGGATTTTGGATACAATATCCAATTGGAGGACTGGGAAAGGTTATGGAAGGTGAACATAAAATTCACGGCCTGTACGCTTTTGAAAGAAAATATGATGAAGATGCTTTACAGGTGGTATATGACGCCAGTGAGGCTGGCAAGGATGTACAAGATAGATAACAAATGCTGGAAATGCAGACAGACAGAGGGGACATTTTACCATCAATGGTGGGAATGCAAAAAAATTAAAAGTTTTTGGGAGGAGATTTATAACGAAATGAAAAAGATGCTGAGATATACCTTCGTTAAAAGACCAGAAATCTTCCTATTGGGTATTGTAAGAAAAGATATAGAAAGAAAGGACCGCAAACTCTTTCAGTATGTGGCAACGGCCGCAAGAATTGTGCTAGCACAGAGATGGAAGCAGGAGGAAATTCCAACGGTGGAAGAGTGGAGAGAAAAATTGATAGAATATGTAGAATTGGATAAATTAACAGGGAAAATTAGATACACTAAAGACCAAAAGTTTATTCAAGACTGGGGGAAATTTGTGGGGTATCTGGAAAACAACTGTGATGTAAATACAACGCTGGTGGGTTTAAAAGAGGCACTGTAAAGAATTAATAAGTATTGTCGAATAGAAATAATGAGGGAAGGGAGGGAAAACGGCAATATGTAAGAACGGAATGCGTATGAAAGGGAAAACTACGAATGATTGTCAGTAACGTTGAAGGAAGTCCAAAATGGATAAGAATGTTATGATATGGATAAAAATGTATAACTGGTTGGAAACCAATAAAATTTTAAAATGCAAAAAAAAAAAAAAAAAAGAAGAGACAGTGTCTGAAACTGGGATATGTCAGTTCTCATCTGTAAGGTGGGGGGTAGGAGCAGTCTACCTCACAAGGCTGTTGTTGGGGACCAGTGCAATAAAGATTGTGGCGCAGTTTGCAAGTCAACCGCAGCATAAATTGCACCTGC
The DNA here is from genome assembly GCF_965113315.1 of Podarcis vaucheri. NCBI lineage: Eukaryota > Metazoa > Chordata > Lepidosauria > Squamata > Lacertidae > Podarcis > Podarcis vaucheri. The sequence continues at coordinate 66,525,773 of NC_138748.1, read as the reverse complement.
CATTATTTTCCCTTTTGAAAGTTGCATGCATGTGCAGAATTGTCTGGTTACGTGAAAGGAATCCATCATAATGTCAAGGAAGAACGTTGACTTGCGATCAGCGGACAATGAAAAGATTACTGGAAGGCACTTTCCCACCTCACAAAGTGTTTCCCAGCACAGACCCCATTCTTTGCAAGAACCTGCCTAGAATAAGAGTTGCAGGGGAACCAAGGGTCATCTAGTCCAACCCTCTGCAATGCAGGAATTTCTAATAATAATAATAATAATAATAATAATAATAATTTATTTATACCCCACCCATCTGGCTGGGCTTCCCCAGCCACCCTGGGTGGCTTCCAACAAAATATTAAAATACCATAATACATCAAACATCAAAAGCTTCCCTGAGCAGGGCTGCCTTCAGATTTCTTCTAAAAGTCTGGTAGTTGTTCTTCTCTTTGACATCTGGTGGGAGGGCGTTCCACAGGGCAGGTGCCACTACCGAGAAGGCCCTCTGCCTGGTTCCCTGTAACTTGGCTTCTCGCAGTGAGGGAACCGCCAGAAGGCCCTCATCGCTGGACCTCAGTGTCCGGGCAGAACGATGGGGGTGGAGACGCTCCTTCAGGTATACTGGACCGAGGCCGTTTAGGGCTTTAAAGGTCAGCACCAACACTTTGAATTGTGCTCGGAAACGTAGTGGGAGCCAATGTAGGTCTTTCAAGACCGGTGTTATGTGGTCTCGGTGCCCACTCCCAGTCACCAGTCTAGCTGCCGCATTCTGGATTAGTTGTAGTTTCCAAGTCGCCTTCAAAGGGAGCCCCATGGAGAGTGCATTGCAGTAGTCCAAGCGGGAGATAACCAGAGCATGCACCACTCTGGTGAGACAGTCCGCGGGCAGGTAGGGTCTCAGCCTGCGTACCAGGTGGAGTTGGTAGACAGCTGCCCTGGATACAGAATTGACCTGCGCCACCATGGACAGCTGTGAGTCCAGAATGACTCCCAGGCTGCGCACCTGGTCCTTCAGGGGCACAGTTACCCCATTCAGGACCAGGGAGTCCTCCACACCAGCCCCCCCCCCCGTCCCCCAAGAACAGTACTTCCGTCTTGTCAGGATTCAACCTCAATCTGTTAGCCTAGAGAATCCAACCTCTGCTTAAAAACCGGCAAGGAAGGAGAGTCCACCAGCTTCCACAGGAGTCTATTCCACTGCCCAACAGCTCTTGCTGCCAGAAAGTTCTTCCTGATATTTGGTCGGAGTCTGCTTTCTTGTAATTTGAAGTCATGGGTTCGAGTCCTACCCTCCAGGAGCAGGAGAAAACAAGCTTGTTCCATGTGACAGCCCTCAAGGTATCTGAAGATGGCTATCGTATCTCGTCTCCGTCTCCTCCAGGCTAAACATGCCCAGCTCCTTCAACCGTTCCTCATAAGGCTTGGTTCCCAGGCCCTGAATCACCTTGGTTGTCCTCTGCACACATCCCAGAGGATTTTGGACCGCCGCCCCTGCTGCTAGAAGATCCTTTGAGCTGGTGCTACCAAGAAATCAATGTGCAAAAAATGTGCTCTGCCGCTGAGCTATGTTCTCACCCCAACATGAGCACATGCAGCTAAAATCTCTGAGGGTGTGCTGCCCTCTGGTGTTGCTTTTTCATGCAGCAGCCAAGTCTTTAAGAAGGGTCCATATTCCGCCAGGGTCTCCACCCCAACAGAACTTCTGTATACATAAGCACGGATCCAGACACCCACCCCAGTTTAGGGCAATCATTGACAGTTCCCAACCAGCTGACTCGCTGTCGCTTTATGCTCCTAAACGCCCCCTAAAACCACCGTCTCATTCATGTGAAACGTTTGATTTGTTTTCTTTTTAAAAAATTATTAGCAATTTCAACATAACAAATTATCAAACCATATAATCACATACATTATTTTTTTCCCTACCCCCACCAAAGACTTTCCTCGGCTCCTCTGATTTCTCAGCACATATTATTCTCTGCGTAGCTGTCAACATTTCTCTTTTTTTTTAAGGGAACTTCCCTTATTCCGAATAGGATTCCTCACAAGAAAAGGGAAAGGTTGACAGCTGTGATTCTCTGCATGTTATAAAATTTTACATATCCTTACATTATCTATCTAACATCAACCAATAAATTTGTGTATGTTTATTCAAAACCTGCCAAGGAGTCCAGTTCATTTTGTTGTCCTTTTAAATAATTTGTAAAAAAAAGCTCCCATTCTTCCTTAAAACCACAGTTGTCCATGTCCCGCAATTTATATGTCAGTTTAGCCTACTTTGCATAACTCATCAGTTTTTCTTGCCACGTTTGATTTGTTTTCAATACGAAGCCAGCGTGGTGTCATGGTTAGAGTGCTTGATTGGGACTGGGGGGGGGGAGACAAGGGTTCGAATTCCCACTCAGCCATGGAGTTCACTGAGTGTGACTTTGGGCCAGCTACTGCCTCTTAAGTCTCACCTCCCTCACCTTGGGTCCCTTGGACAAAAAGGTGGGATATAAGTGCACCAGAAAGATAGGTATAGATCTGCACTGTCTGTGGGTCTTCAGGGTTTTAGGTAGACATGGAATTGTAGATTTAGAAGGGACCCAAGGGTCATCTAGTCCAACCCCCCCCCCCCGTGGTGCAGGAATATCAGCTAAGGCGTCTGTGAAAGGGGGCCATCAAAGTTGTGCTTAAAAACTTGCAATGAAGGAAACGTTTCCAAAGGACTAGAGCAAATTTATATTATATATGAAAGAATATTGTAAACACCTGAAAACGTTTGTAGCTTTGAGATGAACTGTTTTGTAATGACAATATAAGGAACTGATTAACATTTATTTATTTTTTTATTAATATCTTATTTAGTTTTATCAGTGGAAAAATTCAGAAAAAATACAAAAACAGATACAAAGTCAAGATACAAAAATACAAACATTAAAAAAGAAAAACACATAAAGAAAAAACAAAACTCCCTCTTTTTTAGTTTCTCATCTTTAGTTAAGTTATTTTCCTGACTTCCGCACGCCTCCCTTTTTTGTATCCCTTTTTTAAAAATTGGTTCAGCAAATTCATATCCAATTTAGTTTCTCTATTTATCAATCCCATCTTACATTTTACCTTGTTGCTAAAACCCCTTCAATTCAATTCAACGTCATCAGCATTCGAAAATTTTGCAGTATTTCTGTAAATAAGTTTTAAATTTCCTCCAATCTTCTTCCACCAACTCTTCTCCCTGGTCTCGGATTCTGCCAGTCATTTCCGCCATTTCCATATAGTCTATTAATTGCGTTTGCCATTCTTCCAGGGTGGGTAGATCTTGTGTCTGATTAACATTTAATAAGAGGAAATATAAAAATAAGAGAGAAGGTAAAAAGGTGGCTATAGAAATGCTAAGAAGGTAAATATGTACGGAAGTCAGAAAGAGGGGCGGGAGGAGGTTAATGCTGGGATAGAGCGATGTTTGAGCTTATTGATTTATGTATGGATATTGTGATTACAAAAAATTGAAAATGTAATAAAACTTTTTTTTAAAAAAAAAACTTGCAATGAAGGAGGGAAACCTCCCAAGGGAAATCACAGGTTTGCAAATAACAACAACAATATTATTTATACCCCACCCATCTGGCTGGGTTTCCCCAGCCACTCTGGGTGGCTCCCAACATAATTAATGATTATATTAATAATAAAAAAGTGACAAAACATCAAACATTAAAAGCTTCCCTAAACAGGGCTGCCTTCAGATGTCTTCTAAAAGTCAGATAGTTGTTTATTGCCTTGACATCTGGTGGGAGGGCGTTCCACAGGGCGGGCGCCACCACCAAGAAGGCCCTCTGCCTGGTTCCCTGTAGCTTTGCTTCTCGCAGTGAGGGAACCGCCAGAAGGCCCTCGGAGCTGGACTTCAGTTTCCAGACTGAACGATGGGGGTGGAGATGCTACTTCAGGTATGTGGTCCCCACCTCTCCCTGTCTGGCGCTCAGCTCATTAAACACAGAGCGCATCTTCTGTCTCGGCACATTCCTCCTACAAACACATGCGTCCTCCCTAGGCTCTGTCGCTTCTGGCAGAGTAACCGACTGTTCCAAAAAGCACAGAAAGCAAAACAGACAAAATGTACCTTGCACAAAATAGCAACTGTGGTGGTTTTTTCCTCCATCTAAAAGCAGAAACCTGACATGCTGTCAATTGCTGTGTTGTTGTTGTGGGTAAGTGACAGCCTTTGAGCACAAGAGGGCGCCCAAGCGCCATGAAATAAAGATATTTGGAATTATACTGTTTGAACAAGCTGAAGATTTATTTTTGGTGCTTTTGCTTTAATCCTCCTCCACCCGACAAAGCAAAAGCCAAGCGCCCTTGTGAGTGAATGCTGGGAGCAGATATTACTGCTATTTTTGGGTGATTCATAAATAGGTTGCTTGCCTGCTATTGCTCTGTCCGCCTCAGTCCATGTATGTCTGTGTGGTGTGTCAGGTTTAAACTGAGTTAAATAAATATTCCCTCTTCCCAGGAAAATATATTTCTGGTTGCATTCATTCCATACATTCAAAGCACTAGGATACCACTTTAAGCAGTCATGGGTTCCCGCAAAGAATCCTGGGAGATGTAGTTTATTAAGGGTGCTGGGAGTTGTTAGGGTGCTTCAGAGAGCTACAATTCGCAGAGTTGCCTCTCTGGGAATTGTAACTTTGTGAGGGGAAGGGGGGGTTCCATTAATCTGGGTCCACCCCAGATGTCCCATTAAATGCACCTTTGATTTTTAATATGCAGATTTTTTTAAAAGGCAAATGGTGTAATAATATCCTATTGCTAATTTGTTTTAACTGTTTTAAAAACTGAATTTTAAGTTGCTGAGCTCACCCTGGGACTTGCTGGGGTAAAGCAAGTCATACTACTACTATATGTAGTATAAACACCGACAACTGGGAAACACTGGTCTGTGGGCGCTCCAGTTGGAGAACAGCCTTTACCAAAGGTGTCATGGGCTTTGAAGACACTCGAACTCAGGACTCAAGGGAGAAACGTGCTAAGAGGAAGGCACACTTGGCAAATCCACACTGTGATCAACTCCCGCCTGGAAACCAATGTCCCCACTGTGGAAGGACGTGTGGATCCAGAACTGGCCTCCACAGTCACTTACGGACTCATTGTTAAGACCGTGTTTATTGAAGACAATCTTACTTGGCTATGAGGGATCGCCAAAGAAGAGAAGACTACTACTATAGCAATGAGGAAAAAGTAAAAGGCCATTCACAGGGAAACCAAAATGCTTGCTTACAAAGCTATTGTACTACCAACCTTACTGAATGCTTGTGACACATGGACCATTTATAAACGCCATCTCCAACTCCTGGAAAGATTCCATCACTGGTGTCTGGAAAAATTTACAAATCACTTGGGAAGACAGGCAGCCTAATAGCAGTGTACTGGAAGAAGCAAAGATCACCAGTGTCAATGATTCTTCAACATCATCTTCGTTGGACTGTTCATGTTGTTTGGATGCCTGATGATCGTCTTCCAAAGCAACTACTCTATTGCAAACTTAAAAATGGAAAGCGTAATGCTGGTGGTCAACAAAAGAGGTTTAAAGACTCTCTCAAGGCAAATCTTAAATAATGTAGTATAAACACCCACAACTCGGAAACACTCGCCTGCGAGTGCTCCAGCTGGAGAACAGCCTTTACCAAAGATGTCATGGGCTTTGAAGACACTTGAACTCAGGACAGAAGAAACATGCTAAGAGGAAAGCATGCTTGGCAAATCCACACCATGATCAACTCCCGCCCAGAAACCAATGTCCCCACTGTGGAAGGACGTATGGATCCAGAATTGGCCTCCACAGTCACTTACAGACCCACTGTTATGACCATGTTCATGGAAGGCAATCTTATGAGTGCTCGCCAAAGAATAGAGCTAATAATGCGGTGCTCAGATTGCTGAACTAGGACTTGGGAACCTGGGTTCGAATCCTCACTCATCCATGAAGCTCGCTGGCTGACCTCTCAGCCAAACCCACCTCACAGGGCAGTTGTGGAGATTGCTTGACTTACAGAGTTTACTTATATGCCGCTTTCCCGCAATGAGCTGTACCCAAATCAGCTCACTGCAAAATTTCAAGATGTCCAAATACAAATATACAAAATGCACAGCAGGCTGCTACATTCAGAAATCAGAAATTTGACAAACACAGAATAAATTCAATGTTGGAGGCGGGGAGATGGAATCACCATTCTAGGCTTAACTACCTAAATTCAAAGCAAAACAAAACAAGAGAGGGAAAACCTGAGATCCTGGGAAGAAAAAGTTGGGATATAAATGCAATAAAGGAAGAAGAAAGGCAAGGGGAAAGGGAGCTACAGAGAGAGTAAATCTTGTTAATTATCAGCCCTGCAGCTGATACACTTTGCATTTAAAAAGAAAAAAAGCCCGTGTTGTAAATGCAAAGGGACATCAGAGTCACATTTGGCCCTGAGCTAGCAGGAATCTGACTCAAGATTAGAGAGTCTTTCAAAATGTTAAATCATTTTTTCCCTAATAAATATTTATTAAGGTTTTTACAATGTTACAAAATGAAAAAGAGAAAAGAAAAAATACAAAATAAAAATAGTTAAAAACAATTGAATCTTTTCACCGCTTATCTTTCATTTACTTGTTTCCCGGACCTCCTCATACCTCCCCTTTTTGTATTCCAGTTCAATTTATTAGTTCAGCAATTCCTTTCCCTCCTTATTTTATCCTGATCTTTAATCTTGATATATTGTAACCTAAATTTACCTGTTAAGAATCCAATTTTTTCATATTCTTTTATACCATTACAGCTAGAAACCCCTTCAAAATGTTAAATCATTGGCACTGAGGCTAAGCAAGGAACTGGGGTCCCAGTGCAGTCTTTATTCAGGAGACACCCCATTGAGTTAAATGGGCCTTACTGCCAGGCAAGGTGGTCCAGGGCATTGCGGCCTGGAAAATCTTTTAATTGGTTAGCTATGCTACAAAAAGGTTGCTGCCATTGTAAGGGGGGTTAGAGGCATTCCCAAGCAACCTTCCCAAATATCTCCCAAGTGTATTGGATCTCCCATCAGCTGCACCCAGTATGCTCATACTGGATGGGACTGGAAGCAAATCAAGCTGGGGATGGATGAAAAACAGCTTACAAAATCTCCCGTCACAGAATGCACATGCCCACACTAAAATGATACAAAAGTACATATCTGTAGTGCTATCTGTAGCTGCACTGGCTCCCAGTGGAGTACAGGATCAGGTTTAAGGTGCTGGTTTTAACCTTTAAAGCCCTATACGGCCCAGGACCCTCGCACCTATGGGACCGCTTCTCCTGGTATGTCTCACAGAGGACCTTACGGTCTTCAAATAAAAACATCTTGGAGATTCTGGGCCACAGGGAGGTTAGGCTGGCCTCGACCAGAGCCAGGGCTTTTTCGGCTGTGGCCCCGAACTGGTGGAACGCTCTGTCACAAGAGACTAGGGCCCTGCGGGACTTGACATCTTTCCACAGGGCCTTTGGCCAGGACATAGCCTGACCCTCTCCTTTGGTAATTCTCATAGAAATCTAGCCCAGTGGTTGCCATTAATTTGACTTTAAAATGAATTGATTTTAGAATGCTGTGTTACTTTTACTGTTGTTAGCCACTCTGAGCCCGGCTTCCGCTGGGGAGGGCAGGATATAAATAAATTATTATTATTATTATTATTATTATTATTATTATTATTATTATTATTATTTATTATGATTGCAGAGATCAGGGCAATGGACTAGACTAGCCTTGGCTCTGGTCCAGTGGCGAGAGAGAGAGACTTGTTGAGCCTCCAGATTCTCTCCTACAAATCTCCCCAAAGTTTTTAACATTCACACACATACACAAGACTGGAAATAGGCCAGAGGAAAATATTATTTGGAATTACAAACCTATTGTATCGTACAACTGGGCAGCGTAAATTGATTTTTCATGCCCTTACTTACAGCCCAAAGACAGAGATTGATGCATTGGAAAGATAAATCTATGGCTTCTTTTTGGTCAATGGATTTTGAGATATGACAACACTCGCAACTTATGGACAGATCGCTTGCAGGTGTAGACTTTTTCTGGACAAGAATAATGACATTCGGAACACGTTTATAAAAAATATAGTAGGTTATGAACATATATGTATTTGGATAATAATAACATTTATATGCTTATATCCTAGGCAATGGTATTGAAGTTGTTTGCATATAAAATGATACACTGTAATATATATTTTCTTCTTCATCCGCTTTTTATTTCTACTTTATTTTGTTCAATTAAACCAGGCATGGCCAAAGTTGGCCCTCCAGCTGTTTTGGGACTACAACTCCCATCATCCCTAGCTAACAGGACCAGTGGTCAGGGATGATGGGAGTTGTAGTCCCAAAACAGCTGAACCACCAAGTTTGGCCATGCCTGAATTAAACTATTCTCAATTTACAAAAAGGCTGGAAATAGGACTGGATGCAATGGGAGGGGAAACAAGACTGCGGCCAGAAAATCTGCTTCAGTGAACTTCAGAGGCAGCAACTGATCTAGCGGGAACTTCATGCAAAACAACCTTCCTTTCTGCTTGGGGGCATGCTAGAGGCAGGCTTCTCTACCCCAGAGGCATCTAACACTCCCAAAGATTTGAAATTCACCACAAGCAAAATGAAAAACCACTCTGTTGACGTGACAGATACACATAAAAATCAGGATCAGCTGCTGCTGTGTGTCAAAGAACTGCAGCTGTTAACAGCTGTCTGAACACCTGTCTACTGAAGGAGATGTCTTATCGGTTTGTTGTTGTTTAGTCGTTTAGTCGTGTCTGCCTCTTTGTGACCCCATGGACCAGAGCACCCCAGGCACTCCTGTCTTCCACTGCCTCCCGCAGTTTGGTCAAACTCATGTTCGTAGCTTCAAGAACACTGTCCCACCATCTTGTTCTCTGTCGTCCCCTTCTCCTTGTGCCCTCCATCTTTCCCAACATCAGGGTCTTTTCCAGGGAGTCTTCTCTTCTCATGAGGTGGCCAAAGTCTTTGAGCCTCAGCTTCAGGATCTGTCCTTCCAGTGAGCACTCAGGGCTGATTTCCTTCAGAATGGAGAGGTTTGATCTTCTTGCAGTCCATGGGACTCTCAAGAGTCTCCTCCAGCACCAGAATTCAAAAGCATCAATTCTTCGGCGATCAGCCTTCTTTATGGTCCTGCTCTCACTTCCATACATCACTACTGGGAAAGTCTTATTGGTAGGTAAGCTAAAGAAACTCAAACTAATTTTATTGCGCATGTTTAGCCTGGAGAAAAGAAGACAGGTGATGTGATAGCTGAAGGACTGCCACATGGAGGATGGAGCAAGCTGGTTTTCTGCTGCTCCAGAGAGGAGGACAGAAACCAATATATTCAAATTACAAGACAGGAGATTCTAACTTAATATATGAAGTTATTTCTGGTGCCTTCGAAATTCACTGGAAGCAGACCACGTTAACAGCAAACACATTACATATCTTCCCCCCCCCCTTCCTGTGCCTTATCAATACCTCTGGTGTGCAAATTCAAACAGGGATTTGTATTCTCACGTTCCTCCGGCTTGAATTGCAAATTGTGGGTAAGCTCAGAGAGGGAGTGGCTCTGATGTTCCTTATCAGATTCATGGCTGCCTCTGCATTTTTTATAACCCTGCACCAACCCACCCGTTTCTCCGCCACATCTGACATTTTCACACACACACAAAAACCCCTGGGAGAAATTCTTGCTGACCTCTTCTTTATAAAATCTTGACAGTGACCATTGATTCACCACCTCTTGCATCGCTTCTGACACCTCTAGGTTTCGGACGGTACCTATAGGACGGTAAAAGCAGCTTAGCAATGTTGCTGCCTTTCCTCCTCTATGGGGCTACACATTTTCTCGCTGCCACAAAGGGAGAGGTGGTCCAGGATTTTAAGAACTGCCTCGAGTTCTTCTTGGACAAGATGCCCCCTGGAGAATCTCTGACGCCGCCCAGAGAAGCCAAGATCTGCCAGTTCTATAGGAACGCCTATCGCTTTGCCACGATGTACGACCGGGAGAAGCGGATTCCCATCTACTCCGCTTACAAATGCAAACCTGGGAAGGGACACAGATATCAAGGATGGATGATAGAGCCACAGGTAAGGGGACTTCTCACCTGCCCAATCCAAAAGGACCTTCCGGTTTGCCACCTGTTTTTCTGCACCATATTTGGTGAGGCTCAGCTGACAATTGAGTGTCGTCGTCCCATCCCTGTGGAATGCCACCAAACAGAGCATGTTCAGGGAACTGGTGTCACTGGTGGCTGAACTACAGCTCCCATCATTCTTGCTCACTAGGGCCGATGGGAGTTGTAGTTCACTAACACCAGGTAGCCCCCCTCCCAGGTTCACTGCTTCTGCAAGATTCAGCAGCCGTCTGATGTTTAACCTTTAAACATCTGCTTAAATATGTTTCTTTGCCGCCAGGCTTAAGTGGACAACAAAGATAAACATTTTCTGCGATAATTAGCTGGGAATCTGTTCCATTTCTTTACATGATTTTACTATGTACGTATATAATTGTTATAAACTTATTTGATAAGCTTTATGAAATTGTGGTATACAATCATTTTTATAAACAAATACATTTGTGCTTATTAGGTTGTGCCCAACTAGCTTTTACACAAAGAGTAGACCCATTAAAATGAACAAACCTTCCTTAATCATTGCAAGAAGCAGAGTTACAGGGAACCAGGCAGAGGGCCTTCTCGGAAGTGGCACCCTCCCTGTGGAACGCCCTCCCATCAGATGTCAGGGAAATAAACAACTATCTGACTTTTAGAAGACATCTGAAGGCTGCCCTGTATCAGGAAGTTTGATATTTTACTATGTTTTATATATGCTGTAAGCTGCCCAGAGCGGCAGGGGCAACCCAGTCAGGTGGCTGGGGCATAAATAATAAAATTATTATTATTATTATGCATGGTCATTGATTTCAATAGGTCAACTCTGAGTAAAAGTTAATGTGCAACCTATCATCACTGATTTCTGCACAATTCTCAGAGTGGCTTAGCAACCAGTCCCTCTTCACAGTGGGCTCTGGGAATTGTAGCTTTGGGAGGGGGTATTGGGGGGTCTCCTAACGACTCTCAGCACCTTTAACAAACTAAAGTTCCCAGAAATCTTTGCAGGAAATCAAGACATGTCAAAGTGACACGATAGTGCTGTATGGCGTGGATGTAGCCTCAGTCTCAAAGGTTTGGTTAATAATAATAATAATAATAATAATAATAATTTATTATTTATACCCCGCCCATTTGGTTGAGTTTCCCCAGCCACTCTGGGCGGCTCCCAATCAAGTATTAAAAACAATACAGCATTAAATGTTAAAAACTTCCCTAAACAGGGCTACCTTCAGATGTCTTTTAAAGATAGGATAGCTACTTGTTTCCTTCACATCTGAAGGGAGGGTGTTCCACAGGGTGGGCGCCACCACCGAGAAGGCCCTGTCTGGTTCCACTGCATGTCTGAGCAGGGAGCAGTTGACCTATTTTCCTTGCTGTTTTTCAGCTCGTAGACCCAACTTTGGGGAAGGGTATGGAAGACGAGCGTGAAACCAACGTCGCTGCCGCGGGGATTAAGAAGAGCCAGGCCACTTTTGACGATTATGCGCAGGCCTTAAGCATTGAAAAGGGGCACTTGAACCCAGTGAGCCACCAACCGGACGAAGACAGCAGAGCGGCCACTTCCACTTTGACCAATATCGTGCCCCAGTATAGCAAGCTCAATGAAGGTGCCTGGGCTGAGCATGAGAGCCTCCTCAAGAAAGAAGCCCAGGCTTGCCATGATATGTACGTCCTCGTGGGAGCTGTGCCCGGGGATGAGTATATCTCGGACCTCAGGGTCAATAAGCCCAGCCACATCTGGTCGGCAGCTTGTTGTGTGCTTGATAACCAGCACAGAAAATCCTGGGCTGCCCTAGCGAAAAACAGTGAGAATGAAGTCAAGGAATACAGCTTGGAGACCCTCCAGAAAATCCTAGCTGAACTTTATGGGAAGAAGAAAGTGGATATTTTCAATGGTTCCTGTAACTAGTGTTCAGCTGGTTGCGGGGAGAGCTGGTTTTATCCCCAAGGTAGAGGAAGGATGTATAAAATTCATCTCCCAACCAGAGACGCTCACAATGTCCTCTCACTGCCAGTTCAGTTCACAGGTTGTGAAGTTCTTAAAAGAAATTGGTGGTGAATTGAGATGTTTTATTTTTTCAGATCTTTTTTCAAAATCTTGTTAAATCTTGTTAAATAAAATGAAAACGATGACGTGTTTCTAGGTGGTAGAAGTTTTATTGTTGTTATCAACATTGCGCTCTATAAATTCTGCCCATCTTGCAACACAATCCTATGTTTGGTTACTCAGAAGAAACTGCTGTTGTATTTGATGGGGTTTACTTGTCCAGCCATTGGAAAACATCAGTATTCAGCAAGAACGGTTGGTTAGACACAAAATCTGGGACATGGCTTTTTCTGAACATTTAGTTTGTCAGTACAGTGCTACCTCGGGTTACATAATTCGTTCCGGAGGTCCGTTCTTAACCTGACACTGTTCTTAACACGAAGCACCACTTTAGCTAATGGGGCCTCCCGCTGCTGCCACGCTGCCAAAGCACAATTCCTGTTCTCATCCTGAAGCAAAGGTCTTAACCCGAGGTACTATTTCTGGGTTAGTGGAGTCTGTAACCTGAAGCGTATGTAACCCGAGGTAACACTGTACTGTGTGCTTAGGGGAACTGCTAAGAAAAAGCAATTTGAAAGTATAAGGGAGACTTTCCTGTTATACCTAAATAGGAAAGGGACTTTGATATATATGTGACCCTGGTGGCTTTATAAAGAGGTTATATGCAGGTCGGCGGTAAAACACCAGTCTGGAGAGGCCCATAAACCAGGCTCCTTCGGGTACAGCACTAAATGGCAACTCAGCAAGAGGTGCTTATATTTTTCAAGGCAGCAGCAGCAGCCAAATAAACTGCTCCATATCATCAGTAGCTGGCAAGCGAATCACTACAAAGGAATTTGTGTTGCGAGGAATCGATTTTGTGCAAGATCACTGTGTTTAGTCAGTTTCGACCTCTGTTCGCTTCCCTTGCGCTTCCTCAGGACTATTCGTACTCCTTCATTGGATCCCCTGCCCAGGGACTGAAGGATCTGGCCAGCTCCTGAATGAGCTCATCTGTAATCAGCCACCCCCAGGCTTTAAAGAAAGGACCCAGGTCTCCTTCTTCACTTCTGTAGAGAAGCGTATTGCCCACTGATTCATAGAATCATAGAATCATAGAGTTGGACGAGACCACAAGGGCCATCGAATCCAACCCCCTGCCAAGCAGGAAACACCATCAGAGCACTCCTGACATATGGTTGTCAAGCCTCTGCTTAAAGACCTCCAAAGTAGGAGACTCCACCACACTCCTTGGCAGCAAGTTCCACTGTCGAACAGCTCTTACTGTCAGGAAGTTCTTCCTAATGTTTAGGTGGAATCTTCTTTCTTGTAGTTTGGATCCATTGCTCCGTGTCCGCTTCTCTGGAGCAGCAGAAAACAACCTTTCTCCCTCCTCTATGTGACATCCTTTTATATATTTGAACATGGCTATCATATCACCCCTTAACCTCCTCTTCTCCAGGCTTTCATCTTGAAGGTGTTGTCATTTGAGATGGAGGTTATCTTTTGGTACTCTGCGAAGATGCGGATGTAGGGGTCCCAGCCAAAGGACTCCTGCAACTGAAGAAATATCTTCATCAAACCTTTTATTGGCATCACATACAACATCCAAAACAATCAATACAGAATTACCACTGGGGAAGTGGTGAAGATATATATATACACACAAACACACACAGTGGTACCTCGGGTTACAGACGCTTCAGGTTACAGACTCCGCTAACCCAGAAATAGTACCTTGGGTCAAGAACTTTGCTTCAGGATGAGAACAGAAATCACACGGTGGCAGCAGGAGGCCCCATTAGCTGAAGTGGTACCTCAGGTTAAGAACAGTTTCAGGTTAAGGACGGACCTCCGGAATGAATTAAGTACTTAACCCAAGGTACCACTGTGTGTGTGTGTGTGTATTCAGTTCCTTTCCTAAGGATTTAAGAACAATTTCCGTGCTGCATTCCCTGTCTCTCTGCAGGCTTATGCTACCAAAAAGAGTAGCAGTTTTCACCATTTCACCAGAGCCAGGGCTTTTTCGGCTGTGGCCCCGATCTGGTGGAACGCTCTGTCCAGTGGCGTAGCGTGGGGGGTGCAGGGGGGGGCCGGCCGCACCGGGCACAACATCTGGGGGTTAGGGTTAGGGGGCGCAAATCCACGGGTTAGGGGGTGCAAATTACTTGCCTTGCCCCGGGTGCTGACAACCCACGCTACGCCACTGGCTCTGTCACAAGAGACTAGGGCCCTGCGGGACTTGACATCTTTCCGCAGGGCCTGCAAGACAGAGCTATTCCACCAGGGCTTTGGACAAGGCACAGTCTGACCCCCTCCTTTGGTAATCCTCACAGAACTCTAGCCCAATGGTTGCCATTAATTTGATTCTGAATTGATTTTAGAATGTATTTCAATTATTTGATTGTGATTTTATGTAAACTGTGTTACGCTTACTGTTCTTAGCCGCTCTGAGCCCGGCTTTGGCTGGGGAGGGCGGGATATAAATAAATTATTATTATTATTATTATTATTATTATTATTATTATTATTATTATTATTATTATTATTATAGTTCCCATGGCTTCTCCCCACTCCTACTGTTGAGAACAAATGTGACCAGCAAAAAAAGGGCTCAGGATGAAGCCTAAGAGTAGCTAGGATTTCGGGGGGGGGTCAGGTCCTTTGTTAGGGGGGCAGCTGCCCCCCCGTCCCCTCCCCTTGGCTGCACCTATGGTATGATGTGCAGTTCTTTGGGATCCCAAAGACCCAACTGCATTCCCACTCTTTTTCTGGTATTCCTCCCTTCCCTACAAAAAAAAAACCAAACCCACAGCATTTTGTGACCACTCAGGACTCATCCTGACTTTGTTTCTATGCACAGGTCAACACTTTAAGACTCTCCCCTCCCCCCAAAAAAACCCAGTTTTTTACCACTACAAATAACACTACTGCTCCTTCCCGCCGGAGTGGTACCTATTTATCTACTTGCACTTTGACGTGCTTGCGAACTGCTAGGTGGGCAGGAGCTGGGACCGAGCAAATTTTTCCATAACATATCTTCCTTACGCTTATTTCCCCAGACCTCCTCATACCTCCCTTCTTTGTTAGTTCCACTTCAATTTGTTAGTTCAGCAAATCCTTACCATTAAGCTTTTACCCATTTATAAACCTTTTTTTTTTCATCTCCTAAAGCATTACAGCTGGAAACCCCTTAATTTCTATCCAACATCCTTCTAACATTCATTAATTTTACAATATTTCTGTAAATAGTCTTTAAATTTCTTCCAGTCTTCTTTCACCAACTCTTCTCCCTGGTCTCGGATTCTGCCAGTCATTTCTGCCAATTCCATAAAGTCCATCACCTTCATCTGCCATTCTTCCAGAGTGGGTAAATCTTGTGTCTTCCAATACTTTGCAATGAGTATTCTTGCTGCTGTTGTAGCATACATAAAAAAATGTTCTATCTTTCTTTTGCACTGATTGGCCAACTATGCCCAGGAGAAAGGCCTCTGGTTTCTTCAGGAAGGTATATTTAAATACCTTTTTCAGTTCATTATATATCATTTCCCAGAAAGCCTTAATCTTTGGGCACGTCCACCAAAGGTGGCGCAGCGATCCCTCTTGCTGTTCTGGCTTCTGCGATTCAGAATATTTTTTTTCTTGTTTTCCTCCTCCAAAAACTAGGTGCGTCTTGCTGCTCGCTTTTGCAGAGTCTTAAGAATAAAAGCAGAAATTACTCTGCAAGGATACTCTTCTTCTGGACTCTTTTATGCCGACAAGGGTCCAAGGACCAGGCTGAGGCGACAAAGGGAGGTCAGAACCTTTTTTTTTTACAAACACTGACAAGATTTTCCTCTTGGGGATGACAACAACGGAGGTCCCCCGAAAACAAAAAACTATACGCCAATGCCACAGCTACAACCTTACTGGCACAAAGGTGGAGAACAAGTCTAGTATTCACCAAGGAGGAATGGCAGTGCAAAATGTTCGAATATGGTGAACTGGCTGGTCCGACGAACAGGATAAGAGAAAATGAAGATAGGGAATACAAGGAGGAAATGATGTTTCCTGAATATTTTAAGAACCAGTACAAACAAATACATAGCTTCGCAGGTCTCGAGTAAATCCAGCCGAGTTGAAATAGGTAACAAATTGAATGATTAAAAATGATTAAAAAGATGTGGATTATGCAGAGCAGCAGAAAAACAAAAAGGGTTGCTGTTTGTTGCTTTGAAATAAAGTCCTTATTTAACTTGGTTTTACACTGGTCTCATGGAGTCAGGTTCTGTTCATCTGCCACCAGTGAAAAATCCCCCTCTAACAGGTTATGGGCCCAGTCCTGAGTGGGCAGAGACAGTGCGTGGAAAAGAACCCAGAGACTGGAAGCAACTCAGCGTTTCTCAAGCAGCTGGCTGTGTGAAGGCGTCGGCAGGGAGTGTTTGTTTGAGACCAGGAGCTGAACAATGCTTCAAGCCACGTGTGAGTAAAGACTGAGTGGAAAGCTGAAAGCTGGGTGGAGCCATGGCTGGACTTCGAGCTGGAGCTCAAGGGGGAACTTCATATTTTCCAGTAGAGAAACTGGGAGAGTCCAATTATATGTCATGGAGTTTACAGATGCAGGCATTTTTAAAGAAAGAACAATGTTGGACTAGTTACAGATAGGTATCAGAAGAAGTGTGCATGCACACGAAAGCTCATACCAAGAACTAACTTAGTTGGTCTTTAAGGTGCTACTGGAAGGAATTTTTTTATTTTGTCAATGTTGGCAATGTTTGTCAATGTAATGCTGTGTTACGCTTACTGTTCTTAGCCGCTCTGAGCCCGGCTTTGGCTGGGGAGGGCGGGATATAAATAAATTATTATTATTATTATTATTATTATTATTATTATTATTATTATTATTATTATAGTTCCCATGGCTTCTCCCCACTCCTACTGTTGAGAACAAATGTGACCAGCAAAAAAAGGGCTCAGGATGAAGCCTAAGAGTAGCTAGGATTTCTGGGGGGGGGGTCAGGTCCTTTGTTAGGGGGGCAGCTGCCCCCCCGTCCCCTCCCCTTGGCTGCACCTATGGTATGATGTGCAGTTCTTTGGGATCCCAAAGACCCAACTGCATTCCCACTCTTTTTCTGGTATTCCTCCCTTCCCTACAAAAAAAAAACCAAACCCACAGCATTTTGTGACCACTCAGGACTCATCCTGACTTTGTTTCTATGCACAGGTCAACACTTTAAGACTCTCCCCTCCCCCCCAAAAAACCCAGTTTTTTACCACTACAAATAACACTACTGCTCCTTCCCGCCGGAGTGGTACCTATTTATCTACTTGCACTTTGACGTGCTTGCGAACTGCTAGGTGGGCAGGAGCTGGGACCGAGCAAATTTTTCCATAACATATCTTCCTTACGCTTATTTCCCCAGACCTCCTCATACCTCCCTTCTTTGTTAGTTCCACTTCAATTTGTTAGTTCAGCAAATCCTTACCATTAAGCTTTTACCCATTTATAAACCTTTTTTTTTTCATCTCCTAAAGCATTACAGCTGGAAACCCCTTAATTTCTATCCAACATCCTTCTAACATTCATTAATTTTACAATATTTCTGTAAATGGTCTTTAAATTTCTTCCAGTCTTCTTTCACCAACTCTTCTCCCTGGTCTCGGATTCTGCCAGTCATTTCTGCCAATTCCATAAAGTCCATCACCTTCATCTGCCATTCTTCCAGAGTGGGTAAATCTTGTGTCTTCCAATACTTTGCAATGAGTATTCTTGCTGCTGTTGTAGCATACATAAAAAATGTTCTATCTTTCTTTTGCACTGATTGGCCAACTATGCCCAGGAGAAAGGCCTCTGGTTTCTTCAGGAAGGTATATTTAAATACCTTTTTCAGTTCATTATATATCATTTCCCAGAAAGCCTTAATCTTTGGGCACGTCCACCAAAGGTGGCGCAGCGATCCCTCTTGCTGTTCTGGCTTCTGCGATTCAGAATTTTTTTTTTCTTGTTTTCCTCCTCCAAAAACTAGGTGCGTCTTGCTGCTCGCTTTTGCAGAGTCTTAAGAATAAAAGCAGAAATTACTCTGCAAGGATACTCTTCTTGTGGACTCTTTTATGCCGACAAGGGTCCAAGGACCAGGCTGAGGCGACAAAGGGAGGTCAGAACCTTTTTTTTTTACAAACACTGACAAGATTTTCCTCTTGGGGATGACAACAACGGAGGTCCCCCGAAAACAAAAAACTATACGCCAATGCCACAGCTACAACCTTACTGGCACAAAGGTGGAGAACAAGTCTAGTATTCACCAAGGAGGAATGGCAGTGCAAAATGTTCGAATATGGTGAACTGGCTGGTCCGACGAACAGGATAAGAGAAAATGAAGATAGGGAATACAAGGAGGAAATGATGTTTCCTGAATATTTTAAGAACCAGTACAAACAAATACATAGCTTCGCAGGTCTCGAGTAAATCCAGCCGAGTTGAAATAGGTAACAAATTGAATGATTAAAAATGATTAAAAAGATGTGGATTATGCAGAGCAGCAGAAAAACAAAAAGGGTTGCTGTTTGTTGCTTTGAAATAAAGTCCTTATTTAACTTGGTTTTACACTGGTCTCATGGAGTCAGGTTCTGTTCATCTGCCACCAGTGAAAAATCCCCCTCTAACAGGTTATGGGCCCAGTCCTGAGTGGGCAGAGACAGTGCGTGGAAAAGAACCCAGAGACTGGAAGCAACTCAGCGTTTCTCAAGCAGCTGGCTGTGTGAAGGCGTCGGCAGGGAGTGTTTGTTTGAGACCAGGAGCTGAACAATGCTTCAAGCCACGTGTGAGTAAAGACTGAGTGGAAAGCTGAAAGCTGGGTGGAGCCATGGCTGGACTTCGAGCTGGAGCTCAAGGGGGAACTTCATATTTTCCAGTAGAGAAACTGGGAGAGTCCAATTATATGTCATGGAGTTTACAGATGCAGGCATTTTTAAAGAAAGAACAATGTTGGACTAGTTACAGATAGGTATCAGAAGAAGTGTGCATGCACACGAAAGCTCATACCAAGAACTAACTTAGTTGGTCTTTAAGGTGCTACTGGAAGGAATTTTTTTATTTTGTCAATGTTGGCCTGTTATTGTTAACCCTCCTGTAAAAGATGAGGATGAAGAAGTAGATGAAGCAGACCAAAGGCTGGAGGACAAAGCATATGCCAATTTAATTTTGAGTTTAGAGAAGTCTCAGTTATCTCATGTGCGAGACCTTGAAACAGCAAGTGAAATTTGGAAAGCACTCGAGAGCGATACACATCAGAGACACTGCTAGCAGCAAAATTACTCTAATGAGAGCTCTGTACCGAGCCAGACTAAGTGAGGGTGAATGTGTTTCAAAACATCTTCAAAGAATGCGTGATTTATTTTTGCAGTTAAATGAACTTTGGGGAACAATTTTCTGAGCAAAGAAAGGTTTATATTGTGCTGTCTTCACTTTCTGAGTCATGGGATAACTTAGTGATGACTCTGGAGGCAATTCCAGAAAGCCAATTAACGATGCATTTCTTAACTGGGCGTTTGCTTGATAAGGAGGAAAGACGCCATGAGAGGAAGGCGACAACCCTTCACCGTAATTCCGGAAATGGGAGGTGGTCCAGTAAAAGATATGCAACTGATGAGGAGCAGCAACCTAAAGAGGTTGTTGACCACACAGAGGAAGCAGCTTTCACAGTCAGAAGATACTATCATTGTGGGTCAACAAAGCATTTAGTACGACAGTGCACTGTGTCTGTGGGAGAAAACACAGCGTTTGCTGGGAAGCGAGGAGGCAGGAAGAGTTGAGTCCAGTATGTTTCTGCAGCAGTTCGAGGCACCAGTCACGATACTGGACAGGACTGGATTTTAGACTCAGCAGCGACAAACATTTTTGTTAAGTCTGCACAAGTTCTTGTAGAAAAGCAACCTTGTAAATCTGTAAATGTACTACTAGCTGATGGAACAGTGCATGAGTCAGCTGGAAAGGGTAGTGTGAATATTAACTGTTTAAGCACCAAATTTACCAATGTTTTATGTGTACCAAGTTTAGAAAATATTTTGCCTTCAGCCACAAGTCTTGTTAAACAGGGGTTTAAGGGAAACTTCTCTAATTCAGGCTGTAAAATAGAGAAAGCTGGAAAAGTGGTTACAGCGTCACTAAAAAATGGTTTATTTGTTTTAAAAGACCAGCTAATAAGTGAGTCTGGGGCATGTGTTAAAGCCTGTAATAGAGCCTTGCATGATGAGTGCCAGCATCTGTGGCATCGTCGTTTGGGGCATGCCAATTTCCGCAGTATTGCAAAAATGCCAGAATTAAGTAAGGGAAATGACACCAAAGAAGGGTGTTCTTCTCATCATAGGGGTTTGGAATGCTAAAGTGGGGAGTCAAGATATAAAAGGAACAACTGGCAAGTTTGGCCTTGGAGTTCAAAACGAAGAGTGCCTGAAGAACTATGGATGGAGGCTTGTAACATTATACAGGAGGCAGCAACTAAAACCATCCCAATGAAAAGGAAATGCAAGAAAGCAAAGTGGCTGTCCAACGAGGCCTTACAAATAG
This sequence comes from Podarcis vaucheri, assembly GCF_965113315.1. Lineage (NCBI taxonomy): Eukaryota > Metazoa > Chordata > Lepidosauria > Squamata > Lacertidae > Podarcis > Podarcis vaucheri. Next base: position 66,505,053 of record NC_138748.1, on the reverse strand, counting down.
CGGGGGAGAGAAGGCAAGCAAAATGCGAGGGAGATAGTGAAAGATACAGGAAATTGAATGCAGATTTCCAAAAAATAGCAAGGAGAGACAAGAAGGCCTTCTTAAACGAGCAATGCAAAGAAATAGAGGAAAACAATAGAATGGGAAAAACCAGAGATCTGTTCAAGAAAATTGGAGATATGAAAGGAACATTTCGTACAAATATTACAATAATAAAAGACAAAAGTGGAAAGGACCTAACAGAAGCAGAAGACATCAAGAAGAGGTGGCAAGAATACACAGAGGAACTATACCAGAAAGAAATGGATGTCTCGTACACCCCAGGTAGTGTGGTTGCTGACCTTGAGCCAGACATCCTGGAGAATGAAGTCAAATGGGCCTTAGAAAGCACTGCTAATAACAAGGCCGGTGGAAGCGATGGTATTCCAGCTGAACTATTTAAAATTTTAAAAGATGATGCTGTTAAGGTGCTACACTCAATATGCCAGCAAATTTGAAAAACTCAGCAGTGGCCAGAGGATTGGAGAAGATCAGTCTACATCCCAATCCCAAAGAAGGGCAGTGCCAAAGAATGCTCCAACAATTGCACTCATTTCACACGCTAGCAAGGTTATGCTTAAAATTCTACAAGGCAGGCTTAAGCAGTATGTGGACCTAGAACTCCCAGAAGTGCAAGCTGGATTTTGAAGGGGCAGAGGAACCAGAGACCAAATTGCAAACATGTGCTGGATTATGGAGAAAGCTAGAGAGTTCCAGAAAGACATCTACTTCTGCTTCATTGACTACGCAAAAGCCTTTGACTGTGTCAACCACAGCAAACTATGGCAAGTTCTTAAAGAAATGGGAGTGCCTGATCACCTCATATGTCCCCTGAGAAATCTCTATGTGGGACAAGAAGCTACAATTAGAACTGGATATGGAACAACTGATTGGTTCTAAATTGGGAAAGAAGTAAGGCAAGGCTGTATATTGTCTCCCTGCTTATTTAACTTATATGAAGAATTCATCATGCGAAAGGCTGGGCTGGATGAATCCCAAGCCAGAATTAAGATTGCAGGAAGAAATATCAACAACCTCAGATATGCAGATGACACAACCTTGATGGCAGAAAGTGATGTGGAATTAAAGAATCTTTTAATGAGGGTGAAAGAGGAGAGTGCAAAATATGGTCTGAAGCTCAACATCAAAAAAACGAAGATCATGGCCACTGGGCCCATCACCTCCTGGCAAATAGAAGGGGAAGAAATGGAGGCAGTGAGAGATTTTACTTTCTTGGGCTCCATGATCACTGCAGATGGTGACAGAAGTCACGAAATTAAAAGACGCCTGCTCCTTGGGAGAAAGGTGATGGCAAACCTAGACAGCATCTTAAAAAGCAGAGACATCACCATGCCAACAAAGGTCTGTATAGTTAAAGCTATGGTTTTCCCAGTAGTGATGTATGGAAGTGAGAGCTGGACCATAAAGAAGGCTGTTCGCCAAAGAATGGATGCTTTTGAATTCTGGTGCTGGAGGAGACTCTTGAGAGTCCTATGGACTGCAAGAAGATCAAACCTATCCATTCTTAAGGAAATCAGCCCTGAGTGCTCACTGGAAGGACAGATCCTGAAGCTGAGGCTCCAAGACTTTGGCCACCTCATGAGAAGAGAAGACTCCCTGGGAAAGACCCTGATGTTGGGAAAGATGGAGGGCACAAGGAGAAGGGGACGACAGAGGACAAGATGGTTGGATAGTGTTCTTGAAGCTACCAGCATGAGTTTGAGCAAACTGCGGGAGGCAGTGGAAGACAGGAGTGCCTGGCGTGCTCTGGTCCAGGGGGTCATGAAGAGTCGGACATGACTAAATGATTAAATAACAAAAAAGTACTGTTTCTGTTTCTGTTAGAATGAGTGGGGGTACTGGGAATCATTCTGTACAGAAACATGTTTGTACCTTTAAGAGCAGTTTCTGTAAGCTCTGGGCTGGTTGGGTGCAGCTGCCCATGGCTACAAAAGGAGAAAAGATGCAGTTTGAACTCTGCCTGCAGGAAAAACACCCAAAAGCGTTGCTGTTTGTTGTTTTGAAATAAAGTCCTTATTTAACTTGGTTTTACATCGGTCTCATGGAGTCACAGTTTCTGTTCATCCCCCCCTCTAACAACATATACACATGCTGAATTTGGTATGAAGTTGTAAGTGGGATGGGGGAGGGGGGTTAAGTATGCTCTCTGCTCCTGTTTTTGAAAATGCAAATGAAAAAAATAAATAGAATCAAATAATAAAAGTGCTTGTTCTGACCTTTAAAGCTCTAAACGGCCTCCGCCCAGTATACCTGAAGGAACATCTCTACCCAGACACTGAGGTCCAGCACTGAGGTTCCCTCCCTGTGAGATGTGAAGCTACAGGGAACCAGGCAGAGGGCCTTCTCGGTAGTGGCGCCTGCCCTGTGAGATGCCCTACTGTAAGGTGTCAAGCAGATAACTATCTGAATTTTAGAAGACATCTAAAGGCAGCTCTGTACAGGGAAGTTTTTAATGTTTGATGTTTCACTGTGCTTAATGTTTTCAATTTGTTAGAAACCGCGCAGAGCGGCTAGGGCAACCCAGTCCAATGGGTGGCATATAAAATTATTATTATTATTATTATTATTGTGGTACTTACGCTTCAGGTTACATACGCTTCAGGTTACAGACTCTGCTAACCCAGAAATATTGCTTCAGGTTAAGAACTTTGCTTCAGGATGAGAACAGAAATTGTGCTACAGTGGCACGGCGGCAGCAGGAGGCCCCATTAGCTAAAGTGGAGCCTCAGGTTAAGAACAGTTTCAGGTTAAGTACGGACCTCCAGAACGAATTAAGTACTTAACCTGAGGTACCACTGTATTATCATCTCTCTATGACCACATCCAAATAAGGAATTCGTAGCCCCTCTCTTGACTTCTTGCTGCCCAATGCAGTTATTTTTACTCCAGCTGACATATGACTTGCCAAGCAGATGAGTTTGCAACACAAGACCTCTGGCTTCATGTTCCCATTTCCTATTCCCATTGTTTTCTTAGTTTTACGAACGGGTTTTTGCAGTCTGCCATCCTGAGTACCGTGGCTGCGGCAGAAATCTGCTTAAATAAATAAAATTAAACTACAACTAATCCAGAATGCAGCAGCTAGACTGGTGACTGGGAGCAGCCGCTGAGACCACATAACACCGATCTTGAAAGAACTACATTGGCTCCCAGTACGTTTCCGAGCATAATTCAAAGTGTTGGTGCTGACCTTTAAAGCCCTAAATGGCCCAGTATACCTGAAGGAGCATCTCCACCCCCATCGTTCTGCCCGGACACTGAGATCCAGCGCCGAGGGCCTTCTGGCGGTTCCCTCATTGCGAGAAGCCAAGTTACAGGGAACCAGGCAGAGGGCCTTCTCAGTCGTGGCACCCGCCCTGTGGAACACCCTCCCATCAGATGTCAAAGAGAAGAACAACCACCAGACTTTTAGAAGACATCTGAAGTCAGCCCTCTTTAGGGAAGCTTTTAATGTTGAACTGACCACTGTATTTTAATACTTTGTTGGAAGCCGCCCAGAGTGGCTGCGGAAACCCAGCCAGATGGGCGTGGATATAAATAATAAATTCTATTCTATTCTATCAGAGATTATTTTGGCCACTTGCCCAGAAGTTCCCGGAACTACTTCTCGGACACGCTGGAGAGAAAACACGATTCTGGAACACGACATTTAATTCTGCCTTAAGGCACAGGCCAAACTGAGACAGCCGAATTGCAGAAAGAATTGCACTGTCAAGTGCTCACCTGACAGTTCTGAGGAAGGCATCAAAAGGACAACTTCCTGTGTGGCTCTTGCCAGGTATGTGAAACAGAGAAGCAGGTGTGCAACAGTGCTGGCTAGAACAGATTCCTCGTATTACAAAGGGAGCAACTAGCGCATGCAAATTGCCGTGTCTGTTTTCTTACAGCAAAGAACAACCAGTAGCCACGGCAAAAAACAAGGGCAATTTGAGCCTGCAATAGTAAACACATTTGCAAGGGAGTAAGTTTCCACTGCAATCAGTGAGACTTGCCTCTGAACAAACTGACTCAAGATTGCCTTTCTTCAGCTACAAAGGACAGACTCAGCAAGAAAACTTTCCACTGCCTGTGAAAATATGGCAACACTTGCTCACTAGAAGGCGGCTTTAAGCTATTTCTTACATTCTGAAGGCGACTAATAAACTATGGATGAGTTTCAACTACAAAGAAGAAAAAGGAGTATCTTTAATTAAAAGAGAAAGTAATCAATGTAACTTTTTGTGTGTGTGTCATGCTTTTTATTCCAGGTCGTTGACATGCAAAGTACAAATTTAGACCAGTTTAATCTTTCACTTTCACTTTTCACGGTCATATAGGTGAACAGACCGTACTAGCTCCTCGCACTCTGCATTTCAGATTCCTGCAAAAGCCTTACAAGAATTCAAAGCAGTTCTGAGCAAGCTGCCCATCCGAAGGAGTGACAGCACCAGACACAACTCTCTGAGAAAGCAGAAGAGGAAAAGCTCTGTTGCCACTGCTTTTCAGTTGCAAATTTTGAGGAATCTTCTGGAAGCGGTAAGCCATTCATCCACTCCTCCTTAAACAGCCTTGTAGATCCAGATTAAGGGACACGGGTAGTGCTGTGGGTTAAACTACAGAGCCTAGGATTTGCTGATCAGAAGGTTGGCAGTTCAAATCCCCACGACGGGGTGAGCTCCCATTGTTTGGTCCCTGCTCCTGCCCACCTAGCAGTTCGAAAGCACGTCAAAGTGCAAGTAGATAAATAGGTACCACTCTGGTGGGAAGGTAAACGGAGTTTCCGTGCGCTGCTCGGGGGGGGGGGGCGCCGGAGGGATCTTTGCACCACGGCGCCGGATATACTTAAGACGGCCCTAACACCTTACGCAGGGGTCCAAAGGCATGGCCCAAACCCAACTAAGAGTGTGGAAGTTAAGGAAGAAGCCTAAGAGGTGTGCTAGGGCACAGAGCCAGATTTAGGTTTGATGAGGAACTGAAGGTAATGGGGTCCTTTATATGCCCAGTTGTCCTTGGTCAACAACAAATTGTCACTGTTTTTTTTTTTGTGTTGAATATATGCTATATTGTAATTTATGGGCCTCATAGGTATCTAAAGCCATTTGCACATAACATTACTTTTATCAAAGTAATTGTTGAACTGAAATACAATTAAGAAGTAGGCTAGCAGGTGGGGCCCATTACTTCCACCAGGCACCCCCAAACTTGGGACTACAACTCCCATCATCGCTAGCTAACAGGACCAGTGGTCAGGGATGATGGGAATTGTAGTCCCATAACATCTGGAGGGCTGAGTTTGGGAATGTCTGACTTACATCTTAGGAGCCTACACAACACAAAACACTGTTGCTGTATGTAGGTTTTATTTTATTTGTTTTTTTATTTTGAATTTTGGAAATGTACATCCAGTTGTTGTTTTTCTTTTATTTTTTTGGGCCCCCCCCCAAGAGAGTGAGGCTCTAAGCTATAGCTTGTTTATCCTAATATGTAGATCCGGCACTGCTAGGGTCTAAATGCAAACCTGTTTGACATCTGGATCTCACAACTCTGGGAATTAACCCTGAGAAACTTATACCCAGGAGAGTTGAGCAGACAGGAAAAGCGCTAATTTACAATCAACCTGACATCACTTTATTACATCACTGCAATGTGGGGACAGGGACACAGGTGGCACTGTGGTGTAAACCACTGAGCCTTGGGCTTGCTGATCGGAAGGTCAGCGGTTTGAATCCCTGCAACGGGGCGAGCTCCCGTTGTTCGGTCCCAGCTCCTGCCAACCTATCAGTTTGAAAGCACGTCAAAGTACAAGTAGATAAATAGGTATCACTCTGGCGGGAAGGTAAACGGCATTTCCGTGCGCTGCTCTAGTTTGCCAAAAGCGGCTTAGTCATGCTGGCCACATGACCCAGAAAAACTGTCTGCAGACAAATGCCGGCTCCCTTGGCCAGTGAAGCGAGATGAGCGCTGCAACCCCAGAATCATCCACGACTGGACTTAACTGTCAGGGGTCCTTTACCTTTAATACGGGGACAGGCCTCCAGCAATGCATGGCAGCTTATGGAATGATACTTTTGACTGGAATGTTAGATGTACCATATTTTTCCATGTATAAAACGACCCCATGTATGATGCCCATTTTGAGGAACTCCAAATTAAGAAAACACCCCTCAGCACTACTCGTGTATAAGACGAGCCCCAATTTTAAAAACCTAGTATAGAAATGTGCTTTTGTGGAGTGGGGGGTATGGTGGTTCAATATACACTTATACCGTGGAAGTTGAACCGAATCTATTCTGGAAGTCCATCTGACTTCCAAAACATTCAGAAACCAAAGCCAACTGGAAGTTGCAGAAGCCCCATCAGACGTTCGGCTTCCAAAAATAGTTTGCAAACCAAAACAATCACTTCCGGGTTTGCGCCGTTCCGGAGCCGAAACATTCAACTTGCAAGGCGTTCGGGATCCAAGGTACGACTGCACACTGTTGCTTCTTGTATAAATGCGTGACGACAACAACGAATTTAGGAGAATGATCACACACACAAGATGGCTAGCTTGTGTACTTTACGTAGGTTTCACATGGGAAGTAAGTATGGACCTTGCAGGTGGACAGGAAATTTTTAACGTGTTTTCTTTGGGTGTGTGTGTGTTATTTCTTGGTCTTCCAGTTCTGTAAGCGGTCCAGCAGTCTCAATGTCCCAGATGCACTCCAGAAATTCTTATTCGTCACTGGTGAAAGGTATTCAGTATTTTGATGTCACCGGGGGCTTCAACCCTTGCAAACTCCTTCTCACCGGATACCAAGCTTTTCCTGTGCTGGTGAGCACGAAGGGCAACGTACTAATAGCCGCATCCTGGTACGGGGCAGGCCGGGTGGTGGTGACGGCGCATGAAGCCATGTTGCAAATGCCCCAGTTCCTGCCCTTCATTAGAAATAGCCTGGAGTGGCTCAAGCCGTCCCCAACAGCAAAAGTGGGTGTCCACCAGAACATGGCCACTCTCTCTGATCTGCTCCTCAGGAATTCTGTTCAAGTACATCCGAACGCCCGGCTTGGAGACTCCTTTGGGGTCTACTGTATCAATGCCTATGACGACACACAAGCTGGCAGCCTTGCTCAGTTTGTAGAGAGAGGCGGGGGTCTACTCATTGGAGGGCAGGCCTGGCATTGGTCCTATCAACATGGAAAAGAGAAGGTGCTGGCTGAATTTCCTGGCAACCGGGTGACTGGCATGGCTGGAGTATACTTCACCGCTGCTGTGGGAGACAATGGGGTCTTCCCCGTGCAACAGGATATACCAGAGGTTCCCCCAAGCCCTGAGTAAGTATACCTCTTTATCTCCATTTATTCTTCTTGGGAGAAGAAACAATGCTACAGCCAAACTTTGGTTCTCGAACGGCTCCGTTTTCGAACATTTCGGCTCCCGAACGCAAAAAAACTTGGAAGTAACTGTTCCGGTTTTCGTACGATTTTCAAAGGCCAAACATGCTACACGGCTTCTGTTTTGAGTTTCCCTATTGTATTGAGGCTTCTGCTTTCAGTTGTCGAACGTTTCGGAAGTCGAACCGTCTTCCAGAATGGATTACGTTCGACAAATGAGGTTTGAGTGAAAATTTGTTTGAAGTATTCCGCTCCTGATAGCATGTCCCAATTTGGGATGACCAACAGATAGACCCAGCAAGATTCATTATGAGGAAATCCCCCCCCCCCCGTTTGTGTATACGGAGAGGAAGAAAACCATAATGAATCTGCCTGCCCCAAATAATCAGAAAAGCGAAAACTTATCCTAGCTGTCAGATGCATTCTGGGCCCTTAAGCAATGCCAAAATAATGACAACATACAAACCCATTTTGTGTGTGAGAGGATAGAATGCATATAGAGAGCATAGATATTCTTTTACAGCATAAATCTAGCCTAAGTATAAATGGGGGGGGGGGTGACCTACCTACCACATAAACAGGTTATAGCCCTCAACAGGGCTTTTTTTTTCAGCCGGAACTCAGTTCCAGCACCTCTCAGGTGGACTCAATTGCCATTATAAGAGAACAACGGAGGCATTCATGGCGGGTTCCGGCCCCTCTTTGCGTAAAGAAACAGCACTGATCCTCAGGATGATGCCCCAAATAAAATTGGCTTCAAAGCAGCAGTAGAAATCCCAGCTCTGTAAGTAGGGTGTTTTTGAGGCTTTTGCTCCCCTTATTAAGAGACAAAGATTTCAATCCAAAGTTTTCGTGGGAAATAGTGAAGGATGAGCATCCCGATGCTCTCTTGGGATAAATTAAGAAATCACCCAAGTTATTTCAACCTGAGCTCCCTCTGCAGTGACTGCCCTTCAAAAAAGTAGGTGTTTTGTCCAGTGTTTAAAAAATAGGGTAGAAAAGCTATTTGTCACATGGCTCCTGGAATGTCTAGCCGCCATTTTGTCCTTCCAAGGGTGATTCGTGCTGCGGTGAGAAAAGAGGCACTTTCTTACTATCGAGTCGGGCAGGGAGGCATTTCTCAGCACCAATTTTATTCTTAAGTCTGAGTCACCATACATGGTGACAAGACTTCTTGAAGCCTTTACATTCTGACAATCCTCAGCCTCCTGGCTAATTCTGAATGCTGATTTTGTCCGAATCAATCAGGTCACTCAGTGGGCTTACGAATCCATTAAGGACACACCAAATAGGACGGAATAGCTCCATTAGTAGTTATGGAGGCGACAGAGAGACAGGATGGATGGGTCAAAGACCAAGGGCTGGGCAAGCTACATTTTACCCCACTGATTTTTTTCTCAAGCTAACTGCTGCCTGGGTACTAATATAGCAGAGCTTTAAAAGTATATACAGTCGCACCTTGGATCCCAAACACCCTGGAACTCAAGACGTTTTGGCTCCTGAACTCTGCAAACATGGAAGTGATTGTTCTGGTATGTGAATGTTCTATTGGAACCTGAACGTCTGATGGGGCTTCCATGGCTTCTGATTGGCTGCAGGAGCTTCCGGCAGCCATTCAGAAGCTGCGATTCGGTTTTCAAACGCTTTGACAGTTGAACAGACTTCCGGAACAGATTCTATTTTACTTCCAAGGTACAACTGGACAGGGAAGAGCCAAAGAGACTGAGGTCTGGTAAGATTGTACATTTTTAGGAAGGTTTCATGGGGAATTACAGATAGATATTGTTATGTATTGAAGTTCTCACCCTGGGCCAGCAGGGGGATACTGTAGATAGTTTTCACTCAGGTCCAAATATGCAAATAAGGGATTGAAAGTGACATTCAGTGATTGGATAGTTACAGAAAGTGTTACAGTTGCATTGTAGTGGAGCTCTATATAAGCAGGCTGGCTGAACCCTGCAGTTCAGTTCTGGCCTGGCCTGTGAATAAACAAGAGCTGTTTGAAGAATCGCTGTGTCGTCTGATATGTTCACCCACAACTTAACAGATATTGCAACTTAACAGATATTTGTCCTCTCAGATACACCTGTAGACCAGCATTCCAAACAGTCCAGAGGGAGTCCAGAAAATCTTATGAATCTTTGGTGAAAGGTATTGAGTCTTTGGCTGTCACTGGGGAGTTCAATCCTTGCGAGCTGCTTCTCACAGGAGACCAAGATTTCCCTGTCCTTGTAAGTACCAACGGGCAAGTACTAATAGCCGCATCCTGGTATGGGGCAGGCCGGATGGTGGTGACGGCACACGAATCCATGCTGAAAATCCCCCAGTTCCTGCCATTCATTAGAAATAGCCTGGAGTGGCTCAAGCCATCCTCGACGGCGCAGATCGGTGTCCACAAAAGTTTGGGTGCCCTCTCCGAGTTGCTCCTCAGTAACGGTGTCAAGGTGCACCCAGATGCAAGGCCTGGGGACTCTCTTGGGGTCTACTGCATTGACGCTTACGATGCCACGCAAGCCGATGGCCTTGTGCAGTTTGTAAAGAGAGGCGGGGGTCTGCTCATTGGCGGACAGGCCTGGTACTGGTCAAGTCAACATGGAAAGGAGAAAGTGCTGGCTGAATTTCCTGGCAACTGGGTGACCAGTGTTTCCGGGGTGTACTTCACTGCCAACGTGGGAGAGAATGGGATCTTCCCAGTGCAAGAGAAAATGCCAAAGGTTCCCTTGATCACCCAGTAAGTACACTATTTATTGTCTGTTTTATTTACATACAGTGGTGCCCCGCAAGACGAATGCCTCGCAAGATGGAAAACTCGCTAGACGAAAGAGTTTTCCGTTTTGGAGGTGCTTCGCAAAACGGATTTCCTATGGGCTTGCTTCGCAAGACGAAAATGTCTTGTGAGTTCCTGCGGGTTTTTTTCCTCCCCCCCTTTTTCTAAGCCGCTAAGCCGCTTATCAGCTGATCCGATAAGCTGCTAATAGCGCTAATCCGCTAATCCGTCAATGGGCTTGCTTCGCAAGACGAAAAAACCGCTAGACGAAGAGAATCACAGAACGGATTCTTTTCGTCTTGCGAGGCACCACTGTATGTCTAATGCATACTTTCCCCCCTTGGTTTTATATAATTTTACACATTTTAACTTTAATCATTTTAAACATTAAAATAAAAGACCGTGTTGGTCTGCCGTAGTCAAAACAAAATAATAATAAAAAATTGCTTCCAGTAGCACGAAAGATCATACCAAAACAAACTTATTTGGTTCTAAGGCACTACTGGAAGGATTATTATTATTATTATTATTATTAAAATAAAAGGTTTATTCAAACCTTCGGACCTCTTTCCCTCCCTACATCGGTTCCATATTTAAAATAATGTATTCTGCATCTTTTACCCTTCTCCATCCATTATATATCTATAGTTACTGTAGTTAATTCCACATTACAAGTGTCTTTATATCCCTGCCCATTATTTTAACTGTTTACAGAGGTCTTTTAAATACATAAAAAATTTACTCCAGTCTTTTAGGAATACTTGATTCTGATCTTTCCCTTCAGTTTACTTTCATAGGATGTAATCAAGGCGGTGTGAAGGAGACAACTGTAAGAAAATAACATCTATAAATATCTGTAAAACATAATTAAAGACATCAGTAAGACATCAGTTGATAGTGCTTGGTTAAAAAGTGGAATTCGTATTGTGAAGCCTGTCTAAACAGGACAGTTTTCCGAAGATGTCTGAAAGAAGGCGTCTACTGGCAGGGAGTTCCACAGGGCAGGGCCTGCCACCTTAAAGGCTTAGACCCTAGTGAAGGTCGACTGGACCTCAGAGGTGTGTGCGATCGCCAGCAGTGAAGCACTGGAAAACCTGAGCGATCAAGGCAGAGTGTAGTGTCTCAGATGGTACATTGGGCCCTAGTTGTTTGGTGAATTATAAGAACATTGAACCTGGCCTGGTAGCAAATCACCACCCAGGGCAGCTCTCGCAAGAGACAGGTGACATGCTGCCAGTAATCAGCTCCTGAGAGCAGTGGGCACTGAATTCTGCACTAGGTACAGCTTCTGAACCAGATACAAGGGCAGCCCCATGTAAAGTGTGTTACAGTAGTCAAGCCTTGACGTTTCCAATGCACGGACCACTGTGGTCAGGCTGTCATTATCCAGGAACAGAATACCACCCCAAGACATTGACTATTTAAACTGAGTATGAAGTGTTTAATCTTAACACTGCATTTGTTTGCCATGATTTGGCCATAAATTCCAAGGCGCTCCAGTGTCCTGTTAGACCGCAGAGTTGCAGGAGCCTATTGGGAGTTGGCACGTCTGGTTCCAATATATCAGGCAGAGCCAAAAGTTCATTAGCAAAGAAAACTTTTGACTAAGGATTTTCAGCTTCATTACAGGAAAAAAAGCTTCAGAAAACTTAGCAGACAAGAAGGGTAGGAAAACAAAAGCCCACTGAGCAGATGCTTAATTTTACTCTTTACTATTAGAGTGACTTTTTAATATTGAATCAGATTGTTGCTATCAAGGTTTGGTGTTTTATTATGTTTTTATATGTGTTGGACCCAGAGTGGCTGGGGCAACCGAGCCAGATGGACAGGGTATAAATAAAAAATTATTATTATTATTATTATTAGCCGCACATGAAATTGCCAAAGCAATGGCTTTGGTTTCAATGCAATGAGCCTCCAAGTGTTGGGACTCCCAAGATCATTGGCTAAATTGAGAGGCCTTGATAGAATCCAAAACATTAGGAAGGGACCGAGTTAGGCAATAATGATTCAGATGATCCCACAGGAAGTTATAACCTCGCTTAAAGGATTATCTATTCTTTTTTTAAATAGGCATGGATTAGACATTGAGGGTGACTTAAAGACTCTTCTGAATGGTGTGACGACCTTCTGTTTTAAGGGCATTATCCCTTCTCACCTGCTTATCCACGGGAATCTGGCATTTCCAGTGGGCATAACTGATTCTTTCCAGTGCTTTGTTGGAGCCGCCTACTACGGCAGGGGACGTGTTGTGGTCTTCTCCCACGAAGGAATGCTCAACAGACCATCCATGAAAACTTTCCTCCTCAACGCCATCAACTGGGTTACTGCTGGAAAGGGAGGGAAAGTTGGCGTCGGAGACCAATTGAAGGAACTTTACTCCATGTTAAATCAGGGTGGGATCCCTTGTGAGCTAACCGATCTTAAGCCTGGCTTGAGCGTGTACTGCTGCAACGCCTACAGTGACACAGAGAAGGAAAGAATCCACGAATTCGTCTCTGAGGGAGGTGGTCTCCTAATCGGTGGACAAGCTTGGTACTGGACTTATCAAAATCCCACCGCCTGCGCCATTGCACAATATCCAGGAAACAAGATACTGAAGAAATTTGGAATTTGGATCACCGGGGAGTGTATCAACCTACCTGGTGAAAGCTACCCAGCGAGACAGGCCAGCACTGTTGCTTCGAGCTATCACTTCCGCGAAGCGCTCTTCCAATTCAAGGAGCACATTCGGTGCAAGCAAGCTCTGCAGCCTCCATATTCTTCATGGCTCAAGAAGCTAGGAAAAGACTGTGCCACATTCCTGAGAATCCCAGCTACCAACTCTCCACCTCTCTCCTCAGTCCATGAGGATATGCTGCAGCTGATCAAGCTCAGGTTTTTTCAGCCGGAACTCACCAGAACTCAGAGAATAATGGAAGCGTCCATGTTGAGCTCCGGCACCTCTTCTTCTAGAAAAATTGCACTTCTCTGCGGGATTTCTGGTGTCAGGGCAAGCAACCCAATTGAAAGCAACTCGGATGAAGCCTTTTTAATTCAAATGGCATTCCTGCTCTACAACAATTTACCACATTTCCAAGGCGTAGTGCCCCATCTGATTCAAAACCTTCCAAACTATCCCACAGCACCTCCTCAAGTCATTCAGATCAATGGAATAAATGAGGGTGAGAGATTTTGTTGCTTTAAACCAGTTTGTTACCACAGTATTTTTCCCTCAGGTAAATCTGTTCCTTTCAGCTTGTCTGATTTCCTCATCTGAAAATGGGTCGTTTTGTGAACTTGGCTCAGAACTCATTTTTCTCAGTTCTGGTCATGTTTCAAGTTGCAGTACAAAGCATCTCTCTCATTTATTAACAGTTCTCGCAGTATCATAGGAGCCCCTGGCACATTTAAAGTGAGGGGCTTGCACACGTTGGCCTCCCCGCCCTGCCATTCCCAGGAGCAGCCAGTGAGGAGGGGGCGACCTTGCTCCTCCTCATCTCCCAGCAGTAGCTTTTCCACTGGCCAGGTGGGAGGCGAGAGGGGGCAAGGTATGGAAATGTTCAGGGATGAAGGGGAGGATATATTGTCTGATTATAGCCTTTCCAACTTGTGTACACAAGTTCACAATTTAGCAGAGTAACATTCCCCTTTTTAAACTCGCAGTGGATGTGTTTGCTCAGGCTCGCTAAACCCTCTATAATAACCGTCCTGGTAGTTCCCCCTTATTCCCTTATAAAAGACATGACACAGTCTTCTATAAAAGTATAAAAAGAGTTTACTCACATTCTATTCACAATAGGATCCCAGAAGGCAGACTTAGCTTAGAAAAGTAACATAATCTGGAAACTACTGTATTTTTCGCCCTATAGGACGCACTTCCCCCCTCCAAAAATGAAGGGGAAATGTGTGCGCGCCCTATGGGGCGAATGCAGGCTTTCGCTGAAGCCTGGACTTCGCGCCGGTCTCCAGAGGGCTGCGCAGAGCCGCCTGCAGTCCCGGGCTTCGCGCAGCTCTCCGCAAGCCTGGGGAGACTTCCCGCCGGGCTCCCTAGGCTTGCGTATAGCAGGCTGTTCTTGCGGCTGGGGTCGGGGAAAGCTCGGGCTTCCCCCGCACCAGCCCTGCGCCTGGGGGAAAATAATTTTTTTTCTTTATCCCCCCCCCAAAAAAAACTAGGTGCGTCCTATGGGGCGATGCGTCCTATGAGGCAAAAAATACGGTATCTCATAAGAAGACAGTCCCTTTGTCCTCTCTTGGTTGGAGAGCATCTTTGGCTAAGCAAAATGTTGCTTCTTCGATGCATATAGTCAAAGAGAGAGAGATGGCTGCCCTGCCCTGTGCTTTTGTCATTACCTGCACAGGTGAGGCCACATCCACCTCTAGTCACATGCAGAGGAAGTCTGTCCCAGCCCAGAAGGAAACAAGAAGTTTACATGCTGGCTGGACAAACATTCCTCCCCATGTGTAAACATGTTCACTCTAGGAATGTACTTGACTGCTCTTGTGTTTCACATCCCACACAAGGTAGTGAGGAGAGGCTGGGGCTGTGTGGGCTCACCAGCGGTCAGGCATGCAGTCCTTCCCCACTTCACATGTAAGCATTAACAAGCAGTTGATAGATTTATAGTCTTTTTATTGCAGCGTCACATTGCGAGCACACTCACACAGCTCTGCACAAGGAGGACAGTTGGCTAGTCTAATCCGACTTCCAACATCTGCAGCGTTTTGGGCGCCAACAGGAAGTTCGTTCCTCCCTCCCTCCGACTCCTTTGCTCTCTGATATGTTCGGATCTCTGAGTCCGTGGTGAAGGGTGGCCCCCCATGCTCTCAATAGGCGTCTCAACTAGCTACCCCTCCCTTCTGGTTCTCGTCCTTATCTCAGAACTGGGCAACTCCTTCCCAAGTCGTTCAGCTTCTCCCTCTCTTTGCTTCTGAACATGCTGTGGACAAGGGGGGGGGCGACTCTTCCCCTTCCAGCGCTCCATCGGAGGGAAACTGGTCTGCCATAGAATGCATCCCCCAGTCCTAGCCTTCAGCCCACCAGCAGGAGCAATGGATTGGCCACACTGGGGCACCCACACAGCCTTAACCTGCTGCTTGGAGGCCAGGTGTGCGGCAGGGCCTCTTGACATTGGCTGTTCCTGAATGTGACACAAAGGAGCCACATTAGGCAAACTTGGGTGTATGCCCACATTTGGCTGAAATGTGTGCATGCAGCACATTCACTCAAGAAGCAATCCTGATTATTTAACCCGGATAAATGAAAATATTAAGTAAAAGGGTTTTTTAACAAGCAAACAAACACTGAGAGGGCTCTATAGAACAGGCTTCCTCAACCTTGGCCCTCCAGATGTTTTGAGACTACAATTCCCATCATCCTTGACCAGCTATGATCCACCTCCTATGATTCACCTCCATGTTTTGTTTTTGCCTTGCAGGAGGCGAAGCTTGGAGAAGCACGGGCCTTTATGTTCCTCCGGCAAAGACCGTCAGTTTACTCTTTCCGCCCAACGCCATCAGTGCTCAGCTGGAGGTGATGCTTTTTAAACATCAGTCAGGGCTGTGACTACAGCCTTGAGGGGACACAACTGGGTTTAAGCAATTAGCTCCTCCATCTCCTTAAATCTCTGTCAAAAGGATTGAGACCAGGCTGCTGCGAGGATGAGGGTGGCTGATCATTTCCCCTTGTGCTGTTTTCTTGGAACCCTTCTCCCTCCTGGTAGATTAGGTGTCTGGAAACCCTCCCTTGGGGAGAGACTTGACTCCATCTCCTCCTCCCTAGCCGCTATTTGTGATTGATGGGTTATATTCCACTAACTTTTACTACTCAAGAGTATATCCACTGAAATCAATGACCATGACTGAGGTTCATTATTTCCAATGGGGCTACTCTGAAGAAAAACTTGTTGAAAACAAACCTTTATAACATTGGTATTTTACAAGAATACAGCACAGGATGAGGTGGTTTACAAGAACAGGTGCAGAAAAATACACCTTTGGGAGCCAAGCGTAGCACAACCAGGCCCCACCCCCCAGCTGAAGGGTGTTACGAGGTCTACTTCTTTGACCCCCAAGCTCCATCTCCCAACATGTTGTCTCTGCCTCCCAACTCACCAGGCTCCATTAATTTCAATGTGGCTACTCTGAGCAAAAGTTAGTTGAATACAACCCTGTATATAATTAGTATTTTATTCATTGATTTAACTGTACACTGGGTTTTGACGGGATTGTTTTATTAGCCACTTGTTGTGGGACCTACAACTTTTACCCCCCCTTTTTTTTACACCTTTGAGCACTAACCTGCAATTCCCAGCATGCCAGTCCCTCCCCCAACTAACCAATCTCCACTTCCTCACTCACAGAAAGACCTTCTTTGCCACCTATGCCCTTCTCCCACCTCACAAGATTGCTGTGAAGATCGCGTGTGATTATAACCGAATTGTATCATGCGGTCCTTTAGCTAAAGAGTGGAAAGAAAGGCAATCGTTACTTGAGTCTTCAAAAGTATTCGGTGCCTTCAACAGCAGACCTTATCAACTGCCCCTTGGGGTTAATATTTTGCACCACCTGCTAGTTGAACCCAGTGTCTTTTTCTCCAGGTCCAGATTGGCTGCCATTCTGATGACCTGAGCAATGCTGAGAACTTGCTGCGTCCTCCGGTAGTGATCAGGCGGTTTGAAGTTACGAGTGAAAGAATGGAAGTCTCCAGCTTGTGCGGTGGCCTCTTGTACATTGTGCTGCCAAAGAAGTCTTCCGTGGGCAACATACCACTCACTGTTGAAGGGGCTTCACTGGCTCCTTATTTCAAGCATGGTAAGGGGGCTCCCTTTGAAAGAAGCAGGGGAGGTATTTCGTGAGATCAGAAATCCGTCTGAATTAAGATGTGCAGGAACCCAACAGCATCATTACGTTCTCGCTAAACAGGGCTGCCTTCAGATGTCTTCTTAAGGTTGTATAGTTGCTTATCTCCTTGACTTGCGGGTCATGTAACTCCATACCTTCCAACATTTCTCTGATGAAAATAGGGCTGTCCTAAGGAAAAGGAGGGGACGCGGATGGCACTGTGGGTTAAACCACACAGCCTAGGACTAGCAGATCAGAAGGTCGGCGGTTCGAATCCCCACAACGGGGTGAGCTCCTGTTGCTCGGTCCCTGCTCCTGCCAACCTAGCAGTTCAAAAGCACACCAAAGTGCAAGTAGATAATAGGTACCGCTATGGCAGGAAGGTAAGCGGTGTTTCCGTGTGCTGCTGTGGTTCGCCAGTAGCGGCTTAGTCCTGCTGGCCACATGACCCGGAAGCTGTACGCCGGCTCCCTCGGCCAGTAAAGCGAGATTAGCGCCACAACCCCAGAGTTGGCCACGACTGGACCTAATGGTCAGGGGTCCCTTTACAGAAAAGGAGGACCTTCTGTGACCAAATCAGAAACCAGGATGGCTTCTGTAAATCTGGGACCATCCTTGGAGGTTCCGGCATTTTCTAGATTATGCCACATCACACCCAACTACATAATGAAAAATAAAGCCCACTTGGAGCAAGGGCAAACCTTCCTGAATCCATCTGCCCTGTCTCTGGAGGTATCATCAGAACCTGAGGCTCTTCACAAACAATATCATCAAGAGGGAGCTCTTATTGAGGGGAACACACTGACCAAAACCCATCCATTCCTTTTTTCTTTTTCCCTTTCTCCACACTAGAATATGCAGTTAATTGTTATTACTTCTTTTTGCAACAAAATAAATAAATGCATTTAGGTGAAACCAGCCTATCTGCCTGGAAGGACACTATCCGCCACTACCCTGCTCCCTGGGCTGAGTTAGAAACGGAGAACATCATCTTGACAGTGGCCTCAGATGATGTGCGTGGAATGGACAATCCAGAGGTCCTGCTGAACACCTGGGCCCAGATGATGAGAGCAGTAGCCAAGTTAGCAGCCATCCCTCCCTTTTTCCCCAGACCAGAAAGGATAGTGGAAGATGTCCAAATATCTGTTGGTAAGTACCAACTTGTTCATATGCAGGTGGATGAAAACACCTCCAATCCATTTTGCACAATCCTTCTGTCTTTAAATAAGCAGCCACCGGGATCTATAAAAATATCCTCAGAGATGCATCTGAGCTGTAAGCTTGTATTGGTTTAAACCATCATGGCTTCCACAAAGAATCATTGGAATGTGTGGTTTGGTGAAAAGTTGGCTAGAGGGACTCACCTGCTGCTGAGGGCCTGAAGGGCCTTGCCTTCCTTCTTGGTAACTGATGTTACCAAGGGAGGCCAACATGGGGCTTGGGATCACCACCATAGAGGGCTGAGGGAGGTACGGCGGTGGGGACAGATATTACAAGTGAAGGGCTTTGAGATATGGATATGCTCGAACCCCTTCCAACCTGCGCCCCATCCCAAGGGATGAAGGCAGGGTGAGCAGGATTACCTACCTCCATCATTGATGCAATGCGATGCCAGGTCTATAGGCAATGTAACTGCCACCCTGCGAGACTTCTTTGCTTCGTAGAGGGTTGATCTGGCTTGTGTAGAGACCTGGGTGCACAAAGGTGAAACAGTCACCTTGTGTAAGATGGCACTCCTGGGTTTCTCCATCCTTCACCAATCGCGGACTGTGGGCTGGGGGGGAGGGGTGTTGTTAATCCAGGAGGATTGCCCTTTCAGGGCTCTGCCAGTGCCATCCATCTATGGCACTGAATGTGTTGGCCTGGTGTGAGGCACTGAAGAGCGCTTGGCTGCCTGGCTGGTATAACAACCACTTAGCACACCAGCAGCCACCCTGTCAGGCCTACTGGAGGTGGTGGCAGGCTGGGGCTTGGCGTTCCCTAACCTATTGGTTTTGGGGGACTTCAATGTCCATGTGGATGCCACTCCCTCCTCACAGGCTCTGGACCTGGTGTCTTCCATGGCAACACTAGGGCTCTCCCAATTTGTTTCTGGGCCCATATGAATTTACTTGGTCAACTAACATCTTTCTTTTCATTTTTACTTTTATCCATAGTATTCTACAACATCACATATTTAAATACTAGGCCAATCTGTTACAAGTATTTCTACTTAGTTATCTTAACATATTTAATTAAATAATCTTTAAATTTCTTCCATTCCTCTTGATACTCCTCCTCCTTCTGGTCGCAGACTCTTCTGGTCAGTTCGGCTAGCTCCAAAAAGTCCATCAACTTCACCTGCCATTCCTCCACTGTTGGTACTTCTTGTAATTTCCAATTTTTGGCCAGCAAAATTCTAGGTGGCCCCATAAATCACCGAATCATTTACTTCAACAATTTTAAACACAGAAAGCAACCCCCATGCAAATCAGATTTTCTGCATGTTAAAATTACAATAAAAATATTTTTGGGGGAGAAATAACCACTACATACACAAACCACTGTACCTTCTTCGTTTTAAAGCCGAGGGAAAAGATGCAAATGATTTATCTGCAAATGATTTATTCCGCTTTCATGGAGAAACATGCGTCTGTCTTACAAGTCGCCCTTGTCCCAACTCTCTCGCCAGGTGGGATGCACTCTGGCTACCCGATCATGGCTAACGTGGCAGCGTCAGAGGAGATCACGGATGTACAGCGCATGTACACCAAAGGCACTTGGGGCCCAATCCATGAGCTGGGTCACAATCAGCAGAAGGGTGGGTGGGAATTCCCTCCACATACCACGGAAGCCACCTGCAATCTCTGGTCTGTTTACGTCAATGAAACTGTGCTGAACATCCCCAGAGAAAGAGCCCATCCAGAGCTTAAACCAGACAGCAGAAAGAGGAGGGTGAAGGACTATATTCAAGGCGGAGCTCGGCTGAAGGACTTCACAGTGTGGACTGCACTGGAACCTTACTTGCAGGTACATAAAGAAGCTGCTCTCTAGAGTCAGACCACTGGACCATTATTATTATTATTATTATTTTAATTCCCCCTTCTTGCTTTATACTCTGCCAGGATTATCAGACGGTCAAATTCTCTCCAGCTGTCAGCTTGTATCTTCTTTTTATCCCAAAGGGCAGCTTGACACAATTGTTCCTAACATATATCCAACAGAAGGAAACCATTCCCAAAGTCAAGAATCTCTGTTACTAAATCTCCTTGTCTGTAGGCAATTCTCTTTCTCCCATTCACAAAAACGTCCCTTGCGCAGAAATCGGAAGCTGACTTCCGGAAGAAATCGGAAGTTTGGCTTCCTTTTCGCCAAATTAAAGAAAGAAATTAGGCTTAAATTAATTAGCAACTTTATGTTGGGTTGAAATAAACGACAGACGAGTGGCAAGTGTCATATGGGAGGCATCTCTCGAGCAAGTCTCGGGGAGTCCCTTTTATTGAATATTACAGCATTACCACATATGTGCTTGTTGCTGATTGGTTAACGTGAATACAATGCAAAGGTTGAATATAGGCATTAATCATCAATAGATTGAAGGTTGGGAAAGGGGACACAGAATTGGACAGGCGTGAAGCCTCCTTATTAAACTATTAACTAGTGATTGATTATAACAAGACTTAAACTATTACTAGTGATTTGGCTTTTACCTCCACAGTGGTGCCCCTCAAGACGAATGCTTCGCAAAACGGAAAACTAGCTAGACGAAAGAGTTTTCCGTTTTGGAGGTGCTTCGCAAAACGAATCTCCTATAGGCTTGCTTCGCAAGACGAAAATGTCTTGCGAGTTCCTGCGGGGTTTTTCCCCTCCCCCCTTTTTCTAAGCCGCTTATCAGCTGATCCGATAAGCCGCTAATAGCGCTAATCCATCAATGGGCTCGCTTCGCAAGACGAAAAAACCACTAGACGAAGAGAATCACAGAACGGATTCTTTTCGTCTTGCGAAGCACCACTCTAATTGGAAGCTCCACTGCTTCTGGTGATGAGTATGGCTTCGGCAATAGAGTGCACTGGAGCCGTGAGCAAACTCGAGCCCCTTCCCTTTCCCCTGTGTGCGAAATGGGAGCCGGGAGGTTCGGGGGTGAGTTTTCCTCGCTTCTGCCAGAACCCTGGGGTCCCCACTCTTCCATAGGGCATTTTTTGGGGGGGTGCGTCAAGCCCTGGTAGCCACCCTCAAGCTCTATTTGCCTAAATCGTGTCGTCTCTTAAGCAGACGACACAGAGTTCACCGCCATATCTTCCACAGCGGAACAGAAGTCGGACCACTGGACCATTTAAACCAGTGCTGCCTTAACTGGCCAGTGGCAGAAGCTGCTCCTACTGCTGCAAGCCAAGCAGATGGTCTTTCATTCCTTCAGGACTCTGGGTTGTATCTCAACTCTGCAATATTCAGGGGGGAGTCATTGAAATCAATTGACCTTTAGTCCCATCTGTTGAACTTCTGTAGGCCTAAACCTTGGATTCAGCCATTGCCGCTGAAATGTGTGATTGTGACTTCTAACTAAAGATTCCAGAGTGGCGTTCAGGAGCAGACAGAGACAACTGGCGCTGCCCAGGGAGGTTGTTTTGATGTCCCCCCACTTTCCAATGCACACCTTCCTCTCTACCTCCAACTTATCACAAACTGGTTAACCAATATCCCCTTCATTATAAAAGCCTGTGCTTTAGAGAAATGGGACGTCAAACACCTCTTGGGTGTGACACGGCTATCCAAGTACCAAAACAAAGTCTGAATTGTTAAACTTTAAGTCAGAATTAAGCTGCAGTGCTACAGACCCTAGGAAGGAAGAATGTCTTATTGAGCATGACGGGACTTAGAACCAAGGAGAGATGAAGAATCTTCCTTGTTCTCAGGGACTTCTGGGAACTGTAGTTTTTTGAGAGTGTTGCTTCTGTTACTGGAATGAATTTATATATGGGGAACGGAGAAAATGGCAGGACTGGGGAAATTCCAAGGGCTGCAGAAATATTTCTATGAGGCCTGTAGTAAAGTTAGGAAATTTCAATAGACAAAACTTTGGTCAAGTAAGGAGCAAAGTATTATGGGAAGATCAAAAGCCATAGGATTTATGGGGGAATGTGTCCTTGTTACTTTAAAACTGCAGACTAACAGTCTCCAAATGTGTGAAGTTGCTTATCTCAGGAAGGAACTTCTCCAGGTTGATTAGTGTTCTAGCACCTGGTACTTAACAAAAATGCCTGGGTGTGTATGAGTTATCAACCCTAATCACTCTGGGAATGTGTATCTGCTGAGTATCTGAAGAAGGGAGGAACTCTTTGATCCAAGATCCTGGGAACTAACAAGCTCAGCTGTCATAAGTTAAAATTATTAGTCAACTAGCTGACTCTTGGTGAATTTAAATATAATCAAGAATTTTGATTGGATCTGGGTTCCGTTTCTACGAGGTTCAGAAATAAAGATCCTAGGAAAGGGCTGAGAAAGCGCGCGCTCTGCAATCTGCCCTTCTGTCAGTTTGCCACCTTGCTGACAGTCGTCCTGTTGCATTCACATGTGAGTCTTTGTGATGAAGATTCTTACTGCCTTTGAGATGCGGATCTATCCAAGGACTTTGAAACGATTCTAACTTTGTCTTTGTTCTCATTTGTAAGTATGTTAGCTAGTCATATTCTACAATGTTCTCGTTTTTCCTGTTTGAAACGTATAAGAGATGTGCCTGCTTTTTAAATCTTGTTTTTTAAATAAATTTTTAAAAGAGCACTTTCTTATGTCTTGTGTGCCATTCTGGGGGAAAGCCTGAATCCGGAGCCTGACCAATCAGCCGCTACTGTATCTGTTGAATTTCTGCCTGCAGTTTGTGGAAGCAACTTGCAGGGTGGGGCAACCGGTAACTAGGAAGGATAACCTTCTCCCTTGGGTTACACCTTCTGGTGCCCTGGTAGAAGGGAGTGGTGGCAGCAACTACCCTTTATTGATACGTTTTGTCCTGTAAAAAGTATATGCCTCCGGCCGCCGTTTCTCTAAACCTGATCCAGCTGGATGGTAAGGACAGGTGAGGGAGAGGCGAGTGGCCGGAGCATTACTACAAGGCCTATTCTAAAACCAGCCCAAGGAGGACTAAGCGTGGTCAGTGGTGGGGAGTGGAGGATCATGGGAGGACAAAGGGGAATGCCGTGCAGTGAAGTAGCAGGAATCCTGAAGAGCAGCACTTCATACTGCAACGTTTTGTTGCTGCTCTCATTTGTTCCCAGAATTCTCAAGGGCCTTGAGGGCGGAGCCACGTAAGTCATAAATGGTGTAAAACTGATATGCTTCGGTAGCATAAATAGGCACCCAGAGACAGGAAAAGCAACAGTGATATATTTTCCAAGTCCTTAGGAAAGGGACTGAATAATTATTTTTTTTCAGTTGCAGGAGGCCTTTGGCTGGGAGCCCTACATCCACATATTCGCAAAGTACCAAGCAATGACCCACATCCCAACTGACAACAGCTCCAAGATGAACCTCTGGACACGCCATTTCTCTCAAGAAGTGAGCCAAAATCTGGGTCCTTTCTTTAAAGCTTGGGGGTGGCCAATTGAGGAGAATCTCACTCAGGAGCTGGCCAGATCCTTCCCCCCGTGGACAGAGGATCCGATGAAGAAGTATGAATCTTCCTAAGGAAGGGAAACTAACAGATTGAAATTGTGCTGAATAGAATATACTCGCAAACCATCAACCAACATAAGCGCCCGCTATGGAACTGTAATCCACGTTGACAGTGGTCAATGAATTTATTCGTAATGCTTTCTTCTTCCATTTAGCCGCTATTCTTGGTTCAACAGGACCTGAGAATGCAACAGCGCTCTCCCCACTTGCGATTCCTAGCAATGGAATTCAGAAACATTAATGCCACTGACCATGGCTAGTAGCCATTGATTGTCCAATTCTCCATCCCCTTGTACATGTGTTTTTTTTAAACGTTTGGTATCTGGTTAAAACTATTATAAGAGAATGTAAACTAATCAACCTCATAAACTGATGGAGAAATGAATGTTCCTGATGCCCTGGAGTAACAAAATCAATGATAATATACATGCAAATTACTATTACCAAACTTTTTTCATGCAGTCGTTGCAAAAACATGGAAAAGAATCATTTTTTAAAAAAATTGTCATTTGGTCCTTACACGCTGCTTGCTTTGTTCTGCATCCAATGAAGTTCTACTCAGAGTAGACCCACTGAAATTCATGAACCCAGGTTTGTAGTCTCAGTTTATTTCAATGAATGTATGCTTAGTACAGCCAGCATCTGATAGAAAGTTTCATTTTCAATAAAAATGGTTATATGTGTAAATTGCCTGCAGCAGTGGGAATCACTAGGAGCTCTTGACACCTGTCGGTCCAGAGGCAATTGGATCCACACCTCAATGCTGGACTGAGGACGTTGCAGCCAATAATGGTGCTGCGAATCTCATGGGCGGCGGGGTCAAAATCTAAAGAAACTGCTTCTAACATGAGGTCTCAGGTCACTCCGCAAGTATGTTATTAGTAACTGGCCAGTAATGATGTCTAGTGGTATTTTGCTAGCTGAGGCAGAAATCCAAGCAGAAATAACAACACATTTTAGGATTATAATACGTCAGAATTTTGGGGGTTCTACCCTTTTTTGAATTTTTGTCATTTAAAGTTTATGATTTTTCTATTTCCTTCTGAGGAAACTGAATAGTTCAGTGAAACGAGGTTTGCAGCTGGCATCCCGTTAAGGCTTTGTTCTATTTCAGGTCTTTCTGATTTTTTCCTTAAGCTTTTTGATTTTTATTATTTAGTTTATTTCCACAAGCTAATATTTCTAGTCGATTACCTCTCGTTTCAGGGATTTTCACGGTATTAATCTGATTTGAACTGATTTTATAATGAAATGATTTTAGAAACTTGTCATTTTACTGTTGTTAGCCGCTTGGAGCCCAGCTTCAGCTGGGGAGGGTGGGATAGAAATAAAAATTTTTTATTATTATTTCTTTCATTTAGTGGTATTTAGCTAGCTGAGGCAGAAATCCAAGCAGGCATAACAACACATCTTAGGGGCGGTCCCTGAAACCCGGTAAGTGTTTTCATTGCAAATATCACAAAAAAGCCACCAATCAGAAGATGATCACATGTATCTTATAGGTAAGGAGCATATTTGTAGAAATTGTCCCAACAGTAGGGGGTGGGAGTTTGAGGGGAAAGATCTCAGCACTCGCAACTCCAATAATATCCAGATTCGCTCAAAGAAGTCGGAGGGGTTCTGGTTCATATGATCAGAACCTTCAGGAAAGGGGAGCTGAGTTATGGACGCACTTCTGAGGGAAATGGCGGACTGAGAACTTGCCAGAGACTCTCCCACACCGCCCAACAGAATCCAAGATCCTCAGGTGTAAAAGTGTGCCGAGAAACACAAAGTAAACCAGGAGAAATGGGGGGGGAATATGTAGTCTACCTGTCTCCTATTGCCCTTGGCATAACCTTTTCTACACTCCCCCCTGCACCCATCAGGAACTGGGTCCTAGCCTGCACCTGGCTTTGGCCAATGGGAATGCAGGCTAGGGACATAGATGTTAAGTTTCTGTTTTGCCACTGTGCAGCTGCTTAGAGTTACAAGGACTCTGTTTACATTCCTGGGATTCCATACTGTTGGAAGTCTCACGGGAGATGGGAGACGGATGTGATGTACTGGTTTCCTGTTTCCTTTGTTTCAGTTGCTCTCTGCTTTCATCGAGAGAGGATGTATATTTCTTTGCTGTCTGCGTAGTAAGAAATAAAGCATAGCGATGTAGCCTTAAATCTCATCACTTCCCTGTGCTGGAAACTCTGAACGGGAATGTGCCTGAGGCCTCATCAAAAGCTCAGGTCGTTAATTATTCGTCGGAGGTGCTTCCGAAGGACTTGGCCGGAGGAAGATGAGCTTTATCAGCTTGGCCGAGCAGAGATGCCAACAACAGGCTGTGCCAGGAGGCAGAGCTGACAGAGCAGGTAGGCTTCCCTCGGATCCTGCCCCTTGCCCACTTAAGCAGCCCGCACCTGGGGCACTACCTGTTTGCACCTTTGCTGGGTTTCAGCGTGGCTCACCGCCGGACTCCTGCGTTGCTGCTCCAATCATCCCAAGCTCACCTCTGGGATCTCCCCCACGCTTTCCTCGCCGTGCGCTGGGCCTTTGTAACGATTTCCAGCGGCAGCATCCAGCAGCGATTGTGATTCTATTGTTAAGTGCTCCATTGCACAGCCTGGGGCTTTTGAGCCATGTGCCTGGCTGCCGGGAGCAGCACGGCTTTCCTTTCCTTTCCAAGTGTTTTTGGAGGTTGCTGCCCTGTTTTTGCGCTGTTGTGCTGGACCCGGGGGGAGGGGGGTTACTGTGAGGCGTGGTCAGAGTCCGGTCCTGGGCCGAGGGTCTGGAGACTGTCCACCAAGGGCAAAGCGGGGTCCAAAGCAAGAAGCCGGGCGTGGTCGGGAACTCCGGAAAAACAGGTCTGGGTGCTGGCAGAAACAGGTTTCCAACGTCGTTGCTCCCGCAACCTGGGACTGGGCTGACTGGCCTTTATCTCCTCTGGGGCCTGGGGCGGTCCTGGCCCACAGGTGACTCGCCTCTCCTGGCCTTAAGGCGAGCACTCCTCCTGAGAGAACCCAGTTCCCTCCGCCTCTCTGCCCTGAGCCTCTGCAACTCAGGAGAGGCTGCAGGGTTACTGGACCCAGAGGCAGCCTCACCTTTTCCTGACAGAGCTGGGAGAGGAGTACCTGCAGGCAACGGGTCCTCAATCACCTCTGGAGCCAGAGTGGATTCATCTGGTGTCTGCTCCTGAGGATCCGGCACAGGTTCAGGCACTTCAGAATCAAGGCCCTGCCCCAGTTCAGCCGGCCCTGGAGGCGGGGACTCCTGTGCAGGCTGGGATTCCTCCAGTTCAGCCTCTGAATCAGATTCCCAGGCCATCACAGCCATGCACTGCTTCCTCCTTCAACAAGTGGTAAGCGAGGCGCAAGCGTGAGGGTCTCGGCTGCCGTTCCTGGATTTGTGTTTTGCCGCGGCTCTTTCGGGTGCAAGAGAGCTTGGGAAGCCAAGTTCTCTTGTGTGGGTGAGTAGTTGCTTAGCTACCGAAGGCCAAGGATTCTGGTAAACCAAGTTTTCTCAATACCTAGGCATTCGCTTTCAATGCATGCCTCCTGGCAAGTTTGCATCAAGTGTGGCAGGTACCAGTGCTTGGCTATCAACTACTGCTCCTTCGATAAAGAACCAATATATTCTTGCTACGCAAAAGATTTTAGATGCAAAGTAAATCCAAAATTACTGTATCGTGTCATGAATGAGGCAGCCCAGCCAGCTCCCAGCAAAGTAGGTAGCCAGGAATACAGAGGGGATTAACTGCCAGACAAGAGCATCGCCGAGTGCCAATTCCCCCACCCTTAGGAATGCCAGCTGATAAAAAGCAGGACAAGAGGGTGAGCTGGAGCCCTGCCAACACTCTAGAGAACTACAAAATACCACCAAGAGAGAAGGAAGCAGTTCATCAGGCAGGAACAGAGACAGAGTGGCTCGGAAGAGGTTGCAGCTGATCCAATCTCTCCCCGGAACCTGCATATGGGGGGCTTGCTAGACAGGAAGCAGAAAGTCAGCTTCGTAATTCACTTTGTTTTAGAAAGCGGAAGGGACCCTTAGAAGGGTCATCATAATTCATGATAGCGGAGGCTGTGTTGAAAATACATAATCCTTTTTAATTAACTACGCTCACTGTGTTAGAAAGCTGGGGACCTGACTGTTAAGATATTCTGTTCCGCCTTAAGAGGAACAGGCTGCTGTGTGTCACATGCCTGTTTACATTCCGGCACAACTTGCTGGGAACTTCCATTTGTGTATAGCTACTGCTTACGCTGTTTACTTGGACACGACGGGGAGAAGACATGTTTTTCCCTTTGTCCTGCTGCTGAATAAAATGCCTGTAAATACGCTTTACAAAGCCTCTATATGCCCTTCTGTTGTGAAGAGTTTTATTATCTGCTGGCTTGCTTGCTCAGCTTCTGAAGCTTTCTGATGCTAAAGTTGCAGTTACATGCTGATCCAAGGAAGCGAGATTGCCTGGCTACCAGCCACTGGGCTGGGGTCAGCTGGGGGCCTGCCAATTGCCCATTTCCTTGGACGCATCCCAGCACTGACAGTATGGCACAGCATTATGGGTTGGTGAAGTTGACCACCACCTCAAATGCACCCAATCAAAATTCCTTCATAAAACCCCAAGCTTGCCAAACTGTGTTCCGTATGCAGCCATGTGAACAATGGCTTATGAAAACTTACCGATCGTGGCTCACTACTATAACAATTATAGCTACACCTCCATTTCAAGTCTGACCCCTTTTCTAATTTTTCACATGCTGTAGGAATCCCACCATTCCAAATGGTTAGCTTGTATCATGAATAAAATTAAAACCATTGGATCACCATTGGATTCGCTGCTTCAAGTTGCTGAGTGCTTTGTTTTGCAATGACTGCGGGATAACGTTCTTTCCTGTAGCGTTCATTCCAGGATTAAATAAATAAATAATACTACAGACGCTCTGTTTCAAATCCAGGTCAACAGTTTTCATGCACTAGAGGCTCTCGAGGCGTCACAATTACAGGACCCATTTCCAGACAAACTATGGGTAATTGGAAAAGAATCGTAACACAGAGTTGCCGTTGCTTATGCTCCCACTGTTAGAAGAATTTCCGACAGCTAGAAACAGATTACTAAAGAACATGAAAAATCTGCAGAATGGATTGTGGACTGCATACTACACACTTTAGAAAAACAGGGATTCTCCTAGATCAAGTTTCAGCTTTCAGTGCTGACAAAGCCTATGGTATTCACAATTTGGTCTACATGATGCTGAAGCAGCAAATATATATATATATATATTTGGAGGAGCTGCAATACCTATATTGTTTGTTTAATTTTTTTATTAATTTTCTATTTTCAATTACCATAATCCAATAAAAGCTGCATTATCACAATACCAAATTATAATAATTATTCAAATACCAAATTAAACAATTTTGATTGACTTCCCATGTGTTGAATTTCAGAGTAGTTTGTATTCTGTGATTTTTCTATGTGAGGTGTTTATTTTCCTTTTGTTTCTTCATTCTTCCTGTTGTAATCCATCATATACAGCATCTCTCAATCTCATGGGCCAATCCTGTCTCACACATGTCATCTTTGTCGAAATCTTTAAAAAAAAAAAGACTGGCGTCCCGCCATAGCCCTAGGCTATGTTCGAAATGATTTGATTTTTCAAACAGAAACTGGCTTTACTACCTCCAGAGAGAGAGAGAAGGGAGACACTGTTGCTTCAAAACAATGGGGATTGCTGGCTGGACGTTTCCACAAAGAAAAGATGAATGGGGCTCCGTACTCCAACCACACTTCCCTTGCCCTCGAGTCCTGCACTACTACTGATTTCTCTTAGTGGGTAAATAAAGGACATGGAAGGCGGCAAGGGCCACAGCTCACAACTGAATGCATCTTCTTCCTGCTGAGCTCTTGGACAATGATGGATTAATAAGGAATGTGATTAGGGCCAATTTGTTGGGATTCACAGGATGCTGTGTAAGTAACTCTGCAGGCTTCAGTTTGCCAGCTGATGCAACAGGCTGATGCAACACTTTCTGTGAAGGTGCTGGGTCAGAATGACTCAGCAGTAATGTGCTGGCAGTTGATTGGCTGTCATCTGTTTAAAACGGAAGCCGGGCCAATAGCGGGTGTGGTATAGATGAGTGTGGAGTCTTCTTTTGCCTCAAGGTGCAGCCAGGTACCCTGCCTGATTATACGAACTGCTTCTGTAGATATTTGCATATATATTTTGCTCACAATAATACTGTACTAAAGAACCCGGGACTCTGAGCATTCTGCTAAAGCGCCGTGAGGAATTCGCAACACAATTGTCCCATCAAAACCGGGAGGAAAAGGACCTGGTGGACAGCAACATCCAAGCTTTGCTGGCACAGGCATTAAGATGCAACAACATGGGTACGAATTGCAGGGGGAAGATCTGAAGGAATCCAGAATAAAAATGCTACTGGATTCACACAGCATCTGGGGACCAAGTACACAAGAAAGCAAAGGCCAGCACCAAGCCCTTATTTGGTAAAACAATGCAGAAGTCAAGGTTCTATGAAACAGGAAAACCCAGTCAAGAGATAAGATATGCCTTAACGTATTACCGTATTTTTCGCCCCATAAGACGCACCGGCCCATAAGACGCACCTAGATTTTAGGGGGGGAAATAAAGGAAAAAATTTTATTTCCCCCCCAGGTGCGCTGCGCTACACCAGGAGCTTGGGGCGTGCGGAGCTCAGCGCGCCCCAAGCTTCTGCGTGCCGGCGAGGTCTCCGCTAGCGTGGGAGAGCCGGGCGCCTCTCCCAGGGCTAGCGGACCCCTGCGCTAATCCAGAAGCTTGGGGCAAGCTGAGGTCAGCGCGCCCCAAGCTTCTGCGTGCCGGCAAGCAGTCCGCTGCCGCCCCAAGCCTCCCGCACCCGGCAGGAGGTCCCGCCGGGTGCGCGAGGCTTGGGGCGGCAGCGGACTGCTTGCGCGCACCGAGAAGCTTGGGGCCAGCTGAGCTCAGCGCGCACCAAGCTTCTAGGTGCGCGCAAGCAGTCCGCTGCCGCCCCAAGCCTCGCGCACCCCGTGGGACCTCCTGCCGGGTGCGCGAGGCTTGCAGACACTCGCCCGAAGCAGGGGGAGCCCTCCCGAGGGCTCCCCGTGCTTCAGGCGACAGGCTGCCGCCCCAAGCCTCGCGCACCCGGTGGGACCTCCTGCCGGGCGCGCGAGGCTTGCAGGCATTCGCCCCATAAGACGCACCCCGATTTCCCCTTCATTTTTGGAGGGGGAAAAGTGCGTCTTATGGGGCGAAAAATACGGTATATACCAAAAAGGTGACGGAGTTCACAGCTCTGCTAAAGAGGAGCAACCAGGACAAACATGCCCAAGGCTGAAAAACTGGAACAAAGAAAAAGCACTAAAGTGAGAAGGAATTAAGGAACCTTTTAATGAGGGTGAACGAGGAGAAGGTGAACTCATTTGTGAAGTGCCCTGTTTAATCGCTGAAATTTCTGTCTTAAGCGCCCCCATGTCTTCTACCTCCTCAGGCTAATTCTACCTGGCCCAGGGGGCAGGGCCCAGACTGACTCACCACCGCCACAGCTGGAGATCCGGCGAGGCAGCATGGCGGCTGCAACAGCAGAAAAGAGCTCCTGAAGCCAGCCAGAGTAAAAGGCTCTGTCTGGCCGACTCCTGGGCTCCCAGGACTGCTGCCGCCAGCACTGCCAGCGGAGAGGAATCGGGGGTGCCCAGGGAGTCTATCAAAGGAGCCAAAACACCCCCCCACAACCTTGATTGTGCCGGAAAGGCACCCGACTACCCCCCCCAACAGCCGAGAGGAGCTCCAAAACCAGGACAGTGGAGCTAACGCAGAGAGGGAGAAAAGGAAAAGGGGGAAAGAAGAAGAAAAAGAAAGAAAGAAAAAGGAGCCCCAACTTTACCGCTGCTGCCCCCATCTCTGCCGACGGGAAGTAAGAGGAAAGGTAGGTGAGCACAGGAAGGCAAAAGAGGCTCCGAAAAGAGCTCCAGAGGCAAGGAAAACAGAGGAAAGCCGCATGACAAAGGAGATCGCAGAAAGGAAGAAACTACCCCCTTCTTTTTTCCTTAATCCCTTTTTTAACCCCTTCCTCCCCCTCTCCCTTTTTTTTTTTACAAAAATTCTTTTTTATTCCCCTTCCCCATAAACCTACTTCTATCACTTTTCTTTTTAAAAGAGGGGCCACTGCTGCTGCAGCCACCCTTTATTTGAATTTTTATTTTTATTTCTACCTTTTCTACACACTATTTAAAGACACACTTTTCCACACACACACACCCTCAATTTAAACCTCACTTTATTTTCACCTCAAACTCCCCTCTTAAGAATTAAAATGGCAGTACCCAGAAAACAGCCCTGAACCATCACAGGCCATTTCCTGGGACTGCCACTTCGCCCCAGACTTTCCACTCTCTTTTACCTATCCTCTTCGTACTTTACTCATTTTTTAAAAAAAAATAAAAAGCTCTATCTATCAAGACAACCCCCCTTTTTTTTACCTTTAATTCTCATTTTTTATCTTTTACCCATACATTTTTAATTACTTTTTTACAAACAAAAAATAATAACAATAATTAGGGGGAAATATTATTTTTAAAAACCCGAAACAAAACAAAAACCACACAATTTCTTTCTTCTTTCTCTTTTTAAAGCCCTTTCTTTTCTATTTGTTGGCTTGTTCTTGAGGGGGGAATCTTTCGCCCCCAGCTACGACCACCACTCTCTTTTAAAACCACCACCACAGCTTAAGAGGCCTCATTGAGGCACTGGGACACCGCTGCTGTTGCTGCACCGTGGGTGTTGAGAAAGGCCGCTCCCTCCGGTAGACCCATTCCACCAGGCCTTGGGGGCGGGGCCCACACTCGCCACCACTACACTTTTAACGACACTGGTGTTGCTGCAGCAAATGTTAAAAATGTTTTTATATATTTTAAAGTGTTTAAAAGGGGTTTTTACTTTCTACTTTGTTGTACCACTGTGAACGGTGGTTTTTACTGATGTATTTTTATTTTGTTCCGTTTTATTTTGGTTTGGGGTTGGATATTGAGTGGGGTGGGGATTTGCTTTTGTTTGGTATAATTGTTTTTGGTTTGATTTCTTTTTCTATTTTGTAAATGGAGGCTGGTTTGAGGCTTGGGATTGCTACCGTAGTGGGGCGAGGGAGGTATGGCGGTGGGGGCAGATGTCATAGGCGAAGGGGATCGAGATATGGATATGCTCGTACCCTTTCCAATCTGCGCCCCATCCCGAGGGACGAAGGTAGGGTGAGCAAGGATTACTCACCTCCGTCACTGGTGTTGTGCAATGCCAGGTCTATAGGCAACAAAACCGCCACCCTGCGAGATTTCTTCACCTCGCAGGGGGTTGACCTGGCTTGTGTGACGGAGACCTGGGTGCGCGAAGGGGAAACTGTTACCTTATGAGAGATGGCGCCCCCGGGTTTCTCCGTCCTCCACCAGTCGCGGACTGTGGGCCAGGGGGGAGGGGTGGCATTATTAATCCGGGAAGATTGTTCTTTCAGGGCTCTACCATCGCCATCAATCCCCGGCATTGAATGTGTTGGCCTAGTGTGGGGCTCCGAGGAGAGCTTGGCTGTCTGGCTGGTGTACCGGCCACCTAGCGTACCAGCAGCCACCCTGTCAGGCCTGCTGGAGGCGGTGGCTGGGCCTTGGAGTTCCCTAACCTATTGGTATTGGGGGACACATATTATGATATGTGTTAACACACTTTAGAATGTATATAATTTATTATATTTATGATTTATGGCATTGAAGCATCTTGATCTACCTTGACATATTATTTGATATTACCAGCTGAAGAAGGCATTTACTCCGAAACAGGGCCCTGTCCTGGTCACCACTACTGAGTCGTACATCTGATCCACACTCCGGATACTCCGTTTTGGCCCTATTTGATCCTTTATTCTGATTTTTTATATATATGGACTCTTTCGGACTGCCATTGAGACTTGTATAAAACAATTGTTG
Organism: Podarcis vaucheri; assembly: GCF_965113315.1. NCBI lineage: Eukaryota > Metazoa > Chordata > Lepidosauria > Squamata > Lacertidae > Podarcis > Podarcis vaucheri. The sequence goes on along the minus strand of NC_138748.1, from coordinate 66,471,448 downwards.
TGCACTGGTATTTCATGTACCCTTGTACCATATCACTGCATATTTGAAACTACATTATTTCTGTACTTAAACGTTGTATCCAAACTTACTATTACTTTAAAACCATTGTACTTACATGTTATATTTAAATTTACTACTAGCTTCAAACTGTTATTCTTAGCAGAATATACACATTTTTCATCTCAACTCTTGAGGAGGAATTATTCCTTAAATTGAAAGTTGTGGCCAGAGTTCTTGGTATATCTTTTTCAGTGCATTTCCAACAAGAACTCAAATTTCTTTAAAAATTATTTTTGTATGCCACGACGGCTGCTCGAATTTTACTAGCTAAGAACTGGAAAATATGACTTCCGGTCGGCTGCAGTCGCCATTTTGGACACGGATTTTACCTCTCTGGCAAAATCCGAGCTCAACGGGAGATTGGAGCTACACAAAGGCGCTGTGAGCTCCAGAAAAAAACTCATGGCTGAAAATTGGCCGCGGTTTCTTTAATGCTTAAAAAAGTTTGGTCAGCATTAGTCAGCGGCCTGCACTGGGTTGTATATATAGAGTGAAAAACTTTAGTGTGTTGTTGGGTTGGTTAGTGAAAGCTGGTAGTGTTGAGGTGTGTATAGTTGGTCAGTCGCTTTTGCAGAAAGACTTTTAAGAATAAAAGCAGAAAGTACTCTGCAAAGATACTTTTCTCGTGGACTCTTTTGTGCTGACAAGGGTCTGAGGACCAGGCTGAGGCAACAAAAGGGAGGTCAGAACCTTTTTTCTTCTTCTTACAAACACTGACAAAAACCCAAAAGGAAGTTTTGGGTGCTGGGGACCCAGCAGCACCCCTGGCGTATCTCCCCAAAAAGCAGACGTTTCTGTAATAAGGTTAATAAGGTTCAGAAGCTGGAGGGGATGGAGGCGCGGGTGCAAAGGGGATCTATTTGCTACTGCTGTTGAGTGAAGCCTCTGGCTCTGAGGGGAAAAGGCAGCTGATTTCTCGACATAAAAAGAAAGCCGAAAATAGAAGAAATTTGGCAAGTATTTGTCAAAGATCAAATTTGGATGCAGAAGGGGCACAAACAGGGAGTCCGTCCCTCTGCAGGCGTGAAAATGGCGCAGTAAGTTTTCTACTATGAAACCGAAAGTCCGTGACTTCTTTACTACAAACAGGAAAGTTGAAACAAAAGACTTTCCCTTCCCAATCCTTTGGGAAAGGGAGAGAATTGCAACTTTGTGTTAGTTTTTGGATACAATATTTGCTTTGGTGACAGTAACTTTAAAAGCTAAGAGTAGAGAAGTGGCTCGTAAGCACTGGAGGAGTAGAAACCCTGCTGGTTTAGCCGAAAACAATTCTGCAGCGTGGAAAAGATAACGTTGAAGAATCAGCAGCTAGTCTCTCTAACTGAAACAGAAGCCAGCGATCTACCCAGGAAGGAGTTTAAATTTAATTTTTATGGGTTTAATTTTGTCTTGAAGATCTGATATGACTGAGAATTTGCAGAAAACTGACATACCTGTGTGAGAGAGGGGAGTGGAGAGCGATTGCTGAGTCACGGGGGCCCTCCATCATTGACAGAGTTTACTGAGAACAAAGACAGGAAGAGAAGACAGAGATTCTAAAGATCCCAGAGAGAGCAGCACAGGGAAGGAAGGCACTGAAGGAGGAAATCGTGACGCGTGTGGCTGTTAAGAGGAATTACTACTAGAAGAATACATGAATTGTGGATTAGGTTGTGGAAGAGACTGAAGAGAGGTGGTGTTCGATATAAGACTGGGCTTTCTAAATTGCAGATTAAGCTGAATTGGCAGCTGAAGAAAGGAATCTCCTTGCTGGAAAGGGGTTGATGCCATCTACCCCCCTTTTTTTGTAACAAACTTGGGACAACAGTTGGAGAAACTCCAAGTGGCAAAAAGCTCACTGCAAGTAGCAAAAAGAGTTAACTCCAAGTGGTCAAAGAGCTAACTGCAACAGAGTTTTGGGGACGCTAAGAGAAACATCAAGTGGCCAATTATAATACTGCAATTGAGAAGTGAGCCTGAATAGGTACCACCGGCTGGTAAAATAAGGAACTGCAGGAGGGGAGGACTTCCAGAGCAGTGCGCCAGAGAGACGGGTGGAGATCCTGCAATCTCGAGGCGGACCTGGTGCCGAAGAGAAACAAGGGACTAGGCATAAGTCTCTTCAACCTCAGGGGGGGAACCTGAGGGCGGAAGCCCAAGGCAACACAAAAGGAGAGGTTTCCCAATATTATAGAACAAAGAAAACTGTTATAAAAGACGTGGGGAAGACCTTTGCGCAAAGAGGCAAAACCACTCTCTGGTACAAACGCCCCAATTCCCCGGCATGGCAGCACTGAACTCTCCTATAAAAAGGAGACTGTTAAAAGCAAATGCCTCCCCTGTAAAATAAAATTGTAAGAAAACAATTGAAAAACCTCTACCTGTTCAGCGGAGGGAAGGGGAGGCAGGAAGAAGTTTGTGAAGTGAACTACAGAACCGAACAGACAACAGAGAAGGGGGCCATATTCCTCACGCGAAAACCCTCTGTTAATAATTGTACAAGGTGTTTTAAGAAAAGCCTGCCTAGATACCAGTGGCGTAGCATGGGGGTGCAGGGGGGGCCGGCCGCGCCAGGCGCAACATCTGGGGGCGCTCGCTCGCACTCGCAGCTCTCTGCCCTTACCTGGCTCACTCACTCTCTCTCAGTGCTGTCACAGATTTCACAATGCCACTACCGAACTTCAGGAGGAGGGGGGGTTGCGGGCTCACGACCCCGCCCACACTCACTCCTGCGAGGCTGGCGCCAGCCTCGCAGGAAGCAGGGATTCCCTTTATTTGCATCCCCTGCAGCGCCAGCCAATCGGCTGGCGGCAGGGGCGGGCCTTCCAGAGGCCACTTAAGGTCGGGGCAGCCCTTGGCTCGCCCCTTTTCTCCCTTGCAGCCAACGCGGTTTGTTGTTTCCCTCAGCTGCTGGACCACGTGGATCTATCTCGGAAGAGGCTTGCCGGCAGGGAAGTTTACCTTTCTTTATTCCTTTCTCCTCTAGGAATGAGCACTGCTTAATTTGCCTTTATTGCGCTGCACTCATCATAATTAGGTACTTTGGCTGAATTTTACTTGATTGGGGTGCCTGGGGGTGACTGCATAGCCATTCGTCGTTAGTTCCGCTGGTGCGTTGCTGTTTGGGTGTGTGTTTATTGTTCCCGTGGTCAGCAGAGGTTCTTCAGAATTTCCTCATCCCTCCTCCTTTGCTTCTCCCCCCCTCTCCCCGTGTTTGAATGCTCTTTAAACAGCTGATTTAAAACAGTCTCCGTTCTGCCCCTTTGTTTCTCCCCCTCTCTCCACGTGCTTGACCACTCTTTAAACAGCTGATTTTAAACAGTCTCCATTCTGCCCCTTTGTTTCTCCCCTCTCTCCACGTGTTTGACTGCTCTTTAAACAGCTGATTTTGATCAGTCTCCGTTCCGCCCCTTTGTTTCTCCCCTCTCTCCACGTGTTTGACTGCTCTTTAAACAATGACTGCTCTTTAAACAGCTGATTTTGAACAGTCTCCGCTGCTCCCTCTGTTTGTGGACATTTTATTTGCTCCCATACCCTGTACCCCCCCCCACCCGCTTGGTTTTAAATTGAGTATTTTACTTCCGTGTCTGCTTGGGTGTTTCATGCAGTTAGTTTTAATCCTTCCCTGTGCTCCGAGCTCCCTCCCTCCACCTCCCTCCCCCTGCTGGGTGATTCATTCTGTGGTTGCCATAGAAACGCTATTGCTGTTGCCCCATTAAGGAGGCTTTTGTTGCCGGCTGGCTCTATGTGTTGCCATAGAAACGTCTTTGTGTGCTGGCCGGCAGGTCAATTCACAGCTAACGAGCGATAATTAGGGGCATTGTCTCCAGAGGCTGAGCTACTATTTGCTGTTGTATAGTAAAGTGAAGCTTGGCAGCCTTTGGGAGCCATCTTATTGTATCCAGCCTGTATAGCTCAGTTGGTTAGAGGGTGCTGCTGATAATGCCAGGGTTGCAGGTTCGATTCCCATAAGGGACAGCTGCATATAACAAAAACTGGTTTCTTTAATGGAAGTTTAAGCTCACGTTTTCCTGAAGTTACTATTATAGTATTATTAATAGGTGGGCAGCTTCTCTTGTTTGGCTGCTGCTCACTTACTTCATTGTTTTGCTGCTGCTCATTTTAATTAAGCATTCTTTCTCTTTAGTCCTTATACATCAGTGACTCTTGAGTTTGTTGTTCCTTTATTGTCCTAGCCAGCCTCTACTCTTGCTAGCTTGCTTCCCCAAGTAATTGGATTTATTTGCTGATAATTGGATAATTGGCTGCAGTTGGATTTATTTGCTGATAATTAAACAAGTAGTCAGGGATATAGAGGAAAGTAACTAACCAAAAATAAAATAAATATATATATATTTATCTTGAGTGATAATACTTTATCTTTAATTAATAAAAAAATAAAATAAAAAAAGAATAAAATAAAATAAATAAAATAATATAATATAAAAAATTAATTTTTAATAAATAAATAAACAATTATAATAAAACAAATTAAAGCAGGACCCTGACAAGTAATAAGCTTAGCAACGGTCAATTTGAGGTCCCTTCTTAAAACCGTTTGGTAGTCGGTAATACACATAAGCTGACCAGCGCCCCCACGCCGATTTTGCTTTAACATGGAAGGCAACGGCAATCCTCAAGCACCTCAGCCTGGTAACGCCCTGGTGCCAACAGGTCCTTGCAACCCTCAGGCTCTGGCACAACTATTTTCCGCGCTTCAATCCTTTTACGCGCAATGCAGGACACCTATCACTCCCTCTCCGAACATAGTGGAAGTGTCACAGGAGTGTATACCGGACCCCCCCCCCAGTCAGCAGGGTCAGGCGGGTCCCTCCACAAGTGCAGCTACCACGGATCAGCAGGCTGCCAGCAGGCCTCGGACACGCTTACAAACTGCGCGTGCACAGAAGTCTAAGTCGGGTCCTCAGAAGGGTAAGGCAACCGCTCAAAAACCTACGGCTAATACGCAGAAGGCCAGGCCGTCGGTGGCCTACCCTTCAGTCCCACGACAAGAGGTAATCGATGTTCCTAGTGTTTTTCAGGACAACCCAGGGCAGCAGAGCTCTTCGGAGGGGTCAACATCGGATGAGGTGCTGTCCCCTCAACAGGCAGCTCCGGCTGTCAATGACCCAGCCCCGCGTGACGGCGGATCACGTAGCGGGAAACGGAAGGCGAAGAAGCAGCATCGGTCTAAGAAGAGCAAGAAGAGAGACACTTCTGACTCTGAGGAGGAGACAGATACTTCTTCCGATGGGGATAGCGACGCTCCAATGGAGACGTATTGGGGGGAAGGGGAGGACACAGGAGCCCCCCTATGGGTCCATGAAAGGAGGGCCAATTCACACCAGAGAACCTTCAATGGCACCCTTGACTGGAAGGATGGGGCCCTAGTTGAGGACGTTAAAGTCTCAACTAACTCCACCACTGACTTTATTTTAGGGAATCACCTCTCTAAGAGGAAGAGGAATAAGATATTGAATGGTGATTTCATAGATATGTTTTCGTTGCTACCCCCAGCTCAAATCAAGGGTAAAGGGGAGAAAAGGAGATACTACGGTAAGAAAAGGTACAGGACCCCCCGGGTGGAGCGAACGTTTGAGAACTGGCTTAACGGGTATCAGGTTTTCATGGCAGTAGGGGCGGGATGTTATCCCAAACGAGGCATGCACCTCGCGTCCTACCTGGCACACGTCAGGAGGGCGCGGGAACTGGCGGGAGATGAGGCTGCCATCGCGTATGATGAGGACTTTCGGAGGAATGCCTCGCTGCAGTCTTCAACGCGATGGGACCAAAGGGACAATAACTGCTGGATGGAACATGTGGGGCCTAACATCGAAAAGAAAACCCTTGATCAGCCGAGATCTGGTAAGGTGGAGGCTCAACGCCGTAGACAGTGCTGGGACTTCAATAAGGGTGCCTGTCAGCGTGCATCTTGTAAGTATTTGCACGAATGTGATAAGTGCTTAGGCAGCCACCCTGCCATCAACTGCTACAAAGGGAAGCAGCAGCCCTTTCGAGGAGGCAGGGGTCACCTCAACCGGGGTAACCGAGGTGCCCCTGCTGGACCTTCAGGACCCGCCCAAGGGCCAACTGGGACTCGATACTAATGTTTCCCTTGGCCTAGCGTACTCCCCGATAAAATTGCAGCCCCTGAGAGCACTGCTGAAGCTTTACCCAAATGAACAACCTGCCCGTCTTCTTAGTGAAGGGTTTTCCCAGGGTTTTAGGATCCCAGTTGCCTTCACCCCCAATGCCGGTTGCCCCCCTAACCAGAAATCAGTTCTAGAAAGACCCGACATTGCCACAAAAAAAGATCCAAAAGGAGATTGCCGCCGGGAGGGTGGCCGGCCCCTTCACAATACCCCCTATCGATGAGCTGCATATTTCTCCGCTCGGTATTGTCCCAAAGAAGGCCCCCGGGGAATTTTGAATGATACATAACCTCTCTTACCCCAAGGGAGCCTCAGTTAACGACGCCATTCCCCAAGAAATGTGCACGGTGAAGTATGCATCTTTTCGATCAAGCTGTGAAGTTGGTACGGAGATTGGGTAGGGGCGCCTTTATGGCAAAATGCGACATCTAGTCTGCATTTCGCCTTCTCCCAGTTCACCCAGATGACTATCGTTGGCTTGGTTTTAAATTCCAGGGAGCTTACTTCATCGATAAGGCAATGCCTATGGGGTGTTCTATTGCCTGCGCCGCTTTTGAGGCTTTCAGCACCTTCCTGGAATGGGCCCTAAAAATTGTAGTGGCAATTCACATATGGGAGGGCCAGTTCAAAAACCATAGGGTCTGTTTCTGGACGGACAACCAAGCGGTTGTTTCAGTTCTGAATAAGCAGTCCTCACATTCACCTAGAGTAGCGTCCCTACTGCGGTATTTCGTCCTTTCATGCCTTCGGCTGAACCTTCACGCCTCTGCCAAGTTCGTCCCAGGTATAGATAACAATATTGCGGATGCTCTATCTCGTTTCCAGATGGAACGCTTTCGCTCATTGGCGCCGGATGCGCAGCAGCAGCCGCAACAGTTCCCGGAGCACCTCTGGAGTATTGGCAACGAGAAGCAATAAAGGGAGTATTGTTAGCACTGGCACCTTCAACCCTAAGATCATATAATAAGGCATGGCTAGACTTTACATCTTTCCGCAGGAAAAAGGAGCGGTTTAAGCCAGGCAGGCCACCATCCAAGTCGGAGGTCATAGAGTATATGGTTCACCTTCGCGTTCTAGGCCGGGCCCCAAAAACCCTCAATATCCATTCAGCAGCTATATCCTTCTTTTCAAAAGCCTTGTTCGCCGTTGATCCCTGTTCACATTTTGTTGTGCGGAAAATGCTTGAGGGCTGGCGCAGGGCCAGACCTCATGGCCAAGACAGTAGAAGGCCCATAACACTTGACACACTCACGCAAATCCGCAGGAAGCTATGGGCCCTCTGTTGGTCAAGATTTGAAGCCAGGTTATTCTCCGCAGCATTTTCCTTCGCATTCTTTGGTGCCTTGCGCATAGGCGAGGTGGTCTGCGAAGACATCACGGCCAATAGGGGTCTATTGTTGGAGGATGTAACTGTAGCCAGCTCGCACGTGATCTTAAAAATCCGTAGCTCCAAGACCGATCAGCTCGGCAGGGGGGCCTTGATTCGCCTCCAGGCAACTCAGAAGGCTGGCCCTTGCCCAGTAAAAGATGCCAGGAAATATCTGTGCATAAGACCAAAATCAAATGGCCCCTTTTTCTTACGACGGTTCCCCCGTCAAAACATCAGTTCACGAGGGTCATGCGCAAGGCGATCGCGGCCATTGGTCTTCTGCAAGAGGAGTATGCCGCACACTCCTTTCGCATTGGGGCGGCGACCACCGCCGTCCATATGGGTTTGCCGGCCGAAAGGATAATGGACATGGGGCGATGGAAGTCCAACGCGTACAAGGGTTACATCCGGAAGCCTTTTTAATTTCCCCTCAGTTTTCTCTCCTACCCACCCCACCCCCACCCCCCCGTGCATTCCTCCTGACCCGGCTCTCCTATTCTCTCATTCCAGGTACCGATGTGGTGCGACTGTGGATTATCGGCCACAGCATCGTATATTGGGCAAAACGGCGCGCAGAACATAGGGGCTGGGATGCTGACCTCCTACTACCTAGCAATGTCAAAGTGTCATGGATTACTAGGCGGGGTATGCGTTGGGGAAGGCCCACGCGAGAACGACCTGGCTTATAGGAAAGGGGTGGACCTAATGTGGAACATTATCAATGACTTGGAATTGTTGAGGGCATCCCATGCAAACATTGCAATAATTTGGTCATCTTTGCTGGAAAGGCGATGTTGGCGGGACGCAGAGAATCCCGCGGCTGTGAATAAAGCCAGGAGGATCGTGGAGCGTACAGTGGCGCGTAGAGTGCCCGCGTTGGGCAGACGGGTCATCAAGCACCCAAGCATCCAGTATAACAGGGAAACGCTCTATCGCTGGGATGGCGTGCATTTATCTGATGCTGGTAATGATATTTGGTTGGCGGATATTTTTCAAGGTGTTAGGGATTGGTTACAGGTCTGAGGGTATTGGCGGCGAGCCGGCTAATACGGCTCGAGTGGCGGTAGGCATTGGCCAGGGTATTGTCATGCAAATGAGGTTGGGGGGAGGAACGCCATCACCTCCCCCAATGCTTGAAGGGTAGTTCATTAAAGGACTCCGAGGGGCGACGCCTCGTCCGAAACCTACGGAGGCTAGGGCCTAAAACGCGCCCCCGAGCGGTAACCCCTCGGGGAGCGCCTAGGGATATGCATCTCGGGTGGCTCCCCCTGTTGGTGTTTAACCCTTCCCGGTTAGACCGGATAGTCGGTTAGGGGCCAATGCCTAAAGCCAATACCCTTCTTACCTGTAATCAAAGTTGTGGCCATTTTCGCCCATTAACCTAAATCTTTGTGTCCAGTGTCTGTATTTATTCCACCTGTGGGGGGGAGGGAATAGCCACGCAAAAAATTCGCTATTGTCACACGGATCCTCCTCCTAGCCAATCAGGAAGTGGGATCCACTTCCTCATTGGCCGAAAGGCGAATGCATGCAATTGGCTGAGCTGCCGAGCAGGAGGCAGGAGGACTCGAGGAGACGCGGGGAACTGAGTAGAAGCCGCTGCTGCAGGTAAGTCTCTCTGCATTGAAAGCGAGCACGTTGGTCTCTCTGCATTGAAAGAAGGACTTGCGCTTGATCAACGCATGCAAAAGTTAAAAGCATTGGCTTTATTTTGTCATGAAAAACGTGACAGTCTAGTGTCAAAAGCAACTGAGAAAGCTCTGCAGGTATGCAAAACCTATTGCATACCTACAGAGAGAAGAGTTGGAAGATGGATGGTGAGAACAGTTGCGATGCTGGCTTGACCTTAATACAGAAAACAAGCAGAGAACAACTGGAAGCAATTAATCAGCTTCAGGCAGAAATTTAAAAACATACTACGCAGATGAATACGCTTCACCAGCGATTTGCTTTTTTGCAAATCCAAACATTGTTGGATACTGGAAAAGATGATTTTATTAAGAAACAAATTCAGCACACGTGTGCTCAGTACACAGAATTGAATGCTGCATCTATGCTCACCGAAATAACTCGACTTCGGCACCACATTATCTTGTATAAGGAGGTCAGTCCTGATGAGCAGGTCAGCTTTAGATTTGCTTCGCTGGGTGTATAAGTGGAAGCTGCAAGAAAGTTTAACTAACTTTGTTGTCACATTAAGAATCTTTCTTACTATCACTGTTTCTACAGCAAGTTGTGAAAGTTTCTCAAAACTTAAACTAATTAAAACATATCAGAGATCTACAATGAGCCAAGAAAGACTGAGTAATCTAGCAATACTGTCCATTGAGAGAGACTAACGTAGATTTCAATTCCACTGTTGAAAAATTTGCGCTAATTAAAAGCAGGCAAATTTAAATTAATCTGTATATAGATTGATATCTTGCACTTCTATTTAAGAATTACAATTAGAGGTACAGGTTTGAGGAAGTTGGCTCCATCTAGCCCAGTCTTGGATCATCTCCAGGGTATGGTTCCATTTTGATGTTTAGTTTTTGTTCTTGGTATTTTTTGTCGTTTACGATGGTTGTGAGACGACATATAATAGCATGGCCCATGCTAGGTTACTACATTTGTAGATTTGTATTTATAGACCTGCTGAAAATGTGGAGAATGTGTAATGCATGTTCGCACTCAATAAAGTGTTTGAAAATAAACTTGTATTTAGATGCATTTTACTTTAATTACATCAGTATTTTCATAACAAACAACACATAACAAACAATACAATACTCTATGGATGTTGGTGATCTGACACTAACTAAAAGCGAAACAAAAGAAATGCCATGGTCAGATCACTTCCTGGTGCAACTGGACTTCTCTGCAACCCTTCCCCTCTTCAGGGAGGTGGGACCGATTCAGATGGTCCGCCCCCGCCACTTAATGGATCCAATTGGCTTCCAGAGAGTGGTAGGGGATGCTTTATCCCAAGTTGATGGCCTTTCAGCTGATTCCCTGGTGGCACGCTGGAATGCGGAGTTAACCAGGGCTATTGACTGTCTGGCTCCGAAGCACCCTCTCCGATTGCATGGAGCCCGGACAGCCCCGTGGTTTTCCCCGGAGCTGAGGGTGATGAAACAATCGTTGAGACGGCTTGAGCACCGGTGGTGGAAAACTCAATTCTGAATCAGACCGGACACGGGCTAGAGCTCAACGTCGAGCCTACCAAGTGGCAATGGCGATGGCAAAGAGGGCCTTCTTCGCCGCCTCCATTGCATCTGCAGAAAACAGCAGCAGGAGACTTTTTCAGGTGGTTCGCAATCTATCGGAACCACCTGTACCACCGGGGCCTGGTAGGGACCCCAAGATCTCCTGCAATGCTTTTGCAAAGTTTTTTGCAGATAAAATCGCTCAGATTCAGAAGGAGGTAGATTCCACCGTGGGAGCAGGGCCGGGGCAGGAGAGTGCTAGAGTTCTGTCTGGTCCTGTTACATGGGATCAATTCCAATCTGTTACCTCCGAGGATGTGGACAGGCTGCTTGGACAAGTGAAACCGACCACCTGTCTCCTTGATCCTTGCCCATCCTGGCTGATAAAAGCGAGCCGGGAAGGGCTGGGCTCTGGGCTCTGCGGGGTGGTGAATGCTTCCCCTCTGTGAGGGAGCCTTCCCAGACCCGCTGAAAGAGACGGTCATTAAACCGCTTCTTAAAAAAACATCTTTAGACCCGGCCAATTTGGCCAATTATCGCCCAGTCTCAAATCTGCCATTCTTGGGCAAGGTGATTGAGCAGGTGGTTGCTGAACAACTCCAAGCATGCCTGGAGGAAACGGACCATTTGGATCCCTTCCTACTTTGTTTCATAAAGGGTCCCCCCTTTTTTTGTAACACACTTGGGAGGACAGTTGAAGAAACTCCAAGTGGCAAAAAGAGTTAACTCCAAGTGGTCAAAGAGCTAACTGCAACAGAGTTAAAGGGTTTGTGTTAAAGGGTTTGTTCCTGATAATTAATTTTAATTTAATTTAATCACTGTAGGAGACTTCCGGTGGAGCGCGATCCCGTCGCAAGCGAGGGATTTTTCGGTGAGAGGAATCCCGGCTATTTCGGATGACAAAAGGGGGTGCTACAGGGTGCAGTAGCCCCCTATTAAGCCTCAGGAGCAGTGTTTTTCAACCACTGTTCCGCGGCATACTAGTGTGCCGCAAAATGTTGCCTGGTGTGCCGTGGGAAAAATTGAAAAATGTGAAAGATTTATTTTTTAAAAAAATGTCAAATTTTTGCCCACTAGGCGGGTGCCAGACTGTGTCCTGGGTATGGGGGGAGTGGGGTTTTTGATCCCACCCTCGGCCAACAGGGGTGCCGATTGGTGCTCCTCAGGGGGACACCCTCCACTTTTCTGATGCCATTAAAGAAAAAAATATTAAACCATGCTTGAATGTCGGAACTGGTTACTAAAATTTTTGAATCCCGCCACTGATGTTAAGAACTATAAATAGCTCCGGTGTCACTGTTACACTAACAGGAAGAGGACAGGAGGAGACATCACAGTAGATCGCCGATGAGCAGAAGAGCGCGAATGGATCTGGATTTGGAGAAAACATGAGCAGAAGAGCGCTGACTGATGGATCTGGATGGAGACATGCACAGAAGAGTGCTGAGTGTGACGGACAGCGGCTATCTGGAGGAGACAAGCGCAGTAAGTACTGAGTGACAATGAGATACTGCAGTGATGGACAAGTTTTTGAAAAGGAAAGAACTGGACTCTGAACAAAATTTGGAGCCAGATGAGAGCCCAAGTATGAGTGGGGATCAAAAGAAAGCAAAGATGGTTAGCTCAAGCAAATTCTCTGGCACAAGGCAATATAGCGAAAGCTCTATTTCATTTGGATTTACTTTCACCGGAGATGCAAACAAACCAACTCCACTGTGCGTGGTGTGTGATGAAAAGCTACCTAACAGTGCTATGATCCCAAGCAAACTTAAATGCCATCTCCAAACGAAACACCCTTCGCTTCAAAACAAGAATGCGGACTATTTTGTTCGCCTGCGTGAAAACACGGAGAAACAGGCAACTTTCATGAGAAAAACAACAAAGGTAAATGAAAGAGCTCTTAAAGCTAGCTATCAAGTTGCTGAACTTATAGCCAAGTCAAAAAAGTCGCACACTGTGGCAGAGACATTAATACTTCCCGCCTGCAAAGCTATTGTAGAGGAGATGCTCGGACCTGAAGCAGCTAAGGAAATAGCCAAAGTCCCTCTCTCAGACAACACAATTTCCAGACGTATTAATGACATGTCTGCAGACATCGAAAGTGTGGTTTTGGAAAAGATCCGTATCAGTGAGAAATTTGCATTGCAACTTGACGAGTCTACTGATATCAGTGGTGTAGTAAAGTAGACAATATTTAGAAATCATTCCTTGGTCAAGTAAAAGACTGTGGCCTTGTGGGTATTTCATCAGCCGCAAGGACCCTGGGAAAAGGAGTTGTGTTTCTTTAAACTCTAGACAATCTGGCTCCTTGGCGTGAGAGGTTTATGGGAATAAAGGAATCCTTGACACCTGGGTTCGGAGTGTGAACCTTCCCCCTCCCCTCAGTGATGTTATCTGTCCTTGAAGTGCTTGGGAATGGGGATCTGGTTAATTTCCACGAAAGGGAGGACAATTCTTTGATTTGGGTTCGGACCTTAAATTGACCCAGCTGCAAAAGAGTAAATTGGTTGATTAGGACTTATGATTGGCTGGAAAGTTACGACGCCAAGGGCGAATTGGAAATAAAAGATCAAGGAATTGTTAGAGAAGTTGCTCTTTGCTCTCTGCCATTGCTCTGCAATCTGCAAAGATGCCCGGCTGTGATGTCCACCTAATAGCCGTCGTTTCGTCTTTTGAAATGGAAATCTTCAAACACCTTCAATACGCAGATGCTTGAAAGGACTTTGACTATCCTAACTCTTTGTCTTTGTGAGTATGTAAAGTTAGACTATGCAACGTTTTTATTTTCCTGGCTTGTAAGTTTCCTAAGAAGTGCCTGTTGTTTCAACCTGTTTTCTGTTAATCTTTTAAAATAAATTTTTAAAGAAGAACCTGTTTGGTATTTGTGCCTTTTCCGGGGGAATAGCTAAATCCTAGCCTTACGCTTAGTTACGCTCTACCGTAAGAATTTCTGTCTGCAAGTCTATGGATTCAGCTTGTAGGGGGGGGGGAAATTGCCAGCTTAACGGGACACACCCTTCTCCCTGGGTTGTGGCTCTGGGTTCCCCGGAACAAAGGGAGTGGTGGCAGCCCTACCGGGTGTGATTTCGGCCTGTGTTTCTGAAGAAGTAACCTCGCCAGCCAGTGTGCTCAAGAAACCTGTTCTGGCCGGAGAGCAAAGACAGGTGAGGGAGGGGCAGCTGGGGGCGAAGGTTTTACCACAAGTGGACATGCTCAACTCTTGGCCAATGTGCGTTTTGTTGATGGTGATGCAATTAGAGAAAACTACTTTTTTTGCAAGGCATTGCCAGAAAAAACAACAGGAGAAGAAATTTTTCGGGTCACATCAGAACACCTTGAACAAGGAGGACTTAAGTGGGAAAACTGCACAAGTGTCTGCACCGATGGAGCTGCAGCCATGGTCGGGCGCACCAAAGGCTGTGTAAGCAGAGTGAAGGAAAGAAATCCAGATGTGATTTGTTACGCATTGTTTTTTACACCGTGAGGCCCTCGTAGCCAAGACTTTACCAACAGACCTAGTTCATGTGTTGGATGATGTTGTGCGCATGGTAAACTTTGTAAAGTCACGACCCGTGAAAAGTCGCATATATGCAGCTTTGTGTGAGGAGATGGGAGCGAAGCATAAAACCTTGCTGTTTCAGACGGAGGTCCGGTGGTTGTCGCGTGGCAAGGTCTTGGTTCGTGTGTATGAGCTGCGGGAGGAACTTAAAAGTGTTTCCGACAAATGAGAGGTCAGATTACACAAAGCTGCTTGCAAGTGATGAGTGGTGTGCAAGGCTGGCATACCTGGCAGATATATTTCATCTTCTGAATGAACTGAACACATGAATGCAAGGCCAAAATGAAAACCTGCTTACAAGTACAGATAAAATAAATGGATTCCGTTCAAAGGTGCAATTCTGACATCAACACGTGGAAAGTGGCAATCTTGTAATGTTCACACTCACCAAGGTGTTCACACTGCTGCACTGTGTGAGATAATAGTTAAACATTTAAAAACTCTCGAGAAGTTGTCATTTTATTTCTCTTCAGTCTCCACTGAATGTCTTGACTGGGTTAGGGACCCTTATAGCTCAGCATCAGTTGGTGGAAAGGACATGACTTTACAGGAGCAGGAGGAACTAACTGAACTGAGACAAAATCGTGGTTTCAAGCTAAGATTTGCTGATCTACCTTTGGACAGTTTTTGGTTGGATACTGCCAAGGAGTTCCCCCTTCTGGCAAACAAAGCTATTTTGACATTGCTCCCATTTTCCACTACATATCTGTGTGCGATGAGCTTTTCAAGCATGATTGCTATAAAAACTAAATACAGAGAGAGACTGAGAGCTGTTGACGAAGAGCTACGTGTGTGTCTTCGATTCCAGCCAGAATATCAGCTTTGTGTTCAGCCAAACAGGCCCAGGTTGCGCACTGAATAAAGTATTTTATAATTTTTCATATTTCTGTTTACTTACTATTTCATAATCAAGTAATTATAAAATACTTTCTTTGTGGGGCAAGATGGCGGCTAGGGAGCAGCAGCCCCACGCTGTTCTCTGATGTTGCAGACAGCTACAGCTTAATATTGCTCGTTTCAAATGCCCTTGCCGTGTTTTTTAGAGCTTTTTAGATAGTAGTTTTAGTGCTAGTAGTTTTTAGTAGTTTTTTTAGTAGTTCTATTGCCTGTTAAGCTTTAGCTAACACCGACTTCGACTCCAGCCTGAGTGATTTATTACCCCCTTATCTTATTGGCATTTGGCTGTTGGAGGTTTGCCTGCCACAACGAAACATCTTTCCAAGTGCAACTATAATAGAGGAGAGAGGAAGAGAGAGTTCTGAGCTTTACTTACACTTCGGAATTCCACGCAGTTGGCGGGGTACAGCGGGGGCAGTAAATTAATGTTAACATCACTGGAGGGAAGTATCACTACATAGTCGGGAAGTATCACTACAGTCTCTTCGGCAAGTAAGATGGCGGTTCAAGCCAGATAAGATTTCATCGCCCTTCTCCCCTCAACGTTCCATCTGCCACGGTCGTTGTAAGTAATGCCGCTGTAAAAATCTATTCCATCTATCCCCCTCTATCTCTGACAGCTAGATCGTTAACTGTAGGAAAGTCTGGCACGCAGTGGGCCACAGCCACTTCTAATTAATTAACTAGACGTGGAGCTTCTGGGGAGAGCGTTATTTAACGAGAGGAGTGCTAATTCCAGCCTGTCTAACTGGGACTAAGTGGTGCTATCTTCACATCCACATATCCCACATAGCTCCATACTCTACGGAGATTGTGCTCACCAGACAGAAATGTAAAGTTCTGGGGATCTCCCCAAAGCAGAGGGTTGAATCGCCATCAGTAACCTCGCAGACGAAAATTGTGCATTATTTTAAGCCTAAAACAAAAACGCCCATATGCTCAGAGTCCCCACTTCTCCACAATTGGTCTATCGACCGAACATGGTATGGGAAGGAACCTGATATTGGTGAGGAGAGAGAGGGGATCAGTCTGGCAATGGAGATGGCTCAGATAGTCTCCCAATCTAGTACTACCGACACTCTCGCAGAGCATGATCAAGAACGAAATTTGAAACGCCTGGAAGTCACACTAGATGGATCAGTCAATGCAGCCAGCCCCAGCGAAAATGCTAGGATGGAATCCGCAAGTGCGACGAGAACAGAGGAAAATCCAAGTCAGCTAAAAGGAGCCTGCTGGGACACAGATAGCATTATCTGTATCCTGATTGGGCTTTTCAATGAAATGATGAAAGAATGCCAAATGCGCATAAGTAAAGAATTAGGACCAATTAGGAACTTTCTTACGGAATATGTGGGTTTGCTAGTAAGCCTGACAGAGCTCATCAGGAAGGGAGCAATCTCACACACCCCCACTCCAGCGGCTGAAATTCCAACAGAGCCCAGTATCTCAGAGGTGCTCCCAAAGAGAGCCACTCCCATGTCTACCAACAGTTGAGCCACACACCCCTCACTTAAAAAGAAGCATCGCCACCAAAGAATATACCCACTTTACAAGAAGAAGTCTAAAAACATAAAAGTGGGAAGGCGGACTAAGAGTCATACACGAACTAAGAAATTCAATTTTTCTAAGTTATTCAAGTTCCTGGAGAATCCCACAATAAAGGAATCAAATACATACTAAATCCGTGACCCCAAAACAGAGCATTATCCAGCAACCTAAAGTGACAAGTGCATCACAATCCCCTAACCCTCAATCAACGAAAGATCGGAACGATCAACTTGATAAAGACCAGCAAACCTCCTCTGCTACTGTGGAGACTAACACCTGTTGGGTTGGAACAACGACAGACGAGTAGCAGGTGTTATGTGAGAGAGGCGTCTACCGGGGCGAGCCCCGGGAACTCTCTTTTATTGAATATTACAAACATTGCCACAGGTGTGCTTGTGGCTGATTGGTTGATACAAACACAAAGCAACTTGTTGCTGATTGGTTAACATAAGTACAAGGCGGGAATTACATGTGATCATTAATCACCGATAGATTAAGGGCTGGGAAACGAAGCTGGAACTAGACAGGCATGAAACCTCCTAATCAAATTATAACTAAAGATTAATATAACATGACTAAAACAATTACTAATGATTAATCATAACATGAAAGAATATACTAAGTGAATTCCATAGATGTGGTCAGCTGTGCATTAAGTACAGGTCATAGTGTTTTTCATGAACTCAAGATGAACTGAGCAAAGAAGGAATGTCTTGGTGTTTGGAACAGGTTCGTACAGTGTGTGCAGGAGCAGAGGAAAGCTTAAAAGCAAGACTTCCCAGAATGCAAGAGAAAAGAAGCAATGCTTCCCCATAATGCAACAGTTATGTGCAGAGAGAGGATTTACCTTTAAACACCCCCATTCACAATAAGGTAACTCAGAACAATCAAACGCTGATCCTCAACAGAAGCAGATTGGTTATCTGCCCTATGTACAACCGTACACAATTACATTCACTGGACCAACAAAGAACGTATATATTCAAAAAAATTGACTTAGTACTCAGAGGCCTCCTATTACAAGGTAATGTTATCAATGTAGATTTTCTACCAAATGACAATAAGTATAATCGAGTGATGCTGACATTTAAAGATGACTCGACCGCAAAACAAATATTAATTAATAAGGAAAAGTTGCAAAGGGTGGGCCTGATAGTGACTCGCCTATTCGAAGTGCCCCGTCCCCCCTCGCACCTCATCAAACTAAATAAGACAGACATCTATTCAAAGGTGGTGGAAAACAATAAAGCTGAATATCAGAGTAACTACCAGTCGCCTCACGATCTGGGTACCTCCACACACTTCTTCTCTGAAGAAAATACCTTAATTAGTCAATTCTGGACATTTCCACCTTTAATACAAGCTGAAATCCTAGAAAGATTAGAAACACTAAGAAATAAGCTGGCAGACTTCCGGAGGCGGCGCGAAACGAGTAATGGCGGTCCTCTTTGCGCAGCAAAGAGGGGCTCCGCAGGAAAGGGTTGTTCGCTACGGCGAAGCGACGACCCATTAAGTTAAACCACGAGCAGAGTGAGCTCGTGGCCGTGGGATCCGGCGGGCACCGAGAGCGACCCCCAAAACGAAGAAGGGACCCCGTAAGGGGCTCCGGAAGCGCGGAGGGGAAGCGGTGCTGTGGATTCATCGCTCTTTCTGCGGGAGTGAAGCCGCGCGGCTGTTACCGATGAGCGCCGACCTTTCTTCCTTCACATTGGATTACAAATCAACTACTCGTGAGTAGGATTTATTTGAGATTGGATTACAAATTGTGAATTAGGCTGAAAGCGGGAGACGAGAAAAAGGAAGTCCGTCTCCCGGAGGTGCTTAATGATCAAAGGCAAAGGAACTGACAAGCTGGAAGCAGTACAAAAGGGTTTTTAAATGAGAGACAGCATACGTCTGGAGAAGTTTGGAAATTGAAGGGAAAGGCAAGTTATCTTTATTTTCCTGTGATCGTGTCTATTCTGTTTGGGGTTTCTTCTCCGCTAAAACTTTTAAAAACTTTAAAGACTTGAAAATCCCTAGTCCCGGACTTGCAGCGGGCAAAAAGTTGTGTTGCGGATACACTTACAAAGCTGAAACAGACACTTAGAGGCATTACCGGTGGATACAATTAAGTAACTGTATTTTGCACCTTTTAAGAAACTATTGTGGCAAAATTGAGAGGGCTCTGCCAGAGGGAAAAGATCTTCTCTAAAGACACTGATTAATTTAACTAATTGTAGGAACTTTAATGGCGACTGAAACTTTGTTTCTTCTTTCATGAACTGAACAACACTCCCCCTAGTGGAGTTTGGGATTTACAATTTCCTGAGAACTGACTTTGTTTTGTCTCTCTGTGGTCTGGTTACTCACTCTGAGGCCTGTCTTTCCCATGGAACTTTTGACAGCTTGACCTTGAATCCAAAGACAGGTGTGGAATGAGTGTGGAATGAGTGGTAAACCAAAAACAAGAGCTGCGTCGAAAGCAGGGAAAGGCAAATTGGTACAAACAACTTTGGTTTCCCAGGCCCGCAGATCTTCAGTCCCTGCGGTACTACAGGCTGTACCATTACCAACAACCCCAGCTGAAGAATCAGAACAATCAACAAGTGAAGATATGGCAGCTGGGGGATCCAACATTCTCCTAGAGGAAATGCTACAACAATTTGCAATTTTGAACAAAAAAGTGGATGACCAAACTGCAAAAATTGACTTAGCCACATCCTCAATTACCAAACTTTCTGAACAGGTGGCTAAGCATTCACAAGATATTGGAAACCTAAAGGACGTTGTATCCGAAAATCGAAAATTGGCCGAGGCTGCGAATGAAAAAGTAGAAGCAGTAACTAAAGAAGTGGAGGAATTGAAAGGAGAGGTAAGGCCGCTCCATAAACATATTACTGACCAGCAGGCCTATCTGTCTTTGGTGGAACTGCGAAACAGGGAAAATAATTTGAGATTACGCTCTATCCCAGAGATTGAGAAAGAGGACTTGATTGGCTTTTTAACAGTAGAATTTTCTAAATTCTGGGGTATAAACGAAGATACAGACTTCAAAATAACAACTGCATTTAGATTGGGAAGGGCTGCCGGGAAGGACAGACCTAGAGACTGTTTGATTATTTTAAGGACTAAGCAGGAGAGAGACAAGATACTCGACCTACATTTTAATAAAGCACTTGTGATCCAGGACAGAAGAGCACAAATTTACAAGGATATTCCTAAACAATTACTGGATCTAAGATCTAACTACACTGACCTAGCTGGACTTTTGAGAGGTAACGGAATACCTTACAGGTGGGAGTTCCCACAAGGCCTCTCATTCAAATACAAAGGAAAGAAGATAAAAATCAAAACGAAAGAGGATAGCCAGAAGTTCCTACACGACCACGGAGAAGACTTGCAGAAAGGAGCGGCAGCTATTTGGCCACCACCAGAGTCAGGAAAAGAGTTACCACCCTCGGATTTGGACAAAAAAGAAGACACCCAACAAGAGTAACAACAGATTGACACAGGATGTCTCTGCAGCTGTATAGTTGGAACATTAACGGCGCGAATTCCCCAGAAAAACGCAAAAGGATCTTCCATATCCTAAAGAAAGAGAATTTGGATATAATTTGCTTGCAAGAAACTCATGTGACCAGGTCACACAGGAAGGTGTTAACGAATAAAAGATTAGGCCAAGAATTTATTTCATCAGATAGAGTCAAGAAGAGAGGCGTGGTGATTTACGCCAAAGAGAATCTATCACCAAAATTTTTGTTTAAAGATGAACAAGGAAGAATCCTGGCTATTGAAATTTCGACCCAAGGAGAAAAAGTTTTGATATTAGGAATCTATGCACCAAATGAGGGGAAATCAGAATTTTATAAGAAGCTGCATGAGACACTACTGGACTATCTGGACTATTCCAACATCATTATGATGGGAGATATGAATGGGGTCGTCTCTACTTTGATGGATAAGTCACAGAATCAGAATCTGACTAAAGATGGAAGACTACCAAAAACTTTCTTTGAACTAACTGACAATATGGACCTAATTGATTTATGGAGGACGAGAAACCCCCTAGGTAAAGAAGGAACTTTCTTTTCTGAGGCCCACCTGTCATGGACAAGAATCGACCAAATCTGGGCAACTAGAGGGCTGGCACCTAAGACTACAAAAATAGAAATCTGCCCAAAGACTTGCTCCGACCATAACGCTTTGAAAATGGAAATGAGATTTACTACTGCCGACTCCTTCAGATGGAAAATGAATGACAACCTGTTAAGAGATCAAGAGATCGTAAAGAAGGCCCAAAAAACTTTAAAGGATTATTTTGAAATTAACTTGAATACCTCGGTGGAAAAAAGAATTATCTGGGACGCAAGCAAAGCTGTTATGAGAGGGTTTCTGATACAACAGAATACAATCAAGAAAAAACTTTGGAATAGTAAAAAAGACAAGATATTGGAGAAGATAAGTGATGGAGAGAAAAAATTAAGAGTGAATCCAAAATCAAAAGAGACTTTAAGAGAAATCAAATTTCACCAGTCACAATATGCGAAATTGATTAACCAAGAAGTGGAATGGAAAATCAAACAAATGAAACAAAGATCTTTTGAATCTGCGAACAAATGTGGGAAACTGCTCGCTTGGCAGTTGAAAAAGAGACAAAAATTAAATTATGTCACCAACTTAGAAGTTGAAGGGAAAAACATTCAGAAACCGGGAGAAATTAGAAGGTGTTTCCAGAAATACTTTAAAAAACTGTACACACAAGAATCCGAGGAAGCAATTGAGATAGAACAATTCTTGAAAGATAACGGCCTACCAAAATTATCTCAAGAGAAGAGATCAATCTTGAATTGTAAAATAACACAACAGGAAATCGAGGATGCCATTCAGAATATGCAACTAGGCAAATCTCCGGGCCCTGATGGACTCACCTCCAAGTACTACAGGATTTTAAAAGACTATTTGATACAACCATTAATGGAGGTTTGTAACCAGATTATGGGGGGAGGGAGGGCACCAGATACGTGGAAAGAAGCATTCATCACACTGATACCTAAAGTGGAAACTGAAAAGACTCAACTCAAGAACTACCGCCCCATCTCACTCCTAAACGTGGATTACAAAATATTTGCGGATGTTTTGGCTAACAGATTTTAAAAAGTATTAAATGAAGTAATCCATAAGGACCAAGCAGGCTTTCTCCCAGGTAGACATTTGTATGACAATACCAGGAACATTATCGATATTCTGGAACTTTTACAAACAAATATTAACACCAAAGCAGTGTTAATTTTTATTGATGCGGAGAAGGCCTTTGACAACATTTCTTGGAAATTTATGAAGAAAAACTTGGAAGGGATGGGAGTGGGAAGGGGGTTTGAGAATGGAATAGAGGCAATCTATTCAGAACAGAAAGCTAAGTTGATAGTGAACAATGTGGTGACAGAAGAACTTCATATTGAAAAAGGAACACGCCAGGGGTGCCCCCTATCCCCTCTGTTGTTTATTTCAGTCCTGGAGGTTTTGCTGAATATGATAAGGGAGGATCGGCAGGTACAAGGAATACGGGTCGGAGCGAAACAATATAAACTGAAAGCATTTGCAGATGACTTGGTTTTAACATTACAGGAGCCAGAACCTAGTACAAAAAGAGTTTTGGAATTGATTCAGAAATTTGGTCGGGTGGCGGGTTTTAAGCTGAACAAACAAAAAACTAAGGTGTTAGGGAAAAACTTGACGGTTACTGAAACAGAGGGGTTTCAGAAGGAAACAGAACTAAATATTGTTAAAAAAGTGAAATACCTGGGGGTCAATCTGTCCTCCAAGAATTTGAATTTATTTAAAGATAATTATGAAAAATGTTGGTCAGAAGTTAAAAAAGATCTAGAAATTTGGTCAAGATTGAAACTATCCTTGTTAGGCCGAATTGCAGCTATAAAAATGAACGTTTTGCCAAAAATGTTGTTTTTGTTCCAGGCCTTGCAGATTGTGGACAGAGTGGATTGTTTCGGAAAGTGGCAGAAGGACATTTCTAAATTTGTCTGGCAGGGCAAAAAGCCCCGAATAAAGTTTAAAATACTAACTGATGCAAAGGAGAGAGGGGGGTTTGCCCTGCCGGACTTAAGGTTATACTATGAAGCTGCGGCCTTCTGCTGGATGAAAGATTGGATTTTATTGGAAAACACTGATGTCCTAGATCTGGAAGGCTTTAATAATTCGTTAGGTTGGCATGCGTATCTGTGGTATGACAAGGGGAAAACACATGGAATGTTTAAAAACCATATTGTCAGAAAAGCAATATTTATGGTCTGGAAAAAATACAAAGACTTATTGGAAAGTAAAACCCCGAGGTGGATTTCACCAATAGAGGCCAAAGCTCGGAAAACATCCAATATGGAGGCATATTGGCCGAAATATTGGGAAATAATAGAAAACATTGGAGGTAATTGGAGGTTGCAGAGCTTTGAAAAATTAAAGGATAAGGTGCAAAATTGGCTACATTATGCCCAAATTAATGAGGTTTTTAAGCTAGATAAAAAAATAGGATTCCAGGTGGAAAAATCGAAACTTGAGACAGAGTTGTTAGAACCAAAGACCAAGGTAATATCGAGAATGTACAACTTGCTGCTTAAATGGAACACTCAGGATGAGACAATTAAATCAGCCATGATAAAATGGGCTCAAGACATTGGTTACAATATTATGTCTGAGGACTGGGAAAGGTTATGGACCACCGGTATGAAGTTTACGGCATGTAATGCCTTGAAAGAAAACATTATGAAAATGGTATACAGGTGGTACATGACCCCAGTCAAGCTCGCTAAGATATACCATTTGTCTGATAATAAATGTTGGAAATGCAAGGAGGCTGAAGGGACATTCTTTCACCTCTGGTGGACTTGTCCAAGATTGAAGGCCTTTTGGGAAATGATCTATAACGAGTTAAAAAAGGTGTTTAAGTACACCTTTCCCAAGAAACCAGAGGCCTTCCTTCTGGGCATTGTCGGCCAGAAGGTGTTAAAAAAGGATAGAACTTTTTTTATGTATGCTACAACTGCAGCAAGAATTCTTATCGCCAAGCATTGGAAGACCCAAGATTTGCCCACACTGGAGGAGTGGCAGACGCAATTGATGAACTACATGGAACTGGCCGAGATGACTGCAAGAATCCGAGACCTGGGAGAAGAGGCAATGGAGGAGGACTGGAAAAAATTTAAAGACTATTTGCAAAAGTATTATAAGCTGTATGAAACATAAGACGTCGTATGATTTGGAACGTTAGCCCCAGCAATGAAATTTAATTATCTATGAAATTGCTAACATTTGTGAAAGAATCAAAGTTTAAATGGGTAAAAATGATATCATGTTATATTTTTAGAGTAAATGGAGAATAAGAGATTTAAACTTAAATTGCAACTGAAAATATAAAGAAACACACGAAATAAGGGTATAATTTGCTGATGACTTTATTATCAAGAATGCATTATGCGGGAGATGTGGGGAAGTCCAATGGAAATCTGAAATAAGCTGTTGAAATGGATGTGATTTTCTGTTCTTTTTTCTTTTTTTTCTTCTATTCTGCTTTTCCTTCTGTTCTTTTTGTAATTTGGAAAAATGTAATAAAAATTATTATAATAAAAAAAAGAAATAAGCTGGCAGGGAAAGACTTATATAAGGAAACCAAGGTGGATGTCCAAGGAAAGAGCAAGAGCCCTCCCAAAATGATCATCTCACAAGAACTCGATTCAGCAGCTCGTCGACCACGTAGCCTTCAGATAAAGGCAGAGATTAATCTACCTGCAATCAAGAAAGTACAACTCACAAAGGAGAACAATGCATCGCTCCCTATAAGGAAAAACATGCCTAAGGAAACCTCACCAGGCTTCTGGTCCAAAATGAGATACTTAGATGAAGCGGAATTGGGCTACAACCAGGTAGAGTACCCCCAGGAGGAGGCCTTGTATAGCAAAGGCCCAGTGTCTACCAATGTGAGCACTCTATATTTACCATCTGACACCATAGAACTGAGGAGATTTCACCCCTCCCATACCCAAGAATCTCCTGACCATCTCCTGATGATCTCTGCTGACTCTCCACAGAGAAGAGGAGGCGTGTCCTGCCTATTTACTTATTCTGCCCAGCAACATATCTGTGTGTGCGAGTGAGAGTCAGTCAGTCAGTGTATCGGAGAGAGTGAGAGTGTTAGAGATCCTAGAGATAATATTGCTGCTAAGAGCAGCTGCATACTCTCAGTGTAGTTACAGAATAAAAGGAAGATATTTTACAGAGCTGCTCTCCGAGTGGTTTATACTCTGCAAGACTCTGCAAAACTCTGCTGCGCAACGACTGAATTATTGAGACAGTGAATCCGGTGCTCTCAGCTCTAAGCTGTGAGTCCACAGCACTGTGACCTGTTCCTGCGAGAAGGAGGTCTCTGGCGGTGCTTCCCAGCTCGCCTAGCCCAGTCGGGGTTGAGGTACATGAGTCCAGTTGGCGCACTGGCTCTAGGGCGATGCTGACAAGAACACCTGGGCAGCTCTCCATGTAAAGATGATAGTCGGCAGCCACGTAGAATGGTAAACTCCAACAGTACCTTGCAAGATAATTGACAAGGAGTGGATCTTGGTAAAGCCAACCTTAGCTTTTTATCATGGAATATCGCAGGATGGCAAAAAAAGGCAGCTGACCCATCCTTTGCTAAATTTATCCAAGGCTACGACATAGTATTTTTACAGGAGACATGGCTCACAGGGGACCTACAAGTTAACGGCTTTTCCTCAATGTCCCTCACAGGATCCCCAAGCACTAAAGGGGGGAGAGTCAAGGGTGGCCTAGGCATTTTAATATCTACAAGGTTGTCCCTAGTAAAGTTAGAGACACTGAAACACCTGGCTATGGCCTTACTAGTGAAAAGTAGATTCTTCACCATGCTACTGATTAATGTATATCTTCCCCCCCCCCCAAATTGGCAAGCAGCTGATTAAAAACACCTGGCATGGGCTGGAAACATACATTGATGGTTTGATGACTCACCCCATGTCATTTTGTTGAGCTAGTTGTGCATTATTACTGAAGCTTTTAAGTGCCGTGCCGAATTTATTTTTGTTACATTTTTTAGTTCATTGATTCATTGTGATCATCCCCTTCTCTACGATATGGAGTTTGGCAAGTAACGTAAACGGTATGATGCATGCTATTTGTTTGTATTTCTACATTAAGCCAAAGCTGCAAAATGAGAAATTAAGTAAAAAAAAAAATTCAAAAATTCCCAGCGCCTAAAAAAGGTTTTAAGTGCTTATGCTCACAATGTTAAGTAAAAAAACCAGAAAATAACACTTGCAACTTTAAGTATCTTATTTTTCCTTCTTTTAATAATTTCAATGTGGGGGAGGGGGTGATAAGGAGGGTGGGAGGCTCAGAGCTGGGCAACTTTTCTTCCTCCAGTTGGAAATGACACTACAAACTAAGCGCAGCAACTCCCAAAACATCCTGCAGTGGCTTCCGGTTCCGGTGTGCCTTAATGGAAAGGCTCCCACGACAGGAGATTAGCGGGGGGGGGAAACGAAGAGGGCAATTATCTTTGCGAATTCCCCACCAAGGACAGCGGGTAATGGCCTTCACTCGCAGTTTTTCTCAATACCTGGCTCTTGCTCTGGCATGGATTACCATTAAGAAACAAGAGGTTCTTCTGTTAAATTAAGAGTTTAATTTGGACTAGTGTACAGACGTCTCTACATTTCAAGGTCTTTAATAGATAAATAGGATTAACACGGATGAAAAGAACTATTTTTCGACAGTATTCTTGTTGATATTTTCACCCCCTCCCATTGCAAGAATCTCCTGATCTGATGTTTTGAGAAAGGAGCGGGTGGAAACTGCTCTTCTACTCTTCTGCTGCTGATTGCCTGACTGTGTAGTCTTATCTATGGTAGTGACTAGATGGCTGAGTCAGAGATGTAACACTCATGCAAACCAGTAGTTCATTAGTCTGTAGTAGCTATTAGAAATAAACAGTTAGCTTCCACATTATTTATACTCTGCTGAGTCTGGTGCTCACAATACACAGTTGTGAGTCCAGTGCACTGGGACCTGCTTTCCAGGACTGGAAGGTCTCTGAAAGTGCTCCAGTCGCCTAGCCCAGTCCAGGCAGAACCAGTTATTGAGCCCAGTTTCTGACATCGGTTGAAAGACGTACTGACAATTTTTCCCTTTACCTTCTTTGAAAATTTGGGGTCATTTTAAAGCATCCAAATGTCTTTAGAATTGCTTTCCTGCAACCTTTTTCTGAGTATGGGTTTTGTACCTATGTATGTGTGCCCGCTCTGTATTTAGGAACATTTTTTTGTTTTAACATCTTATAATTGGGGTGCAGTGTGTGTGTTGTAGTGGCGGAGCTTCATGCTCCAGCACCGGGGGGGGGGGGCGCGGAGAGCAGGCGTGGACAGGGCTGTCGTGTGTCCTGGGGGCATGGGGGCAGCCACAATGGCACCCCACCAGGATCGCGGTTCTGGGGCCAGTGCGCTCCCCCCCCACTCCTCTTCCTCCGCCAGTGTGTGGAGTGCAGTTCCTTGGTGACATCTTCCCAAGCACTGATATGGTTTCTCCCCTGTATGGAATCTCTCATGTGGTTGTCTAGGAGGGATCCCCTTCCCCAAAATCCTGAATTTGGAAGAACACAGGCTAACGGCTTTAATGGCTTGCTTGCTTCCCCTTTTAAGGGACTCAAGAGTCCCAAAGTTTGTTATTGCTTAGAGAATCAGCTGTGGGCTTCAGTGAAAGAAAGGCTGATCTTTTATTATTCTGTTGCAAGAGGTCACCCTCATAGGAGAGATGCCAGAACATCTAGACCATGGGAGCGTTTCAGCCCTGTTCTTGAGTTTGTTTAAAATCTAAAACAGCTTATCTCGTATTCCTTTCTTTGAATTTGTGCCATTTTGGTTTTTAAACCTTTTTGTAAAAGCAGCACTAGAATTTTCACAGTTGAGTCCTCAACTCTTTATTACTGTGCTTTGCTTTCTTCAAGCTGGGCTTTGTTTAAAACTTGCCATTTAGGTTTTGTAAATTCAGTATTAGAAACTGTACTTTTGAGTTCTCTATCCTTTATTACTGCACTTTGCTTTACCTAGGTTGAGCTAGGCTTATAATACTTCAGCATTTTGGGTTCTTCCCCTTTTTTTGAATTTTCGTCATTTAATTTTTCTATTTCCGTCTGAGAAAACTGAATAGTTCAGTGAAACGAGGTTTGTAGCCAGCATGCTTTGTTCAATTTTAGGTTTTTCTATGTTTTTCCCCTCAAGCTTTTTGATTTTTATTATTTAGTTTATTTCCACAAGCTAATATTTCTAGTCGATTACTTCTCGTTTCAGGGATTTTCACAGTATTTTTGTTTTGTGCAATTTCTCAGTTCTGTGATTGTTGTTTTTTTCTTCTATTAGAAGAACAAATAAAAGCATAACAGCAGTACTGGAGGCATGTCATGGAGAGAATTATTGCTGTTAATATGCACTCCAGTAGAACGAGGCTTACCATTCAGAAGAGACAATGAGCACTTTGGATCTCCAAATAATGGCAATTATCTTGGTCTTTTAGAACTAGTGGCAAAATTTGATCCATTTTTACTTGCTCTTATCAGTATGGACATTCTGAATCAAGCAATCCCTCTTGAAGGGAGTAGGCAGGGAGTGTACTGGCAGTTGGAAGGCGATGCCCGGAGGGGAGGAGGAGGAATACAGCTGGAGCAAACAAGATATGCAAGCTTGACTGATAAGCGAAAGGAGTGCACTGGTGAAATGCTTTAGCAACACCCAATGAGGCAGTAAGGTAAATCGGGGAATATGATATGATGATTTACTGGTGGTGGGGTGGTTGGGAGGTGCTGCAGGGGTATAAATATTGCTTGCTTGCATTAGGGGCCGCCAGCCTTTGGAAGCAATTCCGCTGGTTGCCTCTGCGCAGATCGCAATAAACTTTTTTCTCTGAAGGAACTGAATCCCTGGTGCTTCTTGTCTCCTCTACGTCCTGGGTAAGCGGGCAAATGGATCCCAAGAAATTAAGGCTTTGTCAAAACTGTATGTGAGGAAATTGTTCAGCCCAGGACAAAAGAAGTTAAGGATGCAACTCTGGCTGATGTGAGAAAGACGGGATATTTCAAGCTTTTCAGTAGATTCCACTCCTGACATTTCACATACTGATCCGTTGACTTTAAATATCAGGTATGTATCACCTGAAGATCGTTTGCCAACACAGATTTACAGTTGAACACTAATTCAGCCGTGCTTTCTCCTATTTTACTACTGAGCTTGAAATTGACTTTAGATGCTGAGGGCAGTCTTAGGACAACGCTGCCAACATGGCTGGCAAGTACGACGATATGCAGCAATAAAACATTGGGGGGGGGAAACAATTTGCAAAATTTATTCCATGCGCAGGTCACTCTTTAAATCTGGTGGGCAGTTCAACTGTGGATTGCTGCCTTGATGAAGGGAACTGTTTTGGCATTATCAATGAAATTTATACCTTCTTTCCAAAATCCTTGCAAAAATCTTTGATGCAATTAATGCCACGGGCCAGATACCTAGATCATGGAAGGAGTCCATCATAATTCCTATATATGAAAAAGGACCACCAGAGGACCCAGGAAACTATCGTAATATCAGTTTATTATCAATCATCGGAAAAATCTATACTCGCTTCCTGCTAACCAGACTAACCCAATGGGCCGAAGATTCCAATCTGATAGGGCATGAACAGGCCGGGTTTAGACCATCTAGCCTATCTACTCCAGGACATTGACTCTTATAGAACATTACAGGTTGCAAGATTCCTGAATTCTGTTCTCTCATATAAAAGACTTCATGGAATGCAGCATGACTATTAAAATCTAGTAAACTCTATCCACCATCTTTATATTCAAGGCCAGAATATGGTACATCTAGAGACCGCATGTAATGTGAAGGAGATTATGCGTTGAAATATTTTAGTTGATATTTTAGAATGTAAAATGCTATTTTATTTACTGATTGGTTTTACCTGGTGGGCTTATAGCCGAATAAAGTATTATCTATCTTTCTTTATACCTTCTTTTCATCCTCCACAAAGAGATGGGCAGTTCATTTTTGCCACCTCAGTCTAAAGTGCCTGTCAGACTCTAGGACGGGACGCACACGCAAAAGCCACAGCAGCTGTTTTGGAAAGTTACAGTGCTATCATTGATGCCCTCAAGTCATTTGTTCTGATGTTAATGGGAAGAGGGAGGCCAAGCACAGAGTTAACAGTCTCCTGCAGAAAATGGAAGAACTGGAATTTGTGTTTATGCTGCATTTTTGGACCCGTGTGCTAGGTCATTTTCACAAGGTCAGCAAAGGCCTTCAAAAACCAGACCTGTTATTGAGTTCTTGTGAGTTTGTACAGTTCACTCCTGGATCTTTTTAAGGAAAATAAGGAATGATTTTGATGAGCTTGAGAAACACGCAAAAGCCACTTTGCCAAATGTCAACAACAAAACAAGGAGACGAAGAGTGAGGGAACGGCAAAGAAATGACAGAAGTGCAACTGATGACTTAGATGCCCTTTCTTGAAGAGAGAGGTTTAGGATAAAATCCTTTATTCCTACATTAGATGCCAATTTGAAGCCAGTTTAAAAAGAAACAGTACTGCATAAAGTGATGTTGCACAATTATTTGCCATTCTTGCTAATTTGACAGCATCGAAGCAAGAAATTCAGCAAGTTGTTGAACTGTTGCTGGAAGCATACCCACAGAACATATTGACCTGAGACTTCTGGATGAACTTTTGCACTTTCAACTGTATGTGACACAAAGCCATAGGCTTACGGCAAAGCACTTGTCTCATACAGACCTTTATCAAATTATATAGAAGGAAAAATTCAGATAACCTTTCCTAATGTGGAAGCAATCTTGCGGCTATTTCTTAGCCTTATAGTCACCAACTGCTCAGGAGAGGAGAAATTTTCCAGAGACATCACAACTGGAGTAGCCTAGGGCCTTCTCTTCATCTAAATCTGGCCCTGTGAAACACAACTACTACTAGCTCCTTGGTGACATCTTCCCAAGCACTGATATGGTTTCTCCCCTGTATAGAATCTCTCGTGTGGTTGACTAGGAGGGATCCTCCTCCCCAAAATCCTGAACTTGGAAGGGAGCACAGCTACTTGCTGGCTTCTCCCCACTCACACTGGCTGCTCTGAGAAATGTGTTTCACCCTTCAGAAGCACAAATTGCTCAGCCCCGGGAACAAGCATCGAACAGATCAACGTTGGAAGGAGGTGGGGCGGGGGGTCCAGACTGGAACTGTTTCTTCCAGAAATCCAGCCCGTTCCCCCGAGCACAACATTGTCTAGGGTGCAGAAAGACCCACACACCACAAACAGCAGATTGTGGGGTGTGTTACATCAGTACAGTCAATTACAACACACTTTACTTCCTAGAGTGGACAGAGGGATGTGTAACTTCCTGTTCCTCTATAAAAGCAGAGTCACCACAGCCATCTTTATTGTATTTTAGGAGGGAGAAAAGAGGACACCGGGAGCAACCCACCTGGGCAAACCAGATTGGATTAGTCATTTTGCAGAGATTCAAACCAATCTATCAACAACTCGCTTCCGTGAAAATAGAGGGGATTTGCTCTGCTATGTCACTCACTAGCGTGGGGGAAGGAAGGATACTTAAACAATATTTGCTTACCTATTATCCCAAACATCCCCACACGTTAAGTGAAGAACTCAGTGACACAAAGCCTCAAGCAATAACTCCAAATCCAACCCCCAGAAAGCCACATTGTACAGTGACACCAAGATCAGAGAAAGTCAGTGAGCAGGCAGGCTTCCATCTCTTGGAGAGAGGCATCAAGGGTCCTCGCAGGCAGTTATCCCACCCTGACAGGAGCCCCATTCTTGTGTTTGGCCTCCATCTGTTCCTGCCTTGCTCAGAGAATAGCCCAGCCTTGGCACAGCAACAGGAAGCAAAACAAAATGGCTGGCAGGAAGAGCCCCATTAGCCCTAGACCTAAAGGTTTCTAGAATGGTGAACAGCTTGGTTTTCTTTCTCTTTTCCCCTTTGACTTTTCAAAGTTGTGTTCTTTGGAGCCAATATTTAAAAACCACACAAATTTATTGGGAAGGACATCTCCCACCCCAGCTACTGTGTGTTATGGGTGGGAACAGAGAAGCGCCCCCCCCCATCAGACGTGTGGAATCGTGGGCTGCATACAGGCTCAATGCTTAGGGAGCAGGGCTAGCAGGCAGGAGACCCTTTCCTCCAAAGAAGGCCCAATGGGCATGTAGGAACCAGCACCACCTGAACTGATGAGAGGCCCATTAGGATGAAGCCCACACTTGGAAGCAGAGAGCAGGGGGGCACCTCTGATGAAACGGAGGAACTAAAAGGACATGTTTTCAGAAGCCCCAACCCTCGAGACAATGCAATGCATGTTGAAGTAATGTGCTGATTGTCCAATCAAAACGACCGGGAGGAAAAGGATCTAGTGGACAAGAAGCATCCAAGCTTTGCTGGCACAGGGATTAAGGTTCAACAACATGGGTTGGAATTGCAGGTGGAAAAGCTCCAGAATAAAAATGCTACTGGGTTTTGCACAGGATCTGAGGGACCAAGTACGCAAGAAAGCAAGAGCCAGCACCAAGCCCTTATCTGGCAAAATCATGCAGAAGACGAGGTTCTAGGAAACAGGGAAACCAAGTCAAGAGATAGATACGCCTTAACAAGTCGCATACCGAAAAGGTGAAGGGGTTCACAGCCCTGCTAAAGAGGAGCAACCAGGACAAACATGCCCAAGGCTGAACTGGACTGCTGGAACAAGGAAGGAGCGCTTCTTTTAAACTCTCTAGTGCCCCCGCGGCACCGGGCAAAGTGAGCCAAAGCCATGGCACAGAGCAGGCACTGGAAGCGCCGTACACATTCCATAGAAGATAATGTAAAAGGCCAATAAATGGCCGGGAGACTGTTTAGGAAAGAGATTTGGCGGCCAGCAGCATCAAGACCTTGCTGACACACGCATTGGGTACGAATTGCAGGTGGAAGATCTGGATGAATCCACAATTAAAACTCTTCGAGATTTGCAGAGGAGCTGGGGGACCAAGTATGCAAGAAAGCAAAGGCCAGCGCCAAGCCCTATTGCTGAAGCTCTACTCCTACCACACCTGCACTTGCAACTGAATCTGCCTCAACGTCCGATACTCCCCCGGAAGCGACAATTCATGAAGATGTAGTGGATAGTCCTTCTTTGTGGCCTCAAATAGTTCCAGAGAAGTTTATGATTGTTTTTACTAGATCACGGGCAACTTCAAATTTAAAAAAATCAGCTTATCCTACAAATGGTAATAATAGGGCATTTTCAGATATTACACAAAAAAGTTACAAAACAGCAAAACTATAAAGAGACTGGCTCTTGTACTCCAAATCAAGCGATTCAGTATTCTGCTTTTATTGTAAACTTTGACGATAATGTCACTGCTTTTAATGACAAGACAGGTTTCAAAGACTGGAGGCATTTATCTAGTAAGTTTAATTAAAAAAAAATTATTCAAAGTTATAACAAGACATATTATCCAAAAACATATCTTTATTCCCCCTCCCCATTTTTCCTCCCTCCCCCCTCCCCTCCCACATGAAGATACTCTTTCATGTATGTAAAGGAGATACCCTCAGGAAATTCCCATTTGTATCTGATGTCTGCTCTCCTAAGAGCCGTTGTCAAAAACCAGTATTTTGTTCTTCTTTATCTCAATTTCAGAGGAATTTCTCTAAAAATGTCTACCATGAGATCATTTTCAAAGCTATTCTGAAAGATTGCGTCCTTCACTTTTCTTGTCACTAATGTTAACAAAATGTCTCCTGGACGGTTCTGTTCTCTGCTCTGAAACGATTTAATTCTAAAACAGCTTTCAACTGAACCATCCAGCCAGACTGTACTTTCCCCCATCCCCTCCAAAATTATCTGTGTCACATATGTCTCTAGGTCTGGCTCAGAGTCAGGTAAACCTCTGATTCTGATCATCCTATCCCGTTCTCGTAGCTGCAGAAGTAAAACCTGATCTTCTAAATCACCGTTTCTCTTGAACCCCTTGTACTAATCCTAACATCCCTTTTTGTTCCTCCCTTATTTATTTAGAAAGTTTATTAAGACATGAAGAGTGTACAGGTCATCTATTGTCTATTAAAAAAAAAAAAGCCTAGATCTAAAAAATGACATACTGAAAGGGAAAACTGTAGATTGAGCTAATTAAATTTTTGGCAGGTCAAAATTTAGCATTGGGAGGAAATAACTCCCAATAACAGATAATGGAAATTTTTTGACAATAGTATAAAGTATTTCTAGTTTTGATAATATATTAGCAGAACATATTACAGTGGTACCTCGCAAGACGAAAAACTCGCAAGACGAAAGAGTTTTTCGTTTTTTGAGTTGATTCGCAAGACGAATTTCCCTATGGGCTTGCTTCGCAAGACGAAAACGTCTTGCAAGTTTGTTTCCTTTTTCTTAAAACCGTTAATACCCAGGGTGCATTGCTTGAAGAGGTGCAGTTGCGAATTGACTTCGAGGAGCAACTCATAGCATGCGGTGTGGTAGCCTTTTTTGAGGTTTTTGAAGACTTTGGTGATTTTTGAAGCTTTCCCAAAACTTCTTTTGCAGCCATTTGGCAAGTTA
Source organism: Podarcis vaucheri (assembly GCF_965113315.1). Lineage (NCBI taxonomy): Eukaryota > Metazoa > Chordata > Lepidosauria > Squamata > Lacertidae > Podarcis > Podarcis vaucheri. Next base: position 66,437,035 of record NC_138748.1, on the reverse strand, counting down.
AACTTTTACAACTTTTTTGGAGGTTTTGGAGTTGGGGTGTTTGGAATTCAAGGACTTGGTGTTGGGGAGGGGTTTGCAAGACTCTGGAAGCTTGTGTGTTTTTTTCTGCATTTTTCTGTTTTTTTGTGACCATTGGGGAACTCTGCTGTTGTTAAAAAAAAAAAGAGATTTCTGGGTTTGGATTTCTGTGTGGTGGGTGGCTGGGGGGGTCAGGGAATTGTTGAGAAGGGGTTTGCAAGAATCTAAAGGCTTTGCTTCTGATGGACAATGCTCCTGCTCATCCTAAAGGCCTTGAGGACTTGTTGGAGTTCAGCTTCATCAACATCATGTTCCTGCTGCCTAACACCATGCCACTGGCTCCAGCCGATGGATCAGCAGGTCATCGCCAATTTCAAAAAACTCTACACCAAGGAGCTTTTCAGGCGATGCTTCGAGGTGACTGATTGCACCACCATCACCCTGCGGGAATTCTGGAAGGACCACTTCGACATCGTCACCTGCTTGAAGATGATCACCACGGCCTGGAACGGGATCAGCCAGAGAAATTTGAATTGCACTTGGCGCAGCCTGTGGCCGGACTGTGTGGCACCAAGTGACTCTGATGCACCAGAGTCAATAGTAGTGCAGGACATTGTTACCTTGGGGAGGACCATGGGCCTGGAGGTCACGGAGGAGGACGTCTGCGAGCTGGTGGAGGAGCACGACGATGAGCTGACCACCGTGGAGCTGGTCGAACTGCAGGCAGAGGCTGTGCAGGAGCAGGCCTTACTGGAAGAGGAGGAAGCAACTGAGGAACGGCTGTCCTCCAAAAAACTGAGGGACATTTGCCTGAAGTGGAAGGTGCAGACTTTTGCAGAGCAACACCACCCTGAGAAGCACGTGGCACATGACGTTGGGAACACTTTTGATACGAGGGTCATGTCGTCTTTCAGGGAGCTGCTGAAAAGGCGGATGAAGCAGCAGACCATGGACAGGTTCTTCAGCAAGAAGCAAAGAGTGGAAGAGGAACCTTCTTCGAGTTGTCCCCCAGAGTCTTAGAAAATGTACAGTACACTTTGGTGATTTTTAAATGCTTTTCTGTCGTGTTTAGAAACTTAAATTATTGTTCCTTCAATTTTTGAAATGCTCTTTACAGTATGTGACTTTAAAGAGCACTTAATAAACTCTTTTTGTACCAAATTTGGCTTTGTTTGGACTTTTTTTGACCATAGGAACACATTAATTGATTTTCAATGCATTCCAATGGGAAACCGTGCTTCGCAAGACGAAAAATTTGCAAGACGAAAAAACTCGCAGAACGAATTAATTTCGTCTTGCGAGGCGCCACTGTAATCATATTCAAAATGCTCAACACTGCACGCCCCATCTGGGCCATAGCAATCAAAACGAATTTATCCATCTAATAGCTGAAGAAGAAAAAATGTCTATTGTTTATCTATTGAAGCAATCCAAATACTATTCTGTTATTTTAGATTGCACTCCTGATGTCTCACACAAGGAAAAACTTACTGTTGTTAGGTTTGTACACATTAACCCATTATCAAAGAGCATTTTAAAGGCTTTTTTTCTAGTTACTGACACTACTCTACAAGAACAAGTGTTGTTTTGTTGGATTTTTTTCAAATATCGAACTAGACAACATGCAAGGTCAAGGATATGTTAACAGCGCAAATATGAGAGGCAAAAATACAGGCCTCAAAAAATAATAATGCTGGCTATAAATCCACGTGCTTTCTACATTCCTTATGTGGCTCACAGCCTCAACTTAGTAGTGAATGTCACTAAAAGCTCACTGAAAATGACTTTTTTCCTGTTCAAGAAATATATGTTTTCTTTTCCGGGTCAACGTCACATCGGCAAATCCTCATGAACCAGGTGCCCACTTTCACCTTAAGACCATTATCAAACATGCAATGGGAAAGCAGAGGCGTTGAAAGCACTTCTGTTTTAATATGGAAAAGGTTTACAACACCTTATATTCTATTTATTCAGATAACAAGAGGTAGTGACACAAGGAACATAGCAAGTTCGTTGATGTTGAAATTGAAGTCTTTCAAATTCATTTGTTCTTTAGTGACACGGTATAACGTATTATTGAAAATTATTGTTAGTAAAATCTTACAAAAGTCTGTCGTTCTTCCGGAAGCAGTTAAAATGATACAGCAAGTCAAAAATGACTTGGCTTACAGTACAGTAAGACTTTTCATTGCCTGCACCCCCCAATCTTAAACAACTCCTCACCCACAATACAGCAAACAGACTTAACATGGACACTGGTACCAGAACCTGCAATAAACCCAGATGCCAACTTTGCTTCCACATCTACCCAGAGAACACCATCACTGGACCCAACATCCAACACACCATCTCAGGCTTGTTTAATTGCTCATTTTCAAACATTGTGTATGCCATCGAATGCCAACAGTGCCCTTCAGCTACGCCAAAGGATAAATGGACATAAATCTGACATCAGGAATCACAAGACAAGAACAGCCAGGAGAACACTTCAATCTCCCAGGACATTCAATACAGGATCTCAAAGCAGCCGTCTTAATACACAAGAATTACAGAAAGAGAAATTGTTGAATTACAACTTATTACTAAACTGATATGGAGGGACCTGGTCTGAATAGAAATATTGGATTCTTGTCTCATTACACATGCTAAAGCTGTTTTTGGTCATCTGCATACTATCCCCTGCTTCTTCCTGTAGGACTAATTGCAGTCAACAGGTTTACCATACCCATTGAGTCAATCACCCATCTCCTACTACCCTTCTGAGAAACACCCCACCCCACCTTCCCACTATATATAAGGGTCTGGTGACTTCTGTTTCAGTGTGTGAAGAAGTGTGCATGCACACAAAAGCTTACTCCCAGAACAAACAAGTTGGTCTCAGTGCCACTGGACAATTTTTTATTTAAAATCGTGCAGACTCCACGTTTGACGATATGCTGTTAGAAGCTAAATCAATTGCTGAGTAAATAGAATGCAAAACTGAATTTACATACACTGCATGCCCTTATGCCAGGAAACGCTTTTTTAGTTACGAGTCTACCAATGAGCCAATTACAGATCCACAGAAAAACTTTAAATTTTTATTTGTTCAACACGTCAATCACAAAATTAAAGATTTGAACTACTAAGTGAACACAATGACCATTTTTCATTTTTACAAAATATAGACAAATGGAGAAAATTAGAGACATGCCAGAAAAGAGCAGTGTTTCAATTTGCAACAGAAATTTGACTGCCGAAAGGGGGGCTGATATAGACGGAGAAGATTTATTTCACGAACTAGAACTATTACCAATTGTTTTCAAGACACAAATCCAGTGGATGTTTTCAATTATATATAGTCAAATAATTTGACATCCAATATTTTCTAACTTGTCCATATCACTACAGGTAACTGTAGCTGAAGGTGAAAGATCATTTTCGAAATTGAAATTAACAAAAATTATTTAACTCAAAGATCTGTTCAAGAAAATTGGAGATATGAAAGGAACATTTCGTACAAAGATTACCATAATGAAGGAAAAAAGTGGTAAGGACCTAACAGAAGCAGAAGATATCAAGAAGAGGTGGCAAGAATACACCAAGGAACTATACCAGAAAGAAATGGATGTCTCGGACACCCCAGGCAGTGTGGTTGCTGACCTTGAGCCAGACATCCTGGAGAGTGAAGTCAAATGGGCCTTAGAAAGCACTGCTAACAACAAGGCCAGTGGAAGTGATGGTATTCCAGCTGAACTGTTTAAAATTTTAAAAGATGGTGCTGTTAAGGTGCTACACTCAATATGCCAGTAAGTTTGGAAAGCTCAGCAGTGGCCAGAGGATTGGAGAAGATCAGTCTACATCCCAATCCCAAAGAAGGGCAGTGCCAAAGAATGCTCCAACTACCACACAATTGCACTCATTTCACACGCTAGCAAGGTTATGCTTAAAATTCTACAAGGCAGGCTTAAGCAGTATGTGGACCGAGAACTCCCAGAAGTGCAAGCTGGATTTCGAAGGGGCAGAGGAACCAGAGACCAAATTGCAAACATGCGCTGGATTATGGAGAAAGCTAGAGAGTTCCAGAAAGACATCTACTTCTGCTTCATTGACTACACCACGGGTGTCAAACACAAGGCCCGCGGGCCGAATCCGGCCCGCCAGACCTCGTCATGTGGCCCGTGTAGCCGCCGCCGGCCTTCACCTTTTATTCTCGCTTTTTTTTTGACACGAGAAAGCCGCCTCTTCAGCGCATGCGCGGCAGCCTACAAGCCAGAGAACGTCTGCCCTCCAGCGGCGGCGGCCGTTCTACACGGGAAACCTCCACTTTACATGTCCTTTACATAGTCCTACAGATACAGCCGGCCCTTTGAGGGTGACCAAACTGCTGATGCGGCCCCCGATGAATTTGAGTTTGACACCCCTGGACTACACAAAAGCCTTTGACTGTGTCGACCACAGCAAACTATGGCAAGTTCTTAAAGAAATGGGAGTGCCTGATCACCTCGTCCGTCTCCTGAGAAATCTGTGTGGGACAAGAAGCTACAGTTAGGGACTTCCGCGGTAATGGCTGAATTCACCTGATCGGGAGGAATTTGCTTCGTGGAAATTAGGGTCTGGCCGCCACAGCGAAGGCGGGGACCCACAAAAAACTCCAGGCGGGAGAAGCCTGTGAATGTGGGATTCGGCTGGCACCTTTTGCGCCTCCCCTACTTGCGGGGAAACCCATTTCGGGGATCCGGAGCGACGTGGGGTGAGTGGCGCGGTGCTTCTAATTGACTGCTTTTTTCACGGAGTGAAGCCACATTGCTGTTGCCGGAGAGCGCTGACCTTTTCCTGTGGACAATTTGATCTTTAAACAACTACCCGTGAGTAGAATGGAAAATTTAAACGTCTTAATTTGGCACCGAAACGGGGAGGTTTCAAACAGGAAGTCCACCTTCCCCTTTTGTAAATAGACTGAAGCAAAGAGGCTGCAAGCTAAAGTCTTGGAAAGCTTTTTATAATGGATTAAACTTCCATCGGGTAAAATCATCAAACCCCACTTGGCAGCAGGAGAAGAGGGGGGAAATTTTAGACTGCGTAAGCTTGCAGGAGAGAGTGAAGAAAGTCAAATTACCACCGCTCTGAACCTGGAAACGGGCTGCTTGTAAGACTGAAGTTTTGGATATGCTCATTAACTGTGAATAGATCGTTTGTTGACAGTAAGTTAAAGAGGAATACATTGTTTACATTGTCTCCTTCTGCCTTTTAAAAAGGAGTAAAAGTAATTGAAAATTGAAACTAACTTTATTGCTTGTACTGTGCTTAAAAGGAATGATACAAATAGAAATTGTTTCCCCCTAGAGGAAGCCCTTGAAATTGTTACATGAGCTGAGCTGGGGGAATTTCCAGCTGCAATAAGACTGAGAATCTGGGATTGACCTTGGACCGTTAAGAATGTTGACAGAAGAAGCTTTAGTGGTTGCATTATGTAAGATTAATGACTCACTGGAACAGCTCCATAAGACGACGGATGTGATGATTATAAAAACTGATAACTTGGAACAAAAAGTGACTAATTTGGGACAAAAAGTGAATATTAATACAGAAACTACTCAGGAATCGATACAGGGATCTACTTTGACATGGCAAATTGAGAAGGCGGGGGAGAAAGTTGTTGTTGTGGAACCTAAAGTAGCACAAGTGGAGAGGGAGAGAGCCCCAGCCTCACAGATGCAATTTGATGACTATAAGTTGATGCCTTTTATGACTGAATTTAGAGAAAGTCAAACTTTGAGGATTGGAGCCCCGCTTGGACTGGAGAAGGAAAGTTGGATAGATCCCTTCACACAGGAATTTATTCACCTTTGGGATCTGGACTTGGGTCAGGAGGAGACTGGAGTTGTGGGGACCGCCAGACTTGGAGGAACTTTGAAATACAACTGCAAATATCTTTTGAATTTTAGTTTTAACTATGGAGATCTGGCTGACTTGTCAAGAAGGAATAAAAACATTGCTAGGTGGGAATTTCCCCGAGATCTACTTTTCAGCATCAAAGGAAGGAAAATAAGAACAAGATCAGGAGAAGACAAAGTAAAGTGCATGTATAAATATGAAGACCTGCAGAAGGGACTTGGAAAAGAGTTAAGAGCCTCAGACAGAAGATCACCAGGTTGATGTACTATATGGAATTGACGGAAATGACTGGCAGAATCCGAGACCAGGGAGAAGAGACGGTGGAAGAATATTGGAAAAAGTTTAAAATCTATATATGGAAATAATGTAAAATTAATGAGTGTTAGAAAAATGTTGGAAGGGAATTATACAGCTTTAGTAGAAATGTTTTAAGGAATTAAGCATAAATAAGTATTATAGTATTAATGGAAAATAAGGTTAAAATATGTTAAGATAATCATATGACAGAAAATAGAGAAAGATGGAAAGGATTTGCTGAAATAATTACTAGAAATGGAATACAAAAAGGGAGGTGAGAGGTCGATGAAACAAGGGAATGAAAGAGGATATTGAGATGGTATGATGTGTTTTTTGAATTGTTTTTGCTTTCAACCAGGCAGAGGGCCTTCTCGGTAGTGGCACCCGCCCTGTGGAACGCCCTTCCAGCAGATGTCAAAGCGATAAACAACTACCTGACATTCAGGAGACATCTTAAGGCAGCCCTGTTCAGGGAAGTTTTTAACGTTTGATATTTTATTGTATTTTTGTTTTCTGTGGAAGCCGCCCAGAGTGGCTGGGGAGGCCCAGCCAGATGGGCGGGGTATAAATAATAAATTATTATTATTATAATGTGCTAATGTTGTGTTGTGTATTGTTTATATATTGTACTGTATTTTTTCTTTTGCTTTTTTCTTTTCTCCCTTTTGTAAGGTTTAAAAGTAATAATTTTTTTTAAAAAAAAGAAGAAGCTACAGTTAGAACTGGATATGGAACAACTGACTGGTTCAAAATTGGGAAAGGAGTACGACCAGGCTGTATATTGTCTCCCTGCTTATTTAACTTATATGCAGAATTCATCACGCAAAAGGCTTTCACCAATTGTGGGTAGTTAGTTGGAATTCGTTACTGTTACAAGTTATTGAGCATTATAAAAGGCAGCCAGCTTCACTGTTTTTCAGAGACTTAGAGCAGTGCTAATTGCTGTTAATGAAGAGCTATTGCTTAAAAGAGATGTCTTGTCGCCCATCTTTCCCACTATACAACACCTACAACATCTGCAAGCGCTTTCATTTTGTTTTAGTCTGGTTTGTCGCCGTTCTCAACTCTCCACGTTTTAAATCACGGCTGTAAATGATTTAGAAATGGTTTTTCAGAATAATAAAATAAAATGGTAGCCCCTTTGAGGTTCTCTTTGTAAACAAGCAGTGTCTCAATCTTAGGAGACCCATCTTAGAGGAGACCCACCAGGCAGAGCTGCCCCTGCCGTCTGAACTGGAAGGGAAAGATGATTTTGACACTATATACTTGAGGCGCAGGTTTGTGTGATGTGCATCTACTACTAGTTCCTTGGTGACGCCTTTCCAAACATTCATATGGTTTCTCCCCTGTATGGAATCTCTCATGTGGTTGACTAGAAGGGATTCCGCCCCCCATTCACGAGTTAACACATGTCCCTGGGGGCCACTACAAACAAGGCATGGAAATTCTCTTCAGCCTGCGTTTCAGCCCAGAACTAACCCTTTCCAAGCATGGTGAGGAAAGAAGGAATTATCCATTCTGTTGTGTATTGAGTCAAAGGATTTTATATCTGTATTATTATTGTCTGTATTTGCATTAGGGTAAAGTAACTGCCTTTTGGTTTCAGATGCTACAGCTACTACTGGTTCATTTAAGCTGCTGTATTTGGATCCTCTGTCTTATTGGTTTCCTCCAAAAGGCAGGACTGTGATTGCCTGATATTGTTCCCTCCAAAATGTATCCTTTCTAGCTAGTCCCCTGTCCCAATAAAAGTAGCTTTCCCCTCCTCAGGATTCAGTCTTGTTTGCTTTAATAAAGAAGTGTTACTAGAACTGTCTCCTGCATATTATGTCAAGAGAGCTGAAATCACAAACCCCACGTAACAACTGGCGACGAAGGTGGGATCCGGAATGCTGAGGAATGGTTGACCGCAGCCCTGCCTCAGAGACCGGATTGCAGCTAAGAACAAGACTCACTGGCCAGCTGAGAAGTCGACCCTGCCACAGGACAATGGAGAGTCCAAGGGTACTGGATCCCTTCCAGCCATTAGAGCCCCACACGTGGGAAGACTACGTCGAACGCTTCAAGTTCTTCGCAGTGGCTCAAGGGATCACCGATGACAGCAAAAGAAGGGCCACATTCCTGAGCTACTGTGGGCCTGAGACCTTCAAGCTGGCCAAGGCATTGCTTGCTCCAGCGAAGCTAAGTGAGACATCTCTCAAAGATATTCTTGCCTGCCTAACAAGCCACTTGGCGCCTACCGAGACCAAGATGGCCCGGCGGATGGAGTTTCATAAGAGGCAGCAGCGTGCTGGGGAGTCTGTATCTGCATTTCTAGCTGAACTGCGGAAGCTCGCTCAGCACTGCGACTTCCAAAATCTAGAAGAGACTCTCCTGGATCGGTTTATCGGTGGTCTGAGCAGCAAGAAAGCCAGAAGACGCATCGTGGCTAAAGAAGAGGTTACCCTTGCTTCAGCCTTGAAGGAGGCCACCGCCACGGAGAATTATGAAAGAGAGGAGATTGATGCCAGTCGCAAGGCCCCTAAGCCACAGATAGAAGTTGCGCATGCCATGGACGAGCTAGAGGCTACTCCGAGCCAGAGCCCAGTCCGTGAGGTCGAGTCAGTGCGTCAGGCCTGCACAGTGCACAAAGATCACTGAGGCAGGTGTCCATGTTGTGGCGGAAACCATGAGCGGAAGAGTTGTCGTTTCCGGGATGCTATGTGCCGGACGTGCGGGAAGACAGGTCACATCGCCAGGGTCTGTAGATCGGCGGCGTTGGGAGCGACAGGAGCACCTAGACTGGAGCATCGCAGACCACCCACAGCAACCCATTTTCTAAAGGACTGCCACTACGTAACAGAGATCAACGGGAGGGTCGTGCAGTTCCCAGCGCAAGGCAAGGCACACATCAAGGTGAAGATTGAGGGTCAGCAGTGCGACATGGAGGTGGACTCCAGATCTGGATTCACTATCGTGTCAGACCAGACCGCGAGGACATTCTTCCCCAGGGGTAAGTTGCCCCCTCTGGAGCCCTTTCCAGCAACCTTGCAGTCATACTCAGCGGGCCGCATCCATGTTATGGGAATGTGTGCCGTGAGAGTTCAGTTCCGGGACAAACAGGCTGTGCTCAAACTGGGGATTGCGAAGGGCATTCGCCCCAGTCTCCTGGGCACTGACTGGTTCCCCGCCCTGGGACTGAGTATATCAGGGCTTAATTCAATCCAAACCTGCCCTGAGATGAGCGAGGCATTATGCAAAGAATTTGCTGGTCTCTTTAATGGAAAACTGGGTTGTTATAAAGGGCCCCCAGTTGACTACGAGTTGGACCCTGAGGTGGTCCCAATCCGACTCAAGCCAAGGCGAGTGCCATTTGCACTGCAACCCAAGATCGAAGCAGAGCTGGATAAATTAGTCAAGCAGGGAGTTCTCTCACCCGTGGACTCTGCTAAGTGGGAGACTCCAATCGTCACGCCCCTTAAAGCAAATGGGGAAGTCAGGATCTGTGCAGATTACAAATGTACTATCAATAAGGCACTCAGGGGAATCATAGAATCATAGAGTTGGAGGAGACCACAAGGGCCATCGAGTCCAACCCCCTGCCAAGCAGGAAACACCATCAGAGCACTCCTGACATATGGTTGTCAAGCCTCTGCTTAAAGACCTCCAAAGTAGGAGACTCCACCACACTCCTTGGCAGCAAATTCCACTGTCGAACAGCTCTTACTGTCAGGAAGTTCTTCCTAATGTTTAGGTGGAATCTTCTTTCTTGTAGTTTGGATCCATTGCTCCGTGTCCGCTTCTCCGGAGCAGCAGAAAACAACCTTTCTCCCTCCTCTATGTGACATCCTTTTATATATTTGAACATGGCTATCATATCACCCCTTAACCTCCTCTTCTCCAGGCTAAACATGCCCAGCTCCCTTAGCCGTTCCTCATAAGGCATCGTTTCCAGGCCTTTGACCATTTTGGTTGCCCTCCTCTGGACACGTTCCAGTTTGTCAGTGTCCTTCTTGAATTGTGGTGCCCAGAACTGGACACAGTACTCCAGGTGTGGTCTGACCAGAGCAGAATACAGTGGCACTATTACTTCCCTTGATCTAGATGCTATACTCCTATTGATGCAGCCCAGAATTGCATTGGCTTTTTTAGCTGCCGCGTCACACTGTTGGCTCATGTCAAGTTTGTGGTCAACCAAGACTCCTAGATCCTTTTCACATGTACTGCTCTCAAGCCAGGTGTCCCCCATCTTGTATTTGTGCCTCTCATTTTTTTTGCCCAAGTGCAATACTTTACATTTCTCCCTGTTAAAATTCATCTTGTTTGTTTTTGCCCAGTTCTCTAATCTGTCAAGGTCGTTTTGAAGTGTGATCCTGTCCTCTGGGGTGTTAGCCACCCCTCCCAGTTTGGTGTCATCTGCAAATTTGATCAGGATGCCCTTGAGTCCATCATCCAAGTCGTTGATAAAGATGTTGAATAAGACCGGGCCCAAGACAGAACCCTGTGGCACCCCACTAGTCACTCTTCTCCAGGATGAAGAGGAACCATTGAAGAGCACCCTTTGGGTTCGGTCAGTCAGCCAGTTACAAATCCACTGACTGGTAGCATAGTCAAGACCGCATTTGACCAGCTTCTTTACAAGAATATCATGGGGCACCTTGTCAAATGCCTTGCTGAAATCAAGGTAGGCTACATCCACTGCGTTCCCTTCATCTACCAGGCTTGTAATTCTGTCAAAAAACTCATACCCCATTCCAGTCGTATCACATCTGTTGGCTAAACTGGCTGGGGGCAAGGTGTTCGCCAAAATTGACCTGGCACAAGCTTACCAACAGCTGCCAGTAACCCCACAATCAGCAGAAGCACAGACTATTGTCACACATAAAGGGGCGTTCAGAGTTAACAGATTACAATTTGGAATCTGTGTGGCCCCAGGGATTTTTCAAGGGCTCATGGAACGCCTGTTAAGAGGTCTGCCGGGGGTCTTGCCATTTTTTGATGACGTTTTGATTGCTGGAAAAGACCCACAGGAACTGGTTGCACGTGTCCGTGCAGTGTTGCTCAAGTTCAAGGAAGTGGGGCTGCAACTGAAAAAGGAAAAATGCAGTTTTGGGGTGCCAGCTGTGGATTTCTTGGGGTTTAAAATTGATGCATCAGGCATCCACCCCACAGATGCTAAGATTAAGGCCATCATCGAGGCACCACGACCACAGAACAAGACGGAGTTGCAGTCAATCCTGGGACTTATTAACTTTTATCATTCGTTTTTACCCCAGAAAGCTTCAGTAGCTGAACCATTACATAGACTGTTGCAGAAAAAGAATGTGTTACTAGAGAACTGTCTCCTGCATATTATGTCAAAGAGCTGAAATCACAAACCCCACGTCACAACACATTCTACCGTCTTACTTTCTACAAGTATCTGCCTGCTGTGAATCCCTCACGCCCCAGCTCCCAAGAGGATGAGATCAATTCTCTAAGGGTTATTTGTTGGGGAGATCACAATTAGCCCCCATCAACTTTAAACAGTTTATATGGCGAAAAGGTAGAGTTTACAGCCCTGTAAAAGCAGCAAGCCATCAGAAAAACACAACTGCAGGATTCAGCAGCACTTCTTTAAAAATATCCGGTCTCCCCCTCAACACCAGGCAAAGCAGGTGGACCCCACAGGACAGAATAGGCACTAGGTTTGTCGTAGAAATTAAGAAAATATTGTTTGTATGTGATGCCAATAAAAGGTTTGACGATGATGAATTAAGAAAATAAGTTGTAATATGTGGGGGTCCAGATCGCTGAGCAAACAATGGTTGGAATGTGGAAATATGAGGGAGGGGAGGCTTACAGAGTGGAAACTTGGTGGCACAGGAAGTCAAAAGCCAGTGCTGGCGGAGAAGGAAGCCAAGACGAATATTCTGCATTTCTTTAGGGGCAATAACATTTCTCTATTTTACTCAAAAGCACTGATAAACCTCATAGTACAAAAGCAAAACAAAACAATTCTGCAACATTAAAAATTTAGCAATCATTTCACCTACAATTTCCCCTCCTTGGTTCCCTCAAAATTTCAACTGATGCTGTGCATTATACTTTACTTTATACCAGGGGTCCTCAAACTATGGTCCGCTGGCTAGGTCTGGCCCGCCAGGGTCCTGAACCCAGCCCGCCTGGCAGTTGTCGAACCAGCCACTGTCTAATGGATCTATGGCAAAAGGAAGTACAGCGTGGCCTCTGCATCCAGCATCCGTTGCTACTGCGAGTGGTTAGTTGGTTGCGGGGAGGGGGAGCAGTGTGCGCACAAGAGGGACAATGCGATCCTGCACACACGCAGCAGGCAGGCTGGTGCTTTTGCGTTCTCTCTCTATGGTCCATGGCTGAGTTTCTTTGGCTGCGCTGCACAATGTGAGCGACGTGGGTGAGGCAGCTGGGGGGGGCGGTCGGTCGCCCCGGCAGAGCAGGTGAAAGGAGGTCCTGTCTCAGGATTGAGACAGGCAGCTGCTGAGCAATCTCTCCCCTCCAGCCCCCTTGGTGGGGGTCAGCCATGACCAGGTTTCAAAATGGGCTCCCCCAATTCACACAGATTATTGGTGTTTATTGGCTTAAGAGATCATAAGAGATCATAAAAAAGAGAAAACATATGAACAAGATGTGATGTGGAAACAGCAAGATAAGACTGGATAGAATTATGAACTCTGTTTGGACTGATTTGGACATTAAAGCAGTAGCAAGATGATCAGAATCCCCCTTCGGATCTTGAAATATGGGTCCCCTCAACAACAAAATTTAAAATTCGGCTCTGTAATTCGGAATTTATGTGATGTGATTTAATTGGCCGGTTAATAAAAATTATTTAAAAACAAAAACAAAACAAAATGGGCTCCCCCGTATTTAATGTGCATCATTGCTATTAAGTCATTGTTGCTGTTATATTGTTTTTGTAGCGTTACAGAATTTATCCTCGTCAATAAAGACAGACAAGGGTCCTTTTCCCAGAAAGGTCTGGTTTATTGTTTTAAGCTGCATAGTAGCACCAGCAAGATCATTCTCAAGGGCTGAGCCCCATTTCCTCTTTCAGGGGCCCTTTTATAATGACTGACAAACACATGTTAAGAGCGAGATTACAGTACATTATTTTGCAAATTAGCAGATTATAAAAAGAACAGTCTACCTTGCGCAGACAACCCAAGCAAATTCTAAATCTCTACGTCCTCATTTCTTCCCAGACACACATTGCTTGCACAAGATTTCAAGACCCTTCCACTTCCGCTTTTCTAACTGCCAATTCTTGCACTATTTCCTCAGTCAGACATTTTCTGGTCATGTTTGGGGCAGGGGCTGCTGGGGGGGGTACATAAATTCTATTTGATCTATCAGTAGCTCTGCATTTATTGGGTTTTTTTTACTAATAGATTGCTATGTCCAAAAAAAGAAAAATTGACCCTAGGGTGCAGGGTATTCAAAGAACAGTGGACTTACGATTACTTTTCCATGCGGTACAAAGAAAGCGGTTTCATTCTGCACCCGCTGTGGGACAGTTTCAAGAGCGTACAGTAGTCAAGCCTGGAGGTGACTGTCGAATGGATCACTGTGGCCAGGTCGGAGTGGGAAAGGGAAGGACCAACTGCTTGATGCGGCGAAGGTGGAAAAATGTTGCCTTGGCTGTTGCTGTAACCTGCGCCTCCATGGAAAGGGAGGCGTCAAGGATTACACCCAAACAGAAGGCAATGGTACTAATTGGGCCCCCAAAAGAGAAGGGAGTTGGCCCCATTGGTTTTGATGCTTACTCCTGTTTTAAGTCACACACACAGCCTCTATGCAATTCAGCTTTTACCATATTTAGTAAATTCTCTCTCAATAATAGCATCTGAATATATTAATTTCAGTAATACTAATCAGCATAAACACTCAACCATCTTTACAACACACTACCCAACTTTTCTCCTGCTCCAACATTCTCACTTCTCTACTCTCTCACCTTTTCTACTTCCCTTTACCTTCTCCAGCTCAGACTACTTCAACACCTTCTGCATAACATTTGGGACACAATTGTTCATCCCTTCTACAAATAAAAATACATATTTCAAAAATATAAGAAAGGTAGTGCAAAAATCAATTTTGGTATCAAATAGGGTGCTAATCCTTATTCTAAACTGAGCTGAGATTTATAATAAAATCTAACTTGCACACCCCTTTAAGTTTTAAAAGGTACAAATTATAATTAAAGCACATAACATCTCGTGTTTCACGGGGGTCTTTGGAAACAGATTCATCATACAATCACAGTTAGCAAGATGCAATCTTGAAAAGACTCGTTAAGTACGCACACAACAGGTCTGCAAATATTGCAAATTCCCTTTGCTGCTACCTGCAAGATGTAAAATATGTCAAATTTACAGGACCACCTCTATAACAAAAAGAGGTCATATGTTTTAATGACACAGGTACTCTTGCTCCTGCTTACTCTTATTTTAAGTGCAGGTAAAAATTAAAGCCTTCCATTTTTTACTTCAAAGCACAAGAGGGTAGAAATTATATGCACAAGACTAATCTGTTTATTACGTATTCATCTTAATTTGTTTGCAGGGCGATTAAAAGGACACTGCCTGTTTAAAGAGCATTCATTCTGATTTCTTTTCATGGAAGTGGCACGTCAAAAGGTATCGTTATCCCCCCTCTCCAGTGCATTTTCCTGGCATGTTCTCAGTTGGGGGGGTCTTATTTTGGGGGGACGTTAGGTGTGCTGTACTAAACATCCCAGTCATAGCACAATGTAAATTTAGCATAACTGCATGTAATTGAATCCTACCTGAAAATAGCAACAAGCTGGAAGCACGGTTAGTCTATTGACTACAAATATGCTGTGCCGCTCCTCTCCCAACAGCAGTGCAGGAAAAGGGAAGCAAGTGAGGCAGAGTTGTGCAAAAGGACCGCACAGGCTGTTGGTACATCCACACAACCCCAAATTTGCCCCTGCTGTGTTAGGAGGTGTGATGCAGCACCTCACCACACCAATAACTGGTTTTCTTTTTTATATATATAAATTTAATTTCAATATACAATATTTTAAAACCACAAACATACCAAAAAAGTAAAATAAACAAAAATAAACAACATCAAAACATAAATACCTTTCTCCAAAAGTACTAATTTCTATCCTATCATATCATATCATAGTTTTGACTTCCCTCCACCACGATTTAAGCTATATCACATTAATAACCTTCTTGCAGTTCCTTCTTACAACCACTGTCTTTACTTCACAGATTCTATAATTCACCTACTGTTATCTTGATATTTCCTAAGTTTTTTTCCATGTATAATATAAATTTGTTCCAATCATTAATAAATTTGGTCATGTGAAGAAGCGAAGAGGTTCTGGGGCTCTATATGATGAATTGAAAAAGATACTGAAATATACATTCCCTAAAAAACCAGAAGCATTCCTTTTAGGAATGGTTGAAGAGATTAGCAAAGACCAAATCATGTTCCAGTATGCAATGGCAGCAGCCAGGATATTGTTGGCACAAAATTGGAAAACACCTAATACCCCAACTATTATAGAGTGGCAAAACAAGCTATTTGAGTACTCAGAGTTAGCAAAAATGACACAGAAGATCAGGCATCAGACCAATAACTGGTTTTCAAATAAAAAAAACCATCTAAATACAGCAGAACAATCATGGAGAGGAACAAAAAAATCACGCCTGCCAACAAAACCGAAAATTCAGTGATTGAAAGTTCATTTTAACATGTGTCCAACAATATCCCACAGTATTAGAGCCCAGGACAAATGCCACTGTTTTATCGAGGTTTACACAGAAGGGAGTTGGTCTTGGTTTCAAGTGGGGTTATTGGGAGAGTCAAGTGTGCGCAGTATGCGATGCTTAAAAGTAGTATTTGATCCTGTCCTGGGTCAGAAAGCAGCTTCATTTGATAGCTTACCTAGGCCTCTAATGAACAACTGCCATGGATGTTCAGCCTGCAAGCCCCAGGTAAAGGCACTTGTGTTGCTTCTCTCCTGTATGGCATCTCCCATGCAGACTGAAGTTAATACCCTCCAACTGAATGTTTCCAAAAGGTGACAGAATGCATTAGAACACCTTTGGGGTTGCTATTGAAAAGGCAGGGGGAACAACTTTGTGTGAGTTAAAAGAAAGCATAGGGCCAAGCTTATTACAGCAAGCATGCATTGGTTTTTAGTATTTTTTAAAGTAGTCTCACAATTAAACAAAATCACTTTAAAACTAAATAAAAAAATGCAAGCACAAAATATGTGAATACAGATTGAAATCTTTTATTAAATCCACATTTTGGGATTATTCAAATCCCTTGACTTCCTTCCGACTCCCTCCCCTGGTTCCTTTTTATTATCTTGATTTATGCATGTCAAACATCTTTCTCTTTTGATTTTCTCCAAATTTAAACATTGAGCCTACCAAGTGGCAATAGTGACGGTCAAGAGGACCTCATTCGGCAACTTCTGTATCAGCAGAGGACAGGAAACTCTTTCAGGAGGTTCGTAGTCTACGTGGGGCTGCCCTTGAGACTGACCCAGAAACTCCAGTGGGTACAGAATGCCGCGGCGAGACTCAATACGGGGTCCTCGCCGCAGGATCACATTCACCCAGTGCTATACCAGCTGCACTGGCTCCCGGTGGAGTACAGGATCAGGTTTAGGGTGCTGGTTTTAACCTTTAAAGCCCTATACGGACTAGGACCCTCGTACCTACGGGACCGCCATTCCTGATTATGTCCCACAGAGAAATTTACGGTCTGCAAATAAAAACACCCTAAAGATCCCAGGCCTCAGAGAGGTTAGGCTGGCCTCAACTAGAGCCAGGGCCTTCTCGGCCGCGGCTCCAATCTGGTGGAACGCTCTGTCACAAGAGACTAGGGCCCTGCAGGACCTGACATCCTTCCGCAGGGCCTGCAAGACAGAGCTGTTCCACCAGGCCTTTGGTCAGGGCGCAGCCTGACCCCCTCCTCTGGCAATCTGCACAAAATTTTGCTTGATGGTTGCCATTAATTTGATTTAATTAATTTTATAATGAATGTTTTAGAACGTTGAACTATTTCGATTGTTGTTAGCCGCCCTGAGCCCAGCTTCGGCTGGGGAGGGCAGGATATAAATAAAATTTATTATTATTATTATTATTAACAGAACCATCTTTGCCATTGGGGTCCAATAAAGACACCCAAGATCTCCTGTTTAGGGAAGCTTTGAATCTTTAATATGTTGAATGTACTTTAGTGTTTTATTGGAAGCTGCCCAGAGTGGCTGGGGAAACCCAGCCAGATGGGCGGGGTATAAATAATAAATTATTACTACTGTAACTATTTTGTTGCAATTTGGAAAGGAGACTCCACCGTGGGGGGCCGGGGCCGGAGAGTGCCAGAGCGCTGTCTAGTCAAGTTGTATGGGATAAATCTCATACCTCTGAGGATGTGGACAGGCTGCTTGGACGAGTGAAACCTGTCTCCTTGATCCTTGCCCATCCCGACTCATAAAAGCAAGGCGGGCAGAACTGGGCTCTGTGGGGTGGGGAATGCTTCCCTCTGTTGAGAGTCCTCACAGGACCCCTGCAAGAAGCCATAATCAAACTGCTTCTTAAAACCATATTTGGACCCGGCCATTAGGGCAGATTAATCTCCAATATTCCATATTCCTGGGAAAGAGGATGGAGTGGGGTCACTGAACAACTCCAAAGGACATTTGGAGGATGCAGACCTTTTCTCCAGATGACATTTTTTCCATTAAATGTCCGTAAACAAATAAATCTTTCTATATATACAAGTTCTTGTTGTCCGTCTATATTCATTTACAAATATTGTTCAATAATAGTCCTAATATACATTTTTAATTCATTAAGATATTATTATCCAGTAAATTTCTTGTATTTTCCCGTTATGAGATATTATTTTTATTCTACTGGTTCCCTATTTCACATCATCTCTCTATATATAACATAAATTTCCCCCATTCTTTTTGATGTTTCATCCCCCTGATGTCGAATTTTTACTGTTAATTTGGCTATTTCTGCATATTCCATAACCCTGTACTGCCATTCTTCTATTGTAGACAATTTTTGCTGTTTCCATATCTGAGCCAGCAATAACCTCGCCACCATTGTTGTGTATAACAACAGTTTCTGGTCATTCTTGTCAATGTCTTCTGGGATCCTTCCTTTTCAACCCACCTCCTCTTCACTCTATCCGTTTTCCCTTGGAAAATACTTTCACTATGCTTTTTTATCATTTGGGTGAGGGTATCACCCCTTAAATCCCTGAGGCAGAAGCTACGGGTCCCACTCAGAAAAAGCAACTCAGTAAGAATCCAAAATCTGTTACAAAAATGTAGTCTGCCACAATAATTTTAGGCTCATTTAAGACAGAAAAGGAAGTGATAGGTTAGATAAAGAGCAAGATAGATAATAAAGTTTTGACAACATTCAAAAAGTCTCATTCTTTTTCCACACAAAAAGGAGGGCATGAAAAATCTGTAGGCCTTTCCCCCAACAGATTAAATCTTCTGCCATCTGGGGGCAGTAGATAACAGGTACACAAATTTGCTGGGGAACTGTTACGTGGGAGCCGGTTGAAGTTAAATCCTTCGAAGACAGGGGTCCTCTGGCTGGGGCGGGACGATATGGGATTGAGGGGGCAACTCCCATCTCTTGCGGGGGTGCAATTAGTGCCAGCACCGTCCGTTAAGAGTTTGGGTGTAATCTTCAATACCTCCCTCTCTATGGAGGCGCAGATTACAGCTATAACAAAGGCGGCATTTTTTCATCTCCGCCAAGCTAAGCAGTTGGCCCCTTATCTCTCTCGCCCTGACCTAGCCACTGTGATCCATGTGACGGTCACCTCCAGACTGGATTATTGTAACTCGCTCTACGTGGGGCTGCCCTTGAGACTGACCCAGAAACTCCAGCGGGTGCAGAATGCCGCGGCGAGACTCCTTATGGGGTCTTCGCTGCGAGATCACATCAATCCAGTGCTTTACCAGCTGCACTGGCTCCCGGTGGAGTACAGGATCAGGTTTAGGGTGCTGGTCTTAACCTTTAAAGCCCTATACGGCCTAGGACCCTCGTACCTACGGGACCGCCTCTGCTGGTATGCCCCACAGAGAAACCTACGGTCTGCAAATAATAACATCCTCAAGGTCCCAGGCCTCAGGGCCTTCTCGGCTGCGGCTCCAATCTGGTGGAATGCTCTGTCACAAGAGACTAGGGCCCTGCGGGACCTGACATCCTTCCGCAGGGCCTGCAAGACAGAGCTGTTCCGCCAGGCCTTTGGTCAGGGCGCAGCCTGACCCCCTCCTCTGGCAACCTGCACAGAATTTTGCTTAATTGGTTGCCTTCAATTTGATTTAATTAATTTTTATAATGAAATATTTTTAGATTGTGTAACTATTTTACTGTTTGATTATTTGATTGTTGTTAGCCGCCCTGAGCCCGGCTTCGGCTGGGGAGGGCAGGATATAAATAAAATTTATTATTATTATTATTATTATTATTATGGAATGAAGAATGTAAACTGAATTGCAATGTTCTTCGAAGGATAGCAATGCACACAAAAAAATCCCAAGCCACATTTCATCTAGCTCAACAACCTACTGATCAAGTAGCACATCTTGTAAGGACTTTTACCCACATGTAATACATACTTCATTATGTGCTTTAGCTGCAAGCAAACTGCAAAGCATAAATGGCTTGTTTAACAGTTAACATCTCAAAGTCCTAGAGTGTACCCATTTTTCAATTAATTGCTGTTTATATATATGTTGTCACACTGTTGTACTTGTTCTCTTAATTCGATTTCCTTTATTCAGTTGGCACATTAGCAAAACTGAATACAATTCTGGTCTTAATGGAAATATACAATTGTGATCCAACTCTGCTCATTTCACAAATAGTGACTGTTAAGAAATATAAACCTTGCAACAAAGCCTTCTTAGTTGTGTGCTTTTTAAAAAAGGTCAAGTGGTACTGTACCAATTTTACCATGGGTAGTAGGTCTTTAAAAAAAGTCTAACCTACACTTGATAAGAGAAAAGCCGACAGGCACAATTTTCCTGTCCTACACCTGCTTCTTGAGGTGGAAACAAAGACCTAACACAATTTTTTTAAAAAACCACGTCTGAAAAATGCAATTTGTTTTGTAGTTTGATTAATAACCAAATTTAGCCAAAAACACCTGTGAAGTTTTTAAAACTCTACACTTCTTTCTGTTCTGCCTTTCCTTCTTAGGTGTTAAAAACTTGGTTAGCTTTCTTAAGTCTATCAAAATTATGTATAGGAATTCCTAAGAGACTTGATCACACCAAGGTCCCAGAACAGCTGAATGCAGATTAACAGCAGCTGAGACTTTCTATTATTTTCTTAGCTAGGCATTTTAATTATTTTTCATTGTTTTGAATGGCTTTTTTTTGTTTCCTTATACTACTCCCTGATATTTCACTAGATGACAATACTATACACAAAAAACATTTCTTCATCCCAATTCCTCCCCCTGAAAACCCAATGAATTCAGGTAATTGTGCAATAAAGGTGCAAAATTGTTCCAGCTGGAGGGCTGCCTAGATTGTAGGAGCATTTCAGAAGTACATAGTCCTTTAACATTGGGGAGTGGTCCACTCAAACACTTATGTTTAGTCAGATTTCTCAAAGCTATGCAGGGCTCTGTAGATTCTGACTGAATAAATGCATTTCTAATGCAAAAAGCTAATGTATTAAATGTGTTTCAAACTTTTAGGTCAATTGCAGACTTTAATTCTTGAGTGTTTTAAATAGCTTTCATTGTTAACGCCATCATTTGAGTCTTTGCAAACCCACTGAGTTTGTTTTTAAAGCGGTGTATAAATTTTATGCCAAACTTTTACACCAAGGCCTAACCCCTAGACATGGCCAGGTTTAAGTAGTTTGAGACCCCCTGCCTTAAAGACTAGCAGGATTATGGTATATATGGGTAAAGTTCAGCAGATGCAGCAAGTGATATCCCATGTTGAAGGCACATAAGTTGGTTTTGAGCCCATTTCTGCAGTAATTTAAGCAATCTTGTGTGCTCAGAGACCTTTCCTGTAGCATTTTAGCTTGTTTTGCGAACTTCCACACCATCAGTCTTTCTCCTGGCTCTCAACCACCTGCCCAGATTCCCCAGAGTCAGGAGGCGATGTTTAATTGGAAAGCATTTTGCAGCTGCAAAATTTCCACCTCTAGTTACAAACAAACCCCCTCATTTTGGTGCCTTTCATGGTTGGTAGTCCCATGGAATGCCTCCACCCCAATTCCTGGGGCCTTCTTGGCAAACTTGCAACTAGCGCTTAGTAGGGCTAACTGGGCAAGTTATGAAATATAGAACCAGTAGATCAAACCTTCCACAAATCAACTTTTAATTCAAATTGCTTTTCTTTTTGCTGGTTTTAGTTTCACTTTGTTTTTACCAATAATTCTACTTTTATAAATTGAAAGTTACTTAAAAGCCACTTTTTATTCTTTTTAATCCTCTAACCTGTGCTGAGACCTCTGGAAGCACAGGTGAGAAATATCACTAACAGCCAACACCTGCATTCAACCAGATTAACCACCAGGTGGAATATCTAGCTAAGAACCAATTAAAGGGGGGGGGGGAATCCCAGCGTTTTCCTTTAGAAAAAACTGATAAATCCTCAGACACACAACAGAATTCCTCTGAAGTGCAAAAGCAGGCTTCTTAGGATAGCAACTGCCCCATAGTTTGCATTTCACACAGTTCCTAACCATTGCAGTTCTATTTAACCATTGTTAGTAACTGCAACCAAACTACTTGTTTCTGGAGCAAACAGGAACTGAGCCTTTTTTTAAAAAAAAAGAAAAAAGCAGGATTCTCAAAGCTTTTAGGTTGAATTGTCCTTTTTAAACGCAACCCTTTGCAACAGCATTTATCACTACAATGCAAACAACCAGTTCCCTTTAATTTACATTGGGTGGTTTATATTAACAGCAGTTCTGTAAAAATGACCTTTCTACAAACACCCCCCCTTTTTTGGGAACTGCCAGTAGTTAAGTGTAAAATAAACAGAGCTAGCTCTTTGTTGTAAAAAATAAATAAAGCTTTTGCATGTTGCATGTCAGGAGCAGAGGAGCAGACTAGCTTTCCTGGCCCTTAAAAGTTAAATATGAAGTATATGGCTTATTTAAAAAGAGAGAACCCTGCCGAAATAATCTCTGCACACAAAAAAAGCAAATCCTAAAAAAAAGCAGCGTTTTTAAAAACAACTCAACTGTGCTTTTCTTCTTAAGCTGTTTCCCCTCCACTCCCCCTAAAGCTCAACTGGAAATGGAAAATAAGCTTTCCTAAGCAATTACACTACTTTAATTTAAAATAGAAATGCTCCAAGCCAGCAAAAGGTTTTGCAAGACAAGCCCTAACTCTCCCCACCGCCTTCCCCCTCCGCTAACGCGCCGCGCTCATCTTAAACTCAGCTCAGCTCGCAGAACAGATAAGGGGAGAGAAGCGATGGATCGTACCAACTCAAGAACGACAAGAGGGGAGAGCTCTTCCCGATCGCCCTCTGCAGAACACCCCAGCTCAAACCTCCTGCCCGGGTTGCACACATCACCACAAACACTTTTTAAGTACTACCCTTGGTATCTGTCAAGCTTACACTGGGTTTCCCTAGCAGCGTCTCCACCTAAAAATCCTCTTGCATGCACCCCCCCCCGTTCATCTGTTTGGAACAACCCTTCCGAAAGGCTTGCAAAAGCTCCGGGACGCTCAAGCGTATGGGGTTTCCCTAGTGCTCTGAAGGGGCTGGAGTGAAGGTGTTAACCCTTTCTTCCCCACCCAGCGTTATGCACCAAATGGTTTTGCAGAAAACTGGCGTTGATGGATTCCCAAAACAGGCGTCACACTGGTTAGCATAGAAACCAACTCCTAGGGGTTGAGGGCTCTTCAGACCTGCCCCCCTAAAATATTTGAAGGGCCCGCCCCCGCAAGTTGATGGGCATTGACATTCAAATGGTTTGCGTGCCCCACGTCCTGTGATCAATGCTGTGGAGGGTCTCTGTGGATTTTTCTGCCTGGTGCAGCAATTTGTTGTTTAGTCGTGTCCGACTCTTCGTGACCCCCTGGACCATAACACGCCAGGCACTCCTGTCTTCCACTGCCTCCCGCAGTTTGGCCAAACTCATGCTGGTAGCTTCGAGAACACTGTCCAACCATCTTGTCCTCTGTTGTCCCCTTCTCCTTGTGCCCTCCATCTTTCCCAACATCAGGGTCTTTTCCAGGGAGTCTTCTCTTCTCATGAGGTGGCCAAAGTATTGGAGCCTCAGCTTCAGGATCTGTCCTTCCAGTGAGCACTCAGGGCTGATTTCCTTAAGAATGGAGAGGTTTGATCTTCTTGTAGTCCATGGGACTCTCCAGAGTCTCCTCCAGCACCAGAATTCAAAAGCATCAATTCTTCGGCGATCAGCCTTCTTTATGGTCCAGCTCTCACTTCCATACATGGTGCAGCAATAAATACACTCATACCTCGTGTTGCGTCCGCTTCATGTTGCGGCTTTTTGCATTACATCCCGTGGCGACCCTGAAGTACTGGAATGGGTTACTTCCGGGTTTCGCCGCTCACGCATGCGCAGAAGTGCTAAATCATGTTTTGTGCCTGTGCAGAAGCACCAAATTGCGCTGCACGCCTGCGCAGACGCAGCGCTTCGAGTGGCGGGCATTTCACGTTACGGATGGTCCTCCGGAACGGATCCCATCCGTAACACGATATACCACTGTATTGGATTGGAATTCTGTGGCATTGAAACTGTAACGCAATAAAAAACCATCTTCCTTTAGCAATAAAAGCAATAAAAATCCAATTAAAGATCAATAGGTATACTTAACACGGCAGATGTGCAATCTCCCTTACTGAGCCACCAATCCACAGGCATGCCAGGCCTAGAGCCACACCATACATTTTTGTAAAAAAAAAAAAAACGCATGCCATATATTTAACGCACGTAACTTTCCCTCAAAGATTCTTGGGAACTGTAGTTTGTTAAGGATGCTGGGAATGGTAGCTCTGTGAGGGGGAGACATGTTTTCTCGATTTTATTGTTTTATCTTTTCGTAAACTGCTTTGAGGTGGTGGTTGTTTTTTTACAATCAAGCAGTGTATACATCTTATGAAAATAAATAAATAAATAAATAAATGGACACTGTGTTTTAAATGTGCTTTGAACTGGGTTGAAATACATGGTGTAGATCCGCCCGGTGTCTGGCAGTAGGATAGGACAGAGCTACAGAGCCTTTTTTCCCACAGGAAACCTTTTTTTGATGGTGCAAATTGCACAATTTTAAAAGGAAGAAGTTTCAGATCTCATGTCCTTGATACGGCGCATTGTTGGAAAGAAGCGATAAGCCTTAAAATCAGATAAAGAATTAAGTAAAACCAACTGTCTGATACGGCCCTCCAAAACCCCGTGTGGGTAGCTGGAGGCCACGAATTCTTAAGAGAAGTGTTTACGAAGGTTAGGAACGGAAACCGTACCCTGTCAAATTGATAAGGTGCTGTTTGGCCCCTTGTATCTCAACATCTGAGACCGTCCCAGAGCCCAGTAAGCAAGTCTGGGAGCTTAAAAGTCTTTTCCAGGAAAACCCAGCACAGAGGAAGGTTTTAGGTTCTCCACTTTGCATGCATTTAATTTGTGCGATGTCAGCTGACCTGCTGGCAAGTAGGCGGTCAATAGCGAAAATTAAATGCACACAAGATGCGAGTTGACTGTAATTGTAATTATAGGTATTCCAAAACCTCCTGAAGGACACAGGTTAGCTTCCTCTGATCTACTGGATTACAGTGGTACCTCCAGTTGCGGACAGGATCCATTTCGGAGGTCCGGCTGTATCCCAAAGTTTCCGCAACCGGAAGCACTGCTTCTGTACACACACGTGGCGTGAAAAAGCACTTCTGCGCATGAACGTAGAGTGCTTCTCCGCAAGCGCAAGTGGCGAAACCCAGAAATATACTTCCGGGTTTGCCACTTTCGCATCCCGAAGTTAAGTTACCCGAAGGTAACGTAAGTCGAGGGTCTACTGTATTTCCAGTAAATCAGCAAGGAGTTTTGATTCTCAGTTGTGTATCAACAACAAAAAGTCCCTAAATTAGCCTATTAGAAACATTATTGTGGAGTGATTGAGCAGGAGTCTTCTCCCAATCCCGCCTGGGGTCAAGGAACATATAAACATATGTTCAGGGATACATAAACTTTGCTGCTTTTATTACTGTTTCAGACATCTGAGCAAATTAGGAATATGGCAAATTAAGCTGTTGGAGTGCGCCAAAATGGCCAAACTGACCGGAAAGCTCAAGAACCAAGAAGACAAAAACTTTAAGAAAGAATGGGGAAAACTTACAACTTACCTAGGAGACCACTGCAAGCAGATAAAAACGTTAGCAGGATTTTAATAACACTTGTGATGTAACAAATACTATGGATAATATGGAGAGGTACAATACATGAGTTATGAAATAACATGCCGTTGATGATGTTGACAGTTGGACCCACGGAAGGGAGGTGGGAAGTCGGGAGATTCAGAGAAACCTCAATATATGATTATGTATTTGGTATTGTTTTAACTTTTTGTTTGTAAAAACACATAAAAATTATTTTCAGAAAAGATGACTATGTCAGCAACTGCATAAACCTGGTTACAGGTAGATAGCTGTGTTGGTTTGCCATAGTCGAAACAAAACAAAACAAAATAAATAAATAAATAAATAAATAAATAAATAAAATTCCTTCCAGTAGCACCTTAGAGGCCAACTAAGTTAGTTATTGGTATGAGCTTTCGTGTGCATGCACATTTCTTCAGATACGTGTGCATGCACATGAAAGCTCATACCAATAACTAACTTAAAAGGTAAAGGGACCCCTGACCCTTAGGTCCAGTCACGGATGACTCTGGGGTTGCGGCGCTCGTCTCGCTTTATTGGCCGAGGGAGCCGGCGTACAGCTTCCGGGTCATGTGGCCAGCATGACTAAACTGCTTCTGGTGAACCAGAGCAGCGCATGGAAATGCCGTTTACCTTCCTGCCAGAGTGGTACCTATTTATCTACTTGCACTTTGACGTGCTTTCGAACTGCTAGGTTGGCAGGAGCAGGGACTGAGCAACAGGAGCTCACCCCGTCGTGGGGATTCAAACCGCCAACCTTCTGATCGGCAAGTCCTAGGCTCTGTGGTTTAGACCACAGCGCCACCCGCATCGCCATAATAACTAACTTAGTTGGTCTCTAAGGTGCTACTGGAAGGATATATATATATAGATATATTCAAGATATATATATATATATATCCTTCCAGTGCCTGAGGGCACCATGTAGACTGAAACCAACGCACAACGATACATTTGCTAAAATGAATTTCTGGCGAAATGGCTCTATTGACAAATAAACTAAGGGGTAATACAAAACAACCATTCATTCAAAAATGGGATATGTTCAATAGATATTTACAACAATGTAACAGTGATATAACGTCTACAGCAGTATTCAAATGACTCTTGTGTAAAGTAGATATTAAGAAATAAGGAAAAATGGTACGACATGTTGTAAGCAAGTATTAGAAAATATATTAAGAGTAAGGTAGTAATTAGAAGTACATTCAGTATTACAAACATCAATTACATTGGGAAATGATGGGAAGTCTACTTTATTTTATTTTACTTTACTTTATCTTATTTTATCTTAGTCGAAATAAATAATAAATAAATTCTTTCAGTAGCACCTTAGAGACCAACTAAGTTTGTTAATGGTATGAGCTTTTGTGTGCATGCACACTTCTTAGTTTAGTTAGAAAATAAGTGGAAAGAGTAATTTAATATTTAACTGCAAATTTACGTAAGGTTATTTTTTTCTTTGTATGTGTGGATTTAAGATACTGTATGATATCTATGAATTTCAATAAAGGATTTTAAAGGGGGGTAGAAAAAGAAAAAACAAAACCCCAGAAAAGTATGCCATAGTAAAAAAAAATAGTAAAAAAAAATATCTGGCACTATTTTACGTGCAGCTTCAAAATATTTAGCCGTCCTGGAAGAGATGGGGGCGCTCTGATCTGAAAGGGGCAAAAGAAGCGTCAAGTGCATATGATCAACCTGGGAATTTCCTAAAGAAATAGTTCAGTAAACATCAAAAGCGTGTCACGCTAAAAAGGGCAAGAACTCTTGACTCCACCTGCCATCTGACTCACCCATCCCAGCCACCAATGAGTGCAGCTGGATAAGTGGTTCCCACTGCCTGCTTGCTCTTTGACTCTTTGCCTGAGCCAAAAAGTGGAATAATAATAATAATAATAATAATAATAATAATAATAATTTTTATTTATATCCCACCCTCCCCAGCCAAAGCCGGGCTCAGGGCGGCTAACAACAATAAAACAGTATAAAAGTATAGCATAAACAACACTCTCAAATCATTCATTATAAAATTAATTAATTCAGGCCACTGGCAACCATTGGGCCAGAGCTCCGCGAAGATTGCCAAGGGAGGGAGTCAGGCTGTGCCCTGGCCAAAGGCCTGGTGGAACAGCTCTGTCTGGCAGGCCCTGCGGAAAGATGTCAAGTCCCGCAGGGCCCTGGTCTCTTGTGACAGAGTGTTCCACCAGATCGGGGCCACAGCCGAAAAAGCCCTGGCTCTAGTTGAGGCCAGCCTAACTTCTCTATGGCCTGGGACCTTCAAGATGTTTTTATTTGAAGACCCTAAGTTTCTCTGTGGGGCATACCAACAAGGAGGACATTGCAGCACACCTGACAAAGAGGTTCTGGAACAAGACCCATTGTGGAAGAATCCCAGGGAGAGGGCTTGATCCAAGAACACTCCAAAACCTGGAATACTGCATAGCGCCTGCTCTCCTGTAGCGCCGGATGCATCCAAGATAATAATAATATTATAACAATTTATTATTTGTACCCCGCCCATCTGGCTGGGTTTCCCCAGCCACTCTGGGCGGCTTCCAACAAAGATTAAAAATACACTAAAATGTCACACATTAAAAACTTCCCTGAACAGGGCTGCCTTCGGATGTCTTCTAAATGTCAGGTACAGTGGTACCTCCGGTTACGTACTTAATTCATTCCGGAGGTCCGATCTTAACCTGAAACTGTTCTTAAACTGAGGTACCACTTTAGCTAATGGGGCCTTCCGCTGCCGCCGCACCGCCGGAACATGATTTCTGTTCTCATCCTGAAGCAAAGTTCTTAACCCGAGGGACTATTTCTGGGTTAGCGGAGTCTGTAACCTGAAGCGTATGCAACCTGAAGCGTATGTAACCCAAGGTACCACTGTAGTTGTTTATCTCTTTGACATCTGATGGGAGGGCGTTCCACAGGGCAGGTGCCACTACCGAGAAGGCCCTCTGCCTGGTTCCCTGTAGCTTTGCTTCTCACAATGAGGGAACCGCCAGAAGGCCCTTGGAGCTGGACCTCAGCGTCCGGGCAGAACGATGTGGGTGGAGACACTCCTTCATCTATCCTGGGCCTCGGCCATTAAAGATGGTGCTTTAATTCTCCTTTTCCGTGCCACACTTCAGTCCATCCTAGACCAGAGACGAGCAACCGACCGCTGGCCTGGGGGACACTATAATAATGGCCACACAAGGAGTTTGGGTAGAGCTGTCCACTCTCTGCCAAGCTCGTCCGCAGAGCCAGAAAACCACTTCCTCCTCCTCCACAGCAAGAGCAAAGCTGTGTCACACCTTGACAAGAAAATGTGGCTTCCTGGATGAGTAGTCCTCACACCTGAGAAGGCTAGTTTCGCCTATTCTTAGACAAGGAGGGGGGTGGTGGGGGAGAGTCAGGGAGAAACGCTGATCAGACTTGAGACAACGAGTATATAAATATGTTATCAAGTCCCTTTCCTCCGGCTCTGCACTAGAGAGGCGTGTCGGCTCGCAGTCAGTCAGTGGAAAACCTCCTGCCACCTTCAGAACCAGCTTAGGGCTGGAGAAGACATGGGTGGCTTTTACACTGGACTGGGGCTACTTCTCATATGGGGGATTTTCCAACCTACCACTTTGGCTGCCACTGATGGTAAGTAGCAAACCGCTGCAGCTGTCCTCTGGCTGTCCTAACTGTATGGGTTCGACCTGATGAATTACACCACAATCCTGACCAGTTTTAGGTAAAGGTAAAGGGACCCCTGACCGTTAGGTCCATTCATGGCCGACTCTGGGGTTGCGGCGCTCATCTCGCTTTACAGGCCGAGGGAGCCGGCGTACAGCTTCCGGGTCATATGGCCGGCATGACTAAGCCGCTTCTGGCGAACCAGAACAGCGCACAGAAAAGCCATTTACCTTCGCACCTGAGCGGTACCTATTTATCTACTTGCGCTGGTGTGCTTTCGAACTGCTAGGTTGGCAGGAGCAGGGACCGAGCAACGGGAGCTCACCCCGTCGCGGGGATTCGAACCACCAACCTTCTGATCGGCAAGCCCAAGGCTCTGTGGTTTAGACCACAGCATCACCCGCGTCCCTGTTTCCAATTTTACTTGAAAGTAAATAAGGAAATAAATAAGGTTTGCAATAGGACTTACCAGTTTTACTCGGAAGTAAATAAGTCCTATTACAGACCCTCCAAGTGTCCCTATTTTCCAGGGACAGTCCCAGATTTACAGAAGTCGTTCCAGTTTCTGATTTTATCCTAGAATGTCCTGCTTTTCCTTAGGCCGTTCCAACTGGAGAAATGTTGGAGGGTTTGGAGTTATGTGACACCCCAAGCCAAGGAGATAAGTAGCTGTAACAACCTTTAGAAGATATTTGAAGGCAGCCCTGCATAGGGAAGGGTTTTTTTATGTTCTATCATGTTTTTATATGTGTCTGTTGGAAGCTGCCCAGAGTGGCTGAGACAACCCAGTCAGATGGGTGGCATTACAAATAATAAAGTTGTTTTTAATTTTATAAAAAATATGGGGTATAAATAATAAAATTATTGTTGTTGTTGTGGAATAGGGTGTCCCAATTTTCAGTGGGAAAACGTTGGAGGGTATGCTAATAATTAAGTGGGACTTTCTCCCAAGTAATTGGACTTAGGAGGTCAGCCTTGATGGATTAAATGTGCACATAAGTAAAAACAGTTTGAGAAACACAGAAATTTGCCTTCATCGGGTGCCAGTAACACAAGGAAGCTAGCTCAGTCTGAGTCAGATCTTTGGTCCCTCTAGGATATCATTGTCTACAGTGTCTAGTGGGATTCAGGCATGGGGCAGTCCCAGACCTCCTTGCAGGTTCCAGGAATTGAACCTGATACCTTCTGCCTGCAGTGCGCATGTTGTGCCACTGAGCTTCCCAAATAATGCGCTCCAGAATGGGCATGCACACCAGGAAAGGGCCACCTAACGCAATGGCTGATCATCTGCCTTGCTCTGAGGTTAAATCCCTGGCTTCTCTAGCTGGGACAACGAGAGACCCAATGAATGTGTACAACACTGTGCAAAATGGACCAATGGTCTGTCTCCATATAACACAGTCTATTTTTAAGGGATGTCATCCATTATACGCTGGAAGGAGGTGAAACACATAGAATATGTTTTCCAGAGCAGAAGGAAAGCTTCCCTTAAGTGTTGCTGAAGTATATCCATGATAGATAGATAGATAGATAGATGATAGATAGATAGATAGATAGATAGATGATAGATAGATAGATAGATGATAGATAGATAGATGATAGATAGACAGACAGACATGCGTATACACAGAGGTGTGTTTTGGCTCTTGGATGGCTGATACAACAAGGTCCTGTACACAGACAGAGTTTGTATTACCGTATTTTTCGCCCTATAGGACGCACCGTCCCATAAGGCGCACCTAGTTTTTTTGGGGGGGGGAATAAAGGGGAAAAAATTATTTTCCCCCAGGCGCGGGGCTGGGGCAGCCCGAGCTTCCCCCGACCCCAGCCCCCAAACAGACAGCTCTCTGCAAGCCATGGGAGCCCAGCGGTGGCTCCCGCTGCTTGCGGAGAGGTCCACGAAGCCTGGACGCGCTGATCTCAGCGCACGCAGGCTTCGGGATGCCGGCAACTCTCCCCAAGCAGCGGGAGCGTTCCCACTGCTTGAGAGGTCCGCGAAGCCTGGACGCGCTGATCTCAACGCGCGCAGGCTTCGGCTGCTTGCGGAGAGGTCCGCGAAGCCTGGAGAGCGAGAGGGGTCGGTGCGCACCTACCGCTCTCGCTCTCCAGGCTTCAGCAAAAGCCTGCATTCGCTCCATAGGATGCACACACATTTCCCCTTCATTTTTGGAGGGGAAAAAGTGCGTCCTATAGGGCGAAAAATACGGTAGTGGTCAACCTGAGGTGGAAGACATCATAGCCTTATATACTCAAGAAATTGCTTTCATAAACCTCTGTTCACACAAGCAAGCAGCTAGGTAGAAATGGTCCGCATTCTTTTGAGTGACAATAATAGCTTCGTAACACAGAGAGTGGACCTCTATTCCGCTGGCTTCAAGGGGGGCAAATCAGGAAAAAGGAGTTAGGTAAAATCACTGGAAATCATTGTGGTGAGTTGGTGGTTTAATTTGAAATCAAGCTGGATTTCAGTTTGTTGGCGTCCCTGGTAACCTCT
Source organism: Podarcis vaucheri (assembly GCF_965113315.1). Classification (NCBI taxonomy): domain Eukaryota; kingdom Metazoa; phylum Chordata; class Lepidosauria; order Squamata; family Lacertidae; genus Podarcis; species Podarcis vaucheri. The sequence continues at coordinate 66,405,287 of NC_138748.1, read as the reverse complement.
CTTACATTGCAGATGTTGGCTCAAATTATGGGTGTGTGATCTCAATTACTTCATTGGTACTGCTGCTGCAGTTTTGTCATAGACATGGGCTAGAACAATAAACTTATATTGAATTGAATATATTCTGCCTTGGTCAGACCACACCTGGAATACTGTGTCCAATTCTGGGCACCACAATTTAAGAAGGATGTTGACAAGCTGGAATGTGTGCAGAGGAGGGTGACCAAGATGTTGAAGGGTCTGGAAACCATGCCTTATGAGGAACAGTTGAGGGAGCTGGGCATGTTTCGCCTGGACAAGAGGAGACTGAGAGGAAATATGATGGCCATCTTCAAATGTCTTAAGGGATGTCACATGGAAGAGGGAACAACAAGCTTGTTTTCTCCTGCTCTGGAGGGTAGGACTCGAACCCATGGCTTCAAGTTACAAGAAAGCAGGTTCTGACTAAAAATTAGGAAAAACATTCTGACAGTAAGAGCTGTTCGACAGTGGAATGGACTTTGTTGGGAGGTTGCAGACGCTCCTGCCTTTGAGGTTTCTAAGCAGAGGTTGGCTGGCCATCTGTCATGGATGCTTTGGTTGAGATTCCGGCCTTCCAACTCTACAATTCCGTGATTCTGTCAGGGCCGGCTCTACGATGAGGCAAAGTGAGGCAACTGCCTCAGGCTTTGGCCCGCCCTGTATCCCCTAAGCTAAAATCCAGTGGAAGACATTGCTTCCAAATCCAGTGGAAGGCATTGTAGTTTGAAATATACTCGGAGTCAAGAGTGGATTTCATGCTCTTTATTCAGCTCATAGTGGTGAGGAGGAATGGAAGTTCCCCCAGAATGTCTGCTTTGTATACATTATTTACACAATGGGCCCCACTTGATTGACTAATTCCGGGATTCTCCTGTAGGCCAATCAGGTTGCGTATTCACTTCCACCTGGAGCTGGATTGGGTGGCTCCTGTGGACCAATCAGACTGCTGCATTCTGGATCCTATTGTTCTAGGACCAATCAGACTGCTGCCTTCTGAATCCTATTGTTCTAGGGCCAATCAGACTGCTGCATTTTGGATCCTATTCAACTCAGTACATAACATCCTTTCACCCGTATTGGAGTAAGATTCAACTACCAGTCCAACTGGCTTCTGTATATACCTTGGGGGGAGGGTGCCATCTTGTCCTTCGCCTCAGGCTGCAAAAAGTCTTGAGCCCGCCCCGAGTCCTATGGTTAAAATGACTAATAGGCGCCCTGAACCATTTACTGGTCCTCAGCCAAAACAATATGTCTGTGCATGTGCTTTGCGTGTGTATAAGATGGTTTTAAGGTCACTCCCCTCCCCTTCTCTAACCTAGTAGCAAGCTGTGGTTCTCCTGCAGGACTGATGATCGGAAGAGAGAGAGAGAGAGAGAGAGATTAACCGCATACCTCAGCCACATATTCTGAAACGAAAGCAGGCTTATCAAATAAAAAAGTCTCCGCAAGCTACTTCCTCATAAAGGGGTGACACATTTCTGCTAAGACTTCAAACGGTTCTTTGAAAGCAGCGGGCAGCCTGGGATTTCCATTTTTCATCTGTTTCTGACGCTTATCTTTCGTTCATTCCCCCCTTTGCCCCAAAACTGCCTATTCTAAAGGGCACTCTTGATTAAATGAGTCACAAGAGAGTCATAGCGTAGTTGCAGGGTGAAGCTCAAAGCCATCTCTAAAGAGCATTTACAGGAAAATCCTAATACGTGTCTACTAACACTGTTTGTGTTGAGATAATTGCATTGTAAGGGGTTGGGCTAGAAGTTTAGGACTACAATTCCCATCATCCTTGACCACTGGTCCTGCTAGCTAGGGATCATGGGAGTTGTAGGCCAAAAACATCTGGAGGGCCGAGGTTGATGAAGCTTGTTCTTAAGCCACAGTCACCACACCATACATGTGAATAACTATGACACTACTTCAAATAGCCATAACTTCCCCCAGAGAATTCTGGGAGCTGTAGTTTCTTAAAGGTGCTGAGAGTTGTTTGTCACTTGCCAGAACTACAATTCCCAGAGTTCTGTGGGACAAGGGATTGTTACACCACTCTGGGAATTGTAATTCTGTGAGGGGGATGGGGGCCTTCTGATAACTCAGGCATAGGCAAACTCCGGCCCTCCAGATGCTTGGGACTACAATTCCCATCATCCCTAGCTAACAGGACCAGTGGTCAGGGATGATGGGAATTGTAGTCCCTAAGTTCTGGAAGGCCGGAGTTTGCCTATGCCTGTGATAACTTAACAAACTACAGCTCCCATAATTGCTTGGTGGGGAAAGCCATAACTGTTTAAAGTGGTATGGTAGTGCTTTGTATGCATGGCGTGTGAATGTGGCCTCAGTTTCTCATCCTTCCAATCTTCAGTTCAGTTCCTCATAATTCCACACCCGTTTACAATTTATTAATTTTTAAGTCCTCATGAAAACATGTCAGCATCTTAATGCAAATTTCCCCAGATGTACACATTTGCTGTAGTGATCAGGTGGGATTGCTATGAGGAATTATAACAAATATAGAGTAAGCCATCTGTGTCAGCAATGAAAGCGTTGCGTTGACTGGGTTTAAACTATTTTGATATGATTCTTGATCAATCCACACCTCTGCATCCCTGTTCCATTTCTCTTTCTTGACCAGTCACAGTACACAGCCCAGTTGCTTCGTCAGGCAGGCATCCAGGGTCGTCAAAGACAGTGGGCAGTTTCTTTGATGTAGCTTTTCTGATATGTTAATCTTAGGATGTTAATCTTAGGGCCAGGAAACAGATCTCACATGAAGGTGATAATGATCGCTGTCCTCCTGGCAATCCTTCTTATCATGTATATTGCTTGTTTATCACCTCTGGCACTCCTTTGTAGTTCTGTTCTTTATTTACCCCATGCTTAATTAGTTTTAGTAGTTTAACTTTGTCCCCACGTGGGGTCTGTTAAAATGCTCAGAAGAAATCTGATTGGTTCTTACAAACACTCTGTAAAAGTTATTTTGTGAATACAACGACCTGGGGACCTGGGCCAAGGGGTGGTGGCAGAGAGAGATTATTATACGCACCCTTCCCAGAGTCTTGCTGGTTCAAGCCTCTGTGTGTATTCTTATTAATCAGAGTTCAATCCTTCCTTTACTTTGTGAACGCCTCAATTTGCGTGTGCAGTTTTGCCCGTTATACACATTTTTCCAAAGCAATTTCACTTAATATAATGTCTTTTCATACGCTGTTTTCGGCAATGAGTGCGCACTTGCCCCAACGTTATACATTTAATTGGTTGGAGGACTGCACTGTGCAACTTGGAGAAGTGTGAATTTCGAAGGATGGCTGTGTTTCGATTTGCATGTTGGTTTAGAAAGTGTGAATTAGGTAATTTCCCCTTTAAATGCAACTGAGTTGAATCTCTCTCCCATCCCTCCAGTTGTGATTTGTGGACTTAAATCCCAGTAATATTTCCTAGGGGAGCAGCAAAAGCGGGAGGAGCGATGGATGTATATGTATTATTGTCACACACACACACACACACAGAGGCAAGCAAGAGCATTTTCAGAGTTCAGGGACGCATTCTGACTAGACACACAAGTCTGAGGAGGCTGTGGAACAGGACTGGTGAGGGCTGTGGCGTGGGGAGAGTCTTGGGGACTGACCAGAGAGATTTGGAAGGCTGCGTTTGTCTCCCAGACCTTGGAAATGCAACAACAAGGATCATCCAGTTTGCAACTAAAGGGTTAATTCTGTTAAATTAAATTATTATTTGTTATGTACTGAGTTGAATAGGCTCCAAAATGCAGCAGTCTGATTGGTCCTAGAATAGGATCCAAAATGCAGCAGTCTGATTGGTCCTAGAACAATAGGATTCAAAATGCAGCAATCTGATTGGTCCTAGAACAATGCAGCAGGATGATTGGTCTGCAGGAGCCACCCAATCTAGCTCCAGATGGAAGTGAATCCACAATCTGATTGGCCTACAGGAGAATTCCAGAATTAGCCAATCACGTGCAGTCCATTGTGTAAATAATGTATATAAGCAGATACTTTGGGGAAACTTTCATTCCTCCTCACCACTATGAGCTAAATAAAGACATGAAATCCACTCTCGACTCTGAGTATATTTCACTATTATTATTTAAAAGACATCTGAAGGCAGCCCTGTTTAGGGAAGTTTTTAATATTTAATGCTGTATTGTTTTTAGCACTCGGTTGGGAGCCGCCCAGAGTGGCTGGGGAAACTCAGCCAGATGAGCGTGGTATAAATAATAAATTATTATAAATTATTATTCTAAACAAGAGAGGGACTGGTAGAGACATTTCTTAGCAACCAGGCAGTGTGTTTACTGAGGTAGCATGTGATTGGCTGTGCTGTTCTGAGGGAGTTTTCCCCCCTCTGTATGACTGGTTGACTGTCTTCCCGCTACGAACCAGGCCAGAAGTAAGAAAGGCTTCTCTGTTCCTTTCCTCTCAAATTATACGCTGTTTCATTCAGTTTCTTCAGTGAAGTGTTGGCAGGATTTATTTTCCTCCTGGACGCTGCTTGCGTTATTACAAATTTTGTATCTGTGGACTGCTGTTACTTTAGATCTAAAAACTGATTACATTTATGTATGAGTTTACACATCTGAGCATGGATTAAGTTTGCTTTATTTCTGTCGTGCCATATGGGTCACTTTAAGAAATAAATTTTGTATCTGGGGATTGCTGACCCTTGTTACTCAAACCAATACTGTGCTTGTCCATATACAGTGGTACCTCGCAAGACGAATGCCTCGCAAGACGAAAAACTCGCTAGACGAAAGGGTTTTGTGGTTTTTGAACTGCTTCGCAAGACGAATTTCCCTATGGGCTTGCTTCGCAAGACGAAAACGTCTTGCAAGTTTGTTTCCTTTTTCTTAACACTGTTAATACAGTTGCGACTTGATTTTGAGGAGCAACTCATAGAACGTGGTGTGGTAGCCTTTTTTGAGGTTTTTGGTGATTTTTGAAGCTTTTCCAAAACTTTTCCAACACCATGCTTTGCAAGACGAAAAATTCGCTAGATGAAAAAACTCGCGGAACGAATTAATTTCATCTTGCGAGGCACCACTGTAATCCTTCTTTGTAACAGTCGTTGCTTACTGCAACCACAACTATGCTATAAGATCCACTAGCCTGTAATGTTACATATTGTATGTACAGTTGTTTATGGTTTTTTATATTATTTTTGCTGTAAAAATGTGTGAGATTACGAAATTGTATTTATTTGCATTACCCAGAGCCTGTTCTTCTGATGAAGCCTAGGATGGCAAAACAAGGCTAATATTTCAGAAATCCTTGTCTTAGACTCTGTGAAAGGATTTTGTGGAACTGTAACAACCCTTCATGTGGATTACTGGACTCTTTGAACAGACAGGTAGAATAGACACTTCTGCAGTGTTGGATGGCAGGTTGAGAGGAGTTCCCTACCAGGACAGACTTTGCTCCTGTGCTCAAGACATTGCTTCTATAAAACATATTTTGTTGCACTGTGCAAAATATGAGCAAGCCAGGGCTGAACTGATATTACCCTTGCTGGTACCTATCCCGGGAAAATCAGAGGCTCACTATGTCAGGTTCCTATTGGAAGACCGGACAAACGCTAGAAGATTAGCAGTGGCAAAGTTTTTATCGGTGGTTGCAAGAACCAGTGATCCCTATATTCTGAACAAAATGCTTGTTTAACCTGGAGGTAGGCTATATGAATTGTGTATTGCTTTGTAACGATTTGTTGGGTCTCTGGACCATAATAAAGATTGATGATGATCATAGAATCATAGAATCATAGAGTTGGAAGAGACCACAAGGGCCATCGAGTCCAACCCCCTGCCAAGCAGGAAACACCATCAGAGCACTCCTGACATATGGTTGTCAAGCCTCTGCTGACTTATACATGTATGATGACTTATACATGTATGAACTGACTAGAGAATGAACTGATTCACTGGGTCTTCTGCATTTTTCGTTGAACTTTATGAAACTTCCGTTGAAATCTACAATTTGATACAATGAATAGTATACCTTATTTATTCAAAAATCCAGCCGGTTACGTCTTATTATGCATTATTTGAATGGCTTTGCTAACATCCCGTATCCCTGGTTCACACATGCAAACTTCCTTTCTCTTTTGCAGAAGAGTGCCCCGTTCCACAGATAATCAAGTTTGCGGAATACACTGCTCCTGAAGGGTATGTTGTGGGCACACCTGCCCGTTACAGTTGTCATAAAGGGTACCAGAGAAAACCAAGGAAAAGCAGTCTTCTGACATGCAGGAACGTGGGCGGTACAGCTAAGTGGAACAGAACTTCTCCGCTCCCAATTTGTGTAGGTAAGAAGTTGTGTTTCTGGGAGACAGAATGAATTTCTATACCTTGTCTTCCTCTTTGAAGTCAGCTGGAAGATCTGAGAAACGGAGAGAAGCATCTGCAGGTAAAAACATCTGTTTTTACATGTAACGCCACTTTGCAAAAAAGAAGAATGGCAGCCGATCGTGGCCATACTCGGCTCGACCTCCTAGAACCAGTGATGGTGGTGAAGGTCCTTTGTGGGTGTCTGCAAGCAGTTGGAGGGTGGTTAATGGATTGAAATTGAATCCCAACAAAATGGGGAGACAGGGGGCAGGGAAGTGTGAGGGACTCGCTGGTCCTGAATGAAGAAGAAGAAGAGTTTGGATTTGATATCCTGCCGCTGTGGGTAAAAAGTCAGCGCCTAGGACTTGCCGATTGCATGGTCGGTGGTTCGAATCCCTGCGGCGGGGTGCGCTCCCGTCGTGCAAGTAGATAAATAGGGACCGCTTACCAGTGGGAAGGTAAACGGCGTTCTGTGTGCTGTGCTGGCTCGCCAGATGCAGCTTGTCACGCTGGCCATGTGACCCGGAAGTGTCTGCGGACAGCGCTGGCTCCCGGCCTATAGAGTGAGATGAGCACACAACCCTAGAGTCTGTCAAGACTGGCCCGTACGGGCAGGGGTACCTTTACCTTTCACTCCCCTTCAGGAGTCTCAAAGCGGCTCACATTCTCCTTTCCCTTCCTTCCCCACAACAAACACTCTGTGAGGTGAGTGAGGCTGAGAGACTTCAGAGAAGTGTCACTGGCCCAAGGTCACCCAGCAGCTGCATGTGTAGGAGTGGAGACGCGAACCCGGTTCCCCAGATTACGAGACTACCGCTCTTAACCACTACACCACACTGGCTCTCCAGTAACTGTAAAGGACCAGGTGTGGAGCCTGGGGGTCATTTTGGACTCACAGCTGCCCGTGGAGGTGCAGGTCAACTATGTTTCCAGGGCAGCTGTCTACCTGTTTTACCTGTTGCGACAGCTGAGACCCTACCTTCCTGTGCACTGTCTCGCCAGAGTGCTCCATGCGCTGGTTATTTCCTGCTTGGACTACTGCAATGCGCTCTACCTTTGAAAAGACCTGAATGTAACCTGAAGCGTATGTAACCCGAGGTACCACTGTATTACTACTACTCTGCCCGCTTTTGCTTCTGGCTCCACCCACCATGGTTATGTGGCTCCTGCCAGGCTCACCACAAGGGAAAATGGACCCTGGACTGAAAACAGACACTGCTGCTTTGCTGTTCAACGCATGCTGCACCTAAAAAGCCAACACTTCTATATTGTTTGGAGTACCTTATTTTCTTCCTCTTTCTTCTGCACAGTTGACCCGCAGCAGACTCTTCCTCCTACAGTACATTCTACAGCAGGAAACTGGAGCATAGCTTCCATCAGCCCCCAACCTACAAATCAGGCAGGTAAGACAGACACTTCTATCTTCGTATCCCATAGCCTAAAGGTGAAGTCACTCCGCAAGTGGGGATATACCCGCACAGGAAACAAATAAAGGCAAAGAGTAAACTGGTGCCCTGTGTGCCACTCCAGTTAGGGGCATTATCCTTCCGAATACCATTGCTTTTCAGTTTTATTTGTTTTATTTCTATGACCTCTTTTCACTTACATGAGTCACAAAGTGGCTTGGATACAATAAGCAATCACGCAGCGCATCACCATTGCATCATAAGTTACTGTATTTCCCCGTGTATAAGACTATATTCCCCCCCCCCAAAAAAAATGTTTAAAATTTCTTAATTTGGGGCTCATAAATAGGGGTCATCTTATACATGGGGGCATCTTATACATGGAAAAATACGGTATATAAAACGATTAACAAATCACCAATGAAACGGCCACCTTCCATACGACATTAACAAAGCAACTAAAAAAATATATAGATCAAACAGCACAACCACAAGAAAAGTCGTACAGTGGTGCCCCGCAAGACGAATGCCTCGCAAGACGGAAAACTCGCTAGACGAAAGAGTTTTCCGTTTTGGAGGTGCTTCGCAAAACGAATTTCCTATGAGCTTGCTTCGCAAGACGACAATGCCTTGCGAGTTCCTGCTGGTTTATTTTTTCCTCCCCCCCCCTTTTTCTAAGCCGCTAAGCCGCTTCTCAGCTGATCCGATCAGCAGATAAGCCGCTAAAAGCCTCTATAAGCCTCTAAAACCCGCTAATAGCGCTAATCCGCTAATCCGTCAATGGGCTTGCTTCGCAAGACGAAAAAAAACGCTAGATGAATAGAATCACAGAACGGATTCTTTTCGTCTTGTGAGGCACCACTGTATTATAAAATTCACAAAGCACTGCAGCCCTCGTAATCCACAAAACAATTCACAATGCCTGTTGCTGGCAACCACAAGACGGAAGAGGGCTCTTCTGCTTGAATCCTGCCTCAGTTTCCCCTGGGTATCCAGTTGGCCCCTGTGAGAACAAGACGCTGCGCCTGATGAGCCATGGGCCTGATCCACCAGGCTCCTCTTCTGACGCCAGCAGGGTTGGAGAAATTTTGGAAAGTTCAGAAGTAGCAGAACATCTCAGGTGGATAGGTGGGATTCCTAAGGCATGGGGTGCTATTAATCCTGTACGTGTCCCTGATCATGCATTTAACACAAATGTAACCATGGAAAGAGGGACGCAGGTGGCGCTGTGAGTTAAACCACAGAGCCTAGGACTTGCTGATCAGAAGGTCGGCGGTTCGAATCCCCGCGACGGGGTGCTCAGGCGTTTCCGTGCGCTGCTCTGGTTCTCCAGAAGCGGCTTAGTCATGCTGGCCACATGACCCAGAAGCTGTATGCCGGCTCCCTCGGCCAGTAAAGCGAGATGAGCGCCGCAACCCCAGAGTGGGCCACAACTGGACCTAATGGTCAGGGGTCCCTTTACCTTTACTTTAACCCTGCAAAAGTGATATCTTTGAGATCTTGGACCCAGAATTGTGGTGACAGTCCGGCCCTATCATTAGGTAAAGTTTGGCAACCACCTCAGGTGGCAGGTACAGGAGAACCCCCTTGCTGTACCTCTCTGTTGGGTTGTTGCACCCCTATAGTAGACCTGCTGCATTGGGTGCCGTAGACGGTGTCAAACAGCTTTTGAATCTCTGTCCTTGATGATCTCATGTACCCGCTTCTCATTTTCTCCTGCCTTGGTTTTTGTACTACCTGTAAAACAACGGCGAAAAAAATGAGTTCACGAAATTGAAAATAAAAATATATGGCCCTTAAAAACAAACAAACAGCCCCTGCTTGTTCCTGGCTCCATCACTGACTGTCAGACGTCTTCATTTTCTTCTTCCGCCCTGTAGGCTTCTGCGGAGAACCAGAACCCCTCAGCAATGCCGACGTTAAAGTGACAATGTACCACGTGGGGCAGAAACTGCGCTATGAATGCCTGGAAGGCTATCGAGGAACCGTCCCCTTCTCTGAAGTCAGCACCTGTGAGGCTTCTGGTGGAAAAAACGTTTGGTCTAAGTTAAATCTCCATTGTAGCACACAACAGGGACACACCAGTGACACACCACGGGGTTCTGGTGCAGGTAAGATGAGGTTTAAGAGTAAACGTTGCATAGTAACAGGGCACTTTCCCCCTTACAGAATATCCTAGGTTCGAACTAATAACGACGATGGCCACCATATTTGTTGTCCGCCTGTCTCCACCAACCTTCCCCAACTTGGTGGCCTGCAGCTGCTTTCTGCTACAGCTCTCATCATACTTGACTACTGGCTGTGACGGTTGGGTCTGATGTGTCAGGAGTCTCTGCCTGTTGGCTTCCCTCCTCCCCTACTTCAGCTTCTGACACTGATTCTAGACTTCTTTCATCATCATTGCTATGTGTACCAGCGTGGTTGCTCGAGAGCGAATAAGCAAGACCCCCACTGGTCTTTTCAAGGCTTTATTATTGGTACAAAAACATCCACAGTTCAGAACGTCTCAATTCCATGTCTTGCTCAGTCACTAGCAGAATCTGGGAGTGGGCGGTCCTTAAACTTGCCCCAGCAGAGCAGTCTTTTGACCCCATCCTACGCCTCCCCTCTCTGTGCGCAAACCAACTGCGCAGAGAGGGCGTGGGCAAAGGGGGGCCTGTCTCCCCCCCCCCCGCTTTGCTCAGGCTCGGTGTTGTGGCTGTCCCTTGCAACCTCCGAGCCCTGCATCCCTTCCCCACTGGAGGTGTGGTTTCCCTCCTCCCCGGAGGAAGAACTACTTCTCACGATCTTCGGAGGCTCCCTGTAACCCAACTGCCCTTCCACCTCTCGCCTCTGAGCTGATGGCAGTTCCCTGACAATCATGATTCCTTTATATGCCACCCATGTATATATTATATGCCACCCATGTATATATTTAAGTTCTAAGAATTGCTTGTGTCCATAAAGACACATCCACACTATGCACTTTTTTAAAAATTACTTTCCCCAAGGAATTCTGCGAACTGTTGCTTACTCCTCACAGAACTTAAACTACAGTTCCCTTTTTTGGCGGCAGTGGCAGCAGTGGCGGCTGGGGGAGTCACCTGCTTTAAATGTATATTGTGGATGTGACCAAGGAGCTGTGTTATACTGACTCACGCCAATCATCCACAGAGTCCAGCACCCTCCTCTCCAACCGGCACCAGCTCTGGTGCCCCATACAAGGGTCTCATTCCAGTTTCCCATTTTTTCTTCTTCCTCCTCCAGAGTTAGGAGAGAGCATTTTGCTTACAAGGAGGACTCATTATAGGAGTCACAGGTGTTGGGTGGGATCAGGGCCGGATTTAGGTTTGATGAGGCTCTACGTTCCTGAAGGTAATGGGGCCCTTTATATGTCCAGCTGTCCTTTGTCAACAACAAATTGTCACTGTTCTTTGTGTTGAATATATGCTATACAGTGGTACCTCGGATTACAGACCCTTCAGATTACAGGCTCTTCAGGTTACAGACTCCGCTATCCCAGAAATAGTACCTCAGGTTAAGAAATTTGCTTCAGAATGAGAACAGAAATCACGCAGCGGGAGGCCCCATTAGCTAAAGTGGTACCTCAGGTTAAGAACAGTTTCAGGTTAAGAACGGACCTCCAGAACGAATTAAGTTCTTAACCAGAGGTACCACTGTATGGTAATTCATGGACTTTATATGTATCTAAAGCCATTTGCACATAACAAATAGGGAGCCTACACAACACAAAACACTATTGCTGCATGTAGGTTTTATTTCATTTGTTTTTTATCTTGTATTTTGGAAATGTACATCCAGTTTGTTTTCCTTTAAAAAAATGGGGGGGCAAGAGAGTGTAGCCCTAAACTGTAGCTTGTTTAGCTTATACATAAATCCCACCGTGGGATGATAAAGAGAAAGCAAGCAGAACGTGGACCTGAAGCATTGATAGTATAAGCCAGCCATTTCCTCACTCCCTGACTATGTGGTTTCCTTTTCGTTTTATAGCTCTCAGCCTTGCTGCAATGACCAAGTTCATCATCTTAGAAGGAATCCTCGCAGGAACTGTGGGGTAAGTGGCCTTATAAAGTGCCCTTTGCACCGGAAAAGCTGTAACCTAAAACTGTAGTTTCTGTCAGGGACTGGGCAGAGGAGGAATGGTGGAGGCCATCTCTCCAGCCTGACCCTTCCAGAGAAGAAGACAGTTCAGAATTACAGCAGGGATTTGAGGGAAGTCACAGCTCAGAGGCAGATGAGGGGTGTGGTAGGAATTTTGAGGTCTTAGATATACAGTGGTGCCTCGCAAGACGAAAAGAATTCGTTCTGTGATTCTCTTCGTCTAGCGGTTTTTTTGTCTTGCGAAGCAAGCCCATTGATGGATTAGCGCTATTCGCGCTATTAGCGGCTTTTAGCGGCTTATCTGCTGATCGGATCAGCTGATAAGCGGCTTAGCGGCTTAGAAAAAGGGGGGAAAGGGGAAAAAAACCAGCAGGAACTCGCAAGACATTTTCGTCTTGCGAAGCAAGCCCATAGGAGATTCGTTTTGCGAAGCACCTCCAAAACGGAAAACCCTTTCGTCTAGCGAGTTTTCCGTCTTGCGAGGCATTCGTCTTGCAGGGCACCACTGTACATAGATCAGCACAGGAGAACCATTTTTGGTTCCCAAACTGACCAGGTGTTTTCTCTGCAAGGAGAGAGGGGGTCAGGGAGCCTTCCCATTGTCTCAGGAATTGAGTAATCGGCATTTTAATGGGTGGCAGACTATCAGGAAAGGCAACCAGATAACCTGGCAGACAGGAAAAACGACGACACATTTTCTGTGATGTAGATATGATGTTTGTGGGGGGTGGTCTTGGGTTACACCCCTTCTGTGATGTATGTATGATGTATGGAAGGGTGGTCTTGAGCTCCAGGGCAGGGAATTTAAAATGTCTATACAGTGGTGCCCCGCAAGACGAATGCCTCGCAAGACGGAAAAGTTTTCCGTTTTGGAGGTGCTTCGCAAAATGAATCTCCTATGGGCTTGCTTTGCAAGACGCCAATGTCTTGCGAGTTCCTGCGGTTTTTTTCCCCCTTCCCCCCCTTTTTCTAAGCCGCTAAGCCGCTTATCAGCTGATCCGATAAGCCGTTAAAAGCCGCTAAAAGCCGCTAAAAGCGCTAATAGCGCTAATGCTCTAATCCGTCAATGAGCTTGCTTCGCAAGACAAAAAAACCGCTAGACGAAGAGAATCACAGAACGGATTCTTTTCGTCTTGCGAGGCACCACTGTACAGGGGTACCTCTGGATGCAAACGGGATTAGTTCTGGAGCCCCGTTTGCCTCCTGAAGCGAACACAACCCCAGATGTTTAACGGTCTATTGATCCCTTTGCCACCACTGTGCTCGCTTCCCCACTGCCACCAACCAGTTACTCTCTGGTAAAACACTGAGTCCAGACAGTTGTTAAAAGTGAACCCAAAAAACCGTTTATTTTACAAGCATTAACAAGTTTATGGTTTCTCAGATAATATTCCTCTTAACTTTAGTATCTTTATCTTCCTAATGCCTTCTGACTGATTATCTCAACTGTTTCACCAACTCCTCTTAACAGATTCTCACACCAGACTAGCCCAACCCACAGACTTCTCTTCTCTGTCTCTTCTCACTCCAGACTGTCTTTTCTACAACTCTAACCCCCTAAAATACCTCTGTGCTTAAACCTTATACACAGTTAAATTTGCCCCCTGGGTCCCCATTGGTTAGTCATTTTACAATTAGTTAACCCTTTCCCTATGAACCCAGTATGATGTCACACACATAGGAGGGCAAACACCACACCTAGCGGCACTCAGCCCAGGGCCTTGAGCACTCGCAGGCTCCCCGCTGCCCCAAATGGTCCACCCGCCACCTGCCCCTCAGCTGTAGGGTGGCTGAGTGGGAGGAGGCAGGCAGACTCCTTGGAGGCCCCGCGGGCGGCTGGGGTGGCTGGCCCCGCCCCCTGCACAGGGTGTGCACACCGCCCCAGGCACCCGATTGACTTGCTCCGCTGCTGGACTCATGAGGAAGTGGGAGAGATGGAGCGGGCAGAGATTCACTTGGGGCAATGCCATTACAGTGGTACCTCGGGTTAAGTACTTAATTCATTCTGGAGGTCTGTTCTTAACCTGAAACTGTTCTTAACCTGAAGCACCACTTTAGCTAATGGGGCCTCCCGCTGCTGCCGCACCACCGCTGCGCGATTTCTGTTCTCATCCTGAAGCAAAGTTCTTAACCCGAGGTACTATTTCTGGGTTAGCGGAGTCTGTAACCTGAAGCGTATGTAACCTGAAGTGTATGTTGTTGGAGTCGGAACTTAACAGGTTAAGTTTGTCCCATGATGCCTCAACATTCTGACGTCAGCTTTAGAAGCTGGGAGGAGTTTTCTGTTCTCTCTCAGTTGTTGAGAGGAAAGGACGAAGTTTTGCCATGGCTGCAAGGAGTCCTGGAGGTTTCTGAGAAATGTCGCAATAAAGAACTGTAAATAGACACGAAAGAAGGCTCTGTGTGTCTGTGGGAAGCAACGTGACAGCTTTGACCGCTGTGTTCACTCTGCTAGCCGTGACCAGAGGAAGCAAGAACGCGCAGCTGAAGGAAGCGTGCCGGGCTGTTGTTAAAAGCTAAGTTGGGTCGTAAACCCATTAGCCGGTCACGGTTGATAAAAAACATTCACAGGTTATGGGACGTAAATCACCGCTTGTAAAGCTGTCGCTGGGGCTGCTGGAATGCTTTGAAGTTCTGCGTTCGGAAGCAGTGGCGCTGACGGAAGCGGGGCCTGTGTCTGAGGCAAGCAAGCAACCTGAAAGACGCTGTGCTGAATGCTGCAGTGCTAAAAGCAGCAGGGAATCGTTTCTCCACGGACAGGAGCCAGAAGAGCTTGTGAGTAAAGCTTGTGGGCACCTGGGAAGAACGGGAGACTATGGACAGAAAGCCTGTTGAAAAAAGGCTGCTTAGAGCTGAGAGCTGTGCCTAGCGTTTGAAGGCAAGCTGATGTCGATGCCTGAGACAGCTTTGAGTCCTGCCTGAAGTGGTGAGGCAGTCGATCTCAGCTGGGAGCTGACCTGCTAGACCGGGAGCTGGAGAGCGGCTGTTTGTTTACGTGAGTACGCTGGGCCCCGGGGGAAGATGGCAGATGGCCAGGAGGTGATTCAAGCTCCGTTTGAACAGCTTGAGGAACTCACCGCCCAAGCGTGGAATACCTGGGCAAGATGGGTGAGAGCGTGGTTTATAGCCACGGAGGTTTGGGACATTTCCCAGAGGGAACCAGTGCAACTGGTGGACAGAGATGCAGGAAAGCTGCAGTCTGCTTCTCTGGAGGAGAAAATGCAGAGAGAGAAAGCTGACAGAGCTGAGATCTGCATGTTGCGAGCTAGCGTACACGCTAAGCTGTTGCCGTGTTTGGAAGGCATTGAGTCAGCCTGTGAAGCCTGGAAGGTGCTGAGGAGTTTGTGTCAAAGCTCAGCAGGTGGCCAGGAGCAGGGGGATGCCGAGGGCTCAGCCAGAAGCCCTGAATCTACAGCCTCACGGAGTGCTGTTGGAAGTGTTGGGGGGGCAGAGAAGCCCAAAAGCCAGTTTGGAAAAGTTTCCACTGCGTATGCTGAGAGAAAGTGCTGTTTCAGCGGGGGCGGAGCTGATGTCCCGGAAGCTGTGCTAGCTGAGAGCTCACCCCAGTACTTTTCCACTCGGAGGTGCTACGTGTGTAATTCTCCAGAACATCTGCGAAGAAATTGCCCCCACCGGAGAAAGGAGGCAAGGCAGGATGTTGTCAAGGTCAACTCACATGGGAACCAGTCGGGTTACCATGGAAACCAGCCTGGGAAAGGAGCCAGGCGTGCAACTGAGTCTGGTGGACGTGACGGAGACCAGGGGAAGATTTATCCAATAACTGCTAGTATGGCATTGGTTGAGAACAGCTGTGAGAAAGGCTCAAAGTTTTGTTTTGTGATAGACTCAGCAGCTAATTGCAACTTGATTCCAGAGACCCCTGCTGTCGAGATGTGGAATTGCAGAGCAGTTACGCTCGGAAAAACAGTTCAGTTTGCAAATGGACAGAGAAATAATGTCACTAACGTTGTAAATGTGTTTTTTTCTGTTTTACAGGAAACGTTGGAGTGTTGTACTGTTCCAGGGATACAGCACTGTCTTTTGTCTGTGCCTTATTTGTTAAAGAAGGGGTTTAAGGTTTGCTTCGAGGATAATGCCTGCACAATCTCCAAAGGAGGGAGGATGCTTGCCAAGGTTAAAAAGGGGCAGAATGATCTCTTCATTCTTAAAACGTCTCTGGAGGGTGGTGGGAAGGTTGAGAAAGCACAAGCACTGCGTGCTACAATTCCCAATCATGATTCATGCGTACATGCTTGGCATACACGAACAGCTCATAGTTCTCTTGAAGAACTACAGGTGCTGCCAGAAGTTTCCAATGGTTGTAATATCTCAGAATGTGGACATGCTGTAAGTTGTGAAACTTGCAAACTGGCAAAGTTAAAAGGATGCAGTTATCCAAAGGTTGAAAGGATAACAACAAGGCCTTTTGAACTGGTTCACATAGATTTGTGGGGTCCTGTAAAGGAACCAAGTCTGGGAGGGTCAAGGTTTCTGCTCTCGATGCAGGAGGATTTTACTCAGAATTCCTGGATACATGGTCTCAAATCCAAGGATGATGCAGCACAGCTGATCAAAGGATGGATTGAGGGGGTGGAACAAAGGTTTTCCACCAAAGTGCAAGCTGTCACAAGTGACAGAGGAGCTGAGTTTACAGGTTCTGCTTTGCAGAAGTACTTTCACAAGAAAGGGATACATCACACAGTGACTTCACCCAATCAGAGGGGGTGGGCTGAGCTAAGATGTGAAGCTCTGGTTAAAACTGCACAGGTGTTGCTGGAAGACTCTGGGTTACCTCCAAGGTTTTGGCTGGAGGCAATCAAGTATGTAAGCTTCACCTGGAATCGCACCTACAATTCCATGGTAGGGGACACACCGTTTGGGTTGTTGCATGGCAGGAAACCCCAGATTCATTTTTTGCGTATGTTCGGGTCACGTGCGTCTGTGCCGGTACCTGCTGCTTTGCAGGGGCCAGATGGATCCAAGTTCCGAAAAATGATCTTCTGTGGGTATGAGCCAGCAGCACGTGCATGGAGGTTTGCTTTCCCTTCAGGTGATCAGAGTAAGTTGCTGATCAGCAAACACGCTGAGTTCTATGAACAGGATGTAAGGTCAAAGACTCCTGTTGGGCGGGATGTTCTCTCAGAATGTCTTTTTGATTCAGAGCAGGAAGATGCTGGGGAGGAAGAAGAAGAGGCTGAGTCTGCTGATGACGACCAGGTCACAGACCAAGGTCTGGAGCAGGGTGGGGCATCTCCACAAGTTGTTAAAAGGGAGATCAAGAGTGAGCCTAGTTCTCCGATGAGTGTAAGGGAGAAGATTCGAAGTCGTTATAAGTCAGAGGGGGAATCCCGGGATGCAGAGGACACACCTGCTGGTGATGTTGTGTCAAGGGAAACATCTGAGTTTGTGCCCAGACGGTCTAGTCGCACAACGAAGGGTGTTCCACCTGAAAGATATCAGGCCACTGGTGCGTGGGTTAGTTTCGCACAGTGTGAACCTGAGAGTTATGTGGTAAGTCCACAGGTTTTGTCAGAATGTGACGCAAGAGGGGGTGTTGGAGTCGGAACTTAACAGGTTAAGTTTGTCCCATGATGCCTCAACATTCTGACGTCAGCTTTAGAAGCTGGGAGGAGTTTTCTGTTCTCTCTCAGTTGTTGAGAGGAAAGGACGAAGTTTTGCCATGGCTGCAAGGAGTCCTGGAGGTTTCTGAGAAATGTCGCAATAAAGAACTGTAAATAGACACGAAAGAAGGCTCTGTGTGTCTGTGGGAAGCAACGTGACAGCTTTGACCGCTGTGTTCACTCTGCTAGCCGTGACCAGAGGAAGCAAGAACGCGCAGCTGAAGGAAGCGTGCCGGGCTGTTGTTAAAAGCTAAGTTGGGTCGTAAACCCATTAGCCGGTCACGGTTGATAAAAAACATTCACATATGTAACCCAAGGTACAGTAGTGCCCCGCAAGACGAATGCCTCGCAAGACGGAAAACCCGCTAGACGAAAGGGTTTTCCGTTTTGGAGGTGCTTCGCAAAACGAATTTCCTATGGGCTTGCTTCGCTAGACGAAAATGTCTTGCGAGTTCCTGTGGGTTTTTCCCCTCCCCCCCTTTTCCCAAGCCGCTAAGCCGCTTATCAGCTGATCCTAAGCCGCTAAGCCGCTTAACAGCTGATCCGCTAAGCCGCTTATCAGCTGATCCACTAAGCCGCTTAACAGCTGATCCGCTAAGCTGCTTAACAGCTGATCTGCCAAGCTGCTTATCAGCTGATCCGCTAAGCCGCTAAACCGCTTATCATCTGATCCGCTAAGCCGCTAATAGCGCTAATCCGCTAAGCCGCTAATGGGCTTGCTTCGCAAGACGAAAAAACCGCAAGACGAAGAGACTCGCGGAACGGATTCTTTTCGTCTTGCGAGGCACCACTGTCCCACTGTATTCCAAGTGGCTGCATTCCCAAGCCTCTCTCTGTGAATATTGAGGAAAAGCAGATGGAAAGGACTTTTCCTTGTCCTGTCCGTTCCTGGCAACCTTCTGTGGCAGCTGGTTCCTCTGCCGCCTGATAGTTACGTTCTTAACCTAGCACCCTGAACCTACCTTAATTTGATCATGAAGGCTTTCAAAAGCAATAGGACTTCAGTTAGCTTGGTGGGACTATCTTTAGCTTGGGTTGGAGGTCATGGATGCGGCTTGCACAGGGGTCAGTAAACTTTTTCAGCAGGGGCTGGTCCACTGTCCCTCAGACCTTGGGGGGGAGCGGACTATATTTTGGAGGGGGAAATGAGCGAATTCCTATGCCCCACAAATAACCCAGAGATGCATTTTAAATAAAAGGGCACATTCTACTCATGTAAAAACACGCTGATTCCCGGACCATCCGTGGGCTGGATTTAGAAGGCGATTGGGCTGGATCCGGCCCCTGGGCCTTAGTTTGCCTACCCACTGACTTGCAACTTGACCGCAAATGTCGGTTCAGTCGCTTATCTTGCTCTATCTGTTAACCTGGCTGCCACATAGCAACTGCGGAACAAGTCTTAGTTGAGAGCAAAGGTGGAATTAGAAGAACCAATCAAACTTGGGAATAGAGTTCTGGGATGTTGGGAATCAGAGAAAAGTTTGCAGTTTCTTCTGTGGTCAACATCTTAGCTTCACCTTTCCAGACACTTTTTTTTTTTTTTACAGTGTGTGTGCGTGCGTGTGCAATAACTTACCTTTTCTTTTTCTTTTTTAGATTCTATTCTTGCTGCTTGTAATAAGCATTTTTCTACAGTTTATGCCTGGACTAATCTTCCATCTGGATTTTCCTGGATTGTATATCCTGGCAGCCCAACTGGTCTCTAGTAATGTGAATCTAAAACCACGGAAGTTTATGCCTCCCAGGATTTCACTTTGGGTTGGTAGTTGGTCTTCTTCTAAAGGACTGTGTAGTTAGGACAGCCTTGCTAATGCAGTAAACTTTTGATTAGAGACATTCTGGGCTTTAGGTGTCCCAACACAGCATTTAAAGGTAAAGGTACCCCTGCCCGTTCGGGCCAGTCTTGCCAGACTCTAGGGTTGTGCACTCATCTCACTCTATAGGCCGGGAGCCAGTGCTGTCCGCAGACACTTCCGGGTCACGTGGCCAGCATGACAAGCTGCATCTGGCAAGCCAGCGCAGCACACGGAACGCCGTTTACCTTCCCACTGGTAAGCGGTCCCTATTTATCTACTTGCACCCGGGGGTGCTTTCGAACTGCTAGGTGGGCAGGCGCTGGGACCGAACGACGGGAGCGCACCCCGCCGCGGGGATTCGAACCGCCGACCATGTGATTGGCAAGTCCTAGGCGCTGAGGTTTTACCCACAGCGCCACCCGCGTCCCTAACACAGCATTTAGCAGCTGTTAATTTGTAGTTAATTTAATCTTGCCTGTTGTTCTGCATAGAGTTAAGTTTAAAAGTTCCATCTTCATATTCTGTTTTGTTTTCCATGTAAACAACATTTGCCCAAGATTCATTCATGCATAATATGATGTTGATTTCCCTTTTATTATGACGCTCATATCGTTCATGCATTTGCTGGACTCCTGCTGGTGTATTTTTGAAAAAATAAATTCCATACAGATTTTCGCCTCTTGCAATAACACCCCCCTCTTGCACATTGGGGAAAATTAAGAAATATAAATTATCTTGCCCCCACCATATGAAAGCCAGTGTGACTTGGTGGTTAGAGTGCTGGACCGGGACCCAGGAGACTAGGGTTCAAATTCCTGCTTGGCCACAAAGCTCACCTTGGGCACAGTCTCTCAGCTTGGCATACCTCACAGGGTTGTTGTGTGGGTAAGATGGGAAGGAGAGAACTGTGTATATATCACCGTGGAAGGAAGACAGGATGTAAATGTAATAATACATATATCTGCAGTGACAGTGGGGCCTTTCTCGTCGTGGCCCCAAAGCTGTAGAACTCCTCCCCAAGGGTAGGCTACCTTACTCATTCCTTATTGGCTGTTAGATGCCAGGCAGCAGGGACGCGGGTGGCGTTGTGGGTTAAACCACAGAGCCTAGGACTTGTTGATCAGAAGGTCGGCGGTTCGAATCCCCGCGACGGGGTGAGTTCCCGTTGCTCGGTCCCTGTTCCTGCTAACCCAACAGTTCAAAAGCACTTCAAAGTGCAAGTAGATAAATAGGTACCACTCTGGCGGGAAGGTAAACGGCGTTTCTGTGCGCTGCCCTGGTTCGCCAGAAGCGGCTTAGTCATGCTGGCCACATGACCCGGAAGCTGTGCACCGGCTCCCTTGGCCAATAAAGCGAGATGAGCGCTGCAACCCCAGAGTCGGCCACGACTTGACCTAATGGTCATGGGTCCCTTTACCTTTACGCCAGGCAACTAGCCTCCCAAGGGCTTTTTGCCTTGCCCTGATCCATCACCCACCAACGTTTCTATTGCCCTGTGTTCCTAAAGGGAGAAGGGAGCCTCTTCATCAAGGAGTTCAGTTACTGTGGGGCCACCCCTGCAAAGGACCGGTCCTTCTCACCAACCACATTTTCAGCCGAGATGAGCTAGAAAGCAAAACTGGGACATATTCATAGGGGGAAAGCCAGGCTAATACTAGTGGTGGGGAGGCCTTCAGCCCAAATGTGCCCTTTCAGGCTTTCCTATCTAGCCCCTAGGACTCTCCCCAGACTATGAGCCCCCCTTCCCAGGTCACACCTCTCACTGTCACCCTCCTTGGCTGCTTTTGCTTGGCTGGAATGTAACCTTGAACTCTTCAGACACCTCTTGGTTGTCTGGATGGACCAACAGGGTGTGTGCATGTCTGTACACACCTCCAATGTTGCTATGGCTGGCCTGTAGCTACTGCACTTGTTTGCTCTGCCCAAGGTGTGTCCCCCCCCTCATTTTATTTTCTCTTTCTTTCTCTACCCCCTCTTTTCTCATTGTATCAACAAAGCATCAATAAAAAAAATTGTGCAAAAAATTAATATGTGCTGCTTGTGCATTGGAGCTTCAGTGTGTACAAAAAAATTCCTGAACTGAGAGGCAAATGGAACCATGGCAGGATCCGGATTAGAAACACAGTGGGGGCAAATGTTTAAAGCTCCCCTCCCCTCTATACCAGCTTCCTGATATGGATCAGCGGCAGCAGGCTGACAGGCGAACTAATGCCACTGTACTGGAAGAAGCAAAGATCACCAGTGTCGATGCAATGATTCTTCAACACCAGCTGCGTTGGACTGGTCATGTTGTTCGGATGCCTGATTATCATCTTCTGAAACAACTACTCTATTCCAAACTTTAAAATGGAAAGCGTCATGCTGGTGGTTGACAAAAGAGGTTTAAAGACTATTTCAAGGCGAATCTAAAAAAATGTAGTATAATAATAATAATAATAATTTATTATTTATACCCCACCCATCTGGCTGAGTTTCCCCAGCCACTCTGGGTGGCTCCCAATCAAATGTTATAAACACCGACAACTGGGAAACACTTGCCTGTGAGCGCTCCAATTGGAGAACAGCCTTTGCCAAAGGTGTCATGAGCTTTGAAGATGCTCGAACTCAGGACGCAAGGGAGAAACGTGCTAAGAGGAAGGCACGCTTGGCAAACCCTCACCGGGATCAGCTCCCACCCAGAAACCTATGTCCCCGCTGTGGAAGGACGTGTGCATCCAGAATTGGCCTCCACGGTCACTTTCGGACTCACTGTTAAAACTGTGTTAATGGAAGACAATCTTACTCAGCTATGAGTGATTGCCAAAGAAAAAAAACCCAGGCTGACTACTTACAGAATAATAATAAAAAACCTTGTACTTAAGGTCAAACCTTGTGACTAACATAACATGTGACTAACATAACGTATACTTCAAAATCACTAGATTCATGCAGGATGTCTCAGTGAACAAGGCTTTATTCCCGGGGACAATCACTATCAAATAGAGAGATGTGACTCTGGTTATACAACTCTGCCAGCTTCTCCTCCAACTGCCCCAGAGTGAGAGTCTGCACTGCGTTTTCGTCATTCCGGGCAATTATGGCCCAAGATCTCAGGTGATTGTTGTCTATGACACAACAGGCTGCAGACCACACATGGTTGGGCTTGTTGACCCTCCCTTTGGCAATGAAGCTATCCCCTGGCACTGCGCCCACCACAGCAAAGGTTTCCATGCATCCTTCGGTCTTGCTTGCCATCGTCGACTGCTCGTAGTGGTTCCAGGCCCCGCCGTTCAGCTTGATGTACTGCGGCACAATGTTGGTCAACGTGAAGGTGGAAGCCTTGGCGTCCCGGTCAGGCTGGTGGCCATTGGGGTTAAGGTGACCCCTGTTGAAATCGGTCAGGTTCTTGTAATCTAGCAAAACGGCCTGGCTGCCTTTAAGTGCTTCCTGCATGTCATCACCTTCCTGCAGGAGGGATCCTTCCGTTTCCATTTCGGGCGGCAGTGCTAAATCCAAGAGCTTTAGAAGAAAGAGAGACAGGGGTGCAAGCAAGGAAGAAGAAGAAGAAGAAGAAGAAGAAGAGGAGGAGTTTGGATTTGATATCCTGCTTTATCACTACCCGAAGGAGTCTCAAAGCGGCTAACATTCTCCTTTCCCTTCCTCCCCCACAACAAACACTCTGTGAGGTGAGTGAAGCTGAGAGACTTCAGAGAAGTGTGACTGGCCCAAGGTCACCCAGCAGCTGCATGTGGAGGAGCGGAGACGCGAACCCGGTTCCCCAGATTACGAGTCCACCACTCTTAACCACTACACCACACTGGCTCCCCCTTCTGGGTCTAGCCCATCTCCCCATCTTTACTTGGAATGTTTACTTGGAAGCAAGCCCCACCAATGAATCCAAAATTCCTGTGTGGGATTTGATCCCATACCAGTAAATTGAGATTGCCCAATTTCTTTGGATTTGGTGCTCTATGCAAGAAACCTCTATGCAAGAAACACGCTTCCACCCTCTCCAAGAACATTTTTTGTGATAAGGAAAGTGCTCTGGAAAGTGAGGGATAACAATTGTTTGATGTGAGTCTATCACTCTTAACCACTACACCACACTGAGAAGACAAAGGGAGTAATTGAGAAGACAAACCTGCCCCCCCCCCCGCCGAACACTGCCTTCAACCACCTCGCTAGGCTCTCCCCACTTTCAGCAGTAAGATGTGTTGGGGTGCTATGCCTCCCCAGATCCGGATTTCCTCGAGAACTTAGGCATTTTGCAATGTCTGAATTCCCTCCCAAATAGGCAGGCTGAATACTACTACTACTACTACTACTACTACTACTACTAATAATAATAATAATAATAATAATAATAATAATAAATATATTTATACCCTGCCCATTTAGCTGGGTTTCCCCAGTCACTCTGGGCAGCTCCCAACAGAATATTAAAAGCACAATAAAACATCAAACATTAGAAACTTCCCTAAGCAGGTGCTTTCTAAAAGTCAGATACAGTGGTACCTCAGGTTACAGACGCTTCAGGTTACAGACTCTGCTAGCCCAGAAATAGTATCTCAGGTTAAGAACTTTGCTTCAGGATGAGAACAGAAATTGTGCGGCGGCAGCAGGAGGCCCCATTAGCTGAAGTGGTACCTCACGTTAAGGACAGTTTCAGGTTAAGAACAGACCTCCAGAACGAACTAAGTTCTTAATCTGAGGTACCACTGTAGTTGTTTATTTCCTTGGCATCTGGTGGGAGGGCGTTCCACAGGGCGGGTGCCACTACTGAGAAGGCCCTCTGCCTGGTTCCCTGTAACTTGGCTTCTCGCAGTGAGGGAACTGCCAGAAGGCCCTCAGAGCTGGACCTCAGTGTCCTGGCTGAACGATGGGGGGTGGAGATGCTCCTTCAGGTATACTGGGCCATTTAGGGCTTTAAAGGTCAGCACCAACACTTTGTATTGTTCTCAGAAACATACTTGAACACAAGTGGGGACACTGAGTTTAAAGCAGCGGCTCTTGTCTGCTCAGACCTCTTACCTGCGGTTCAATCCTCCATGTGTTCGGCCTCTTTGCCTGCCCAGGGTTGTAGATGTATGCAGAGAACACCGGGATGCGGTTGTCTCGGTCGTACAGAGTGGCAAAACGATACTGGTTTTTGTACCGCTGGCAAATCCGAGCCGGACGCGGGGGAGCCAGCCCGATACTCGGAGGGGTTCCTCTGAAGAAAAACTGGGGGCAGGTGTCTTCAAAAGAGGTCACCACCTCGGCGCTCCCTGGCGAGTTCAGCTGGCACACCGCGACGAGGAGGAGAATCGGCAACATCGTGCAGGCTCCTCAAAACCGAGCGGCTGTTTGGAGAGACGCTTGTTTAAATGCATAGTTTCATTAGCTGGAAACAACCCCTTAAGGGTCTAACACACTAACCTAGGTATAGGGAACACTTGGCACTCCAGATATCGCTGAACTACAACTCCCATTAGCACCAACAAGCGCAGCCAACGGCCAGGGGTGTCAGAAGTTGTCTTTTTCCCACACCTGCTCTAACCACTAGCCTGCAATGGATCTCATTTCCTCCCACCTAGGGAGGGAAGGATCCGATAACTTCAAGTCTCTCCATTTCTCCAATCCTAAATTCAGGACCCCACATTTTCTGCAGGAACTTTAGTGCCAATTTCTCGTAAATAAACACATTTTGAATACATTTCTTTAAGCGTGCATATTTTGCAAGCTGTTTCTTCTAATATAACACATTTTGTGTGTTGTTATCTTCACTTTATGCATTCAGATTTTTAATGCAAACTTTCACATAGGCAGTTTTGGGAACATTGCTTAGCTGGAGCACAGCATTGCAAAATCAGGAGAAATGTGATTTATGAAAGAGAGCTGTGTTCTGGTTCCCATGGTGTTTCGGGAAGTGTGATAGAACCAACTCTAAATGCAAAGTGAGCTGAATTTCTCTCTCCCCCCCCCTAATCTCCACTGCAGATCTCTCTGCTTAAATAGTCAGGAGATTTATTTATTTCTTAAGAACAGAGTGCTCCTCCCGACCCAGGTCTAGCATTGCTACCACTCTTCCCAGAAACCATGCAATATGCCTCCTTTAAAGATCTAATCATCCACCTAGCAATAGCAGCGAGGCTGGAATTCACCAAGCTTTGGAGAGCTCAGTCTCACTTCATTCTCTAAAGGGATGCTGGAATAAGATAGGTCAGTTAGCATTTGCAGAAAGTTACGAAGCACAAGAGACAACATAGAGGGGTTAAATCTAAAAGATCATTTGCAGTTATTTGGTTTCCATTGGTCAAACTCATTTTATAACAACAGGGAGCAGTCCTTCATTCAGCTCTCCACCTAGACATTTTTTGCCTTTAGCTTTAAATCTATAAATTAACTTTGTTGGCCTTCTATATTGCTGCATCTGGATAGCTCAGTTGGTTAGAGCGTGGTGCTGATAAGGCCAAGATAACAGGTTTGATCCCCATACGGGACACCTGCGTATTCCTGCATCCCAGGGGGTTGAACTATACATAATCCTCAGGGTCCCTTCCAACTCTACAATTCCATTATAGTCGTACCTTGGAAGCTGAACGGAATCTGTTCCAGAAGTCCATTTGACTTCCAAAACGTTCAGAAACCAAAGCACAGCTTCTGATTGGCTGCAGGAAGTTCCTGCAGCCAATCAGAAGCTGCGGAAGCCACACTGGACATTCAGCTTCTGAAAATCGTTCAAAAACTGGAACACTCACGTCCGGGTTTTGATTGTTCAGGAGCCAATTTGTTTAGGAGCCAAGGCATTTGAGATCCAAGGTACAACTCTATTCCATTCTATGGTTCTATTATCTTCTCCATGACTGTTTGACTGTTTCCTTCTTTCTGCTCATTTGCAAGCTGCACCAAGTTTCAAATCAAGCCTGTGTCCCGTTCGTTTTTATGTGGTTTTTTTATTGTAAAAAAATCAGTAAAAATCATATTTAAAAAACAGGAGAGCGGAAGAAGGAAATTGTTTTAACAGAGAATAAAATTGCTTTGTGTATATAATTTTTATTAAATCTTCTGCTTTACAGTTTAAAGTACTCATTTTTACATCCTTAAAATATCAATGACTTCCCTTCTTCTCTTTCCATGGTTCATTTCACATTATCATAAACCCCTGCATATTTTACAGAAACTATACCTTTCAGTATTCCATTGTTACATCCACCATAACTTATTTACACTGTTGAATTTAGCTTAATGCTGCCAGTGTTTTCAGCTATACACAGTTCTTCCCCATATATTCAATAAATGTTTTCCAATCTTCTCTAAACGTATGTTCTTCTTGTTCTCTTATTCTATGTTAAGTCTGCAAGCTGCGCATATTCTGTCAACTTGAGTTGCCATTCTTCTTTGGTTGGGACCTCACTCGCTTTCCATTTTTGGGCTAACAAAGCATGGGCCACAGTAGTGGCGTACATAAATAACCTTTTTTGACACCTGCAAATTTCAGCCTGAATTTTCCCCACCAAAAAGGACCCTGGTTTTGGGGGGAGAGTACTTTTAAACATTTTTTTCAATTCATTATGGATCATTTCCCAATACCCTTTTACCCTTTTACAAGTCCACCACATATGAAAGAACGGTCCCTACACCTCTTTGCAACTCCAGAAATTATCTAATTCAGTCTTATGCGTCTTAGCAAGCCTACTTGGCGTTAAATGCCATCCGTAAATCATTTTCAAGTAGTTTTCCTTTACCTTCTGGAAGGCTGACACTTGTGTCGGTTGACTTGTTCTCCTCCAGGCAGGGCACAAGAATATAAGCAACATGCAACCCTGAGATTGACTTCTTAAATACGGTTCCCAAAGGAAAACGATAGCAGGCTATCTAGCCCCTGATTAACTTCCTCCAACCCTTGTTTGAATACAGTTTCCAATCTATGCGGGTGCCCAAATTAGAATGTGCTTTTTCTTCTTCTGCTGCAGGGATTTCTCAAGGTTAGGCAACGGTCCTTTTACTGTAAAGGCGTTATCAAACTGCTTGTGGGATAAAACTCCCTGGCTAGCTTCTGTCGCCGATTTTGTGAGAAAGTGCCCAGATGAGTTGAAAGCTGGTGACCAGATATTTATGGCCAGACTCTTTTCAAGTCTTCCGCCTTATCTTGACCCTGACAAGCACAATCAGATACAGTATTTGTCATGGCCAGCTGCAAAAAGGGTGAGGATGCTGAGGGTTTTCTTATTGGTCAGGGCTTTCGGGCAGAGAACAGTGCATTAGGAGTGGATGTGGGGAAACTCCCCTTCTAACATCTTTGCATATATAGCAGCACAACCCATTACCAGGAAAAGACAAAATTATACTCAGCGCTGTATTTTTCCACGACAGCAAACCAAAGCTTCATAGAATCATAGAATTGGAAGGGACCCAGGGGTCATCTAGTCCAGCCCCCAGCAATGCAGGAATCTCAACTGAAGCATCCATGACAGGTGACCATCCAACCTCTGCTTAGAAACCTCCAAGGAAGGAGAGTCCTGTTAGGATATCGATGTTCCGTTCCACATTAAGAACAGGTGTGTGGAATTGTTGTATGTCACATGTCTGTTTACAGTCCAACACAGCTTGCTGGGAACTTCGGTTTGTGTATAGCTTTTGCTTTAGCTGCTTGCTTGGACATGAAAGGGGAGAGTCATGTTTTTCATTTGTCCTGAATAAACTGCTTGTAAATACGCTTTAAAGGTAAAGGGACCCCTGACCATTAGGTCCAGTCGCGGACGACTCTGGGGTTGCGGCATCCATCTCACTTTACTGGCCGAGGGAGCCGGCGTACAGCTTCCGGGTCCTGTGGCCAGCATGACTAAGCCGCTTCTGGCGAACCAGAGCAGCACATGGTAACACCGTTTACCTTCCCACAGGAGCGGTACCTATTTATCTACTTGCACTTTGACGTGCTTTCGAACTGCTAGGTTGGCAGGAGCAGGGACTGAGCAACGGGAGCTCACCCCGTCATGGGGATTCAAACCGCCAACCTTCTGATCGGCAAGTCCTAGGGTCTGTGGTTTAACCCACAGCGCCACCTGCAAATACACTTTACATATGCCTCTTTCTGCCCTTCCATTGCGAAGAGTTATTTACTCTGCTGATTAGCGTGTGCTCCAGCTCCTGAAGAGTTCTGAAGCTGCAGGTCGCTGTTTCATGCTGTGTCAAGGACCAGAGATCGCCCAGCTACCGGCTGGTGGTCTGGAGCCACCTGGGGGCCTGCAAATTGCCTCCGTTTCCTTGGATGCATCTCCACAAGTCCACCACCTCTCGGGGAGACCGTTCCCCCGTCAAACAGCTCTTACTGTTAGAAGGTTCTTCCTGATGTTTTGTCGGAATCTCCTTTCTTGTAACTTGAAGCCATGGGTTCAAGTCCTACCTTCCAGAGCAGGAGAAAACAAGCTTGCTCCCTCTTCCATGTGAGAGCCCTTGAGATATTTGAAGATGGCTATCATATCTCCTCTCATTCTCCTTTTTTATCCAGGCTAAACATACCCAGCTCCTTCAACCATTCCTCATAAGGCTTGGTTTTCATCTTGGTTTCCCTCCTCTGCACACATTCCAGCTTGTCAACATCCTTCTTAAATTGTGGTGCCCAGAACTGGACCCAGAATTCCAGGTGTGGTCTGACCAAGGCAGAATAGAGTGGGTCTATTCCTTCCATCGATCAGGACACTTCACTTCTGTTGATGCAGCCCACAAATCCTCAAGAGCTTTTTTAAAAAAATACAGCCTTTGTAGCTGTGGCTGCTCATTTGCGTGGCTTCACCACCATGAACACACACGTCACTAGCAGCACTGCCAATTGATTAAACAAAACACAAGCAGGTGCTGCTTTTCATGGAATCGGGGAAAGCATCATTCTCTTCAGTTTGGTTTCCGGAAGAATCAAGCAAGAGTCAGACTCAGAAGTGGACAATAGTTGCCAACCTTAATCATAGGAAAATACAAAGCTACCTTATAGAAGAAGAGGAAGAAGAAGAAGAAGGAGGAGGAGGAGGAGGAGGAGGAGGAGGAGGAGGAGGAGGAGGAGAATTTATTTATACTAACTGAATATTAAAAACACAATACAGCATCAAACATTAAAAACTTTCCTAAACAGGGCTGCATTCAGATGTCTTTGAAAAGCTAGATGGTTGTTTATTTCTTTGACATCTGGTGGGAGGGTGCTCCACAGGGCAGGCGCCACCACTGAGAAGGCCCTCTGCCTGGTTCCCTATAACTTCACTTCTCGCAGTGAGGGAACCGCCAGAAGGCCCTTGGAGCTGGACCTCAGTGTCTGGGTAGAACGATGGGGGTGGAGACGCTCCTTCAGATATACAGGACCGAGGCCGTTCAGGGCTTTAAAGGTCAGCACCAACACTTTGAATTGTGCTCGGAAATGTACTGGGAACCAATGCAGGTCTCTCAGGACTGGTGTTATATGGTCTCGGCGGCCACTCCCAGTCACCAGTCTGGGTGCCGCATTCTGAATTAATTGCAGTTTCCGGGTCACCTTCAAAGGTAGCCCCACGTAGAGCGCATTGCAGTAGTCTAAGCGGGAGATAACCAGAGCATGCACCACTCTGGCCAGACAGTCTGCGGGCAGGGAGGGTCTCATTCTGCGTACCAGATGGAGCTGGTAAACAGCTGCCCTGGACACAGAATTGACCGGAGCCTCCATGGACAGCTGTGAGTCCAGAATGACTCCCAGGCTGCGCACCTGGTCCTTCAGGGGCACAGTTATCCCATTCAGGACCAGGGAGTCCTCCACACCCGCCTGCCTCCTGTCCCCCCAAAACAGTACTTCTGTCCTGTCAGGATTCAGCCTCAATCTGTTAGCTACCATCCATCCTCCAACTGCCTTGTATTGTGTCTGACCATCTACCTTAGCAGTCTTGACACTGGCAGGCAGCACTTTGTCCAGGGTTTCCTGCAGGGCTGTCTCCTCCAAAGCCCTGCCATAGATGAGTGGAACTTGCCAGACGCTCTGCCATTGAGCTCCAACCCTTCCCCAGCTAGGATCTGCAATAAGTTGCAAGGATTTCTCATTTTGCCTGCAGTGCACCTGCCAAGTGAACAGCACCTGATAAGGAAAGCAAAATTACATGCCTCTAGATCAGCAGTAAATGTTCTGTGCCTGGACGCACCGAGAATTTGCCTGGCACAGTAAAATGTTACAAAACAAAGACGATTTCTCAGTTTCCTTTTCCCACACTTGATGAATGGGTTGTGTTGGTTTTTTTAATTTATTTATTTTTTAAAAAAGTCATTTGCCTATAGTGAAGAGCATGCCAAGCAAAACTGCAGGAACTCTGGCTAATCTGAGTCAAAGGCTGCTAGTGACTTCTCAAAAACCCAAAGCTCAAAGTTCCCCACTCAGGTTCAGAATAGTTTCCCCTTTTCAGTTTCCACAACTGCGTCATTTGTGGTGACTTATGCCATGCAGAGTCGAATGTGAAAAAATGAACTCTGTAACCAGAGCCTATGTGTTTATGAACATTACCATGTATCTAAGACCTCAAAATTCCTATCACAGGCAACACTCCACAAGAGAGGATGTTCAAAAAGGGGTTGGGGGCTGCCAGCTCTGCAGGCGAGGGGCGATGTAACTGGGCTCCTGGGCCCCACAGGGGTGCCACAGAAAGAAGGCAGTTGGTCGAGGGAGCCATGGACTCAAAAAGGCTGAAAACCTCTGATCTAGGAGAAGAGGAACCGGTCGGACAAGTTTTCTTTGGAAGACAATGGCCTTAGCTGGCCACGGACCTGAGCTCACCAGCACCTCAAACAATAAGCTAGCTTGTAATAGCCACAACTAAGAGATGGTGCTCTGGATAAAAAGTGGGGGCAGATATTTTCCCAGCCCTCCCTCCACTGGCTGGATGATCCTTCGCGGAAGAACAATAGTCTGAGTTGTTGTGGGTGTGTTGCAGGAATTTTTGTATAGGTTGGGGGGGTTGCCCCTCCAGCAGATAACATGCACATGCAGCCCACTAACAAAATCAGCACAATCACTTTTGGGACTTTTGTGATTTGTCCCCACAGAACACTTCATCACAGTTTCTTCCTATCTATTCAAAGGGCCTTTGCTGCACGATACCAAATGTAACAATTCACTGATAAATGTATCTATCTACTGTACTGGTTCACAGGGAAAACTTCAGAAATTCATATAGACATGTGAGCTCAGCTACTCAGCAGCCCCTCTGCCTGAGTGATAATTCCTGGCATCCTGATACCTGAGTGCCAGACAGGTACAGGTTCCAGAAAGAACAAACCCAGATGAAGACAAAAGGGTGTGATTAACTTGGCTGGGAAACAGGGAAATGTAAATATCTCTTTTGTTACACTTGATGCCCGACTCTTCATGACCCCATGGACCAGAGCACACCAGGCACTCCTGTCTTCCACTGCCTCCTGCAGTTTGGACAAACTCATGCTGGTAGCTTCGAGAACACTGTCCAACCATCTTGTCCTGTCGTCCCCTTCTCCATGTGCTCTCCATCTTTCCCAACGTCAGGGTCTTTTCCAGGGAGTCTTTTCTTCTCATGAGGTGGCCAAAGTCTTGGAGCTTCAGCTTCACGATCTGTCCTTCCAGTGAGCACTCAGGGCTGATTTCCTTCAGAATGGATAGGTTTGATCTTTTTGCAGTCCATGGGACTCTCAAGAGTCTCCTCCAGCACCATAATTCAAAAGCATCAATTGTTTGGCGATCAGCTTTCTTTATGGTCCAGCTCTCACTTCCATACATCACTACTGGGAAAACCATAGCTTTAACTATATGGACCTTTGTTGGCAAGGTGATGTCTCTGCTTTTTAGGATGCTGTCTAGGTTTGTCATTGTTTTTCTCCCAAGAAGCATCTGCAGTGATCATGGAGCCCAAGAAAGTAAAATCTCTCACTGCCTCCATTTCTTCCCCTTTTATCTGCAGGAGGTGATGGGACCAGTGGCCATGATCTTCTTGAGGTCTTAGATATATGTTAAATGTTCGTAAGTGTACCAACCAAGCACGTACGGGAAGTCCAACCTAAAACCATTTTTTATTCCCAAACTGACCTCAATTATTTCTCTGCTAGGTCAAAGTGGGAAACCACCCCATTGTCTCTTTCCTCACAAATCCTGTCTTAAGGGCACATTTAAGATATGAATAGGGTGTGAGCCTGTGACCTGGCCCAGGAACTAAGTATTTATCATTACAAAAGTCTGACCTGGCTCCCCAGGCAATCCAATCAAGTGACCATTAAACAGGTAACCTGGCAGACAGGAGGTAAACAAAGAACTCAGATGTCAAAGAGAAGAACTACCATCAGACTTTTAGAATCATAGAATCATAGAATCATAGAGTTGGAAGAGACCACAAGGGCCATCGAGTCCAACCCCCTGCCAAGCAGGAAACACCATCAGAGCACTCCTGACATATGGTTGTCAAGCCTCTGCTTAAAGACCTCCAAAGTAGGAGACTCCACCACACTCCTTGGCAGCAAATTCCACTGTCGAACAGCTCTTACTGTCAGGAAGTTCTTCCTAATGTTTAGGTGGAATCTTCTTTCTTGTAGTTTGGCTCCATTGCTCCGTGTCCGCTTCTCTGGAGCAGCAGAAAACAACCTTTCTCCCTCCTCTATGTGACATCCTTTTATATATTTGAACATGGCTATCATATCACCCCTTAACCTCCTCTTCTCCAGGCTAAACATGCCCAGCTCCCTTAGCCATTCCTCATAAGGCATCGTTTCCAGGCCTTTGACCATTTTGGTTGCCCTCCTCTGGACACGTTCCAGTTTGTCCGTGTCCTTCTTGAATTGTGGTGCCCAGAACTGGACACAGTACTCCAGGTGTGGTCTGACCAGAGCAGAATACAGTGGCACTATTACTTCCTTTGATCTAGATGCTATACTCCTATTTATGCAGCCCAGAATTGCATTGGCTTTTTTAGCTGCCGCGTCACACTGTTGGCTCATGTCAAGTTTGTGGTCAACCAAGACTCCTAGATCCTTTTCACATGTACTGCTCTCAAGCCAGGTGTCCCCCATCTTGTATTTGTGCCTCTCATTTTTTTTGCCCAAGTGCAATACTTTACATTTCTCCCTGTTAAAATTCATCTTGTTTGTTTTTGCCCAGTTCTCTAATCTGTCAAGGTCGTTTTGAAGTATGATCCTGTCCTCTGGGGTGTTAGCCACCCCTCCCAGTTTGGTGTCATCTGCAAATTTGATCAGGATGCCCTTGAGTCCATCATCCAAGTCGTTGATAAAGATGTTGAATAAGACCGGGCCCAAGACAGAACCCTGTGGCACCCCACTAGTCACTCTTCTCCAGGATGAAGAGGAACCATTGATGAGCACCCTTTGGGTTCGGTCAGTCAGCCAGTTACAAATCCACTGAGTGGTAGCAGAGTCAAGACCGCATTTTACCAGCTTCTTTACAAGAATATCATGGGGCACCTTGTCAAATGCCTTGCTGAAATCAAGGTAGGCTACATCCACTGCGTTCCCTTCATCTACCAGGCTTGTAATTCTGTCAAAGAACGAGATCAGGTTAGTCTGACATGACTTATTTTTCAGAAATCCATGCTGACTATTGGTGATCACAGCATTCCTTTCTAGGTGCTCACAGACTGTTTGCTTAATGATCTGCTCCAGAATCTTCCCTGCTATTGATGTCAGACTGACTGGGCGGTAATTTTTTGGGTCCTCTCTTTTCCCCTTTTTGAAAATAGGGACAACATTTGCCCTCCTCCAGTCTGCCGGGACTTCGCCTGTTCTCCAGGAATTCTCAAAGATGACTGCCAGTGGTTCTGAGATCACATCTGCCAGTTCTTTTAATACTCTTGGATGCAGTTCATCTGGCCCTGGAGACTTGAATACATCTAAACTAGCCAAATATTCTTGTACTATCTCCTTAGTTATTCTGGGCTGTGTTTCCTTTGCTGAATCATTTGCTCCAAATTCTTCAGGTCGGGCATTGTTTTCTTTATCGGAGAAGACTGAGGCAAAGAAGGCATTGAGGAGTTCAGCCCTTTCTGTGTCCCCTGTTTGCATTTCACCATCTTCTCCTCTGAGTGACCCCACTGTTTCTTTGTTCTTCCTTTTGCTACGAACATACCCATAAAAGCCTTTTTTGTTGCTTTTAACCTCTCTAGCAAGCCTGAGTTCATTCTGTGCTTTAGCTTTTCTGACTTTGTGTCTACACGTGCTGGCTATTTGTTTGAATTCCTCTTTGGTGGTTTCCCCCCTTTTCCATTTTTTGTACACATCCTTTTTTAATCTTAATTCAGTTAAAAGTTCTTTAGATAGCCACCCTGGCTTCTTTAGGCACCTTCCATGTTTCCGTCTCATTGGTATTGCCTGACGTTGTGCTTTTACTATCTCCCTCTTAACAAACTCCCAGCCATCATGAACTCCCTTTCCTTTTAGTATTGCTGTCCATGGGATCTCACCCAGCACTTCCCTAAGTTTTATGAAGTCGGCTTTCTTAAAGTCAAGAAATTGAGTCCTAGTATGCTTGGCTGCTCCTTTCCGCTGTATAGTAAACTTCAGAAGAGCATGATCACTCGCGCCTAATGATCCATCCACATCTACCCCACTAACCAGGTCATCTGAAGGCAGCCCTCTTTAGGGAAGCTAAGAAGACATCTGAAGGCATCTGAGGACATCTGAAGGCAGCCCTCTTTAGGGAAGCTTTTAATGTTTAACAGACCACTGTATTTTAATGCTTTGTTGGAAGCTGCCCAGAGTGGCTGGGGAAACCCAGCCAGATGGGGGGGGTATAAATAATAAATTCTAAATTAAAGGGAAGTCTTCTTTCTACACATAACTGTTAGTCTCTTTCTGCACAAAACTGCTCCACAAAACTGCTCCACCACAAAACTACTGGAGCTGTCCCTCAGCCCACAACCACCACCCCCATCCCCCCTTCCCTCCCTCCTGTGTTTCCTTTGCCTGCATCCGCTTCTTCAGAAGCTGTGTCTCAGCCAACATCCACTCCCCCCCCTCTTTCTCCCCCCCCCACTTTCTTCCCTCCCTCCTTCCACCCCTCCCTTGCCTGCCTCAGCTCCTGCCTGTTTCACGGGAGCTGTCCGTGTTGCACTTTCCCAGGCAAGGCAGAAAGGGCTCCTATCCTTAGAGGAAGAATCTGCGTGGGCTGGTGAAACCCCATCAGCTTTACCTGTCTCCAGCTCAACCCCATCAGCTTTCCCTATTTCCTACACTAACCCAGGCACAGCACAACAACAGGTGCTATATGAAACCCTTTCTTATTCTGTAATGCGAGAATTAAGAAGGGCCATTGTTGATTCTGGTCTCAAATCCACTTATGTGACAGGAATGCTGGATGGAATAGCAACTGCTTCAACTGCAATCGCCCAGGTCATTTTGCAAAAGAATGCAGAGCACCTGGCGGTGGGGCGCACAGGAATGGTGATGCCAATAAGGCTAAACCTTCCAAGAAATGCCCAAAGTGCGGTAAAGGCTATCACTGGGCAAATCAGTGCAGGAGTTTGGGAAACTCCTTAGGCCCCCCCCCCCCGCCGCCGTTAGTCTCCACTATTAAAACCATCTCAAAGGATACACGCTCTGATTTTACCATCGACTTAATTAATCAAAAAACCAAAGACACTGTTTTACCCGGTGAAATTGTGCTTATGACCACCCAATTACCTCCTAAAGTCGCAGGCTTAATTTTACCCAAATTTTCTGCGACCAAAGAAGGAATCCAGGTTATTCCTGGTGTTCTGGATCCTTTATCCCACTCTTGATATCGCCGCTCTGTGAAATTGACTAACGATTGTGATGCTTTTGTCTCCTTTTTCAGTAGGTCTGAATATATCTCTTTAGTTATTTCTCTCTTAGGAGTCCCTGGATTGGCTGTACGGAATCGTGTGAACATTAATTCTTCAGCTTATTCTGCAGAAAAAGCCCTGAATTTTACTTCACAAGCTTCTCACCTTTTGAATAAAGAACAGAGTGAATTTCACTATGGACTTTTACAAAATCGTTCTGCTATCACTATTTGCTGATGCTTCATCATTATGGCTGTGAAAAAGTGGACAACATGTGCTGTTTCAATATTACTGATAATTCCAAAGCCATCCAAAAGCAGATCTCTCATTTGACCTAATCTTACTTGGCTTCGTAATCTCTTTCAATATGCCCTTGTCATTATATGCATCTTAATTTTGTTATGTTGCTTCCTTCAAAGCGTTCCTGGCCTCATAAGTCTTTTCTCTCGGCTTCTCTCTCCCCCTCAACCACCTAATAAACTTCTCGCCGCCTACTTTGCGAAATGGCAACACCAACAGTAAACCTAAGGTGAGATGTGGACGGATTTACTTTGGGCATGCGTTGGCAAACCACGTATCCCGAAGTATTCTTGTCCCATCGATCCTGGACGGATTTATTTTGGGCATGCGTTGGCAAACCACGTATCCCGAAATATTTTTGTCCCATCGACCCTGGCTAACTTATTTTGGGCATTTGTTGGCACACCACTAATCCTGAAATATTTTTGCCTTATCTACCCAGAATGCCTCGCAAACAAGAAAAGAAAGGGGGAGATAAAGGGAAGTCTTCTTTCTACACATAACTGTTAGTCTCTTTCTGCACAAAACTGCTCCATTTTGGGGAAGTTTTGCTCCTCTTTTCTCTTGCTTTCTAAAGAAGTCTTGCTCATAGGTTTTTCCCTGCTTTTGCACACACTCTACGAACCTGCTCTTCACGCCTAGCTGACCACATTCACGGAACTTGATTATTACATTGTCTCATGCTATGATCAATCATTAAGTAACAGACATCCCAAGCTCATGGAAAACAAACTGTACCTGCTCTCCATGCCTAGCTGACCGCATATACAGAACCTGATTGTTATATTGTTTGTGCCAATTAATCCCTAGTTACAATTCAATTAGGAGGCTTCATGCCTGTCTAGTTCTAGCTCCGATTCTCAGCCTTCTCTTCATCAATGATAAATGATCACATGTAATCCCCACCTTTCAGATGTAATTCCCGCCTTAGTACTTATGTTAACCAATTACAAGTTTCTGTGTGTATGTATCAACCAATCAGCCACAGGTCCACCTGTGGCAATGCTTGCAATATTCAATAAAATAGGCTCTCAGGGCCCGCCCTGACAGACGCCTAGCTACACCTGCCTCTCTCGTCTCCTGTGATTTTTCATTTCTACACAGTGGTATTGATCTAAAGGGTGGCAATTTCAAAAGTCTTTATAAGCCCTTGCACGGCATTTTGGGGGGTCCTCCTCCTCTCCTGCGTGTGTTGAGTGAGGACCCTGTTGCAACAGATCAATAAAGATCAGGCTTACTAGCTGCTTTGCTTCTCAATATTCTCTGGTTGGCCTTTGTTATTTTCTCCTACCAATAGAGAACCTACGTAAGGACTCTATATGGGCTCTTGGATACCCCATAAGGGAAAAGGGCAGATTTTTGTTTACAACACAGTTGTACCTTGGTTATTGAACGTAATCCGTTCTGGTAGTCTGTTCGACTTCTGAAAATGTTCAAAAACCAAGGCACGGCTTCCGATTGGCTGCAGGAGTTTCCTGCACTCAATCAGGAACAGCGTCAGATATTAGGGTTCCAAAGAACGTTCAGAAACCGGAACACCCACTTCTGGGTTTGTGGCTTTTGGGAGCCGAAACGTACAAGTACAGCCATACCTCGGGTTGCGAACATGATCCGTGTGAGAGGCACGTTCGCAACCCACAGCATTCACAGCCTGAAGCGCTGTGACTGCGCAGGCGCATGTCATTTTGTGCTCCTGCACGTGCACGAGAGCCAAAACCTGGAAGTAACCCGTCCCAGTGTGATAGGAATTTTGAGGTCTTAGATATATGTTAAATGTTCATAAGTGTACCAACCAAGCACATACATAGATCAGCACAGGAAGACCGACCTGGAACCATTTTGATTCCCAAACTGTCCCAAACTGACCAAATGTTTTCTCTGCAAGGTCAAAGGAAAATGGAAAAGCCTCCCCATTGTCTTTTCCTTCACAAATGCTGTCTTAAGGGTATGTCTGTGTTTGAATAGGGTGTGAACCTGTGACCTGGCCCAGGAACTAAGTATTTATCACTATAAAAGACTAGCCAGGCTCCCCAGGAAATACAATCAAGTAACCTGCCAGACAGGAGATAAACAACGACAGGAGAAAAACAACATTCAAAATTTCTGTTACAGATAGGTAGCCGTGTTGGTCTGCCATAGTCAAAATAAAAAAAATTCCTTCTAGTAGCACCTTAAAGACCAACTAAGTTAGTTCTTGGTATGAGCTTTCGTGTGCATGCACACTTCTTCAGATACACTGAAACAGAAGTAGCCAGATCCTTCTATATAGTGAGAAGGTGGGGAGGGGTATTACTCAGAAGGGTGGTGGGAATGGGAGATTGGCAGATAGCTGAGATGAGCCTGTTGACGACTCTTAACGACTGCAATAGGTCTTACAGGAAAAGGCAAGGGGTGAGAAGGTGAGAAATGGCTTAGTCGTGTATAATGAGATAAGAATCCAATGTCTTTGTTCAGACCAGGTCTCTCCATGGTTTTAAGTTTGGTAATGAGTTGCAATTCAGCAGCTTCTCTTTCCAGTCTATTTCTGAAATTCCTTTGTAGTAAAACAGCTACTTTGAGATCTTGTATAGAATGTCCTGTGAGATTGAAGTGTTCTCCTACTGGTTTCTCTGTTTTGTGATTTCTGTTTTAGACAGCCTTTTTGTGATGTAGGTGTGATGTATCTGGGGGGTGGTCTTAGGTTACACCCCTTCTGTGATGTATGTATGATGTTTCTGGGGGTGGCCTTGATCTACAGCGTGGCAATTTCAAAAGTCTTTATAAGGCCCATTTTTCTGGGTTCCTCCGCTCTCCTGCATGTGAGGGGAGCACCCTGTTGCAACAGTTTAATAAAAATCAAGCTTACTAGCTGCTTTGCTTCTCAGTATTCTCTGGTTCGCCTCTGTTATCTTCTCCTACCGATAGGGAACCTATGTAAGGACTCCATATGGGCTCTTGGATACCCCACAAGGGAAAAGGGCAATTTTTGTTTAGAACCCCAGTACTTCTGGGTTCGGCACGGTCCGCAACCTGAAAACGCGCAACCTGCAGCTTTCATAACCCGAGATATGACTGTACCAAGGCATTCGCAAACCAAGGCACAACTGTCCAGAAATCAGCTATTGTTTGAATCTGCCACTGGCACTAACCAGTCTGTGGATGTTACTTTTTTTTAATCATTACATTTACACTCCATGTTTCCTCTAAAGACCTCAGGAAGGCATACCTAGGCACCCACCCTCTCATCCCCTCCCCCAACCACTCTGTGAGGTAGGCTATACTTACAGAGTGAAGTGGAAATGTCATTGTTGGAAGGACGTCGCTGTCAGCTTATAGAATCATAGGGCTGTAGAGTTGGAAGGGACCCTGAGGGTCATCTAGTCCAACCCCCTGCAATGGAGAAATCTCAGCTAAAGCATCCATGACAGATGGCCATCCAACCTCTGCTTAAAAACCCCTGACAAAGGAGAGTCCACCACCTTCGGGGGTGGAGAGGTTCTGTTCCACTGTCAAACAGCTCTTACTGTCAGAAAGTTTTTTCTGATGTTTAGTGAGAACCTCCCTTCTTCCAACTTGAAGCAGGAGAAAACAAGCTTGCTCCATCTTCCATGTGACTGCTCTTAAGATATTTGAAGATGGCTCTCGTGTCCCTTCGCTGTCTCCTTTCTCTTTGACATCTGGTGGGAGGGCGTTCCACACGGTGGGGGCCACCACCGAGAAGGCCCTCTGCCTGGTTCCCTGTAACTTGGCTTCTCGCAGTGAGGGAACCGCCAGAAGGCCCTCGGAGCTGGACCTCAGTGTCCGGGCAGAACGATGGGGGTGGAGACGCTCCTTCAGGTATACTGGGCTGAGGCCGTTTAGGGCTTTAAGGTTCAACACCAACACTTTGAATTGTGCTCGGAAACGTACTGGGAGCCAGTGTAGGTCTTTCAAGACCGGTGTTATGTGGTCTCGGCGGCTACTCCCAGTCACCAGTCTCGATGCCACGTTCTGGATTA
The DNA here is from genome assembly GCF_965113315.1 of Podarcis vaucheri. NCBI lineage: Eukaryota > Metazoa > Chordata > Lepidosauria > Squamata > Lacertidae > Podarcis > Podarcis vaucheri. The sequence continues at coordinate 66,364,995 of NC_138748.1, read as the reverse complement.
GTTGTAGTTTCCGGGTCACCTTCAAAGATAGCCCCACGTAGAGCGCTGTAAAAACATGCTGATTCCCAGACTGTCCGTGGGCCGGATTGAGAAGGCGAATGGGCAGCAACCAGCCCCCGGGCCTTAGGTTGCCTACGCCCTGCCTTTGAGCATCTTTATCACCTTTCTTTGCACACATTCCAGCTTGTCAATATCTCTTTTTCAACTGTGGTGCCCAAAACAGCTCTTAACGTCAGAATGTTTTTAGTAAATATACTCAGGAGCTGATAACGCCAAGGTTGCAGGTTCGATCCCCGTACGAGACAGCTGTATATTCATACATTGCATGGAGTTGGACTAGGTGATCCTAAGGTTCCCTTCCAACTTGATTCTATGATTCTATGTTTGTTTTGAGCTTATTATACTCAGACTTCCAAGTAAGTACACCTTGCAGTAGTAGCTAGGCATCTAGGTCCTATCCATGCCTACTCAGATAAGAGTCCAATTAAATCCATGGTGATTTAGCACAGAATCATAACTTTATCCTACATGTGTTAACTCAAGAGGAAGATTCCACTATGTTGAGTCCGGCTTACTCCCGAGTAACTGTGCACACTGTTGCACAGTGGAGCCCAAATCCTTGCATATATAACTGTGATGAAGAGTGCTGGTTTAAACTAGTAAAGGTAAAGGGACCCCTGACCATTAGGTCCAGTCATAACCGACTCTGGGGTTGCGGCGCTCATCTCGCCTTATTGGCCGAGGGAGCTGGCGTACAGCTTCCGGGTCATGTGGCCAGCAGGATTAAGCTGCTTCTGGCTAACCAGAGCAGCGCACGGAAACGCCGTTTACCTTCCCGCTGGAGCGGTACCTATTTATCTACTTGCACTTTGACGTGCTTTTGAACTGCTAGGTTGGCAGGAGCAGGGACCGAGCAATGGGAGCTCACCCCGTCGCTGGGATTTGAACCGCTGACCTTCTGATCAGCAAGTCCTAGGCTCTGTGGTTTAACCCACAGCAGCCACTCACGTCCCATTAAACTAATGGGTGCATAATTGCATGATCGGATTGTTAATTGCTCAGTACACAAGTGTGTCTGTTTTTTGCAAAGCGACAGGAGAAGAAAGGGTTAAGGGCTACGTTCTAGGAGTTCTAGGGGAAACCCCTATAAAGTGTGCTATTTGCATAAAATTCCCCTGAAGGGTGTGTTCCAAACAGAAATCACCATGAGGGGGGGGGAGGCTTTTATAGCTGAAACTCCAGATTAGGAAAATAAAGACGCTGCAGACTCGACTCATATTTAAAAACACCGTATTTATGGGGGGAGTGATATTTACGGACAGGGCAGGGGCTTGGGGAGCAGAAATGTTCCCAAATGGTTTTTGAGAAGAGGTCTTCACCCCCCCTTGCTTTTCCCCAGTTGGTACGATCCGCTTCTCTTTTAACCGCAGCTGCGGCGCTGCACTTATCTTTGAGGAAGATTTGCAGTTGAGGGAGGATCTTTTTTGTGGTTTGGAGAGTTTTGCTTGCTGTTTAACTTTGTGGACCTTTCAGTTTCGTGTTGAATCTAAAAAAGAGGAAGCTTTCGGGGTTCCCCCTCCAAGTCAAGTTCTTACTGAGGGTTTCTTCCCCCCTCCTTTTTAAGAAAAGCAGCATGCAAAATGATTATAAATGACATTATTGGTGAAAATAATGGGAAATGATTAAAATACATAGCTAAGAAAACAAAACGAAAGTCTCTTCTCAGCTGCTGTTAATCTGTATTCAGCTGTTCCAGGACCTGGGTGTGATCAGGTCTCCTAGGAATTCCTACACGTAATTTTGATAAAACTTGAGAAAAATTAACCAAAAGAAGTTTTAACACCAAGAAGGCTAGGCAGAAAGCAAGAAGTGTTTATATGGCAGATTTGCAGTTTTGAAAACTTAATTCACAGGTGTTTCTGGCTAAATTTGGTTTTTAATAGAAATACAAAATATAAATTGCATTTTTCAGACCCGGTTTTTTTCCTCCTTAGTTGTATTAGGTCCTTGTTTTCACCTCAGGAAGCAGGTGGAGGACAGGAAAATTGTGCCTTTCTCTTATCAAGAGTAGAGTTACACCTTTTCAAAGGCCTACCACCCTTGGTAAAATTGGTTAAAAGTATCAACTGACCTTTTAAAAAAAGCAACAAAAATACAACCAAGAAGGCTTTTTTGCAAGGGTTATATTTCTAACAGAGCCACTATTTTTGTGACATGATCAGAGTTAGATCACAATTGTATGTGTATTCTCATTAAGACCAGGAATGTTATTGTTTGCTAATGGGCCAACTGAATAAAGAAAATCAAGTTAAGAGAAGAAGCACAACAATGTGACAGCACAATATTGTATATAAACAGCAGAATTTATCACCTGGTGTAATAAACCAGAATTGGTAGTTGAGGGAAGTCGACAGGGAGGGGGGAAATTTGAAAATGTATGTTTAGCAATGATACTGGGTATTTGTTTTGTGAAGAAAATAATAAAAATTATTATAAAAAAGAAATCAAGTTAAATACTTGTAGAAGAGAATTTTGTTTGTTTTGTGCTGGGGAAGGCACTCCTGTAAAGAACTACGGCCCATGCATAAAGATAAACAGAATGTCATGATCAGCAAATTCACTCTACTAGCGTTGACAACTTCAAATTGCACTCTAAAAGTTTGAAAACACAAGACAGTAAAGACGTGCGGAATCAAAGTACAATATAATTATATTAAGGGTTTGGTGTGCACAGTAGAGTAAAACCCAAATTAACCTAAAATTGAAATGGGCACACTCTTAGGACTTTGAGATGTTAACACAAGCTATTTATGCTTTGCAGTTTCCTTGCAGCTAAAGCAGTAGTATTATATACTACATGCGTGTAAAAGTCCTTATAAGAGACACTACTTGATCAGTAGGTTGTTGAGCTAGATGAAATATGGCTTGGGAGCCAGTGTGGTGTAGTGGTTAAGAGCGGTAGTCTCGTAATCTGGTGAACCGGGTTCGCGTCTCCTCTCCTCCACATGCAGCTGCTGGGTGACCTTGGGCCAGTCACACTTCTCTGAAGTCTCTCAGCCCCACTCACCTCACTCACCTCACAGAGTGTTTGTTGTGGGGGAGGAAGGGAAAGGAGAATATTAGCCGCTTTGAGACTCCTGAAGGGGAGTGAAAGGCGGGATATCAAATCCAAACTCTTCTCTTCTTCTTCTTCTTCTTGTACCTCGCTATCCTTTGAAGAACATTGCAATTCATAGTGGTTTATATTCTCAATTACATACCAGTTTCCCAACAAATTTTTGTACCTGTTATCTACTGCCCCCAAATGGCAGAAGATTTAGTCTGTCATGGGAAAAGGCCTACAGATTCTTCATGCCCCCTTTTTTGTGTGGAAAAAGAATGATAAAGTTGAGAATTTTTGAATGTTGTCAAAACTTTCAAGTCTTCTCTAGCTTGCTCTTTATCTAACCTGTCCGTTACTTTTCTGTCCTAAATGAGCCTAAAATTACTGTGGCAGACTACATTTCTGTAACAGATTCTGGATTCCTAATGAGTTGCTTTTTCTGACTGGGACCCAGTGCAGCTGAGATTAAAACCAGTTAAGAACAGCCAATAATCTAAAAATACCAGTACACAGTTAAAAGGCAGGGCTTGTAGATTCCACCCCACAATGCAGAGCAGATAATAAAAAGGTTACAATGCCCTCCTCTTCAAATTAAGGGCTGAAAGTATTTTGCTTTGACAAATAAAAATAAAATATTGGTATAAAAATTTATCCCAGGTATCATTCTGGGTATGTTTATTTTTGCTTTGTTTTATTTTGCATCTGCTATTATACTTGAATTTTTATTACAAACATGGCAGAGAAGTAGTTAAAATGGGTCCAGGTATGGCCTCCTTGTTCCAACGTCACCGGTACTGGAACTAGGGGGAGACTCTGTTGGAGGTGGCTGGGTGCATGGGCATAGATCCAGCAGTTTGGATAAGGGGCTTCTTTAGCCACCTGGCTTAGAAGTTTGATATAAGAGTTCTATTCCCAGGACGAAAGGAGATCTTCCCCCGGGAAGGAAAGGCCTGTGCCAAGCTGCCGGGGTGCAGTGCCAACTGGGTGCAGTGGGTCAGTGGTGTTGAGGAGCCGCCTGTCCTTAGCAAACCCACCACACCTCAGAGGTCCAGCATTGTCCCATTCAGGGGAACGAGAGGGGTGTATAGGGTGGTGCCAACCTTCTAGGTACTCAGCTCCCTTCCAATCGTGAGTGAGTCCAAGGTTCCACAGGCAACAGAACCGCCTTAGACACAGTCCTTGGAGTTGGGGTTTTCGAGGCTCGGGGGTCATAAGAAGGCATTGGAACCCAAAGATCAAGTTCTCAGAAGGGTGGTTAGAGTCTGTGTACACATGTGTAGCCCCTCCAACTTCGATCTCGGTCCAGTTTGGACCCTTTGAGACTTCCCCATTGCCATAAAGAAGATAAGTCCCATTGTTACATTTCAGGCGGTAGTACGGATGGTCAAGGGTGAGGACAGCTGACCCTATACGTTGAAGATTTCGGTCTCGAATAAAGAGTTCCCAGTACTGGTCATCAGTAAGCCGGGGTACCAACGAATGGCGCAGCAAAATTCGTGACTCAGGGAGACAGAAGTCAAAGTCCCCCATTCGGTCGGGGTTTGACTTTCCCCCGGTTTCGATAATGTGAAAAGTCTAAGAAATGGTAGTCTGTTTGTAATCCAGTCCAATGGTCTGACGAAAAAGTGGGGATCCCAGTCAGGGTGGAGAGGATAAGAAAGGTGGGGAGTAAGTTTATGTTCAGCATCGGAGTAGAGGAGCAATGGGCTGTGAGTTGAGCACCAAAAGGAAGGGAATAATAATAATAATAATAACACCAGTTATTGCACAACACCAGTGACAGAGGTGAGTAATCCTTTCTCACCCTACCCTCGTCTCTCGGGATGGGGCGCAGATTGGAAGGGGTACGAGCATATCCGTATCTCGATCCCCTTCGCCTATGCCATCTGCCCCCACCGCCATACCTCCCTCGCCCCTCCACAGTAGGAATCCCAAGCCTCATACTCGCCTCCATTTACAAAATATAAAAGCAAACAAACAAACAAACAAAACAATTACACCAAAACAAAACCAATCCCCACCCGACTCAACAAACCATCCCACCCCAACCCAAAATAAAACAAAACAAAATAAAAATACATGGATAAAAAACCACCGTTTCTGGTGGTACAACAAAGTAAAAAGTAAAAACACTTGTAAAACACTTTAAAATATATAACACGCTTAAACATTTGCTGCCACAGCAGCAGTGTCCTTAGAGTTGTGGCGGTGGTGAATATGGGGGCCGCTCCCAGGCCCAAGGTGGAGAATGGGCTTGCAGGGGGAGCGGTCCTCCCCAAGACTCACTGGCAGAACAACAGCAGCGATGTCCCGAGGCCTCCTTGGAGCCTTATATGCTGAGGTGGAGTATGGGGCCCGCCCCCAGGCCCAAGGTGGAGAATGGGCTTGCAGGGGGAGCGGTCCTCCCCAAAACTCACCGGCAAAGCGGCAGCAGCGGTGTCCCGAGCCCTCCTTGGAGCCTTATATGCTGAGGTGGGATATGGGGCCCGCCCCCAGGCCCAAGATGGAAAATGGGCTTGCAGGGGGAGCGGTCCTCCCCAAAACTCACCGGCAAAGAGGAAGAAGCAGCGAGCTGGGAAGAAGCGGCGAGCTGTCAAACACAGAGCTGTCAGTTGAGCTGTCAAACGAGCTGTCAAATGAAGGGCCGAAAGGAAGCGGCGAAGCGATGAGTTGAGCTGTCAAACGGAGCTGTAACTTGAGCTGTCAAATGAAGGGCTGTCAAACGGAGAGCTGTCAAACACGTTTGAAGCGTAGTTTGATGGCGTCAGTGTCTGGGACGATCTCGGAGGTCCAGTTGGGTGAAGAGGTGGTGTCTGGTCTGCTGGGCCCGATCCTGACCCCGATCTGGTCCGGTCTGTTGGGCCCGATTCTGACCCTGATCTGGTCCAGTCTGTTGGGTCCGATTCTGAAGTGTAGTCCTCTCTGTGGTTCTCCTGCACCTCCTGGGGTGGCGGTGTTGCCTTGCACCTCATGTGGTGGAGTCAGGCGTTCTTTTCTCCCACCTTCACAGCAGTTGGCGAGGTTAGAAGCACTTGGTAAGGGCCTTCCCAGGCAGGCTGGAGGGGCAGTTTCTGGTATACCTTGACCAGGGCCCAGTCACCCGGATGGAAGGAGTGGGCTGTGACGTCAATGGGTAGATTCTGTCCTTCAATAGCCACGTACCGGTGGAGGCGCTGTAGTTGTTTCTGAAGCCGAATGACATAGTTAGTAAGTTCCGCTTCCCCCACCTCAAGTTCTGAGAGGGGGAATAAGGTGTTATAGACAGGAGGGGGTCTCCTGAATAAGAGTTCAAAGGGGGACAGTTTTAAAGGTCCAGTGGGTGCACGCCGTATGTTATGGAGAACTAGCGGGAGTGCATTTACCCATTTCAGTCCGGTAATACTGTACCATGTAGTTCCTGCTGGGATTGCATTTAGGAGGGAATTTGGGTTGCACACCACTGGGTGGCGTGGTATCACAAATTGGTTGACATGTCTCAGGTCCTGAACAAAACGCTAACAAACTGGGGCCCCTTCTCCCAAAGGTTTTTTTAATGGGGAGTACAGGGGGATTGCAGGGTGACGCGCAAGGAACCAGGATCCCCTTTTTGAGAAATTCCTCAATCATAGGTGTCAGTCCTTCTATGGCCTCCTTTAGTAAAGGGTATTGCTTAGTGCATGGGAAAGGAAGATCTGTTCTGTAAGTAATCCTAACCGGGGTAGCCGGTTTTAGAAGTCCTACTGAAGTAGACTCCGTACCCCATAGCCCGGGGGGGGGGGAGCATTTCATTCTCAAGATCAGGAGGGAGGTCTGGAAACTGGCGGGCCAATTTAGCTTCTTGAACTATGCCTTCCTTGAAAGGTGGGGAGGGATTCTTCCGGCATGTACGGATATATGCCATCTCCGGAGCACTTTATTGTGGCATTTAATTTGCAAAGTAAGGGCTACTGGTTAAAAGGAAGGTATGTTCCGCCAGCAAGGGCCCTAGGGTGACCTTAGTTGGGTGGGAGAGCGGACAAGTGCGGGGTATCCTGTCCAGCGTCTGGTCTCTGATCGAGGTTCAAGGTGGCTGTTTGCTAGGGTGGAATACGTGGCTCCCGTATCTAGTAAACATTCATAGGGATGCCCATCGATTTCAATTGTGCAAATGGGGTCTTCCGGTGATAGTGCAAGGATGGGGCAGATGGCTTGGGTTTGGTCGGGATCCCCTGTTAATTGTCAATAAGGCTCTCCATCTCCCATCATGATGTTGAGAGGAGGTGGCTGATTTGGCGCGTGCATAGGTGGAGCGGTAGCGCTGGTTTGATGGGAGTTGGATGGATTTAAAGCAGGCATTTGAGGTCTCGTATTTTGTTGCGGCCGGTGGTTCTGGGGTGGTTGAGGTGGAGGTGCTTGCGGGCCATAGGATGTAGAATGTTGGCTCCCATATCCCTGGGTTGTATTAGGACGGGTTGGGAAAGGGGCATAGCTGTTTTTCTCATAGGGAGATCTGAATTCCTGCCCTCCATAGGCTCCTGCGTTGAGGTATGGGCAGAACCTTTTTATGTGCCCTTCTTCTTGACAATTATAGCATCCTCCCCCGGTGGGACCCCATGGTCTGAGAGTGTTAGGGGGTCCTCCTCCCCAGAACCCCCTTCCTCATCCAGTACCTCTACCACGCAGACAGAAATCCAACATGTATAACCAGTAGGTGTCCAGAGTGGCTAGACTCTGGTTCAGCTTCCCAGGCAAAAGTCACAGAAAACAAAAAGGCAAAAGTCCTTTTCCAAATTTATTGAAAAAGGTCATTCAGAAAATAAAAGCTTGCACGTTTCTGAAAAGCTACAAACAAGAAAATAAAAACATTGCTTAGTACAGCTAACTAAAACATACTCACAACATTGACAGTTCAAAGCATAGTAACGCAAAAAGGTTTCTCCACTGGTCCCGCGCCCTCGGGCAAGGTAATCCACGTAGCAAAGGATTTGCTTGACAAGATGGTCTGTATTTTGCATCTCAATTCCGTGAAGTTTTATCCCATAGAATCCCATGTGGAGACAAAACTTAGGGGCCAATCTGTTCTTTAGATTAATTAGCAATTCGCCAATGGCTGCATGTGGAGACAATAACTCCTGATTGTTAGGAGACTTGACAGCTGAACTCTGTTTATTCGCAGAGGCCTTGAAGATCAAAGCCTCCCCTTTCAATCCCAGAGAAACACCAGACTCTTCTAAGCTACAAATTACCTGACAGCCTTTTCACACCATTCCACATCTGTGACTCCTAACTGTCAGAATTTACAAATCAGATAACATCTTTCTTCCTGCCCAGAGGAGACGACTGAGGAGGCAATTTGATTCACACCTCTAAAGACAAAGCCACTTCCGGCCTGCCCAGGAGGTGGGGTTGCGGGCTTCACGCCCACCCCACGTGAGCGGGGGCTGGTTTCAGCCCCCATGAGAGCAGGGGAATCCCGGCCGCGTCGTCCACTCAGCCAGCCAATCGGGTGGCTGGGGGGGCATGGCCTGCCCTATTTAGCGCCGGCGCGGCCGGGGCTCGCCCTCTCTTGCTGGCTAGCCCCCACGTTTTAGGTTTGTATCCTGGCAGGTTAGTTCGTGGGTTGTTTTTTTCTTGCTTACCTTGTTCTTTTTAGGTTTAATTTTGGAGGGTCGCTGAGCAGCACTGAGAGCCTCTTCCGCGGTGCCTCCTTCGGGCTTGCTACGTTGTGTTCGAGCGCCCGCGACATAGTTACAGTGCGTTCCTTTGCCCGGCACGTCGCTACATTGTGCAGGAATTGTGCCATCTCTCCGGATTTGCTTGTTGTGGATTTAGACTCCCCGCTTCGGCCACCTTGTTGCTGCGGGGCCGCGGCAGACGCCGGCCAGCCGGTTACTCTATGGGCAGCTTCGCAGTTAAGGAGTTTTTTCCTGCAACCTTTCCCACACGTTTCTGGCCGCGCGGCTCCACTATAATTCCCTGAGGAGTCGTCTTCACCCTTCAGATCAGGTCGTATGTGGTTTGGTTTTTTAATTGCAGTCGCGGCTCTGACGTGCTTTGGCAGGCTTTGCTGATCTTAGTGGGGGCTTTGTTGTGCGTGCTGGGGGGGGTGCGAGTTGCCGCTAGTCCTTAGGGTGTGTGGGTCTTTTGCCCGCTATTGTGACCGTTTGCCGGCTCCTGCAGTGCTTTTCAGGAGGCTTTTCTTCAGCGCAGAAGTTGGGGCGTAGAGAAGTGGCTGCTCTGTGGATTAGCTTCATCGTTGCTAGGCAACGGGAACGCCTTTACGGCCGCCATTTCATCCACCCACATGCCATTGCGGCGGCGGCCATTTCAGTATAGGCAAACCACGTGGGAACTATTTCCTTTATTGGCGCATGCGTAGTTCCGGCAGTTTAGCAAGTTATTGGATTTGGCTGTGCTCAGCTACTGACCGGATATAGGGCTTTTTTGTTTTGGAAAGTCTAAGGGCGGAGCGCTAGCGTTCAGGGTGCATTGGTAGTTTGCCGGCTTGTGTGATTGTTTCGGGGGCTTTGTTTGCAGCGCAGTGGTTTGGGGGTTGGAAAGCAGTCACTCCTGCTGGGTAACAGCTCGCTCGGACGCGATCTCATCTACTAGCCTTCCCCAACGGCCATTATATTAGACCAGCCACGCCAGCCCACCGGCCTGTGGGATCAGCTGTAGCACGGCTTCCAAGCCTCAGCATCGGCTGCCCGGGTTGCTAGGTTACCGCGTTTCGGAGCAGCCATTTTAAATTGACCACGTGTCTAGGCACAGTCACCATTTTAGGAGAGGCATCCCACGTGGGTAGTGCGTGGGTAGAGACATTTTACTGGAGGCTCCTTAGCGTGGGGGGTTTTTATTCCGTGCCGTTGCCGGGTTACCACGGCCACCATTTTAATAGCCCACGTGGCCAACTGCAGCGGCCGCCATCTTGCCAGAGGCAGCCAAGCGTGGGAAGAGCTTGTTCACAGTTGCCTTTGAAGCAAAGCGGTCTTTTTGAAACAAGCGGCAACAGTAAAGTGCATATTAACGCTTCAAATCGGCCAGCGTTCTGCAGTGGAACGGGCGCAGGCAGCAGTCGTTTTAGGGGCGCTCCTGCCTTGGGAGGCTGATCGCTCTGAGTTTCTTTGCCACCCCCCCTCCCTTCCTGCTTAGTTAGGTCCTGTGGAGCTTCAGCATATAAAGGGCTTTAAATAGTGTTTTGCCTCTCACTGTGTGAAGCATTGTGTTACATTTGATTGCATTTTAATTGGTTAACTTCGTGATACACTAGTTCCTGCTTTTGAAGCAGGACTGCCTTTTTCCACTTAAATAACTATATAAATAGAGAATAATAATAATAAATAAATAAATAAAATAAAATAACTACCCTTTTAACCAGATTGCTTTGCTTATTGCTTATTAAAGTTTTAATTGAAGTTAATTAAGTAATTAAAATAAATAAATGAATAAATTTAAAGTTAGACTGCTTTCCTATTCTGCTGGTGACTGAAATTTTTGCTGCATTAAAACCATTAAATATAAAACCAGTTGGAGTTTATACCAGGGCATACAATACTGAACCACTGGGATATTGCTTGCAGCTAAACAAAATTGGTTGGGTAAACAATTTTGGTTTTCGTTAAAACTTACCAGTGCAGACAATACTGAACTACTGTGATATTGTTTGCTGCTCACGCACATAAGCTGAGCTAGTTGCCGCTGACTTTACTGAACCAGGTTAATCAAGAGTCTTGACCGCAACTATGTCGGCTCAAGAAAACCAGGAAAATTCCGCCGCATTTGGGGGAGCACAAGGGAACCAGGAGGAGTCCCAGCCCTTTGTAATACCAAGTAACCCACAGGCATTGGCACAGTTTTTCACGGCTTTTCAGGAATTTTATAGGCAAAGCAGGTCTGCAGGCCAAGTGGCAGCGGCACCAGTGGCAGCAGAACCAGTGGCAGCGGCACCAGTGGCGTTCACCCAAGATTGCATCCCGGACACACAACTTAACAATGTGGAACGCCCTGGCACCTCCGCGGCCAGCGCGGCAGTGCTGAGTGCAGCCAATGACTCAACAGCCCGGCCCAAAAAGAATACACGAACACAGTCTGTCACCTCAGGCAAGTCAAAAGGCTAGTACTCAAGGTTCTAGGGCTACTAACACACAAAAGGACCCAGGTGTCCCTAGTCTTTTTCAGAACCCACCACCGCAAGCGGCACCAGCCGAGGGCGCCTCAGGCTCCTCTTCGGACAAGAAGCACAGGGACTGCAAGTCGCACAGGCGCTCAGCGTGCCGGTGCAAGTCACACCGGATGGCCATTCAGGGAAGAGGAAAGAAAAGAGGAAGCACACATCAAAGAAGAGCAAGAAGAGTAGGCAGTCTGAATCAGGATGAATCAGGTACCTCTTCATCCGACTCAGATAGCGATGCTCCTATGGAGGAGTACTGGGGCCACGGGGAGGACAGTGTAGGTTTTCCTTTATGGGTGCATGAAAGGAGGGCCAATTCCTACCGCAAGTCCTTTAACGGTTCCCTAGAATGGAAGGACGGCGCACTAGTTCCGGATGTCAAAACTTCCACTAACCTGTCCACCAATTTCATCCTAGGGAATCATTTATCTCAAAGAAAGAGAAATAAGATCCTTAATGGTGAATTCTCAGTTTTTTGAATTTTACGTCTTATGTCAGAAGCTGCTTGCATCACAAAGGTGGTTTTTACAATCACCTCTTGGGCATCATCATCAGGGTCTATGGGGGTGTACTTGCGGAATGCCTCTTTTAATCTCTCCAAAAATACTCCTGGAGGCTCAATGGCCAGCTGAAAAATCTCAGATAATTTCGCCATATTTGTAGGCCTTTTCGCTGCCCGTCTCATGCCTTCTAAAACATTTCTGTGATAAGTCTCTAAGGCCGCCCTTCCCTCTGTAGTATTGTAATCCCAAGGGGGGGTCCTTCTGGGGTAAGAGACCTCAATTGCAGCGTCAGTATTATTTGCTGCCTTGAGCTGTTCCCTGGCACAGGCATTTACCTTGCGGACCTCCTCAGTGGTCAGAATTGTGTCCAAAAGCTGACTTACATCATCATAAGTAGGCATATAGGTTTTGAACACACCTTCAAAAAGTCTAATTATTTTTGCAGGATTTTCCTCAAAAGAAGGATTTTGATTTTTCCAATTGCAAATATCGGAGCTTGTAAAAGGGACATGCTGAATGGTAAAGGTCCTTGGGGGTCGAACACCCCGATCATTTGGCTGTTCCAAAGGATCATACACTTGCCTAAGAGGGGCCACCACAGTGGGTTTGGACAAAGCCTTCGATTTAAGTGTCTCTGCAGGTTTTGTTGCCCTGTCCCACGCTGTTCTCAAAACCTTTTGCTTTTTTCTCCAATTCTCATCCTGGCACTGGGCTGCTTCTAGAACCCAGGGGGCCACATCCAGTTCTGTTTCAAACTGCTTACTAGTCCATCTTATCTCTTTATCTAGAGTTTTTCTGAAGCCTTCATCATCATCACTATCATCATCACCTTTCTCTTCACCTTCCTTGCTTGCATCACATGGGGGTAGGGGAGGGGCAGAGGGGGGAATCTTCTCATTTGGGTCCTCAGTCTGGGCATTGGGCGGAGAAGCAGCCCTATTTGCTCCCAGATTTGGTTGCCTTGGCGCAGTGGCTGCATATGGTGGTGGTGGGGTAATTATCTCCTCTTCCAGGACTGGCAAAACTGGTGGCTTCTTAACTTGTAATTGTACTGAACACAGTTTGACTTGGGCAGTCACAATTCTATTTGTCCGAAGCCATGAGGGATTTTGATCCACATTTGCTTTCCAGATAGAAATATAGGGAATCTGATCTGTGTGGGCCTTGAAAATGTCACTCCATAAAATGTTGACCAAGTTTGGATCAAAGGATCCTCCAGTAGGCCATTCTGGTAAATACGAAGGCCAGTCAACTTCACATAAAGGTTGGAGTCTGCTTTTTTTTGAGTTTACATCCCCACTCTTCTGCTTTCATGGCACTTTTCCAGTTTTCCAGAAAGCTCTGTAGTGGTGTCTCAAGAATTGTTTTACTGCTTTTATTTCCCATGACTCTGGGATCCTGGGGACACTGGGACACTCAGCCCTCCTAACATTATTATTTTCACTCAGTCACAGGCCAGACGTTGCTTTCAACGTCCCACACACTCAAAACATTCACTGGAGTGTCCCCACACGCACATTCAGAAAAAAAAACAAAAAAAAAACCCATGCACCTCCCCCAATCCCTTTTTTCTCTCCCCCCCCAAAAAAAACCAAAACCACAACCGGCAGTGCTTCACAACTTCGACCGGGGCCCAAGAGCACCTTTTACTGCTTCTTCTGGGCACAAAACCAACCACAACCATAACCGGCAGCGCTTAGACTTCGACCGGGGCCCAGCAGTACCCTTTACTGCTTTTTCTGGGCGACACCAAAACCAGTGGCACTTCTTCTACCCTGCTGGCGGAGCTGATCAGGCTCTCTTTTTGCTCGCACCTATCCTTGTGGAGCTTGCTCCCACCTATACCCTGTGGAGCTTACCTTTTTCCCCGAGGTACCTTCTTTCTGCACGGCCGTTGCTCTTTCTCTCCGTCACTTTGTCGCGTGTCCACTCAGGAATGGGTGGCCAGTTCCTCCCACGAAGTTGGCAGGATGCGCGCTGGAACTGTTGACCCAGGATCCTGAGCTGCTCGCCTTGCAGTGACGCCCTGGACCTCTTTGTCCCTCGATCTCGGGGAACGTGCTTTTCCCGGCCAATGCACCAGAAATATGTAGCCTTATTAATCCATGGGTCGGAATAATTGTTGCACCCGAGCAGAGACAAAAGGAGCCAAACGACACCAAGGGGTTAATCCAGAGAAAGAGCGTTTTATTCTGCCATCCGGGGGGGCAGAGGCACCTGTGTGATTCAGTTCACAAAAGACAGGCCGCACCGAAAACATTTTACAAACAGGTTTTATCCTTTTTTCAAACCCCTTTTTTCCTCTCCCCCTTCACAGATTCTTACATAGAAATGTTGCTTTTCGTTCTCTGACTCTGTTCCCGGAAATATGTTGCAAATCAATGTACCAGGACAAGGTTATCTTGGATCTGGGAAGCGAAAGCTTTACTGTTCTCAGCTCTGAGTTGTTACAGCGTTTTTGTTACAGAGAGGACTGCTTAGCTCATGCTTTTTGTCTTAGAGGAATATGCAGTTTTAAAAATGCGTACGCCGAGGCCTGGCTGGGGGGGGGGAATTCACAAACAGTTTTTTAGGGCTTTCTGGGGTAACCCTAACTGTACCCCTTCATCAGGCCGCGCCTTGACTTACCGCCTGGCTTCAATATATCCTGGATCTCTCGGAGGGGAATGCGCTGGGCTGAAATGTTGCCCGCAATTGAGGCCAGAGCGGCAGCGGAGGGCCCCCAGATGCTTTACTGATACAATTAGGAGAAAATTATCTAGCTTACAGAAAGGCAGTTGACTTGCAGTGGCACATCTTTAGTGACTTTGAGGAGCTTAAGGCCTCTTACCCAAACATCACCATTATTTGGGCCTCGTTGATGGAAAGGCGGGTTTGGAGAGATTGCAGGTGCCTGATAGCTATGAATAAGGCTAGGAAAGCCTTGGATCAGGCGGTGGTGCGTAGAGCGGCAGCCCTGGGTGGCAGGGTCATCGACCACCCGAGCATATGTTTCAACTGCGAGGCCCTCTACCGGTTTGATGGCGTGCATCTGACGGATGCGGGAAATGATATTTGGCTGACTGACATAGCAAAGGGGATAAGGGATTGGTTTCAGGCATGAGAGTATTGGCGGCGAGCGATTACTCGTGTGGCAGTTAGGCATTGGTAAGAAGGGGTTCCGAGGATGGGGGGGAGGAACGCCATTACCTCCCCCCAGAGAATGAAGGGTGGTCTGATAAAGGACTCTGGGGGGCGTGGCCCTGTCTGAAGCCTATGGAGGTGTGGGCCTAAGGCATGCCCCCGAGTGGTGACCCGGGGGAGCTCCTAGTTGACGTGCCTCAGCAGGAGACTCCCCCACTATGGTGTTAAGCCTTCCCGTGTCTCCAGCAAATGGGCTGGAGCCAGATAGTCGATAGGACCAATGCCTAAGCCAATGCCTCTCATTCCTGAATTCAATAAAGTTGTGGCCTAATTCGCCCATTTAACCTTAAATTCTGGTGTCTTTATTTATCCTTGGTGGGGGGCGGGAACTCGCCACGCAAGAAGTCTGCAATTAAAAGAACCAGATACACATCCCCAGAATTCTACAGTTTTGATTCTCCCACAATGCTTCTCTCCTGCATGAACCAAAGTTTTAACATACTATCATTTTCCAATATCACTACACTAGTGAATCTGAGTCTGTAGTGCATAGTACCTTTCAGATAGTGTGCTATGCGCTTGAGAGCTTTCCAATCCTGAACAGTAGGATTGTTAGCGTGTCTGCTAAGCAGATTAGTGTTTAGAGCTATATCCTGTCTTGAACATCTGGTAATGAAATTCAGTTTGCCTAGAATGCATCTGTACAATGTAGTGTCAGAAAGCGCTTCCCCAGTATCATCTACCTGGAAACCTGTTACCATCGGTGTGTCCACAGGATTTGCATCAACCATATTCAGCCTGGTTAACACATCAGCAATTTTTTGAAATTGGTGTACCAAAAAATCACCTGCCTGGTTTCTTTGTACTGCAGAGAAAGATAGTTGGATACCTCACCAAGATCCTTCATGTCAAAGTGCTCTTGCAGCTGAGCTAGGGTGCTTTGGTACAAAGCCTGATTCTTCCAAAAAAGATCATCAATAAAGCATACACAATCAAGTTTGTTTTGCCCCTCCTCTTTGACAAACGCAAGTCTTCAGCACTCATCTCCTCCTTCTTAGGAGAATGGTGGCCAATGGTGAACAGTGGTTCTTCCAATTCAGTGTCAGACCCATCAGATGGTCTGAGTGAGGCCTTCACGCTCTTGTAGTCTGCTGTGTCATCGCTGTCACTGACATCAGCACTAGCACTGCCCACTGAACTGGAATTCGAACCCTGATCATTACCCTCAGTTTCCTCTGCTTCTTCAGCTTCAGGGTGACTCTGGAAAATCCCCACATTGTCCCCCCACTTAGCATTGTACTGAACACTCCGGGTAAACCATACTGTCTTTGTGTCAGTCATTAGCACTTTGTATAAGGTCCGAGAAGGCAAGCAAAATGCGAGGGAGATAATGAAAGATACAAGAAATTGAATGCAGATTTCCAAAGAACAGCAAGGAGAGACAAGAAGGCCTTCTTAAACGAGCAATGCAAAGAAATAGAGGAAAGCAACAGAATGGGAAGAACCAGAGATCTGTTCAAGAAAATCGGAAATATGAAAGGAACATTTCGCACAAAGATTACCATAATAAAGGACAAAAGTGGTAAAGATCTAACTGAAGCAGAAGACATCAAGAAGAGGTGGCAATAATACACAGAGGAATTATACCAGAAAGATATGGATGTCTCGTACACCCCAGGTAGTGTGGTTGCTGACCTTGAGCCAGACATCCTGGAGAGTGAAGTCAAATGGGCCTTAGAAAGCACTGCAAATAACAAGGCCAGTGGAAGTGATGACATTCCAGCGGAACTATTTAAAATCTTAAAAGATGATGCTGTTAAGGTGCTACACTCAATATGCCAGCAAGTTTGGAAAACTCAGCAGTGGCCAGAGGATTGGAGAAGATCAGTCTACATCCCAATCCCAAAGAAAGGCAGTGCCAAAGAATGCTCCAACTACCGCACAATTTCACTCATTTCACACGCTAGCAAGGTTATGCTTAAAATTCTACAAGGAAGGCTCAAGCAGTATGTGGACCGAGAACTCCCAGAAGTGCAAGCTGGATTTAGAAGAGGCAGAGGAACCAGAGACCAAATTGCAAACATGCGCTGGATTATGGAGAAAGCTAGAGAGTTCCAGAAAGACATCTACTTCTGCTTCATTGACTATGCAAAAGCCTTTGACTGTGTTGACCACAGCAAACTATGGCAAGTCCTTAAAGAAATGGGAGTGCCTGATCACCTCATCTGTCTCCTGCGAAATCTCTATGTGGGACAAGAAGCTACAGTTAGAACTGGATATGGAACAACTGATTGGTTCCAAATTGGGAAAGGAGTACGGCAAGGCTGTATATTGTCTCCCTGCTTATTTAACTTATATGCAGAATTCATCATGCGAAAGGCTGGGCTGGATGAATCCCAAGCCGGAATTAAGATTGCCGAAAGAAATATCAACAACCTCAGATATGCAGATGACACAACCTTGATGGCAGAAAGTGAAGAGGAATTAAAGAACCTCTTAATGAGGGTGAAAGAGGAGAGCGCAAAATATGGTCTGAAGCTCAACATCAAAAAAACGAAGATCATGGCCACTGGGCCCATCACCTCCTGGCAAATAGAAGGGGAAGAAATGGAGGCAGTGAGAGATTTTACTTTCTTGGGCTCCATGATCAGTGCAGATGGTGACAGCAGTCACGAAATTAAAAGACGCTTGCTCCTTGGGAGAAAGGCGATGGCAAACCTAGACAACATCTTAAAAAGCAGAGACATCACCTTGCCAACAAAGGTCCGTATAGTAAAAGCCATGGTTTTCCCAGTAGTGATGTATGGAAGTGAGAGCTGGACCATAAAGAAGGCTGATCGCCGAAGAATTGATGCTTTTGAATTATGGTGCTGGAGGAGACTCTTGAGAGTCCCATGGACTGCAAGAAGACCAAACCTCTCCATTCTGAAGGAAATCAGCCCTGAGCGCTCACTGGAAGGACAGATCGTGAAGCTGAGGCTCCAATACTTTGGCCACCTCATGAGAAGAGAAGACTCCCTGGAAAAGACCCTGATGTTGGGAAAGATGGAGGGCACAAGGAGAAGGGGACGACAGAGAATGAGATGGTTGGATGGTGTTCTTGAAGCTACCAGCATGAGTTTGATCAAACTGCGGGAGGCAGTGGAGGACAGAAGTGCCTGGCGTGCTCTGGTCCATGGGGTCACGAAGAGTCGGACACGACTAAACGACTAAACAACAACAATAAGGTCCGTATAGTGAAAGCTATGGTTTTCCCAGTAGTGATGTATGGAAGTGAAAGCTGGACCATAAAGAAGGCTGATCGCCGAAGAATGGATGCTTTTGAATTATGGTGCTGGAGGAGATTTTTGAGAGTCCCATGGACTGCAAGAAGATCAAGCCTATCCATTCTGAAGGAAATCAGCCCTGAGTGCTCACTGGAAGGACAGATCCTGAAGCTGAGGCTCCCATACTTTGGCCACCTCATGAGAAGAGAAGTTTTTATGACGGATGCAAATTAAAAAGTGGGTAAAAAAAAATATTTATTGATGCAACCAAATTGTGGTCATGTTTTAATCACAACTGTGATAAGGCTAATCCAGGCTAGAGCCAAAGTGATGGAAACTGAATTACTGATAACGAAAACAAAAGTCAGTTTTACATAATGTCGAAGGTATTTTAAATGGACAGCAAAGACTAGATTTGGCCCCCAAAGTAGCATATACTAAACAGAAAGTGATGCCATGTTCTTGGAGAATATAAAGGGTTTAGAACAGGAGTGGAAGGAATAGCTCAGCAGAGCAGAAAATATCAGAGAACACAGCTGCTTACTCCTGCAGCACTGCAAATATTTATTTATTTATCATTTCATAAAGTTCATACACTGGTTGTTAAAAACCCCCACCTCAAAGTGATTTACAAAAGAACAAAATCATCAATAAAATCAGTAGAAAAATAACTCCTTCAAACATTCAAAAGATAAAATCAATAAACTAAAAACAATATTATTACCAGTATATTCTACAAAATGCTAGAATAAGAGGGATGCACCCTGTACGTTCAACATACATCTAGTTCTGACTTTAATTTGCAACATGTTTTATAATTTTGTATTTTGTAATCACAAAATTATTGTAAGAAAGTATGTTATCATTTTACAGACTGGAAACTGAGGCAGAGAGTGTGGTTTTTGTCTAAGGCTGCACAGCAAGGATATGGTAGCTGATGAACTCAGGTCTCCCTGATATAAATCCAGTTCTCTGACCACAATCGCTCGACTCTTATTTAAAATACTGTGCTAAGTGTAGGTGGAGTCAAGATTCCCAAAACTGAGACTAGAGCTGGTAATATAAAATTCCTTCTGTTTGCACAATTGATGGTCTAGAATACGCTGCAGAGCGGATATCAAGTTCCTAAAAATAAAAGTTTTATGGCACTTGCTGGAAGGGGATTCTTCTGTTTGTTGCCGTCAGAATGCCCAAAATTCCCTTCCCAAGAATCAAACTCCTTCACATTGTGGAAAAATAGTGTTTGAAACGTCTCTCACCGATTCTGCGTTCAGAGCAACTGCTTCACACAAACACAGCAGAAACTTCATCAGCGATGCCTAGGAGGCAACGAGATCAATGTTAACCACTGGATCATTGGACAAATCCTTTACAAAGGAAAGTATTATTGCAACACCATCTCTTACTCCTTGGCTCCCATGCTGTACCAATGTTACTGAACATCCTTTCATTTTAGATCACTAATACTTCCAGGAAGGAATGGGAGAGGGTCCCAGCAGAGACGATGATGTTCTGAGTAGCTTTGATCACTGCATTAGACGTGAGTGACGGCTGGCCTTGGAGGAATACGTAGTGTTTTAACTGTCTCTATACTTGGGCTTACTTTCCCCCAGCTTTTTTACTCAGAAGTAACTAAGTTTCTCAAGGGACGCGGGTGGCACTGTGGGTTAAACCACAGAGCCTAGGACTTGCTGATCAGAAGGCCAGCGGTTCGAATTCCCGCAAAGGGGTGAGCTCCCGTTGCTCGGTCCCGGCTCCTGCCAACCTAGCAGTTCGAAAGCATGTCCAAGTGCAAGTAGATAAATAGGTACCCCTCCGGCGGGAAGGTAAACAGCGTTTCCGTGCGCTGCTCTGGTTCGCCAGAGGCGGCTTAGTCATGCTGGCCACATGACCCGGAAGCTGTACGCCGGCTCCCTCGGCCAGTAAAGCGAGATGAGCGCCGCAACCCCAGAGTCGTCCGCGACTGGACCTAATGGTCAGGGGTCCCTTTACCTTTACCTAACTAAGTTGCTCACGAACCATTTGCTTTTATGGGTTATTTTGTTGAAATGTTCTGGAAGACCTGCAGATGCCATTTTTGTAATCAAAATAACCCCAAGCTAATTGGTTGTTGTTGCACAAATGAGCTCATATATGTTGATATTCTCTTGCTTTGATAATATACTAATGGGATTGCTTTGATGCTGCACTTAGCTTCATCTTGGGACGGTAACATTGACAGGAGGAATGTAAAATGCGTCTACCTGAAGTTTCAAATAGCCTCTCAAAATAGGGCTGTGGAATAACGCATACGGAGGCCTAAATGTGAAGGATCAACTGCAGTGCCTTTTTCTCAACTTACCACAGATATTGGAACCTATCTTAATGCGTACGTAGCCATCTATTCCCCACGAAGTGCCCCAGGAATTTCGAACAATCCAATAAGGAATGCTACCTGTAAAATAATTTCAGTAAGTTTTTTTTTTAGTTTTTTTGTTTAGGACATCTTCGGCAAACTGTAATGCCTTTCGTTGGACAGACACGGAGAGACTTAAAAGCAGAGCCACAAGACAGAATCCGGATTCTTTACGAAGAATCTGGCTTAGCTAGCACATAGTACTTTAATATGTAGAAGTGTGTGTTAAATTGCATTGATGCAATTCACCAGGGATTCTGAACCTGGGGGTTAATGGACCCCTAGGTGATTCCATGAAGGACTTCAGGGCGTCTGTGAACCAGACGGGGGTGGGGAGAGACTGGTATCCATCTTGGGCAGGCTGGCTGAAGGCTGGCTGCTATGCTGTGGGGCGAAACCCCTTTTTAAATGACCATGCTGTAAGATCTGGACCACCTCCATGCACACTGAAGGTGTGAATAGGTGAAAAGGAATATTTATTAAAACTACGGCAGTCTCTGCTGTGTCTCAGTTCTCAAAAGGAACACAGACCCTGGGTGATTGTCTGGGACCCAGGCTTTTGCCACCGCTTGGCAGGGGGAGGGGTGGCACCCAACTTTTGTAATGGTTTGTTGCACAATGAAATCTTTAATAAAACTGTTTAAAAAGAAAAAGGAAATGCATGCCACAATACCACCCCAAACATTGTCAATTTACTCCTGCAATTTTCTGTGATAATGGGGTTGCAAATGGATTCTCCCCCCCCCCAGAACCCATTAACACAGAAATGAGCACAAAAGTTCTACTATATTCCACTAGATTGTGGCTTTCTTGTCTTGTGAAAGCTCAGATAAAAGGCTGAAATTAGCAATTGGGGAAACGTCAGGTGAACGGAATAAACCGCCATGTGAACGCAGACATGGTTGGGATGGCACTAATATTGGGATGGCACTAATACCAGGAACAGCTGGTAGGCGGGAAAAGAGGGAGATCCCTAGCCACGCCTTCGTTAAATAGGGCAGGCCACGCCCCCAGAGCCAGCTGATTGGCTGGCCAGGGGGTGACGTGGCCGGGGATTCCCCCAGTTGTGTGGGGGGGGAATGATGCCCGCAATCCCACCTCCTCTGCAGAGTGGAAGTGGCTTTCTCTAAACTGCTACGTTAACAATCATTCGTCTTTTCTTTCTTTTCTTTTTCATCTTTTAAACTTTTTTTTCTTACTCTGTCGTGATGTTTTTTCTTCTGTATTGAATTTTTCTATACTTACCTTTGATGTAAATGATCATTTACCTCTGTATTTTAAACCAATAAAGATTTACCATGAAAGAAATAAAAAAATAATAATTGGTGGTTGAAAACTCACCTGTCGTGTCATAACCAGTAACTATAACAGCGTGATTTGCTTCTCCACTGGAGCAGTGATACTGGATGATGCCCCCAAGATAATCCTGCCAGCTGATTGCGTCTACAATTACTGGCAAAGGCCCATATTTAACTAGCATCCTCATCATTTCGTCTTCATGGCCACTGCAAGGTAAGAAGAATAGCCCCAGTCCCTCAGGGTCAGAATTCAGTCTAGCATCAAAATCGAAACCAACCAGTTTCTGAGCACCTTCTGTTTGGCAGGTATCCAGCCCCTTAGGTTGCAGAAGTCAGTCTATAGTACAGGAAATAAACTTGCTATACTAAGCAGAAGTCATTCAGAGTAGTATTGGTATGTTGGGGCCACCATACTTCTGGAGTTTCCTGGACACATTCAGGACTTGTCCGTCAAACAGTGTCTGAGCGGAACTGTTAAAATTATCCAGGGAAACCTGAGTGTATGGCAACCCTTCTCAGAAGTGTCCAGGCAACTTTGTGCCCAGATTTTCACTTTCTGAAGTATGGCAACCCTATTTATGTTATTTTACAGCTTCTGAAACTGGCAATTTCAACAAGGGTGGTTTCAATGAAGAACTCTTTCACGGCTTTGTGGATCATTCTACTTGGAAACTGCCCTCACGGTAAGCCAGCCTTTAGAGAAGTCTATTCATCTGACAAGGATCACATTTTGCGCCATGACCTTATTTTTTTCTCACACTGGGGAACAAAATTTTTGTTGCATTGACACCTGCAGTTCTAACCTAATTTCGACGTGCTGATTTCATATCTGAAGTTGGGTTTTTCTGTAAGCTCTAGGTTTTTTTGCAATTCCTGTTTTTCACTTTTTACCATAATCTTTGTTTTTCACAATGCAATAATTCAATATTTTATTAAACACATAGCCAAAGTAGTACAATATGAGTATAAATGTAAGTGACTTATATAGCATTGAACATGACATGTATAGCATTGAAAATGACGTGTATATCTATGTACAGTTGGAGGTATGCAAAAAATTGTATTTCCTTGGGATACACAGTATACTGGGGAACAAATTTTTTTCCATTTTCTTTTGCATGAGATTTTTCAACTGTTCTTATATGTTCTTTGAATGCTGATTTCAAATCTGAAATCGATTTTCGTGTACATGCTATAGTTATCTTTCAATTTCCAACTTTTGCTGATATGTCATATTTACACTGGGGATAAGTGGACACGTGACACGTTGATCTACCCTAACCACATGATAATTATTGTTCTGCAAACTTACTTTTTCTTTATTTTTACAGTTTCGTAACCTAAATATTTGTATTTTTCAGATCAGACCACTTGTTCGCCAGTGTTATAGCTAGAATAGTACCTGTGGTGCTCAGTTTGCTGTGGGAAGACATCTTGCCAGTAGATACACCTCCTTCTGTAGCCTCTGCCCACCCTCCAATCTGCAAAGATCATCTCCCCTTCCACCCTGCCAATGGATGCCTTCCCCCAATGGAGATAAACCAGTTGAATACCACTCTTGATTTCTATAGCTATTTGTAAACCATTCTCCCACCCCCATTTATTCTGATGATGATTCACAACCCTCTCCTCCCCCGCAAAACCCAGTTAAATAACCTCAAGTAAGAACTATCTGCTTTTTTCACAAGTTGTACTCCGTGGCACTGTTTGTTCATGTCAAGTGAGAAAAGCAGGGCACACATTGCAAAAGAAACGCAAACAATACAAGCCAACTGTCAGGGAACTGCCATCAGAGGCGAGAGGAGAGGTAAGACGCTCCAGTGATGCAGGGGAGGGAACTAGCAAGGAGAGAGAGAGAGCTTCCGCTGGGGAAGGAAATCCAGGGGACACCAGGGAGAAAGGGGAGGCTGAGAGTACTGCGAAGGGGAGGCTCCGAGACTCTTCCAGTGAAATCAGCAGAGAGAGCACAGGACCTCCGCTTGGCACGCCCACGCTGCGCAGAAAGCTTCCGCGCAGAGAATCTAGGAGGAGACTTGGAGTCAAGGAATTTTTATGTTGGAGGAAGTTTAGGAGATGCCCACTGACGGATTCTGCCAGTGACTGAGACAGTCGCGTTGTAAGGGCTGTCAAACCAGGGAAAGGTTTAGCTATACAACCAGCTTGGAGCAGTTTGCAGTTTACGCACAAGCAACCCCAATTCCCATTACACCAACTTTTACAGTGTTGCGTACCTGCTTTGTACATCACGCCCCCTCCCCCCCGGTCATGGAAGTTAAAAACACTTTCTATGCATCCTCTTGCATTGACAAGTCATCCTACTCTGCAGTCAAAGACTGCTCTGCATTCGGAAGGGAAATGAGAACTGTGGGTGCATTTGCTGTACCAGGGGTCAAAGTCTCTCTCTACCTGGAATGTCAACATTCATGTATGATCTTTGAAACTCCAGAAGGGAGGCAGCTTCAACAACCTGCTGCTGAATACTATAAAAGACGATACAATACGATAATCTTTATTGTCGTTGTCCCATACAGAACAACGAAATTGAAAAAAATCTATATTAGACATTCAAAACCAACAAGCCTGCTATCCCAGCCGGGTTAGCCCCCTAAAAACTCTGATACCCCATAATTAAATACAATATACTCCCATAGAAACTACGTTAAAGGTAAAGGTAAAGGGACCCCTGACCATTAGGTCCAGTCGTGGCCGACTCTGGGGTTGCGGCGCTGTTTACCTTCCCACCAGAGTGGTACCTATTTATCTACTTGCACTTTGACGTGCTTTCGAACTGCCAGGTTCGCAGGAGCAGGGACCGAGCAACGGGAGCTCACCCCGTTGTGGGGATTTGAACTGCCGACCTTCTGATCAGCAAGTCCTAGGCTGTGGTTTAACCCACAGTGCCACCCGCGTCCCTTAGAAACTACCTTACACTGCGTTTAAAACCAAAATCGCATTTGGATAGAAACTGTTTCTCAGGCGGCTAGCCCTAGTCTTTATAACCCTGTACCTTCTTCCAGAAGGCAGAAGCTGAAAGAGATAATTTCTGGGGTGCACACTATCCTGCGCTATCTCTGCAGCTTTCTTACGGCACCTGGAAGCATAGATTTGATCCAAGGTGGGAAGAGTGCACCCAGTTATTCTCCCTGCAGTCTTTACAACCTTGGACAGCATTGTTTTTTCTCTGACCGTGCAGCTCCCAAACCACACACACAAACGAGAGGTATGTTTTCTTAAGAACGTCTGTTCTGATAGTTTCCATGTTTTCTTAAAGCGAACATGTTTGCATCTCTAGCATGCATGCTCAGTACGTAGAAATACGAGAAGCTGGAATCCTCTGGATGTTGTTGGACTCTCAACTCATGCCACCTCTGCAGCTAGCATGGCTATTTGTCAGTGACTATGGGAGCTGTAGGGACGCAGGTGGTGCTGTGGGTTAAACCACAGAGCCTAGGACTTGCCAATCAGAAGGTCGGCAGTTCGAATCCCCGTGATGGGGTGAGCTCCCGTTGCTCGGTCCCTGCTCCTGCCAACCTAGCAGTTCAAAAGCACATCAAAGTGCAAGTAGATAAATAGGTACCGCTCTGGCGGGAAGGTCAACGGCGTTTCCATGTGCTGCTCTGGTTCGCCAGAAGCAGCTTAGTCATGCTGGCCACATGACCTGGAAGCTGTACACTGGCTCCCTCAGCCAATAAACCGAGATGAGCGCTGCAACCCCAGAGTTGGCCACAACTGGTCCTAATGATCAGGGGGCCCTTTACCTTTGCCTCTATGGGAGCTGTACTTTCGGCCATAGATTTCCCACATGTGCAGTACTGAAGAGGTTTATAATCGTAATGGTCACTTGGAATGTGAATCTACTGGGCTAGTTGGGGGGGGAAGGACCCTGTGAAAATACTCACTAGTTGTTACCTTAGATCATAAGAGGTATAGCCTGTGACTGAAACTCCAAAATCAGAACGGCTGAAGTAATGGCACATTCCTGTTTCAGCTTTAAAAGTATACTCCGCCTCTCTCACCAGTTTCACGCGTGTCTGCAAGAAGACGAATCAAACGAGTTGCTTAACAACACATTTTTATGCTCTTGAAAGTTGCTTTGGTCACGCCAGAGTCTGTACTACTAAAATTATTTTATTTACTTCCTAAAATGTACATATCGCTTGATTTAAAAAAAAAATCAGCAGCTTATAAGAATAAAACAATAAAATTATCAGTAAGAACAGCTGAAAGCAACTATTTTATACATTCAAAAATAATTAAAACCAATGAGGAACTAAAAGTGAATTAAAACACATATCAACATTCTACGGGTCCAGCTAGGCTTTTCTAAACAAATATGTTTTTAGGAGGTGCAGTGGAGGCTCCAGCGTGTTGTCAGTAGGCAGGAAGTTCCAAAGTAACTGTCGCAATAAAAGAGTGATTTCTTACAAATAACCCAGGGTTGCCAAACAGTGAAAATTTGGAAAGAAAAGTTGTTGAGCTTTTTTGGCAAAATCGCAAAACAAATGCCATTTTCGAGCTGTTCTTATAGAACATTGGCAAAAGCGGCACTGCCAACAGCAGGAAGATGAGAGCCCGCTAGCCGTACTATAGACCTCAACTTATGTCAAGGTGGGAGAAATATTGCCTCAATGGAAGTCACATGATGAGCAGATGCTGGAGCAGGACAATCTACAGTGGTACCTCTGGTTCAGAACTTAATTCGTTTCAGAGGTCCGTTCTTAACCTGAAACTGTTCTTAACCTGAGGTACCACTTTAGCTAATGGGGCCTCCTGCTGCCGCCACACAACTTCTGTTCTCATTCTGAGGTAAAGTTCTTAACCCAAGGGACTAAGCAGAGGTTAGCAGAGTCTGTAACTTGAAGTGTCTGTAACCCGAGGTACCACTGTATTGCCCATCTTGCCTGACTTATGACAGCCCTGGATATATCTACCGTATTTTTCGCTCTATAAGACGCACCAGACCACAAGGCACACCTAGTTTTTGGAGGAGGAAAACAAGAAAAAAAATATTCTGAATCTCAGAAGCCAGAACAACAAGAGAGATCGCGGCACAGTGAAAGCAGTAATCCCTCTTGCTGTTCTGGCTTCTGGGATAGCTGTGCAGCCTGCATTCGCTCCATAAGACGCACACACATTTCCCCTTACTTTTTAGGAGGGAAAAAGTGAGTCTTATAGAGCAAAAAATACGGTAATTGGCAAAAGTTGGAGACAATACAGTCATATCTCATGTTACGCTTGCTTCATGTTACGTTTTTTCAGGTTGCGTCCCGTGGCGACCTGGAAGTACCAGAAAGGGTTACTTCCGGGTTTCACTGCGTGCGCAGAAGTGCTAAATCACGCTTTGCGCATGCGCACAAGTGCCAAATCGTGCCACGCACCTGCACAGATACGGCGCTTCAGGTTGCGGGCTTTTCATGTTGCGAATGGGCATCTGGAACGGATCCCGTTCGCAACCAGAGTTACCACTGTATTTGGGACTACGCAACCTTTGATCTACTACAAGAGGGGCGTGTTTTTCAAGTCTGAGATTTGCCTTCTCTTTACCCAACACTGCCACATGTTAACGGAGCCTGTGGGTTTGTAAGAAATGAATACCTGATTCAGCCAACTCAGTGCAGTAACCGTAGAGCCGCCGCTGCAGCCTTTATTCTCGTATGAACAGTCGATAACCTGCTGCACGCTGAGGTTCTCCAAAACGTTCCCTTTAATTGCGTACGCGGACTCTACTGCACTGACAACGCTGAAAGCCCAACAGCCGCCACACTGGAAAAGATGGGTGATGGATTACAACAGGAAGCGTAAAGATGAATGTAAAACAAACATTTCACACAGAAATTTATAGGATAAAAACTCCCCTTGCAAAATTAATGGATATGGAAGAGTTAAATACAAACAAAAGTCATCAGATCAATGGCTGTTAAAATAAAGGATCAAGATCGGAACTGTCGTATTTGGACTAACTAAGAGTATTGGAGCAGGACGAAATAAGAACATCATTCCCTGAAATCCAGAACACGGGAAGTCATTCAGAATTGTTTAATTTGGTATTGGATAATTGGGTTTTTAATCGTATTATAATTTGGTATTGTATTAATGTGGCTTTTGTTGGATTGTTATAAATGAAAATTAATTTTAAAATTATTTAGAAAAAGAAAAACAATCGTCGTTAGTTGCCCTTCATACTTTTTTTCCACAAATTTATTTCAAAATAGCCTGTTTTTCACATAGTTCCATACAGATAGTGTTTTATCCTGCAGTGTTGCTCAACTGGCAGTAAGGCTTCCATCAGTGGAACAGGGAAGGAAGCAATTTTCAGGCATTTCCTGTCCCCCTGTGCTTCCCTATATCTGTTCTAGAGGGCCCCTCCCCCAAAAAACTTTCCAGAGCAGATTTAGGGTGGCTTTGCGACTGTATGAGGACGACCGAAAAGCCTTTCTGCCAGCTGAGCAACACCCATTGAGTTAATAATGACACATTTCTCAATTATACAATAATCTGTCTTGCAGTCCTTTCCAGATTTGCCTATCCCATCTATTTTCAGCAGCTGTAGACAGACATGGTTGGATTTTTTAAAAAAATACGGCAACTTTTCTACTACCTGTAATGAAAAGGCCAGTTCATATCAAGCAGAGAAATGGTGCTATAAAAATGGACCACTGCAGTGTCAACAATGCAGATGTATTCTCATCTCAAAAGGGCACTGGAGCCCTCACTGTATTATCTTTTCTTTCTTTTTGCCAATTTATTGTTTTTTTCCAAATTTTAAACAAATCAATGCCAAATTAAATCAAATTTAATGCAGAAAAGATGACCTCCCACTCTTCGTCCTAAATGTGTCCCTGTTTCCCCCCTTTGCTGCTTAATAGTACGCACTTATCGGGACGCGGGTGGCGCTGTGGGTTAAACCACAGAGCCTAGGACTTGCTGATCAGAAGGTCGGCGGTTTGAATCCCCGCGACAGGGTGAGTTCCCGTTGCTCGGTCCCTGCTCCTGCCAACCTAGCAGTTCGAAAGCATGGCAAAGTGCAAGTAGATAAATAGGTACTGCTCCGGCGGGAAGGTAAACAGCGTTTTCATGCCCTGCTCTGGTTCACCAGAAGCGGCTTAATCATGCTGGCCACATGACCTGGAAGCTGTACGCAGGCTCCCTCAGCCAATAAAGCGAGCTGAGCGCCGCAACCCCAGAGTCGGCCAAGACGGAACCTAATGGTCAGGGGTCCTTTTACCTTTACACACCTCTCTGGTTCACAATCCTTTCCTGATTTTTGACTCCCATTATTCAACAGCTGTCGATTTATCAATTACTACTCGTACATTTACCGAACAATACTATATACCCTTAAAGAACAAAAAAGGTTTCACATCCCCCTATCTATTTTAAAACATTACTTATTAATTCTGTGTTAATCTTCCTTTCTTATCTTATCATCTTGTCTCATTATATTACCTTAAGGTTGCTGGAGTTTTGAGGGAAGCCGGTCCAAAGTCTGGCAGAAAATCAACTGTGGAACTTACCGCTTCTTGATTCCTGACACTGGTAACGACATTCTTGTCCCTCCAATCAAACTTTGCTGGTAAGGGTGCTTCTGTGCTCTCTAGGCTCACTCCCGGCACATACTTGGGAACTTTAAAAAGTCTACTTTGTAAGTAAGTAGCTTTAAAATAAAACAAAGCAAACGTTCTGTTATTTTCTACTTTTGATTACAGCTAATTCAGAGACATTGTTTCTAAAAACCAAACACTTGCATTTTTTCCAGTCATTATGATTTATAAAATCTAGATACTGCCCTTCATCCAAGGATCCTATGATTTACATCGCTTTACAGTACAGAAACGCAAAAATAAATCACATAATAATGACAGAACAATCCCCCCCCCCAGTTTAAAACACCAAAGGCCTGGGATAATCATAGAATGATAAAATTGTAGAGTTGGAAGGGGCCAGCTGGATCGTTAGTCTACCTCCCTGCAGTACAGGAATATTTTGCCCAACATGGGACTTGAACCCACAACCCTGAGATTAAGAGTCTCATGCTGAAGGCAGCCCTGTTAAAAAAGGTAAAGGGACCCCTGACCATGAGGTCCAGTCGTGGCCGACTCTGGGGTTGCGGCGCTCAGCTCGCTTTATTGGCTGAGGGAGCCGGCATACAGCCAGCCGCTTCTGGTGAACCAGAGCAGGGCATGAAAATGCTGTTTACCTTCCCGCCGGAGCAGTACCTATTTATCTACTTGCACTTTGCCATGCTTTCGAACTGCTAGGTTGGCAGGAGCAGGGACCGAGCAACAGGAGCTCACCCCGTCGTGGGGATTCGAACCACCGACCTTCTGATCAGCAAGTCCTAGGCTCTGTGGTTTAACCCACAGCGCCACCCGCGTCCCGATAAGTGTGTACTATTAAGCAGCAAAGGGGGGAAACAGGGACACATTTAGGACGAAGAGTGGGAGGTCATCTTTTCTGCTTCAGGTTACCTTCCCACCGGAGCGGTACCTATTTATCTACTTGCACTTTGACGTGCTTTCGAACTGCTAGGTTGGCAGGAGCAGGGACCGAGCAACGGGAGCTCACCCCATCGCGGGGATTCGAACCACCGACCTTCTGATCGGCAAGTCCTAGGCTCTGTGGTTTAACCCACAGCGCCACCCACGTCCCTAGCCCTGTTTAGGGAAGCTTTTCATATTTAATGCTGTATCGTTTTTAACACTTGATTGGGAGCCGCCCAGAGTGGCTGGGGAAATTCAGCCAGATGGGCGAGGTATAAATAATATATTATTATTATTATTTATTTCTGCAAAAGTCTGGACTGCTCATTCTCAGGTGTGCCCTAGACCCCGAGATATAAAACTATGAAGGGAAAAGATCCTGCTAGAAAAAGGGATGGTTAAATGAAATAAACTGAGAAAGGGATGATTAATAGCCGCAAAAGTAATAATCGTCATAGCAACATGCATAATGAAACATTCTGACAGGTTGAAGCTCAGAGAGTCTGAAATTTAAGGAGACCATAGATCTTCTCAAGACAAAAACGAGCACTTTAGTCCTGCTTAGCTTAGCATGGTGTTCAGGCACACTAAATCATATCAAAAGGATGTCAAATAGCTTGCACTGAAGATAAGGCAAGGCCTCAGTCCAGTATACCTGAAGGAGCGTCTCCAACCCCATCTTTCTGCCCAGACACTGAGGTCCAGCGCTGAGGACCTTCTGGCAGTTCCCTCACTGCGAGAAGCCAAGTTACAGGGAACCTGGCAGACGGCCTTCTCAGTAGTGGCGCCCGCCCTGTGGAACGCCCTCCCATCAGATGGAGAAGATGTTCAGAGAAGAACAACTACCTGACATTTAGGAGACATCTGAAGGCAGCCCTGTTTAGGGAAGCTTTTAATGTTTAATAGACTATTGTATTTTAATATTCCGTTGGAAGCCGCCCAGAGTGGCTGGGGAAACCCAGCCAGATGGACGGGGTATAAATCATCATCATCATCATCATCATCATCATCATCATCATCATATGTTGTTGTTGTTGTTGTTGTTGTTGTTGTTGTTGTTGTTGTTGTTGTTATGGTATTGTTTGCAAAAGCATTAAATATTTTGTAATGTAATACTCTGTACCTCTAAATTCTTCAGGAAACAAGTGGGAGAATTTATTTATTCCATAAACAGCAGTAGCGTTGTCGCTGGATGATAAGGAATTCAAATGCTTGATTCTTTTAATGCTTTCCTGAAAAAAACGAAAGCATAATTACACTGTTGAAATGTAATGAAGTCTGTCTGTATGTTTGTTGGTTGGCGTCTTGTACACCTCCTTCCGGCATCTCCTGCAATCAAGCTAGTGCCCAATGTCTTGTTCTGCTTTCCTTTGGCCCACATCAGTGAGGCGGAGACGGGGATCTTGTCGTCTGGGCAGCCCAAGACCTGCAGACAAACTGCCCGGGCTTGCGCCCAGGGAGGTCACTTGGGTTTTTCCCACCCCTCTTTTTGTTATTGTTATTTTGTTTTTTATAATATTTTGCCGTTATTCCATCTGGCCCTGGGGATTTCCCTATTTGTGTTTGATTAATTGCCTCAATTACCGTATTTTTCACTCTATAACACATCCCAGACCATAACACGCACATAGTTTTTAGAGGAGGAAAACAAGGAAAAAAATATTCTAAACAAAATAGTGGATATATGATTTTTGTGGTTCATGCTGTGGCCACAGACATGTGATCTGACAGTGAGTTTGGAGTAGACCAATGCAAAAATCCTGAGGATCCATGTGGATCCATGCTTTGTAACCATGGAGGAGGGAAGGAAGGGGAACCATGGATCCTCTGCTCACGACTGCAGTAGATCCCCCCCGCCACCCGCAGGCATTCGCTCTATAACACGCACAGACATTTCTCCTTACTTTTTAGGTGGAAAAAAGTGAGTGTTATGGTGCAAAAAATACGGTACTTCTTGAACTGAAATTTCTATATTGAATAACTTCATTTGATCCTCTGTTATCTTTGGTATTTCACTATTTTTAATATAGTTTTCTATCCTGTTTGAATCTTCAGTTCTTTCTCTGTAAAAATCAGTAAAATATTTAACAAAAGCCTCCCTTATTTCTTTTGGTTTCTCAGTTATCCTACCATTAAGCTTTATTCAATTCGCATACAGTGATACGTCGGATCACATATGCTTCAGGTTACATACGCTTCAGGTTACAGACCCCGCTAACCCAGAAATAGTACCTCGGGTTAAGAACTTTGCTTCAGGGTGAGAACAGAAATCGTGCAGCGGCAGCAGGAGGCCCCATTAGCTAAAGTGGTGCTTCAGGTTAAGAACAGTTTCAGGTTAAGAACGGACCTCCGGAATGAATTAAGTACTTAACCTGAGGTACCACTGTAGTTATTTTGTTCACTTTTTCTCAATTGCCATGCCAAAAGTTTCCCTGTTTTATTGGCGTTGTCAAAAAATAATAATAAATAAATAAATTCCATGCTATTTCCTCACTAATTACCATAGAATATTGTGACTCCATTGTCTCTCAAGACAGAAAGATGACGACAACAACAACAACAACTAGGCACAGGCCTGTCAACAAACCTGGACGCTACCTCTGCTGTTTCCCAAGTGTTTCCTTGGGATCAAAAAGACAAGTTACACTGGGGTGTGTGTGTAATGGAATATAAGAGATTTATCTGAGAATTAGCAATCTGCATTTGTAGTTGTTATGTGTGTGTAGCTTTGTTTTATGCCCCAACAGTTATACAGTGGTACCTCTGGTTGCAAACGGGATCCATTCCAGAGCCCCGTTCGCAACATGAGCAGAATGCAACCTGCCTCTGCACAGGTCATGATTCGCCGCTTCTGCGCATGCGCATGACATCATTTTGCATGTCTGCGCATGCGCGAGTGGCGAAACCCAGAAGAAACCCTTTCCGGTACTTCCGCGTTGCCGCAGGACGGAACCTGAACCAAACATAACAAGTGGTATGACTGTATCAGTGATGGGGAAAACTGTGGCCTACTAGGTGTTTGACTCCAGCTCCCAACAGCCTTGCCCAACATGGCTAGTGATCAGGGATGATGGAAGTTTCTGTCTAGGGTACCTGGCGGCCCACAGGTTGGACGCCCACTTTGTACTATCAGCTGGCGATAATACCTGCCCTCTTTTGACCTGCCACATTGACCTGTAACAACTGTGGAGCACCACAGTTAACCAAATAAGGTGCTTCTTCCCATATTGGTACAGTGATACCTCAGTGTCAGGGAACTGCCAGTGGCTCAAAGGGGAGAGATAGAAGGGCAGTGGTGTTACAGGGAGCCTCCGAAAATCTTGCGAAGCAGTTCCTCTTCTGGCGAGGAGTAAAGCCCCACCTCCAGTGGAGAAGAGGTGCAAGGACCAGAGAATGCTAGGAAGAGCCTTAACACCGAGCCTGAGCAAGCTGGAGAGGCGGGGAGCACGCCCTTGCCATCGCCCATCCTGCGCAGTAATCTGAGGCGCAGGGAGGGGTGGAAAAGACTGGGGGTGATGAGACTTTTATGTTGAGGGAGGTACAAAAACAGATCACTCCCAGATTCTGCTAGCGATTGAGCCAGACATGAACTTATGACGCTCTTCACTGTAAAAAGTTTGCCCCAAAATAAAGCCTGTAAAAAACAGGTGGGAGTCTTGCTTGGTTACTCTTGAGCAACCGCAACAGAATGTGACACTTGGGTTGCAAACGTGATCCATGCGGGAGGCACGTTCGCAACCCACAGCGTTTGCAGCCTGAAGCGCCGTGTCTGCGCATGCGCATGATGTGATTTGGCGCTTCTGTGCATGCACGTGACATTATTTTGTGTTTCTGCGCATGCACGAGCGTCGAAACCCGGAAGTAACCCATTCTGGTACTTCCGGGTTTGGTGCGGTCCGCAACCCAAAAATGCACAACCCGCAGCGTTCATAACCCGAGGTATGACTGTATCTTCCATTAAATCATCAATGGAAGTGGGTTCATTCACATCTTTTCTCTACATTTCTAGGCACAGGTATGGGGTTTCCAGGTCTGTTTCTGAGCGTCCCCTCCCCTTTTTTTTGTCCTTCAAAAGCTGCTCTCTACCACTGAAAACCATTCTACTGAAAACCCAAATTGCTGTTTGCTCCAAACCTTGGGAACCTAACCTGCAGACACTTCTGAAGAAATGGATTTATTTAGGGTCTTACCGGCATCCATCCCTTAATTTTTCTACCTTCTCTTCTTTCTTCATCCACACAGCTTTCTGTTTGCATATAGGCACATTTCATTTAAGGTACCTTAAGTGTGCCTTACGCCATAATCGCAGAACTTCCAAGAACTTCCAAGTGTCCCTATTTTCCAGGGATGTCCCTGATTTAGAGAAGCCGTCCCGGTTTCTGATTTGATCCTGGAATGTCCCACTTTACCTTAGGATATCCCTATTTTTATTGGAGAAATATTGGAAGGTATGGAGTTTTCAGACTCCGGAGCCATCTGAAGGCAATCCTGTACAGTCATACATCATGTTACGTTTGCTTCAGGTTGAGCGTTTTCAGGTTGCGTCCTGCGGTGACCCGGAAGTACTGGAAAGGGTTACTTCAGGGTTTCGCTGCTCGCGCACGCACAGACGTACAAAATGATGTCATGCACATGTGCAGAAGCAGCGAATTGCAACATGCACAGACGCAGATCCCATTCACAACCAGAGGTACCACTGTATAGGGAAGTGTTTTTTAATGTTTAATGGTTTTGTGTGTGTGTGTGTGTGTGTGTGTGTGTGTGTAGGAAGCCACCAGAGAGGCTTGGGCAACCCAGTAAGATGTGTGAGGTATAAATAGTAAAATTATCATTATGGAATGGGACGTCCAATTTTCACTGGAGAAATGTTGGAGGGTATGTAATCAGCTACATGCAATTAACGTAAACAGTGATAGTACAATGGGTTTTTCCCCCAGTGCTTCACACTGAGAGCCAGTGTGGTGTAGTGGTTAAGAGCGGTAGTCACGTAATCTGGGGAACCGGGTTCGTGTCTCCGCTCCTCCACATGCAGCTGCTGGGTGACCTTGGGCCAGTCACACTTCTGTGAAGTCTCTCAGCCCCACTCACCTCGCAGAGTGTTTGTTGTGGGGGAGGAAGGGAAAGGAGAATGTTAGCCGCTTTGAGACTCCTGAAGGAGAGTGAAAGGCGGGATATCAAATCCAAACTCTTCTTCTTCTTCTTCTTCTTCAAGTGCCAAGAGGGACTCTCGAAGCCCAGTGATTGCACTTCCACAAGATTACTTGCTGAACTTAAAAAATGCTAAACACACAAACATTTATTTGTTGTATGCCAAGACAGGAATTGGCTGAACAGCACCAACCTACCACAAGGACCCACAATTTCTGAGCAATTCCCTGTTCATCTATGTTGCAGCCAAATTAGCAGAGAATCTCATAGCTCACAAAATTAGTACGGCATACAGTGGTACCTCAGGTTAAGTACTTAATTCGTTCCGGAGGTCCGTTCTTAACCTGAAACTGTTCTTAGCCTGAAGCACCACTTTAGCTTATGGGGCCTCCTGCTGCCACCGTGCCGCCGGAACCCAATTTCTGTTCTTATCCTGAAGCAAAGTTCTTAACCTGAAGCACTATTTCTCAGTTAGCGAAGTTGTAACCTGAAGCATATGTAACCTGAAGCGTATGTAACCCGAGGTACCACTGTAATAAACTTTCACCAACAACAGCCCCACTTTCAGGATTTAGGCTTTTAAGTCTGACATCTTGTGGTGAAGATGAGGAGTACAAAAACTATCCACTTTGATTTATTGACTGAAAAATATTTGTTGGAAGTAGTCTCCTAAGCATCTGCTGTTCACTGCTTGTCAATTTTACAGGGGGAAACATCTTTGAAATTGGGCTTAATCTTCTTCCTTCAACCGCAAATCAAAACCCACTTTTCCTGTATGTCTTTCTCCTTAACCCCCGTAAAGTCCAAACTATTTTTATCCTTCTGCACCCTTTGTTTTTCCCATCCCTCTTTTTGTTATTTTATTTCCTCTAACCTTTTAAACGGCAAAGCATACAGATGGTGCCATAGAAAACAAGAAACGTAACTTTTCTATGAACTCCCAGCTGAATACGAAGCTAAGCTATTGGAATCAATAGGAAGCAGCGCTGGGCGATTACAATATTATTATTATTATTATTATTATTATTATTATTATTATTATTATTATTATTATTATTTAATAACATGTTATATATTTTATTATGTAATAATTCAATATCTACACCTCCCTTTATCCAAAGATCCCAGGGTGGGGCACAGCATTAAAAACATAATTTAAAGAGCAGACCTGGGGATCTGAAAGGGGGTGGTCGCCAACGAAGCTTTACTCGAGAGTAGACCCATTGAAATCCATGTCTGTGATTCAATTGGGTCCATTAGTTCCAGAGGGGTCCGCTCGGGAGTAAATTGTGCGGCAGATGCACACCATACGCTTAAATGGCATGGCTCCCCACCAACCCAAAATCCTGGGACCTGTAACCCCACCCCACCCCATATCTGATGCCCGGAATTTATTTTTTTAAGGAGGAGGGAGAAGCCATATGCTTTAAATATGTGTTGGATACGCGCGTGTGCCTTGGCTGTGCCGCCACATTTGGGACTGGGATGGAGATCTCGCCTCCAGCCCCACAAGGAAGCAGCGCGCATGGACCAGGACTCCTGCCGGCCTCTCCCTCTCCTCTCCCCGCTCGCACCTACCTGCAAGGCGGCTTCCTCCTTCCCCTGGCTGCCCCTGGGATGCCTGGATCTGGTATGCTGACCCTCTCCGGCTCCCAGGAGGGGCAGCAAGCAGCAGAGGAGAAGCCACGGCTTCATGGAGAGCCTCTCCGGAAGAACTGCGCCCTGGCGCCGCTTGGTTTTCTGCACGACTCGTTTTTTCCCTTTCGCTTTGCTGGCTCCTCCTTCTCCCCAGAGAAGAAGCCTCAAAAAAGACTTTTACCCTTCTGAGCCCTCCAGCTGCCTTCGGCTCGCCTCTTTTGTTCCACTTGTCGCTGCAGAAAGCGCTTTTGAGTGGTCCCTCCGGGAGGGAGGGAGAGAGGGAGGGATAAGAGGCATCGCCTCCAGCCTTGCAACTTGGCAAAACTTGTCACTGCAAAAACTTGTCACTGCAAAAAAAGACGGTGGCTCTCAACCTCAAGCTGAATCTCTGGCTTCCCCCCTTTTGGACCCTGGGCTCCCCTTCCTTGCAGATTTTTAATAATAATACATAATAATAATAAAATTTATTTATACCCCGCCCTCCCCAGCATAGCTGTCAACTTTCAGATTTGAAAATAAGGGATCATCAGCCTCGAAAGTAAGGGATCAGGAGCCTTATCTGTCCTGGGAACAGTCTATGGGATATCTAACAATCTGGGATAGCAGCGGGAAGCAGCGGGAAATGGTGCTGGAATAAGGGGATTTCCCGCAAAAAAAGGGAAGGTTGACAGCTATGCTCCCCAGCCAAGACTGGGCTCAGGACGGCTAAAGGTAAAGGTAAAGGGACCCCTGACTATTAGGTCCAGTCGTGGCTGACTCTGGGGTTGCGGAGCTCATCTCGCTTTACTGGCCGAGGGAGCCGGCATACAGCTTCCAGGTCATGTGGCCAGCATGACTAAGCTGCTTCTGGCGAACCAGAAAGTACAGCTCCCATAGAGGCAAAGGTAAAGGGCTTCCTGACCATTAGGACCAGTCATGGCCAACTCTGGGGTTGCGGTGCTCATCTCATTCTATTGGCCGAGGGAGCTGGCGTACAGCTTCCAGGTCATGTGGCCAGCAGGACTAAGCCGCTTCTGGCGAACCAGAGCAGTGCACGGAAACGCCGTTTACCTTCCCGCCGGAGCGGTACCTATTTATCTACTTGCACTTTGATGTGCTTTTGAACTGCTAGGTTGGCAGGAGCAACGGCGCTCACCCCATCACGGGGATTCGAACCGCCGACCTTCTGATCGGCAAGTCCTAGGCCCTGTGGTTTAACCCACAGCGCCACAACACCAGGTAAAAACAGTGGATTAAAGTACAACTTAAAAACAAGATTTAGTACAACATTAAAATGCAGCCCCATTTCAGTAGGAACTCAAATCAAAAACATTTTAGGGATGAAAGTGTCAAATCTTCACCAAGGCCAACTATAAGCATCCAACTTTAAGCAGAGGTTGGGTAGCTATCTGCCAGGGATGCTTTAGTTGAGATTCTTGGATTGCAGGGGGTTGGACTAGATGACCCCAAAGGTCCCTTCCAGCACTACGATTCTAGATTCTCATTTCCCCTTACACAGAACTCTTGTGGGATTTCAAAACATCCCACTTAGATCCCAGGAGGAAGCTTTTGATTTCATCCAGACTCTCTTTATGACATACCCTTATTACTCTAGTTTCAGGTAGGTAGCCGTGTTGGTCTGTCGTAGTCAAAACAAAACAAAACAAAATAAAATAATAACAAAATTCCTTCCAGTAGCACCTTAGAGACCAGCTAACTTAGTTACAGTGGTACCTCGGGTAAAGTACTTACTTCGTTCTGGAGGTCCGTACTTAACCTGAAACTGTTCTTAACCTGAAGCACCACTTTAGCTAATGGGACATCCTGCTGCTGCTGGGCCGCCGGAGCACGATTTCTGTTCTCATCCTGAAGCAAAGTTCTTAACCAGAGATACTATTTCTGGGTTAGCGGAGTCTGTAACCTGATGCGTATGTAACCTGAAGCGTATGTAACCTGAAGTGTATGTAACCCGAGGTACCACTGTATTGGTATGAGCTTTCGTGTGCATGCACACTTCTTCAGATACTCTGTTTTTTATTTACTGCATTTGTAACCCAAGGTGGCTTACTCAGGTGTTTAGAAACGCTGGCGGGAATTTTAATCTGTTAACATTTTAAATTTTTCCATGTTTTAATGCACTGAAACTTTCCCCCCGATTTTTACGGTTTTATCTTTTTTGTAAACGTGCTTTGATTTATTGTTTTGGGGGTTTTTTTGCCATCAAGCGGTGTGTAAATTTTATGAAATAAAATTTTAAAAATGAACATATGCTTCTCCTCTCTCCTTGCTTAATCCCTCCTCTCTCCTTGCTTAATCCACACAACACCCCTGGCGTGAGAGGCAGTGACCGGCCCCCAAGGTCACCCGCTGAGCAAGTGTAGATTCGAACCCGCGTCTCCAAGGGTCGCCCATAACCCTAAACCACCACAGGGCACTTCCACTTTTATTAAAAAGACACTCTGTCAAAAAGAGGTTGGTGCCAGCAAGGGACATGAAAACAAAATGGTTTGCTCTTTCTGTACTGGACATGACATTCTTGTGACTAGATTAATCATTCATTTCATTAAGGTCAACATCTGGATGTTTCACCATCAGTACAAGCCGTGAGTCGAGAAGTTATTGTTGACTGAGCAGAGCAGGATCTGGATACAAGTTACACCCAGGAGGTCTTCAGCATTGCCAGGAATTTATTCCATTTTTATTTATTTTTTTGCAAAATGTGGGAGCTAACCTGGAGGGAGGCGGAACTGGAAACAGAAATATACCCGAGGAGCGAGAGGTCCTGTTTTGGGGATGTGTGCTTCTTTCTTTCTTTTTATTTTTTATTAGGAATTTAAACATATTACAACTGTGTAAAAATCCTTAATTTGTCTAACTGCTTATTATCAATAAAAGGTTTGTGAGTGTTTATTCAAAACCTGTCAAGGAGTCCAATTCACTTTGTTGCGTCTTTAAATACTTTGTAAAAGGTTCCCGTTCGTCTTTAAAGGCACAGATATCCTTGTCCCGTAGCTTGTGTGTCAATTTTGCCAATTCTGCATTGTCCATCAGTTTCTCTTGCCATAATTCTTTAGTCGGGATTTCCTCGATCTTCCATCTTTGTGCTATTAAAACTCTCGCAGCCGTTGTCGCATACATGAAGATGTTTTCCAACTTCTTTGGCAGGTCTTTTCCTACAATCCCTAAGAGAAACACTTCAGGTTTTTTAACAAATGTTAGATGGGGGGAAAGTGAGCTTCGATCTCTCCTGCCCCCCATCTCAGGAGCATGTATGGAAGGAACAGAAATTGGTTTCCTGTTCTCTTCCTCCGCTAGCAACAGGCCCAGTTTTCAGGTTGCCTGAAGCTGCTGCGTAATTGAAACTTTGCTTTTCATAGAATCATAGAAACATAGAGTTGGAAGAGACCACAAGGGCCATCGAGTCCAACCCCCTGCCAAGCAGGAAACACCATCAGAGCACTCCTGACATATGGTTGTCAAGCCTCTGCTTAAAGACCTCCAAAGTAGGAGACTCCACCACACTCCTTGGCAGCAAATTCCACTGTCGAACAGCTCTTACTGTCAGGAAGTTCTTCCTAATGTTTAGGTGGAATCTTCTTTCTTGTAGTTTGGATCCATTGCTCCGTGTCCGCTTCTCCGGAGCAGTAGAAAACAACCTTTCTCCCTCCTCCATGTGACATCCTTTTATATATTTGAACATGGCTATCATATCACCCCTTAACCTCCTCTTCTCCAGGCTAAACATGCCCAGCTCCCTTAGCCGTTCCTCATAAGGCATCGTTTCCAGGCCTTTGACCATTTTGGTTGCCCTCCTCTGGACACGTTCCAGTTTGTCAGTGTCCTTCTTGAATTGTGGTGCCCAGAACTGGACACAGTACTCCAGGTGTGGTCTGACCAGAGCAGAATACAGTGGCACTATTACTTCCCTTGATCTAGATGCTATACTCCTATTGATGCAGCCCAGAATTGCATTGGCTTTTTTAGCTGCCGCGTCACACTGTTGGCTCATGTCAAGTTTGTGGTCAACCAAGACTCCTAGATCCTTTTCACATGTACTGCTCTCAAGCCAGGTGTCACCCATCTTGTATTTGTGCCTCTCATTTTTTTTGCCCAAGTGCAATACTTTTCTCCCTGTTAAAATTCATCTTGTTTATTTTTGCCCAGTTCTCTAATCTGTCAAGGTCGTTTTGAAGTGTGATCCTGTCCTCTGGGGTGTTAGCCACCCCTCCCAGTTTGGTGTCATCTGCAAATTTGATCAGGATGCCCTTGAGTCCATCATCCAAGTCGTTGATAAAGATGTTGAATAAGACCGGGCCCAAGACAGAACCCTGTGGCACCCCACTAGTCACTCTTCTCCAGGATGAAGAGGAACCATTGATGAGCACCCTTTGGGTTCGGTCAGTCAGCCAGTTACAAATCCACTGAGTGGTAGCATAGTCAAGACCGCATTTTACCAGCTTCTTTACAAGAATATCATGGGGCACCTTGTCAAATGCCTTGCTGAAATCAAGGTAGGCTACATCCACTGCGTTCCCTTCATCTACCAGGCTTGTAATTCTGTCAAAAAACGAGATCAGGTTAGTCTGACATGACTTATTTTTCAGAAATCCATGCTGACTATTGGTGATCACAGCATTCCTTTCTAGGTGCTCACAGACTGTTTGCTTAATGATCTGCTCCAGAATCTTCCCTGCTATTGATGTCAGACTGACTGGGCGGTAATTATTTGGGTCCTCTCTTTTCCCCTTTTTGAAAATAGGGACAACATTTGCCCTCCTCCAGTCTGCCGGGACTTCGCCTGTTCTCCAGGAATTCTCAAAGATGACTGCCAGTGGTTCTGAGATCACATCTGCCAGTTCTTTTAATACTCTTGGATGCAGTTCATCTGGCCCTGGAGACTTGAATACATCTAAACTAGCCAAATATTCTTGTATTTTGTGGGATCTCATTCCTCTGCGGTGTAAATGCAGGGTGCAATTGCAAGCAGATGGAATAACTTGATACAGTGGTACCTCAAGTTAAGTACTTAATTCATTCCGGAGGTCTGTACTTAACCTGAAACTGTTCTTAACCTGAAGCACCACTTTAGCTAATGGGGCCTCCTGCTGCCGCTGCGCCACCGCCATGCGATTTCTGTTCTCATCCTGAAGCAAAGTTCTTAACCTGAAGCACTGTTTCTGGGTTAGCAGAGTCTTTAACCTGAAGCGTATGTAACCTGAAGCGTATGTAACCTGAGGTACCACTGTATGAAGTGCATTGTCTCATCTTTCTAGCAAAACCAGAGATTTGCATCGGTTTAAACAAACTACAAAGCCATAGGGCTTATTTTATTTGAAGGTTGTCTTTAGCCAGAATGAAAAGAGTTGAAAATGGAAATTTTCCGCTTGTTTAAAAATTATGTTTAAAGGTAAAGGTACCCCTGCCTGTACGGGCCAGTCGTGACCGATTCTAGGGTTGTGCGCTCATCTCACTCTAGAGGCCGGGAGCCAGCGCCGTCCGAAGACACTTCCGGGTCACATGGCCAGCGTGAGAAAGCTGCTCTGGCAAGCCTGCACCAGCGCAGCACATGGAAACGCTGTTTACCTTCCTGCTATAAATTGGTACCTATTTATCTACTTGCACTTAGGGGTGCTTTCAAACTGCTAGGTGGGCAGGAGCTGGGACCGAACGACGGGAGCTCACCCCGCCGCGGGGATTCGAACCGCCAACCATACGATCGGCAAGTCCTAGGCACTGAGGTTTTACCCACAGTGCCACCCGCGTCTTTAGCCAGAATGAAAAGAGTTGAAAATGGAAATTTTCCACTTGCTTAAAAATTACGTTTAGTACTGCCTTAATTTCATGCTTGATAACAAGCTCACAATTTCTTCAGGCTTGTAAGGAAGCGTGAAGAAACCATGGGTTTTTATAGATGTATGCTGCCAAGAAGTTCATCAAACCTAATAAATGTATTTTATCTTTACTCAAGGTCCCATATGGCATGTTACTTCATTAAAAAGGGCGTTTGTTGTTTTTCCTTGTGCTGCGCGAGAGGAGATCTTAAGATGCTGGTCAAGGTAAACGGTTTTCTGTCCCTTCTTTTGCAGCTCATTTCCTTGGCAATAGGCTCAGATGTGGCATGTGATTTGTAGGAGTTTTCAAAAGACACAACCTCACATAACAGCATTCACCAAAAATGTTTCAGAATCCGATTACAGTGGTGCCCCGCAAAACGAATGCCTCGCAAGACGGAAAACCCACTAGACGAAAGGGTTTTCCGTTTTTGAGCTGCTTCGCAAGACAATTTTCCCTATGGGCTTGCTTTGCAAGACGAAAACGTCTTGCGAGTGTTCCGATTTCCCCCCGCTTCCCCCCCTTTTTCTAAGCCGCTAATCTTCTAATAGCCTTTTAGCCGCTAAACCGCTAAACCTTTAATAGCCGCTAAGCCTTTAATAGCCGCTAAACCGCTAATAGCGCTAATCCGCTAAGCCGCTAATAGGGTTGCTTCGCAAGACGAAAAAACCGCTAGACGAAGAGACTCGCAGAACGGATTAATTTCGTCTTGCGAGGCACCACTGTACAGTGGTACCTTGGTTTACGAACTTAATCCATTCTGGAAGTCCATTCTTAAACCAAAACTGTTCTTAAACTGAGGTGTGCTTTCCCTAATGAGGCCTTCCACTGGCAGTGTCCTTCCACTGTTCGGATTCTGTTCTTAGACCGAGGTAAAGTTCTTCCTTTCCTTTCCTTTCCTTTCCTTTCCTTTCCTTTCCTTTCCTTCCCTTCCCTTTCCTTCCCTTCCCTTCCCTTCCCTTCCCTTCCCCTTCCCCTTCCCCTTCCCCTTCCCCTCCCCCTCCCCTCTCCCCCCTCCCCTCCCCTCCCCTCCCCTCCCTCTGGCCAGTTTGTCTTACGCATTGGCCTCTGATGACGGGTTTCATGGCATCCCATAGGTCCAAGATTTTAGCATTCGGGACAGCGTTTTCTAGGAAGTAAAACTTTACTTCTTGACATTTGTCTGTTGATAAGAGAGAATCAAAAGCCCAGTGAAATAAACTTGGCGTTAGCAAGTCCATTGCTATAGAAATCGGGGCATGGTCTGAGACGGAAATACAGTGGTACCTCTGGTTGTGAACGGGATCCGTTCCAGAGCCTCGTTCGCAACCTGAGCAGAACGCAACCCACGTCTGCGCGTGTGCGGGTCACGATTCGCCACTTCTGCACATGCGCGTGAAGTCATTTTAAGCAACTGCACATGCGCGGGTGGCAAAACCCGGAAATAACCCTTTCCGGTACTTCCGGGTTGCCGTGGGACGCAACCTGAAAACGCTCAACCGCAAACGCAACACAAGGTATGACTGTAATTCCTATATCCGCTGCTTTCCCCCCCAAAAATGCTTTGATTTTGACTCAAGAAAATCACCATTTTATAGTTCAAATCGGGGGAAATGAATACAGGGAATGGACAAAAGTACAAAGAACATGCATTACCTCCTATTACACAGCTG
This sequence comes from Podarcis vaucheri, assembly GCF_965113315.1. Taxonomy (NCBI): domain Eukaryota; kingdom Metazoa; phylum Chordata; class Lepidosauria; order Squamata; family Lacertidae; genus Podarcis; species Podarcis vaucheri. The sequence goes on along the minus strand of NC_138748.1, from coordinate 66,320,450 downwards.
ATAGCTCACAGTAACTTCCACATCTTCCCGATTCCTCTGGTGTCTGTTGCCAGATGCCGTCCTTTCAAAAACCATGAATTTACATACACTAAAGGCTTAAACAAACTCAAAAAGGGGAGCGCCTACCAATTTTATAAACATTAAGCTGGCTAAAGTGTTTAAATGCAATGAAGCTTTTGTTGGAGTCAGCATTAAATTAATCTGAGAGAAACCACGTTCCACACTCACTTGTTGAAATTGGGATGTTCTTGATTGTGCTTAAAAGAGGCATAAGAGATGATGGAATCTTTTCTGAGAGGTACTCTTGAAAACCCCTTAGGATTTGTCTATCGGGAAGTCTAAATCTGTCGCACAAGTTCATTATTCCACACTGCTTCACACATTAAACGCCCGCTCCCGTCTGAGATTCATGAAACACCGTGACGGGAAATGAGGGATAGCAACGTAACTGATGATTCACCATGCTAAAATTTTTAGTTTCTTCTCACGTTAGATTCACAAAATGTTTAGGGGGGTATGTATACCCCCAGAAAGAAGCACTGCCTATATCTTTTTTTGTCACTTTACACCAATGATCTTCGGATATGAAAATATAGTCTAAATAGGCCGCTGAACCATACCTGTAGTATTGGGATGTGAATTCCCTGTCAGTAGGGTGACTCAGCCGCCAGGGATCGCATAAATTATCGGCATGCAGAAGCTTAGTGAGGGCTTCACCTGGCTTTAGGGATCTGGTACAGGAGCCCTTACGGTTGATCACAGGATTTAAGCAATCGTTCAGATCTCCAATGATTTGGCCTTCTTGAAATCCTCATAGAAAAGAAATAAAACTCTCAAGAAAATCAACTTGGCCCGTATTGGAGACATATAAGTGACCTATGGTTAGTTTCTCAGACCCCAGGTAAAGGTAAAGGGACCCCTGACCATTAGGTCCAGTTGTGACCGACTCTGGGGTTGCGGCGCTCATCTCGCCTTATTGGCCGAGGGAGCCGGCGTACAGCTCATGTGGCCAGCATGACTAAGCCGCTTCTGGCGAACCAGAGCAGTGCACGGAAACGCCATTTACCTTCCCGCCAGAGTGGTACCTATTTATCTACTTGCACTTTGACGTGCTTTCGAACTGCTAGGTTGGCTTGAGCAGGGACTGAGCAACGGGAGCTCACCCCATCGCGGGGATTCGAACTGCCGACCTTCTGATCGGCAAGCCCTAGGCTCTGTGGTTTAACCCACAGCGCCACCTGCGTCCCCCTGAGCCTTTTAATATGCGATACCTGTATTTTGGGTCTGTTACGGAGTTTGTTATGGTAAATGGGTGGGTTTTTTTGCAGGATCCTAGAACATAGGTTTGATCTCCTAACCATTTGCCCTTTAAGAGCGGAGTTGATGCTCTGCCTTTTTTTCTTTTGGTGCATTTATTATATCAGGATTATATCTTGATTCCCCTTTTTCAGGAGCACTTTGCCCCCATGATTGAGGGGGTCCGAGGCCATGTGATGTCATCACGCTCTGTGCATGCATGACGTTAACACGCCCCCTGGACTGATGTCTCGTGTCAGAGCAGGATTGGATGTGGACCAAGAAGTTGAAATTTAATTCAAGCAGGCTATATTGCATTCCCTGGAAGAACCATGTTTGCAATTGCAACTTGGAAGTAGCCTTAGACAGAATGCAACTCCTTGACTTTTAGGGGGGTCGCAATGACCTGGAGCACCTTTTACCAGCTTCGCCAAGAAGCGACAATAGCAACCTTTCATAAATAAATGGGACCTGGCCCTTGTCACTCACGCCCGAGTTATACTACAGCTGAATGTAAGGTACTGGATTATATTGTTATACTATATTTACTGCACTGTAATTATAGGTGTAGGGACATGGGTGGCGCTGTGGGTTAAACCACAGAGCCTAGGACTTGCTGATCAGAAGGTTGGTGGTTTGAATCCCCGCGACGGGGTGAGTTCCCATTGCTCAGTCCCTGCTCCTGCCAACCTAGCAGTTCAAAAGCACATCAAAGTGCAAGTAGATAATTAGGTTATCCAGCGGGAAGGTAAACGGCGTTTCCGTGTGCTGCTCTGGTTCGCCAGAAGCGGCTTTGTCTTGCTGGCCACATGACCCAGAAGTTGTACGCTGGCTTCCTCGGCCAATAAAGCGAGATGAGCGCCGCAACCCCAGAGTCAGTCACGACTGGAGCTAATGGTCAGGGGTCCCTTTACCTTTAATTATAGGTGTGGGTGACCTCTGGCTGCCCAGATGTTGCTGGACTACAACTTCCAGATGCACTGGCTGGGCCTGATGGGAGTTGGAGCCCAACATCTGGAAAGCCACAGGCAAACCATTGTTGCTGCAATTCTGTGTGGGGCTGCCCTTGTAGACAGTCGGAAAACTACTTGAGAGCCAGTGTGGTGTAGTGGTTAAGAGCGGTAGTCTTGCAATCTGGAGAACCGGGTTCGCGTCCCCGCTCCTCCACATGCAGCTGCTGGGTGACCTTGGGCCAGTCACACTTCTTTGAAGTCTCTCAGCCCCACTCACCTCACAGAGTGTTTGTTGTGGGGAAGGAAGGGGAAGGAGAATGTGAGCTGCTTTGAGACTCCTTTGGGTAGTGATAAAGTGGGATATCAAATCCAAAACTCTCTCTCTCTCTCTACCTTTGATTCAAAACACAGCTAGGATTTTAACTGGGGCCCAGCTGCTGGATTAAATTATTTCAGGCTTGTATTACCTTTACTTGTTTCTGGGCTCAACTGAGCATACTAATGTTAATCTTCAAAGGTCTTGTCAGTCTATGACCTGGTTACCTTAAGAACCGCCTACCCACTTACAAAGCTGTCGTGCCTGAAGATCAGCTTCAGACGCTCTGCGTACCTTCCTTATTAGGAGTGCAATTAGAAAATGCAGGCGGTACCACTTTGGTGGCGCAATAAACTTCTCAGAGAGATTTGTCAGAATCCTCTTCCTGCGTTTAGATAGGTGTTCAAGCAGGATTCTTGGATTGTTAAATGTTTGCTGCCGGGATGCTTTGATTGGTCTGACGCTGCAATGACATCACACTAATAATTACTGTTTGCTACGATGGATTTCTTGGTTGCTTCGAATATGATGTCGTAAAAAGAGCTAAAAATACTGATTAACAAATGTGCCAAATTTGAGACACATCACTACATAAAGTGCTAAAATAACCAAACTGAAGCATTACGGAGAAGCGTCTGATGTGTCGTTTAGACCATGGGTAGGCAAACTAAGGGATGCGGGTGGTGCTGTGGGTTAAACCACAGAGCCTAGGACTTGCTGATCAGAAGGTCGGCGGTTCGAATCCCCGCGACGGGGTGAGCTCCCGTTGCTCGGCCCCTGCTCCTGCCAACCTAGCACTTCGAAAGCACGTCAAAGTGCAAGTAGATAAATAGGTACCGCTCCAGTGGGAAGGTAAACGGCGTTTCCATGCGCTGCTCTGGTTTGCCAGAAGCGGCTTAGTCATGCTGGCCACGTGACCCGGAAGCTGTACGCCGGCTTCCTTGGCCAATAAAGCGAGATGAGCACAACCCCAGAGTCGGTCATGACTGGACCTAATGGTCAGGGGTCCCTTTACCTTTACCTTTAGGCAAACTAAGGCCCAGGGATGGTCCGGGAGTCAGTGTGTTTTTACATGAGTAGAAATGTGTCCTTTTATTTAAAATGCATCTCTGGGTTATTTGTGGGGCATAGGAATTTGTTCATCCCCTCCCCCCAAAAATATAGTCCAGCTCCCCACAAGGTCTGAGGGACAGTGGACCGGCCCCCGGCTGAAAAAGTTTGCTGACCCTCTGGTTTAGATTGTAAGCCTGAGAACCGAAGCTGCCTCTTTTTAAAAGTTCTATAAGCTCTTGGGAGTCTTTTCTGCTGAAGAGCAGAGTAGAAATACTTTGCGGGTATAAAAAACAGTCTCAACACTTGCAATGTGTGACTCCTGCAGATTAAAGGAATATTTGGGAATGCTAGACAATACTGTCTGGAAAAGACCCTGATGTTGGAAAATATTGAGGGCTCAAGAAGAAGGGGACGATGGAGGATGAGATGGTTGGACAGTATTCTCGAAGCTACCAACATGATTCTGACCAAACTGGGGGAGGCAGCGGAAGACAGGAGGGCCTGGCGTGCTCTGGTCCAGGGGGTCAGACACAACTAAACGACTAAACAACAACAAAGACAATACTGTTGTCATTCTCAACCCAGTTAATTCAGAAAACACAAGTGGCTTCATGGAAGAGGTCAGGCTACACAAGAGGAGGCAGGAAAGATTTCTTCTTGTTTCTCACAGTGAACAGTTTGCGCAACTCAAGCTATGAATAATGTGGGTCTTCCTCAAAGGCTCAACTCCAAAGGTGGCGCAATCGCTGTCTGCCACTTGCACAGGAGAAATTTAGCAGAAGAACAAGGCAGTGTGGCATAGCAGTCGCTGCTTCTCAGCCCAACCTATGCTCAGAGGCAGAGCATTTACTTTGGAAGCAGACGGTCCAGGGTTGGCATCAGTCCCTGCTGGCACCTATTCAGGTAGGGCTGGGAGAGGCTCCTGGCTGGAAACCTGGGAAGCTGCTGCCAGTCCGTGTAGACTGTACTGAGCTAGATGGATAAAATGGTCTGACTTGGTATATAAGCAGCTTTCCGTGTGGATAAAAATGAGAAGGGTGAATAGAACCATCCATGTTAATAATAATAATAATAATAATAATAATAATAATAATAATAATAATTTATTTATACCCCGCCCATGTGGCTGAGTTTCCCCAGCCACTCTGGGCAGTTTCCAATCAAGTCTTAAAAACAACACAGCATTAAATATTAAAAACTTCCCTAAACAGTGCTGCCTTCAGATGTCTTTTAAAGATAAGATAGCTCCTTATTTCCATCACATCTGAAGGGAGGGCATTCCACAGGGCAGGGGCCACTACCAAGAAGGCCCTCTGTCTGGTTCCCTGTAACCTCACTTCTCGCAGTGAGGGAACTGCCAGAAGGCCCTCAGAGCTGGACCTCAGTGTCCGGGCAGAACGATGGGGGTGGAGACGCTCCTTCAGGTATACTGGGCCGAGGCTGTTTAGGGCTTTCAAAGTCAGCGCCAACACTTTGAATTGTGCTCGGAAATGTACTGGGAGCCAATGCAGATCTCTCAGGACCCGTGTTATGTGGTCCCGGTGGCCACTCCCAGTCTAGCTGCCACATTCTGGATTAATTGCAGTTTCGGGGTCACCTTCAAAGGTAGCCCCACGTAGAGTGCATTGCAGTAGTCCAAGAGGGAGATAACTAGAGCATGCACCACTCTGGCAAGACAGTCCGCGGGCAGGTAGGGTCTTAGCCTGCGTACCAGGTGGAGCTGGTAGACAGCTGCCCTGGACGCAGAATTAACCTGTGCCTCCATGGACAGCTGTGAGTCCAAAATGACTCCCAGGCTGCGCACCTGGTCCTTCAGGGGCACCGTTACCCCATCCAGGGCCAGGGAGTCCCCCACACCTGCCTGCCCCTTGTCCCCCAAGAACATTACTTCAGTCTTGCCAGGATTCAACCTCAATCTGTTAGCCACCATCCATCCTCCAACCGCCTCCAGGCACTCACACAGGACCTTCACCACCTTCACTGGTTCTGATTTAAAAGAGAGGCAGAGCTGGATATCATCTGCATACTGATGAACACCCAGCCCAAACCCCCTGATGATCTCTCCTAGCGGCTTCATATAGATATTAAAAAGCATGGGGGAGAGGACAGAACCCTGAGGCCCCCCACAACAGTGGGAGAAGGACCCTGGTTCCACATGGGTGGGAGAAAAAGATTGGGCTGCAAGGGAGGGGGGAGGAGGAGGGAGGGGTGCCTTGTCATGTTGTACCTCCCAGGAAGTCTGCTCCCAATTTCCTCCTCCCCTTTTCTGCACCCTCTGTTTTGCTTGCTGGAGGACGTCTAGTAGAAGGGAGCAGATCCACAGCAAGCATTTAAAACACATGACTCTCGCTCAGCGGCGTAGCGTGGGTTGTCAGTACCTGGGGCAAGGCAAGTAATTTGCGCCCCCTAACCTGCCGCCACTGCCAGCTTCTTCTTGCTGCTGCCTGGGCTGGTCTGGTGTGGTTCTCTCCTGTGCTCAGCGCTGCGCTGGGCGGCCGCTGCACTGTCCCTCCCCCAGATAGTCCCTCGCTCTCTCTGCGCACCGCACGCCTGGCACCCACCCCCTCCACAGTGGGCGGCGACCCAGCGGCTCAGATCGGATTCGCACAGCCAGCACTGCAGTGAGAGAGAGTTGAGTGAGCCAGGTAGGGGCAGAGAGCTGCGAGTGCGAGCGCCCCCCCCGATGTTGCGCCTGGTGCGGCCGGCCCCCCTGCACCCCCCACGCTACGTCACTGCTCTCGCTGCCACCAAGACTCCTGGGAACTGTCGTGTGAGTGCTGGGAATTGTAGCGCGTGCTGGGGAAACTACAGTTCCCATGATTCTTTGTGGGGACGTCGTGTGCTTTATATGCAGGGTGTGGATCTGGCCAGGAGGATCTCTTGCCGGCAGGGTTGAAAGAGCCAACAGGAGCGAAGGAAGGATAGGAAAACAACAGGAAGATTTAAAGAAGGAACTATTGGAAACTCAAGGCAGTGGAAACATAAGGTGATTGGACCCCACTGAACTTGAAGCATAGGAAGCCCCAACAAAAATTTATAATTTGGCAAAATATTTGGACTTTATGATATGTATTTGTATAATCTGGAATATTTAATGTGATCTGATTGGATTGTTAAAATGGAAAACTTAATAAAAATTATTATAAGAAAAGAAAAGAAAGAGCCAACAGGGGCTGCAAAGCTGAGCTCCGTGGAGAGAAAAGGTGGACTATCAATGCAAGAAATAAATATCACACAAGGCATTTAAGTGGTTTATTGCACTGGGTCACAGCGTGGGACCCACACGGTCTAAGTCAGTGTCAAGCAGCATCCGTCTTTTCTCTCCGACTACTACGTCAGGGAAAACCCCAGAGGGGTGACCGCCTCTCTATCCGGGCAGTTTCCTCCCGCCTCCTCTCCTTCCCTGGAGTCATTTTCCCATGACGCACATAAGTGTCCGTTTCCCCTTATCTGTCAGCTGCAGAGACAGAAACATTATAGAATAGCACGCCATGCTGTGAATAGAGGGTTACCGAGGTTTCACTGCACAAGCCATTCATAAAAAATACAGTGGTACCTCGGGTTACAGACGCTTCAGGTTACAGATTCCGCTAACCCAGAAATAATACCTCGGGTTAAGAACTTTGCTTCAGGATGAGAACAGAAATTGTGTGGCGGCAGCAGCGGGAGGCCCCATTAGCTAAAGTGGTGCTTCAGGTTAAGAACAGTTCCAGGTTAAGAACGGACCTCCAGAACGAATTAAGTTCTTAACCCGAGGTACCATTGTAAATCTCTTCCAGTGCTCAGGGGAGCGGACCATAAAAATACAGTGGTACCTCGGGTTAAGTACTTAATTCGTTCCGGAGGTCCGTACTTAACCTGAAACTGTTCTTAACCTGAAGCACCACTTTAGCTAATGGGGCCTCCTGCTGCTGCCACGCCGCCGGAACCCAATTTCTGTTCTTATCCTGAAGCAAAGTTCTTAACCTGAAGTAATATTTCTGGGTTAGTGGAGTGTTTAACCTGAAGCGTATGTAACCCGAAGCGTATGTATCCTGAAGCGTATGTAACCTGAAGCGTATGTAACCCGAGGTACCACTGTAATAGCATCATAGAATCGTAGAGTTGGAAGGTACCCCGGCGGTCATCTAGTCCAACCCCCTCCCATGCAGGAATTTCAAGTGACCTCTCATTATAAACCCTATAAAGGAGAGTCTTCCACCTGCTGAGGGAGACCATTCCACTGCCCAATAGCTACTACTATTTGAAGATGGTTATCGTATCGCCTCTCTTCATGTCTCCTCCCAGTCTCCTCTTCCCCAGGCTAAACATGCCCAGCTCCTTCAACCGTTCCTCATAAGGCTTGCTTTTTGAACCCTTGATCATCTTGGTTGCCCTCCTCTGCACATATCCCACATTGTAGCAGAACCTTGAACTGCTTAAGGGCCCTCTCAGCCTCTGTTTTGATGCAGCAAGCCCCATGCCCAAGCCACTTGCACACAGACATATTGAAGTTTTAAAAGGTTTTTGAGTAAGTACAATAAATGTTCATATAGGAAATAAGACCTGGAGAGAGAGAGAGAGAGAACAGGAATTTTCTCTTTGCTAGTACTGTGTATGTGTGTGTTGTTTCCAATCACGCTTGTTGTTGTTTTTAAATTGCATTTTAACCTGTATTTTAAATTGGGTTTTCCCCCTATTATGTTTTTACTGTAATTTTACTGGTGTTAGCCGCCCTGAGCCCGGCTCTGGCCAGGGAGGGCGGGGTTATAGATAAAATTTATTATTATTATTATATATCGTTCTTTGAGGATCACATGTCAGTTTGCAGCATAAAAGCACAAAAATACATATTGCGAGCTCTCGTTTTACCTCTTCATTAAATGCTCCCTAGAATGGCTTAGGCCAGGGTTTCCCAAACTTGGGTCTGCAGCTGTTTTTGGACCGCAACTCCCATCATCCATAGCTAGCAGGACCAATGGTCAGGGATGATGGAAATTGTAGTCCAAAAACAGCTGGAGACCCAAGTTTGGGAAACCCTGGCTTAGGGAGCGATTCAGTAGGAATTTTGTTGTTGTTGTTTAGTCATTTAGTTGTGTCCGACTCTTCATGACCCCATGGACCAGAGCACGCCAGGCACTCCTGTCTTCCACTGTCTCCCGCAGTTTGGTCAAACTCATAGTGGTCTCTTCAAGAACACTGTCCAACCATCTTGTCCTCTGTCATCCCCTTCTCCTTCTTGTGCCCTCCATCTTCCCCAACATCAGGGTCTTTTCCAGGGAGTCTTCTCTTCTCATGAGGTGGCCAAAGTATTGGAGCCTCAGCTTCAGGATCTGTCCTTCCAGTGAGCACTCAGGGCTGATTTCCTTCAGAATGGATAGGTTTGATCTTCTTGCAGTCCATGGGACTCTCAAGAGACTCCTCCAGCACCAGAATTCAAAAGCATCAATTCTTTGGCGATCAGCCTTCTTTATGGTCCAGCTCTCACTTCCATACATCACTACTGGGAAAGCCATGGCTTTAACTATACGGACCTTTGACGGCAAGGTGATGTCTCTGCTTTTTGTCTAGGATCACTAGGAATTATCCTATTTGAAAAGCAGGGCTCTTGCAAACAAGACCTTCCCCGTGGGCTGCTGCAACCCTGCGCTCCATCCTCTGCAAAGCCCGTCGCTCTGCTCTCCATAGCTGTCAACGTTCCCCTTTCTTTAAGTGAAATTCTCTTATTCCTTGCAATAAAAGGGAAAAGTTGACAGCTATGCTGCTCTCCCCGCAGGAAGAAAGCAACCGACAGAACCCAGAAACTGAGGTTCGGCGCGCCACTCTGCACTTTTCTCTGTATGTCTCTGCGCTCTCGTGCAGCGCGCGACGGCTATTCCCGGCCGGGCCCATTGGTGTTCGGGGGGGTGTTTGTATGTTTTGCGAGCGGACAGAAGTCAAGCCAGGCCGCTTTCTGGAAGAAACGCGAGCAGAGCAGATAAAGGGGACTAGCAAGGCGAGAGGAGGGGAAAAAAAACCGAATAAACGCGCGCGCATATACAAGAAATGAGGACACAGACGCGCACCCCCTTTCTGTGGCACGCAATGGTCCAGTCCGAGGAGGCGGGGCGTGGGCGGGGCTCCGGGCGCGAGGAGGCCGAGCGGAGCCCGTCTTTCGCCTTTTCCTCTCAGACGGTGCTCGGCGGCTGCGGAGGACAAGAGCGGGAACGCGGCGGGCGGAGCG